>NC_074696.1:35423279-36623279 GCF_029448725.1 Salvelinus fontinalis | reverse complement strand
CGATCCGTTCCGGCTGATCAGTGATGCTCGTCTGGGCAGGCCTTCACCACGCCACGGAGGCAGCAGGACTGGGCTGATCAAACATGCATGAGCCTGTCTGTCTCGTGTCCTCGGGTAACTCTCAAAGCGCAAGTCAGCCAAGGGGGGACATAAGCCGGCCTCCAGACTGCCTGGGATATGACTTAAACCTCATCTGTGCATACTGGCAGATTAACTCACTTCATAAATGGTGGCAACACCGACTGCCTAAAATCAAGGCAATTCCCTCTAAAGAAGACTGACAGTGACATATGCCAGGGATGTTCAGGGATCTATACAGTGCAAAAGGGTGCTGAAGATTCCTAAGTGGTGCAGGGAACTCCTCCGGTGCCAGTTGAGAGAACAAATGCAATGAATCATCGTGGATGATCAATGTCCTGTGCAGCCAGAGCCGACTGGGTAAAAAACCCGAGGCAGCCTCTACTGAGTCACATACACACAGCCCTGCCCCGCAGTCAGCTCTCCATCACAACAAAGAGAGAAAGTAAGAGGGGAGAAGAGGGGCCAGAGAAAAACAAGAGACTGAGCATGTTATGTAGGGTCCAAACCAATTCTACAACTGGATAACGGTATTTGTGATCAGACTAAGCTAATTACTAACACAAAAAGGAACTTCCTATTTACTATGAAACTATGATTATATCCTCGGAATATTAACACCAGTAAGGATACCTGTAGGATTTTAGACTACACCCCCTAAAGACAATGAAGCATCATTTTTTCTCTCAAATGAAAACAGGTTTTCATTTGTTGTCCTCAAACACCGATAGCCGAGTTCATTCAGCATCATGCAATCCAAACAAGCAGTTCTAGAAAGGATCATGTTCTCTTTTCCCCCTGTAGAGTCATATCCAGATCAAAAGGTGGTGACTGACTGACATTCAATATCAAAGTCTTCAAATAGTGCACTGCACTGAGGAAACATTGCATGGGTCTGATTTCAAAAGCATGTTAAATATAAGCTCATTGGCTAAATCTTGCTCCATTTGGTTAAACGTTTTGTTAAGAAGTGCTTTGCCAGTGAGAGGAAACTAAACCCAAATAATACAGCAGCTCATCTCAATGAGACAGGAAAATTTGAATGAGCACAGAATTAATTTAAATCTCATCAGGCAGCCCTTTAATACCTTATCAGTTCTGCATGGCGACAACAGACGTTATCGCATTAGTCCCCCTTTGGTGTTTCGTAAGTCAGTGTAGCCTAATTGAAGTGGTTAGACCGTTACCTTTTAGGGGAATAGCTCATGGGAAGTTATGTACTGTGCTGTTGTCTTTGGCAACATAGGACGGTTTAATATCTTCAGTGTAGAACTGTACAACATACACTACATGACCAAAAGTGTGTGGACACCAGCTCACCGAACATCTCATTCCAAAATCATGGGCATTAATTTGGAGTTGGACCCCCCCCATGCTGCTATAAAAACAGCCTCCACTTCTGGGACGGCTTTCCAAAAGATGGTGGAACATTGCTGCGGAAACTTGCTTCCATTCAGCCATTAGTAAGGTCGGGCACTGATGTTGGGCGATTAGGCCTGGCTCGCAGTCGCCATTCCAATTCTTTCCAAAGGTGTTCGATGGGGTTGCAGTCAGGGCTCTGTGCAGGCCAGTCAAGTTCTTACACACACCAAATCGACAAACCATTTCTGTATGGACCTCGCTTTGACCATGGGTGCTCGACTATGGAAACCCATTTCATGAAGCTCCCGACGAACAGCTCGTGCTGACATTGCTTCCAGAGGTAGTTTGGAACTCAGTAGTGAGTGTTGCAATCAAGGAAATTTTTAAGCGCAGTGCATTTCAGCGGTCCCATTCTTTGAGCTTGTGTGGCTTACCACTTTGCAGCTGAGCTGTTGTTGCTCCTAGACCTTTCTACTTCACAAAAACAGCAGATCTAGCAGGGCAGAAATTTGACGAACTGACTTGCTGGAAAGGTGGCATCCTCTTCAGTAAGACCATTCTACTGCCAATGTTTGTCTATGGAGATTGCATGGCTGTGTGCTCAATTTTACACACCTGTCAGCAACGGGTGTGGCTGAAATAGCCAAATCCACTAATTTGAAGGGGTCTCAACATACTTTTGTATATATAGTGTCTTCAAATTCTTACAAAACCAATGTGCTACAAGTCAATAAATACAACTAAACACACACAACAAATGATACAAAACAAATGCAGTCATACAATGTACACCACGCAAATTGTGTAGGCTATTCCATACTATTATATAGTGATGTAATGATGTGCCCCTGAAACTTTGATGGCAGATTTGGGTCCAGGCTACAGGGGTGAATTCTCTTCAGACGGCCATGGGACTGGCATGTTGCTATGGAAACCGCCAAACCGGAGATAAGAGTGATTCAATCTACTCCAAGACCTTTTGATGGAAATTGTTTCGTTCCGATTAAATTCAGCAACGCGAGGGGCTTCTTTTTTATACTTTTGAAGGACATTCATTTATATTTTGGTTCGGAGTGTAACTGTCAATTTTTTGGCCAACAATTGTGATTAATATTCCTATTGCTTCTTGTCCCTTGTGTTTCTTCACGTTTATTCTCCTGCGACTATATCACAAACTGATGTTTGACGTTTTTATGATCTAAGAGACAATCTCTAAACTTAGTCTTTGAAATGAAAAGTACCAACACAACCACAGCCAAACACACACGAACAGACAAAGGATTAGAACCGTTTAGGCAGAATCCCGTCCCGCCCACCTGTGAATAAAAAGGACCAGACCACATGACATCCACATGGACTGCTGTTCTCAGAGAACTGAGGACTCCATCTTGTCCGCAAACTCCACACATTAAAAGACGTTTATTTCAAAAACACCAGCCAAGCAGGAAAATAGTTTGGCTGCACATTCTGTGCTGCTTGTTTAAGCTCTGATATGGAAAACTGCAAAAAAAAATGTTTTCATGCTTTCCTGCTTACACCCCTGCAGACAAAGAAACAATTGATCCTTACATTGTGGTAAAGCAGGGTTTGTGGTCACTAAACAATGGCAAAAACGCAGTAAACAGTTTTCTGCTGACCACTGACCTGCGGATGAAAGGCTAAAACGTCAACCCACTCAAATTTGGAGCTTGCTTATGAAAAGTTATGAAACAATACATTAGCCCATTACAGTGTGATGCTGTAATCTGTGGTGGAGAAACCATTCATTTGTAAGTGCGAACAGACTGGGAAAAGGGCTACGTAGAGGAGAGGCACTCGTGTGTGTATGTGTGTGTGAGAGAGCACGCGCTGGAAGGGGTGTGTGCTGAATCACTCTGTGTGGTAGCCAGCTGCTTCTCTACATGTGGGGATGTCCAGCAGGAACTGGAGCCAGTGAAGCGGCAGACTCCATGGCTTCTTTCCCAGAGAGTTTAGAGGGGATGTCTGGGGGGAGAGAGAGAGGGGGACAAGGGGGTCTGATGGAGACAAGGCGGAAGGAGTGGGCAGAGTTTTCGGCTGTTGTTCGACAGCAAATATATATATTTTGCCAGACATGGTCTAGGGAGTAAAACGGTATCAGAACTCGTAGCAAGGGGCCTCCTGAGTGGCGCAGTGGTCTAAAGCACTGCATCGCAGTGCAACTAGCGATTCTGGGTTCGAATCCAGGCTCTGTTGCAGCTGGCCGCGACCGGGAGACCCAATGGGGCGGCGCACAATTGTCCCAGCGTCGTCCAGGTTAGGGGAGGGTTTGGCTGGCAGGGATGTCCTTGTCCCATCGCGCAGCGACTCCTGTGTCAGGCCGGGCACAGTGCATGCTGACACGGTAGCCAGGTGTACGGTGTTTTCTCCGACACATTGGTGCGGCTGGCTTACGGGTTAAGTGGGCACTGTGTCAAGAAGCTTCGGAGGATGCACGGCTCTCGACCTTCGCCTCTCCCAAGACCGTACAGGAGTTGCAGCGATAAGACAAGACTAACTACCGATTGGATACCACAAAATTGGAGAAAAATAAAATTAAAATAACAGGGACAGATTCTCCTGGCAGGTCTTTTTGTCTTTATAGACAAATGAAGGAGACTGATGTATGTCTGAAATATAATGTTCATCCAACAATGTATGCATGTAGGATACATGCGAGATCAATTTTCTAACACTGTCCACGCAAGGTGTAAGTGAATTATGAGAGCAGCCAAAAATATGGTTAAACATAGGCAAACAAAGTATGGGAGTTGAATTAAGCCTCCCATGTACCAAGGACAAGCACACAGGTGAGATTCAAGGAGAATGACATAGATCACTTGATGCCAGAGAACACATTGGGGAGAGCATCTGCCATTAAGGTGTGCTTGTAATCAGGTATGAGATATACATTATGTGTGAGTGTTTACATTGCAGTTCCTTGCATGGCTTTTAACATTGGGCATTCTTCATGGTTGTATGTGAAGCTGTTGAATGACCTAGTCTAAATCTGCACCAGAATCACTGTTTTCTTGACAGATATGAATTATTCTATTACCACTGGCAGGGTAGGATACATCACTTGGGTGAACTGTTTTAATGGCGGAGGTCGAGGAGAACTAACGTAGTGAAGTGTGAGGCGGATCAAAGACTGTCATGACCCTTGGTGACACGCCATTGCACAAATAAACCCAGATGGGTCTCGCTCCAACATTCAAATAAATACTGAAAAGTGCAATTTGTTACACGGCCCATTAATTCCATACACAATATTCACTTAAGTGTACCAAAAATCATTATTTATAGTAGATGGAAAAACAGACTAAATGCTGTATATTGTATGCTTGTTTCCCTGAAAAAGTCTGAGGCCTCTACAACGAACTTGAACCAGATGGGAGAAACAAAGAGGTGTTGTCAAATTTTAAGTTAATGAAGCATCTACTACACTTTAATAAACCCTGAATGAACCCTTTGAGACACATTCATCTTGAAAGAAATTACTGAAAAATGTCATCCATGTGTGTAGTGATTACTGTGTACAGTATTCTAGAGGTAACACTGAAATTCCCTTTGCTGCATGTTCAACCATCTGACTAACCATCACAGGGATTTTTCTGTTATTGAAATCTTTGGGTGGGAAACCTAGGCTTTTTTCCCCCCTTCAGGCCACCTCAGTCCAAAAAAAATTATATTTTTCGGGATGGAAAAACACTGTAAACTTAAATGACAAAAAAAAAAAAAAACGTAGAAAGTATGTAGAAAATACAATGGACACACAAGTTTTGGGTCACTTGAAATGAGTTGCAAAATGAATAGTCAAGACATTGACAAGGTTATAAATAATGATTTTTTTATTGAAATAATTGTGTCCTTCAAACTTTGCTTTTGTCAAAAAAATCCTCCATTTGTAGCAATTACAGCCTTGCAGACCTTCGGCATTCTAGTTGTCAATTTGTTGAGGTAATCTAAAGCGATTTCGCCCCATGCTTCCTGAAGCACCTCCCACAAGTTGGATTGGCACTTCTAACGTACTATACGGTCAAGCTGCTCCCACAACAGCTCAATAGGGTTGAGATCAGGTGACTGTGCTGGTCACTCCAATAGACAGAATACGAGCGCTGCTTCTTCCCTAAATAGTTGTTGCATAGTTTGGAGCTGTGCTTTGGGTCATTGTCCTGTTGTAGGAGGAAATTGGCTCCAATTAAGAACTGTCCACAGGGTATGGTGATAGCCTTCCTTTAAGATCCCTTTAACCCTGTACAAATCTCCCACTTTACCACCACCAAAGCACCCCCAGACCATCACATTGCCTCCGCCATGCTTGACAGATGGCGTCAAGCACTCCTCCAGCATCTTACATTTTTTCTGCATCCCATGAATGTTCTTCTTTGTGATCCGAACACCTCAAACTTAGATTAGTCTGTCCACATAACACCCCCCCAATCTTCCTCGGTCCAGTGTCTGTTCTTTTGCCTATCTTAATATTTTTTTTTATTGGCCAGTCTGAGATATGGCTTTTCTTTGCAACTCTGCCTAGAAGGCCAGCATCCCGGAGTCACTTCTTCACAGTTGACGTTGACACTGGTGTTTTGTGGGTACTATTTAATGAAGCTGCCAGTTGAGGACTTGTGAGGCGTCTGTTTCTCAAAGTACACACTAATGTACTTGTCCTCTTGCTCAGATGTGCACCGGGGCCTCCCACTCATCTTTCTAGTCTGGTTAGACCAGTTAGCACTGTTCTGTGAAGGGAGTAGTACACAGCATTGTACGAGATCTTCAGTTTCTTGGCAATTTCTCGCATGGAATAGCCTTCATTTCGCAGAACACGAATAGACTGACGAGTTTCAGAAGAAAGTTGTGTTTCTGGCCATTTTGAGCTTGTAATTGAACCCACAAATTTCCACATTACATCACTCCAGATACTCAACTAGTCTAAAGGCCAGTTTTATTGCTTCTTTAATAAGGACAACAGTTTTCAGCTGTGCTAACATAATTGCACAAGGGTTTTCTAATGATCAATTAGCCTTTTAAAATGATAAACCTGGATTAGCTAACACAACGTGCCACTGGAACACAGGAGTGATGGTTGCTGATAATGGGCCTCTGTACGCCTATGTAGATATTCCATAAATTATTTTTTTTAAAGACATTTCCAGCTAAAATAGTCATACAATATTAACAATGTCTACACTGTATTTCAGATCAATTTGATGTTTTTTTATAAATGGACAAAAAAAGTGCTTTTCTTTCAAAAACAAGGACATTTAAGTGACAAACATTTGAACGGTATTGTAAATATTTTAAAATACTATCATCGTTGAGAACTAACAATTACAAAATAAAATGCTAGACAGTCAGGGAGAATTGAAAATTCCCAAAACAATGAATTTGGCAGTTTATATTGTTATCATGTTTGAGCTATGGCTAAAATGCATAGAGTCAGTGGAAATTTGCTTTAAAAACTGCCAAATTCTCTCAGCTCCATGCCAGAATACGTAGAATCGCAGTAAATTAGCTTTAAAACTGCAACATTTTCTCTCTGGTCCATGGCAATGAGTAGAATTGCAGGAAATTAGATGTAACACTGTAAACATCTCTCAGCTCAATGGATACATTTGTAGAATTGCAGGAAAAATTGGCTTAAAATGCTAAAATGTCTCTACACCACCAATACGGGGGCCTCTAAAATGATACATAAATTCAGCCGCACCGACCACGCCCATTGCCATACCCCTCCCGTCACACCCACCACCTAAACCTCTTTTTGACCCCACTCTGTTAGAATGTAGTTTGATAGTTATGTATTAGAATAAATAGCCTGCCCTACTCAATGCATGACTAAGAAGATTAAAGCAGCAGGCTAACGTTAACTATGCTAGTTAGCATTAGTAGCTAGTAATCAACTTTGTGATGTGCATTGTGTTAAGTTTGCTGAATAGAAAATGTTAGATTTTCAAATTACGACAAGCTTCTGAATCGTTGCATATACAGTGCATTTGGAAAGCATTCAGACCTTCACTTTTTCCACGTTACAGCCTTATTTAAATTGATTAAATACACCCCCCCCACCCCCATCAATGTATACACAATACCCCATAATGACAAAGCGAAAAAGGTTTTTTCTCTTTCTCGAAATGTTGGCAAATACATAAAAAATTCACTTGAGTCCATCAGTGGTAAATTCAACTTACTGGAAATTATTTGGAACGGCACATACCTGTCTATATAAGGTCCCACAGTTGACAGTGCATGTCAGAGCAAAAACCAAGGTGTGAGGTTGAAGGCATTATTATTATGTTTAGGCACAGATTTGGGGAAGGGTAGCAAAACATTTATGCAGCTTTGAAGGTCCCCAAGAACACAGTGGACCATCATTCTTAAAAGGAAGAAGTTTGGAACCACCAAGACTCTTCCTGGCCGCCTGGCCAGGAAGACTCTTTCTGGCCGCCTGGCCAAACTGAGCAATCGGGGGAGATGGGCCTTGGTCAGCGAGGTGACCAAAAACCTGATGGTCACACTGATAGAGCTCCAGAGTTCCTCTGTGGAGATGGGAGAACCTTTCAGAAGGACAACCATCTCTGCAGCACTCCACCAATCAGGCCTTCGTGGTAGAGGGGCCAGACGGAAGCAACTCCTCAGTAAAATGCACGACAGCTCGCTTGGTTTGCCAAAAGGCACCTTAAACAAATCAACATATATATATATATATTTTTTTTTGAATTTCTTAAAGTAGCCACCCTTTGCCAGCTATGCACACTCTTGCCACTCTCTCAACCAGCTTCATGATGTAGTCACCTGGAATGCATTTCAATTAACAGGTGTGCCAATCAGTTGTATTGTGACAAGGTATGGGTCGTATACAGAAGATAGCCCTATTTGGTGAAGACCGTGTCCATATTATGGCAAGAACAGCTCAAATAAGCATTTCTATAACTTTGAAAGTTTCTTCAAGTGCAGTCGCAAAAACCAAGCGCTATTATGAAACTGGCTGTCATGAGGACCGCCACAGGAAAGGAGGACCCAGAGTTACCTCTGCTACAGAGGATAAGTTCATTAGTTTACTGCACCTCAAATTGCAGCCTAAATAAATGCTTCAGAGTTCAAGTAAGACACATCTCAACATCAACTGTTCAGAGGAGACTGCGTGAATCAGGATTTCATGGTCGAATTGCTGCAAATAAACCACTACTAAGGGACACCAATAAGAAGAAGACTTGCTTGGGCCAAGAAAACAGGAGCAATGAACATTTTACCAGTGGAAAACTATCCTTTGGTAGAATAAGTCCAAATTTGAGATTTTTGGTTCCAACCACCGTGTCTTTGTAAGACGCAGGTGAACGGATGATCTCTGCATGTGTGGTTCCCTCTGTGAAGCATGGAGGAGGAGGTGTGATTGTGGGGGTGCTTTGCTGTTGACACTGTCAGTGATTTATTCAGATTAAGGCACACTTGACAAGCATGGCTACCACAGCATTCTACAGCGATAACCCAAACCAGATGGGATGGTGTAAATGGGATTATCATTTTGTTTTTCAACAGGACAATGACCCAACACATCTCCAGGCTGTGTAAGGGCTATTTGACCAAGAATGAGAGTGATGGAGTGCTGCATCAGATGACCTGGCCCCCACTGTCACCCGACCTCAATCCAATTGATGGTTTGGGATGAGTTGGACCGCAGAGAGAAGGAAAAGCAGCCAACAAGTGCTCACCATATGTGGGAATTCCTTCAAGACTGTTGGAAAAGTATTCCAGGTGAAGCTGGTTGAGAGAATGCCAAGAGTGTGCAAAGCTGTTATCAAGGCAAAGGGTGGCTACTTTGAAGAATCTAAAATATTTTGATTTATCACTTTTTTTTGGTTACTACATGATTCCATATGTGTTATTTGATCGTTTTGATGTCTTCACTGTTATTCTACAATGTAGAAAATAAACACTTGAATGAGTAGGTGTCCAAACTTTTGACTGGTACTGTATAAGGGTAAAGTAACTAAAGCGTGATGTTAGCTAGGTAGCTAACGTTAGCTGGCTGGCTCGCTAGCTAACCTTACAAATAATATTGCTACACAGATCATACACGCATCTCGGAGCCATTTGCGTTACTAGTTGTAATGTTAGCTACCTAGCAAACATTGAACCTGGTTGGTTAGCTACCTGCAGATTCATGCAGGGTAGTAACGTTATGAGTTGGGATTTTGGTTAATTGTTTAGCTAGCTAGGGGGCCTCCCGGGTGACGCAGTGGTCTAAGGTTACTACCCTGTGCCACCAGAGATTCTGGGTTCGAGCCCAGGCACTGTCGCAGCCGGCCGTGACCGGGAGGCCCATGGGGCGGTGCACAAATTGGCCCAGCATCGTCCGGGTTAGGGAGTGTTTGGCCTGCAGGGATATCCTTGTCTCATCGCGCACTAGCGACTCCTGTGGCAGGCCGGGTGCAGTGCACGCTGACCAGGTCGCCAGGTGTACGGTGTTTCCTCCGACACATTGGTGCGGCTGGCTTCCGGGTTGGATGTGCGTTGTGTCAAGAAGCAGTGCGGCTTGGTTGGGTTGTGTTTTGGAGGACGCATGGCTCTCGACCTTCGCCTCTCCCGAGTCCATTCGGGAGTTGCAGCGATGAGACAAGACTGTAACTACTACCAATTGGATACCACGAAATTGGGGGGGGGGTAAAAATAAATAACTGTTTAGCTAGCTAGCTGTCTAAACAAAAGACTACTATGCAAGTAACCATTTCATGACACCTGTATCCTTTGCATGTGACAAATCAACTTTGATTTGATGTAGTATGGGTTTACCAGAGACAGTAATGTGAAGAATATAACCTGCACTAAAGTAAAATAGGATATGACATTAGGCCACAAAGACTGTGTCAAAGTTCTAAACTTCTCAGGTAGAATGCCCTGCTTTTATTTCGTCGCACTCACAATCGTAAGCTATTTTCTGTAATTGTATCGCCATTAACTTGTAAATAATGATCTTGTTGTGAGTTTATTTTCTTGTAATAATGAAGACAAATGAAGTAAAGCTAAAATGTTTTCAGCTACAATGCCTTCGGAAAGTATTCAGACCCCTTTACTTTTTCCCCATTTTGTTACGTTATAGCCTTATCCTAAATTTGATTTAAAAATATATATTTATATATTTTTTTACTTGATCAGTCTACTCATAATACCCCAAAGTGACAAACCAAAAACAGGTTTTTAGAAATGTTCGCAAATTTATACATCTCATTTACATAAGTATTCAGACCTTTTTCTCAGTATAGCCTCAAGTCTTCTTGGGTATGATGCTACAAGCTTGGCACACCTGTATTTGGGGAATTTCTCCCATTTCTTCTCTGTAGATCCTCTCAAGCTCCGTCAGGTTGGATGGGGAGCATTGCTGCACAGCTATTTTCAGGTCTCCAGGAATGTTCAATTGGGTTCAAGTCCGGGCTATGGCTAGGCCATTCTAGGACATTCATAGACCTGTCCCGAAGCCACTCCTGCTTTGTCTTGGCTGTGTGCTTAGGGTCGGTGTCCTGTTGGAAGGTGAACCTCACCCCATTCTGAGGTCCTGAGGGCTCTGGAGCAGGTTTTCATCAAGGATCTCTCTAACTTTCTCCATTCATCTTTCCCTCGATCCTGACTAGTCTCCCAGTCCCTGCCACTGAAAAACAGCCCCACAGCATGATGCTGCCACCACCATGCTTCACCGTAGTGATGGTGCCAGGTTTCCTCCAGACATGACGGTTGGCATTCAGGCCAAAGAGTTCATTTTGTGTTTCATCACACCAGAGAATCTTGTTTCTCATGGTCTGAGAGTCCTTCACTTCTTATGGCTGCAGGGGCAGTACTGATTTCAAAACTCGGTCCTCCAGAAAGTGGAGAGCAACACCTCTGCAGTTCCACTACGTGATATTTTTCAAAAAAGCTGTGTTAGAAAGGACCACCTACACATGCTGACCAGCTCATGTTATAGACAGAAGCGTGCTACATGGCAGACCAATCTATAGCTAAACCAACTAGGCTCATCATTTAACAATTTTATTAATATTTACAGATGGCATACAAATTGTTATTAAGGCAAATGAAAGTTCACATGTTCCAGAAGGCATTTCTGCCCAAAAACGCATTTTGATAAAAATAAAAAAAGTAAATTTAAATGCCTCTCCTAGGAAGTAGTGACACGTGACAAACACCTAGTTTCCTGAAACGAGTCATATATAAAATTGAAAAAGTGCACATCTTATGTCAATGAAAGGCAGAGCCGATTGTAATTGCTAAGTCTAAAAAGGGCCTATTTGAGCAAGCATAGATAATACAATTGTACTAGACTGGTACCGGTTTCCCCCCTGTGCATCCCACCCCCACCTGAGTGTTGCCCCGTGGTGAAAAGGTACTCACTGCACTTCCGCAGTAGGGTGGGGCTTCCCTGGGTGGAGGTGTCCTATCTGGCTCCAGTTCCGCCTCCACTTTCTTCCCTCTCGAGCTCTCCTTTGGTCTCCGGTCCAGCGGCACTCTGGGTAGCCTCTTCTGGAATCTGAGACGAGAAAAGAATGTCAGCAGCGGAGAATGGTCGGGTGGGGGGGGCAGCTCGGAGGCAGAGCCCCACAAAGGCCCGGAAAACTGCACCGCTTTGTGTTTGCCGAAAAATAGAAGGTTGTTACCTTGGAAACATGTTCCAAAAGAAAGAGACAGACAGCTTCGGGAGGTTATTTGAATGACAAACACCACCTGGGATGTATCATTTCATTGTGCTTCACTTATTAGAATTAATCACATTACGACTTGTCAATGAACGCTGTTACAAATTAAAACTCATCGTCGATACAGTTAGGCTACTTTAAAGAGTGTGCAAGAGTGGGATAAAACCAGAACAAGAAAGTTCCGTTTTATAACAAACAAATCAGCCTAAAGGGATGATGATGGAATGTGTGTAAAATGGTGCTAGGCAGCAAGCCACATTATCCTACTAGGAGGGAACCATCTTGTTTTTGCTGCTTGTTCGAAGATAGCAATTACAATACACAGTACATGTAGGCCTATGTTCTAGAAAATATACTGTAAGTTACAGGGTATCTATGACAAACAAAAACATCATAACGTCTTAATAAAATGGAGTCATCCACCTAGGGCCAGGATGATACCAGTATCTCAAATGTTTTTTCCATGGAAGAAATTAAAACACGAAGCAGACCAATATTTGGTCCTTTAAATACCTGCTGAATGTTAAATGCTTTGTGTGCTATAGCTTGGAAAATAAACAACTGACTCTGGATGACAACATAATGATTTGTTTCCAACATTAGTTCTCCTAAAAGTTAAATCTGCTGCATGTTTTGTTGCCTTGCCACGATACTAACGATATCGCGATACTGGTTTTGTTCCGGCCTATGATCCACCCCACATACAGCACTTGTGACGAAAGGGGTTGTAGACTGTACAGTACAACCAGACAGCCACTGAGAAGCTCCCCCCCAGGATGAGATCATCGCTACAGACGACAGTACAACAACGTGGCTTTCAAGGGAGCTTAAACCCACAGGAGTAACATCATCCGTCCACCTGAAAATGCTGCTTAGTCACCAAAAGCATAGCATCCACATGAGAACCGTAGCAAGTAGTTGCCACATAGAACTACCAACTACTCCCATTCAATGTATTGATAAACAAGTAGGTCATGTAGATGGTCATGTAGATGCACTGAAATACATTTTCATGTTTTGCATATCTTAAAAATCAGCACAATGCGCAATATGCATTTTTTTTGTTCTGGCAATTAATGGACTATGGTATTCAAAGGGGGTGAGCAGACTAGCTGATTATTTTTCTGTAAACAGGGATAACTATGCCATGAATGATGTTTGTGAACCTGCGGTAGATGGCTCTACACTACAGACTCCATGGCTACAGTAGCTCCCACATGCAGCTCTCTGGAAAGAAACAGACACTTGATTCAGTGAGAACTGAATGCAAATACATTACCTGGAGCATTAAATATTAATCTAATGCAGCATGCAGAAGTTGTCTATTCTATATTCTACATTTAATTATTTAACTATGCAAGTCATTTAAGAACAAATTCTTATTTAAAATGACGGCCTACACCGGCCAAACCCCGACGACGCTGGGCCAATTGTGTGCCGTCCTATGGGACTCCCAATCACGGCCGGTTGTGATACAGCCTGGATTCGAACCAGGGTGTCTGTAGTGACGCTTCAAGCACTGCGAGGCAGTGCCTTAGACCACTGTGCCACTAGGGAGCCGTAGTCTTATGAAGTACATTATATGTACAAAATTATTTCAGTCACACCCCTTGCTGACAGGTCTATAAAATCGAGCACACAGCCATGCAATCTCCATAGACAAACACTGGCAGTAGGCATTACTGAAGAGCTCAGTGACTTTCAACATGGCACCGTCATAGGATGCCTCCTTTCCAAAAAGTCAGTTCAAATTTCTGCCCTTCTAGAGCTGCCTCGGTCAACTGTAAGTGCTGTTATTGTGATATGGAAACGTCTAGGAGGAACAACGGCTCAGTCGCGAAGTGGTAGGCCACACAAGCTCACAGAATGGGGCCGCCAAGTGTGTAGCGCATAAAAACAGTCTGTCCTCGGTTGCAACAATCACTACCGAGTTGCATTGTCACTTGTGTACATACTACCTCGACTAACCGGTGCCCCCTGTATATAGCCTCGCTATTGTTGTTTTACTGCTGCTGTTTAATTAGTTGGTACTTTTATTTTCCTTTTTTTTTTTTTTTTTAACTTAAGAAAAATTTGTGTTAAAGCATTGTTGGTTAAGGGCTTGTAAGTTAGCATTTCACTGTAAGGTCTACACCTGTTGTATTCGGCACATGTGACAAAGACAATTTGATTTGAGTTCCAAACTGCCTCTGGAAGCAACAACAGCACAAGAACTGTTCGTCTGGGGCTTCGTGAAATGGGTTTCAACGACGAGCACCATTGGACTCTGGAGCAGTGGAGTGATGAATCACCATCTGGCAGTCCAACGGACTAATCTGGGTTTGGCGGATGCCAGGAGAACGCTACCTGCCCCAACGCATAGAGGCAACTGTAAAGTTTGGTGGAAGAGGAATAATGGTGGTTTCATGGTTCAGGCTAGGGCCCTTAGTTCCAGTGAAGGGAAATCTTAACGCAACAACATACAATTACATTCTAGACGATTCTGTGCTTCCACCTTTGTGGCAAGAGTTTGGGTAAGGCCCTTTCCTGTTTCAGCATGACAATGCCCCCGTGCACAAAGCGAAATCCATTCAGAAATGGTTTGTCAAGATGGGTGTGGAAGAACTTGACTGGCCTTCACAAAGCCCTGACTTCAACCCCATCGAACACCTTTGGGATGAATTGGAACGCCGACTGTGAGCCAGGCCTAAAGGGCCATCACTAAATCTTGTGGCTGAATGGAAGCAAGTCCCCGCAGCAATGCTCCAACATTCAGTGGAAAGCCTTCCCAGAAGAGTTGAAGCTGCTACAGCAGCAAGGGGGGGGGGTGGGGGCAACTCCATATTAATGTCCAAGATTTTGGAATGAGATGTTTTATGAGCAGGTGTCCACATACTTTTGGTCATGTAGTGTATTTACAGGCTAGGTATACTACACCTTGCTTGGTCTGATTATTACAAAATGGAGTAGCCTATGCATGTTAAAATCCAAATTAGGCAAGCCTGGCACAGCGGAGGAAAGAGGGTAAGAACCAAGCTGCCGAATTTGGGCTTGGGGGGGGGGGGGTGGGGGGGGGGTTGGGAGCACATTGTTTGTATTTGCACCACATGACTTTCACATTTTTGGCACAAATGCATGCTTGCCAAGCAGCCCTCTGTAGCTCACATTAACCCAGAATTATGCAAGCAGGAAATCCAAATAAGATGCAGATGAATTAATTCTTTGAGCTGGAACCAGAAATCGAGTAGCACCAGATTTTGCAGCAAAATGTTCAGTAAGGGCTAGTCTGAAGACAAAATGGAAGCATCAGTGTTTTTCTGATTATTGCTGAGCACCACTGATAAGAATAGTACAATATTTATATCACTCAAAACTAACAAGTAACTGATCACCATAATATTACATTTTAAAATGATTAACACCATTTTGCATAATTTATCCATGAACCGAGAATCTCTCGCATGGAACACGATACTTGGAAATGACATGCATTACTTTTTTGTTTGGGCACAGAGACTCCGAGGCTTTAAACTAGTCGGCAATCAGCCTAGCTCCAATTGTAATTTCTCCACATTGTTGCCATTTTAGAAATATCTTTCAGCAGAATGGATTTGTTTAACACCTTGTATTGAAATAAGGGGAATGAGTGACAGAACAGTGTAGGCCTACGGTATGTTGCAATGGCTTAAGGAAATGGGGTCCTGTCAAGAACCCTTACATTTCTATTATTTGGCCTACATAATTAAGGCTACAAAACATGACACCAAACTACAACAACGTAGACTTACTACTAGCCTCTTACCATATCTGGCCATGGCTAGAAGAGTGTTGAGCCTACTTTTGAGTGAAGGGACAGTGATACCGATAATTCAAAGCGGGCCTTAGAGATACAGCATAAAATTGCCTGAGCCTGACAACCCTAGTGCTTTGTTTACTCGCAAACGGGAAAGCACGTTTGACCATTTCCAGCTAAACCTTCCCATACAGTAAGCCTTATCAGTAAAATAGAATGAGCTGTGGGCATTGAACTCCACAGAGTGACATCAGCTTCTGTGTTGTGCTTGTGTCAAAGGAGCATTGTCATTCTGAAAAAGGCAGTATGATACATGTCGGCTCCCCTCTGACTAGCCTATAGCAGGGATAATCTTTTAGATTTCTCTGACATCATTAACTAACGTCATGACCAAAAGGTACATCAAGACCAGTGGATGTTCCTCTGTTTCCCCTAGGATTTTCTTCAGCAGTGGCAGCAAAGGTAGTCGAGGGGGTGTTTCTGCCAAGATGCTCAATTCAAAAGAGCATCTCGGCAGAAACATCTATATACACACACACACACACACCATTGGGCAGTATTAGGGACACTTCCAATAAGTGGATTTAACATTATATATATTTTTTTATAGCCCTACCCCAATGGCATTCACCTTATTTTTACATTCTAAAATGTCAGAATAATGATGGCCATTGCCTGACTAAATAGACAGCATGCTCCGGACAAACACATGTGGTAGATAGTGTCCACGTGGTAGATAGTCTCACCATTTGAGATGTTGAAGAGTTAATGTATCATGTTTTAAAACGAGAAAGTGACCAAAAACCAGGTTCCCTTTGTATGGAAATCAAGTTGATGCCAACATTCAATGTTGTCTTGCTCCTAATAACCGCAACAGACAAGTGCAACACAAATCAAATCAAAGTTTTCAAATCAACGTTAATTTGTCACGTGCGCCGAATACAACAGGTGTAGACCTTAAAGTGAAATGCTTACTTACAGGCTCTAACCAACAGTGCAAAAAAGGTTTTAGGTTAACAACACCCTTCAATTGAAACGGCAGGAAACAAACGAAAGCGGCTACATCTCTCATAAAATCTGATCAGAAATTAAATCACAGAATAATTATATTGGAGCAGTAGAAGGTATAAATATACTATCATAATTTCAATGACTTTTCAAGAACCAAATAGTCTAGAGGAAAAGTCTGATTTTCAATGTATGCTAATCCATGATGACTGAATTGTGCATCGCATATATTCAACCAAGACTAGGAACTTTTGAAATACCTGGTTTGCATCACATTATTGACTTTGCATTTACTGGTAGATGACTTGAAACATCTTTCCTACCCCTATTGGTCTTCAGTGAGCTGCTCCACATAACAACCAGCTGTTTGAGAGCTGCGCACTCTCTGCACAACAGATTATTTATTGGATGTATGTGTGCAGCGTGCAATAAATAATCAACACAAGGAATGGATTCAGGAATCCATCCGTTTATTAATCAATTATATAGCTTAGATTAAAAATTGCATTAATATACAGAACAAAATTATAAACTCAACATGTGAATAAATGTTGGTCCGATGTTTCATGAGCTGAAATAAAACATCCCAAAAATGTTCCATATGCAAAAAATAGCTTATTTCTCTCAAATATTGTGCACAAATTTGTTGACATCCCTGTTAGTGAATATTCCTCCTTCGCCAAGATAATCCATCCACCTGACAGGTGTGGCATATCACGAAGCTGATTCAACAGCATGATTATTACACAGGTGCATCTTGTTCTGGGGACACAACACAATGCCACTGATGTCTCGAGTTGCGGGAGCGTGCAATTGGCATGCTGACTGCAAGAATGTACATCAGAGCTGTTGCCAGAGAATTTTATGTTAATTTCTTTACCATAAGCCACCTTCAACGCCGTTTTATAGAATTCGGCAGCACGTCTAACCGGCTTCACAACCGTAGACCATGTGTAACCAGGCCAGCCTAGGACCACCACATCCGGCTTCTTCACAAGCAGGTTCGTCTGAGACAAGCCCCCTGGTCAGCTGATAGAAATTATTTGGTTGTACAAACCCACAGTTTTATCAGAAACCGTCTGACAGGGATCTCAGGGAAAATCTGCATGCTTGTTGTCCTCACCAGGGTCTAGACATGGCTGCAGTTCGGCGTCGTAACAGACTTCAGTGGGCAAATGCTCTCCTTTGATGGCCACTGGCACACTGGAGAAGTGTGCTCTTCACGGATGAATCCCGGTTTCAACTGTACCAGGCAGATGGCAGACAGCGTGTATGGCGTTGTATGGGCGATGTCAATGTTGTGAACAGTGTGCCCCATGGTGTGGTTATGGTACAGGCAGGCATAAGCTACGGACAAAGAAACACAATTGCATTTTATCGATGGCAATTTGAATGCACAGATACCGTGACAAGATCCTGAGGCCCATTGTCGTGCCATTCATCCGCCGCCATCACCTCATGTTTCAGCATGATAATGCACGGCCCCATGTCACAAGGATCTGTACACAATTGCTGGAAGCTGAAAATGTCCCAGTTCTTCCATGGCCTGCATACTCACCAGACATGTCACCCATTGAGCATGTTTGGGATGCTCTGGATCGACGTGTACGACAGCATGTTCCAGATCCCAGCCAGCAACTTCGCACAGCCATTAAAGCAGAGTGGGACAACATTCCACAGGCCACAATCAACAGCCTGGTCAACTCAATGCAAAGGAAATATGTCGTGCTGCATGAGGCAAATGGTGGTCACATACTGACTGGTTTTCTGAACCACGCCCCTACTTTTTTAAAAAGGTATCTGTGAGCAACAGATGCATATCTGTATACCCAGTCATGTGAAATCCATAGATTAGGGCCTAATGAATTTATTTCAATTGACTGATTTTCTTATTTGAACTGTAACTCAGTAAAATCGTTGAAGTTGTTGCATGCTGCGTTTCTATTTTTGTTCAGTGTACAGGGATGATCAACTGGCCAGGAAATTCCCAAAACCTCCCCAGGCCAGCCCTGAATGACTTTAAAAGATGATTACTCATGATTTGGATCCAACCAAATCATGGACTGGTGTCACCAACAGTAAAAGTTAGTGGCACCAGTGACTCCAGGGGAAAATGTTAGTCTGGAACTCTCTAATAGTAATAGGTGTTGATTCAGAGGAACATATGACAGGCACTGATTTGCAATATAGCTTAAGTCGTAGGCTTGGCTTTTATAACTTAAGGCTTAAGCAGACAAGCAGACAGACAGAGAGAGAACAAGAAGCACAGAGTGACACAGAGAAGATGCTGAGACAGATAGACAGCGCAACAGGGAGTTAAACAAAATGGCTAGGGCAGAGGCACAGTTATAGTGTTGAGTTGTATCTCTAGCGTAGGGCCGTGCACAGACCTATGGGGGGCGGGCAGGTGCAAAAAGAAAAACAGACACCCCTCTTTTTTAACATTGGCCTATTTATTTTCTGCAACACACTCATCACTCATTATAAGGAAGCTAGTACTAGTGACTTCTAGTAGGCTACTAACTAGAGATGAAATGAGTGACATCAAGAAAAAAAGGGGCTATCAGCTGATGATAGCAAATTAATAATGAGGTAAATCTGCTAGTTTTTCACTTGGAGTTTGTTCTGCTGCTGACATCTGCCTCTTACTAAAAACACTTGAATTTCCCCCTTCTCCGTCTATAACAGTTTTACAAACATTACAGGTCCAACTCATATGTAGCCTACCAGTATTCAAAATCACTGCCCGGCACCCATAGCCAGCACAAGGCACTAGCATGCAGAAGTCAGGAGAGTGCGCGCTTGAGGCAGGAGGGCGGGTATTTTCCAAGATTCAAGAGAAATTAAATGAGCTTGTTTGACATGCAATTTGTTACATTTAAAATATATATATTTAAAAAGAGACGAAATAAAATTAAGTCATAAAATTAACAAAATCCAGAGCCGGAGGCCAAAAGGGAACTTTCTCATAGGAGGGCAAACAGGAAGGTGTTTGCGCACTGGTTGAGCTCCATCTGTGAAGTGCATGCTCCAGTTGTTTTTATTTTATACATATAGTACTTATTTTAAACATGAGCCTCTTAAAAAAAAAGAGGAAAAAGAGGACAGTGTCTCCCCAGTCACTTCTACAACAACGGTTGAAAAACGCAGTACTGTAAACTGACAATGTTGTGTGTCAGCACTTCTGCCTGTGTCTAAATTGGGTGTGTAGGGTCAGGGTGTATGTGGTGTGTGTGCATGGCTGGTGGCCCACCAGGGGGGTGGGGTGAGTTGGCAGTGATGTAGGCTGGTGTGGATAAAATGCCAAGGCCGAATTCTTATCCCAGTCCGCCACTGCTGGTGGAACTTACCACACTGCTGTCACTGGGCAGCATAGCCGCGCGCGCTGCCTGTACCAACACCAATCCATACCGCGGAAGGTTTCACCTCATTTAACCTATCTGCCTGGCTGGCTAACTGCAATAGCCAGGCTGCTAACATGCTAGCGTCAACCAGCTACGCAACAAAAAACAAAGCTATATAGCAACAATTAACATTTACAATAACTAAATTAGCTACCTAATTGTGCCTCTTCATACACATGACTTTAGTTCAATTAAACTAACTTGAGACAAAACGAATACACTTCGTGACAAAAGACGAGAAAATATTCACATAGCTAGCTAGGTACGTTTCGCCGGTGATAAGATAAAGGCAATGGCTGGGCTGTCTAATATGTAGGATGGTTTCCATTACTGTCCTATAGCTTGATACCAGTAGCTAGTATAAACTCAAAACTAGTCAACAAGCTCGACAAACTTAGGCCAACTCTTCAAATAATTATGGGACTATTTAACTATGTAAAACAGACAATTTATAACTAACCAGTTCGGAAGCAGTTTTAAAGCACGAGTCTTTTAACACGTTTTCAAACTTCAGAAGTGAGCTGGGTCGCGAACTAGCAAACTAGCTAGCCAGCTAGGTGACACGGCAAGCTAAATGTCTTGCAACGATACATTCAGGTGCCCATTTCAAATGGGCACAAAAGTTAAACGCCTAACTATTTTTTTTAACAAAAAAAAAAAGTATATTTACCTAAACGTCAAGTTAATGTAGTTAGTTAAAGAATAAAAGAGACGTTAAGGTTTTCTTGGCATGATTTGATGCCAAGCTGATTCTAAATCAAGTGTGACAACAACGCGCGAGTAGTGATGGAAGGGACGTCGCTAGCACAGCCACGCGAGCTGGGCAAGCCAGGCGGCTAGTCTCGCTTGCTACCAAACCGGTTATAACTTAATCTTTGAAATTTGTTTTGTCCAATATTCTTCACCATTCTTGAAAAGGTATATAGTATTCTTACCTGCCTAGAGCCTTTCGGTGCTGGGACGATAAACTAGCAGTAAAATTCCCAATTTTAAGTAGTCTGTGGTGACGCGCATATAGCGCTGGTAATTCTAAAGATTCTGGCATAACCTAAAGACAACAGTAGGAAAAAAAAGGTCGACGTTCATAGATCTACGACAAAAACCACATGATCTTTTACGTCAGCATATATTTGCATACGACGCCAAAAATATGTTTAATTCAAGTGCCATGAAAATGCACTTCAAAGTTATATATGGCAATATACATTTGCCAATTGAAGACAAGAGAAATTGACAAAATGTGTGAATTACTCTGGTGAGCAGATTATATTCGCATGCATCTTCAAACATTGTCTATACTACATATCAACAAACTTAGTGTGTATATAACATAACATACATAAGAAATAACACGCTGAAATACACAATCTGAATTCAAGTCATTTTCACATTTCCTCCAGTGATTGGTTTTATCCAATAAATCTTCATAAATCATGTTTTATTCATTGGATTCTATGGGTATAGATTGTGCCAAAACCCTGTTAATTCATAATGTAGACTACGATGAATTGAAATAAGATATAACAAATAAATATAAGGAAAAATAGACTCTTTAGACATAATATTAATATTATAAACCTAGCATAAAAAAATATTATTGGGCATCAATCACATTATAGATATGTTATATTAAATGTATAGACCTCCTATGGAAAATTGATTGGCATATATGGTTATCAATGCAATTGACTTTGATGGGAGAAAGGCATCAGCCTATAGCTCAGTGTATCTCAACGTTTCAAATATCTACTTTTACAATTTCTATTGTCTGTGAACAGGAACTTAATGTACATGACCAAATTCAACATAATAATACGACGTCAACGTAGCCACTGTCCCGCTCTAGTACAAACATGACTGACAGCGACATCTTCTGTCCATATGGAGAACAGCAACCAATATGTATATACATGTATACAATACACGCAGCCAAGTCTAGGGATACCACCATACCATAATATTTTAACTCTTAAAAGGCTTATTTTTATATGAACACATTGAAGAGGAGTATGTAGCTGCTTGTCACTGATGATTAGGCATTGATACTACAATAGCAACCTGACAAACATGCTACACCCCTTAGAACACCTACAACTGCTGCACACCTACAGTCAGTCTTAGGCTACTCCTCTGGATTCAGTGACCTTAGGACCAGGGGTGACATTGAATAAGCAGAGAGAGGTGGATGACTACACTTTTGATGAAGTACAGTGAGTTGGCCTCTAACTCTTTCTGTTATGAGCCGATGAATTACAAGTGGGGGGGAAATACACATGATAAATTGTGAGAAAAAGTTATTTGCACTCCACTGCAGCATGCTCGCCTCATGCATTATTCATGAGGCAAAACTGGACCGCCATGGTGTCTGGGCACATTTACATACAAATGAGCTGTGAATTCATTATTAATACACCCCTCTGCTGCTGTCTTTGGCCCGGCGCTTCCACGTCTTTTCTTCGGCGCCACTGATGTAGTGGATGCCAATTATAAATGTCACTACCCAATACAGCATCAGTGTTATTGTAAGGCAAAGGAGTATGCACTCCGCTAGTGTTTTTTGAGCACTTCATCAAGTTTGTTGAAGTGATCATTTGTCTTCTTGCTTACATTACCCTTGTAAATTTGTTGGTGCATGGAGCAGGTTGAAGGCACTGTGTATTTTCTGCACTGTTGCATCATTAGTCTTTTGATATTGTGTTTATTCAAATTCTTTCATGGATCCACCTGGTCTGTATAATAAGGCCTCCCTCAAAAGGCACACACACACACACACACACACACACACACACACACACACACACACACACACACACACACACACACACACACAAGTGCTGTTTAAATGTTTATGATTGCATGCACTGTGTAGGGTCTATCAATATTTAATCTATACAGTGATACCAGACCAAAGAGAAAGTTTTGCTTTGTAACTTATTTTTTCTATGTATGTTACATCACATTCACATGCAAGTACATTTGGCACATCAAGCATGTTCTCTCATTTTTGGAATATCTGAGAATAGACTATTTATCTTGATATATCAATCACAACCTTCTGATATATATTTCAATGTCAGACATCAAAACTAAAATGATTGAAATCTAACTTTTTCTTCAAACAGTTAAAATCTAGTTGTATTATCTATGGTAAAGAGTAACACCTTGATCACACCGTGATGGAATTTCAGCGCAAAATGGTACGCAGATTCATCTGTGTATTTGTGCAACAAAAGTTCAACATTCACCTTCTGCTACCATTTCTGTCAAGCCGTCTACCCATACAGTTTGACGCATACGTTCAATAAATCCAATTGATGCACCACACAGAACACACTGCAACTACCTCTGCAACGCAATGCTGCAAGGAAAACGCACCAGTTCCATTGGAAATAAATGTACTTCTGGTGTACCAAAATGCAATGGCAATGTAGGTGTGATCAAGGCGTAGAAAGCGACTTCAGTAACATTATTTTAGGTGTAAGCGATGAGACCCAATGATAACATCAACAGGCACGACGTCTGATTACCCCAAATCACGTAGCCTATGTATAAATGGTCTAATGGGAAGCTAATTTGATTGAATGTGATTATGAAAATCTAATCTAATTTCAAGCAATCTAATCTAATTCCACATGCTCTGATATATTGAAATCCAAATGACTACCCTATTGGAAAGGGTAGTCATTTGGCCCATCAAATTGCCCATCTAATGTCTTGTTCAAAACATAAGAATGACTGTGGTAATCGTTATCGTTATTTAGTGATCTGAGATAATGAAGCTCTTCAAAATGTACGTCACCCATACACATCCAATATATATCAAATATAATAATATAATATATACAGTATGTATGTATAGCGCAGACATTTCTTTCCAGATCATGCATCATCTGAAAATCCACACTAGGTGGGGCACTAGGTCCAACTTTCCAATCCTTTCTCAAGCTTATTTTCAAGGCTGCACGTTTCTTACGTTCTCTCGCAGTAAAAGTAGAACAATAGCATTTACATTTACAAGATACTTCTCTACAACCGGACAACACAAGTGACAAATATTGGTGTAAAACAGGGTGATTGTGGCATCTTTATGTAACGCCGTGACTAAATATGTCCTCGGAATGTACCTGTAAATTATCTGGTTGTTTGCTTTGACAGCACGCACAGTAGAGAGCGAAACATCTGCCACTCTGTATTCTTCCACCGGATGATACTTCACTTCCTTCACTTGACCTAAATACTTAGTAACCTAGAGGTGATCGTGACATGACTTGTCTGTAATCAGATAAAACATTCCTTATAGGGTGTGTATGTTTTTTGCGTGTTTGAGTTTGTGAAAGTGAAAGAGGGAGAGGGGGAGAAGAGAACAGGGGAGAGAGAGCAGGAGAAAGTGATTTGTAACTTTGCCTTTAGGGGATCCTTTTTTTGTGTATGGAGGCAGTTATGTAGGCAGGCTCCTCTTCACATTATCGGTGTTTGTATTACGTTTCAAACGCCCTTATATCCCACAAGTTACTGAATGAAGTCTAAGGTCAGACATTAGTCAGGCATTCTCTCTTGAGATGAAGTTCACAGGTACACTTTGACACTAATGTTATTTTATTGCCAGAGGTGTGTTATGATGAACCCAAAGCCTACATTATGCATTGATAGACCAACGTTGAGCTATCTGAATTTCTATCTGAACTATTACAGCCTGTAAATAGCACATTGCAGTAGTCTACACTTGTATTCAAACTCCAAAACTAATTGCATTTACATCCACCAAAAGGAAGACATTTAACCATGATCTTTCCCAAAAATTAGCCAGATGAATGATCTACCATCTACAGTTGAAGTCAGAAGTTTACATACACTTAGGTTGCAGTCATTAAAACTCGTTTTTCAACCACTCCACACATTTCTTGTTAACAAACTATTGGCAAGTCGGTTAGTTTTGGCAAGTCGGTTAGGACATCTACTTTGTGGATGACACAAGTCATTTTTTCAACAATTGTTTACAGACAGATTTTTTTCACTTATAATTCACTGTAACACAATTCCAGTGGGTCAGAAGTTTACATACACTAAGTTGACTATGCCTTTAAACAGCTTGGAAAATTCCAGAAAATGATATCATGGCTTTAGAAGCTTCTGATAGGCTAATTGACATAATTTGAGTCAATTGGAGGTGTACCTGTGGATGTATTTCAAGGCCTACCTTCAAACTCAGTGCCTTTTTGCTTGACGTCATGGGAAAATCAAAAGAAATCAGCCAAGACCTCAGAAAAAAAAATTGTAGACCTCCACAGGTCTGGTTCATGTTTGGGAACAATTTCCAAATGCCTGAAGGTACAACGTTTATCTATACAAAAAATAGTACACAAGTATAAACACCATGGGACCACGCAGCCGTCATACCACTCAGGAAGGAGACGTGTTCTGTCTCCTAGTGATGAACGTACTTTGCTTGCGAAAAGTGCAAATAAATCCCAGAACAACAGCAAAGGACCTTGTGAAGATGCTGGAGGAAACGGATACAAAAGTATCTATATCCACAGTAAAACGAGTCCTATATCGACATAACCTGAAAGGCCGCTCAGCAAGAAAGAAGCCACTGCTCCAAAACCGCCATAAAAAAAGTCAGACTACGGTTTGCAACTGCACATGGGGACAAAGATTGTACTTTTTGGAGAAATGTCCTCTGGTCTGATGAAACAAAAATATAACTGTTTGGCCATAATGACCATTGTTATGTTTGGAGGAAAAAGGGGGAGGCTTGCAAGCCAAAGAACACCATCCCAACCGTGAAGCACGGGGATGGCAGCATCATGTTGTGGGGGTGCTTTGCTGCAGGAGGGTCTGGTGCACTTCACAAAATAGATGGCATCATGAGGTAGGAAAATTATGTGGATATATTGAAGCAACAGCTCAAGACATCAGTCAGGAAATTAAAGCTTGGTCGCAAATGGGTCTTCCAAATGGACAATGACACCAAGCATACTTCCAAAGTTGTGGCAAAATGGCTTAAGGACAACAAAGTCAAGGTATTGGAGTGGCCATCACAATCCTACAGAAATGTTTTGGTCAGAACTGAAAAAGCGTGTGTGAGCAAGGAGGCCTGCAAACGTGACTCAGTTACACCAGCTGTCAAGAGGAATGGGCCAAAATTCCCCCAACTTATTGTGGGAAGCTTGTGAAAGGCTACCCAAAATGTTTGACCCAAGTTAAACAATTTCAAGGCAATAATACCAAATACTAATTGAGTGTATGTAAACTTCTGACCCACTGGGAATGTGATGAAAGAAATAAAAGCTGAAATAAATCATTCTCTCTACTATTATTCTGACATTTCACATTCTAAAAATAAAGTGGTGATCCTAACTGACCTAAGACATGGGAATTGTTACTTGGATTAAATGTCAGGAATTGTGAAAAACTGAGTTTAAATGTATTTGGCTAAGGTGTATGTAAACTTCTGACTTCAACTGTACCTGTCACATGGTATATAAGGGGGCTGTTTGCTTGTTATTGGGATGGTGGAGGCCTGTTTGTTATTGGGATGGTGGAGACCTGTTTGTTATTGGGATGGTGGAGGCCTCTGTATGTTATTGGGATGGTGGAGGCCTCTGTATGTTATTGGGATGGTGGAGGCCTGTTTGTTATTGGGATGGTGGAGGCCTCTGTATGTTATTGGGATGGTGGAGGCCTCTGTTTGTTATTGGGATGGTGGAGGCCTGTTTGTTATTGGGATGGTGGAGGCCTCTGTATGTTATTGGGATGGTGGAGGCCTGTTTGTTATTGGGATGGTGGAGGCCTGTTTGTTATTGGGATGGTGGAGGCCTCTGTATGTTATTGGGATGGTGTAGGCCTCTGTTTGTTATTGGGATGGTGGAGGCCTCTGTTTGTTATTGGGATGGTGGAGGCCTCTGTATGTTATTGGGATGGTGGAGGCCTCTGTATGTTATTGGGATGGTGGAGGCCTCTGTTTGTTATTGGGATGGTGGAGGCCTCTGTATGTTATTGGGATGGTGAAGGCCTGTATGTCATTGGGATGGTGGAGGTCTGTTTGTTATTGGGATGGTGGAGGCCTCTGTATGTTATTGGGATGGTGGAGGCCTCTGTTTGTTATTGGGATGGTGGAAGCCTCTGTATGTTATTGGGATGGTGGAGGCCTCTGTTTTTTATTGGGATGGTGGAGGCCTCTGTATGTTATTGGGATGGTGGAGGCCTCTGTTTGTTATTGGGATGGTGGAGGCCTCTGTATGTTATTGGGATGGTGAAGGCCTGTATGTCATTGGGATGGTGGAGGTCTGTTTGTTATTGGGATGGTGGAGGCCTCTATATGTTATTGGGATGGTGGAGGCCTCTGTATGTTATTGGGATGGTGGAGGCCTGTATGTTATTGGGATGGTGGAGGCCTCTATATGTTATTGGGATGGTGGAGGCCTCTGTATGTTATTGGGATGGTGGAGGCCTCTGTATGTTATTGGGATGGTGGAGGCCTCCAGAGAAGATAAGTACTTCCGCCTTTGTTTCAGAAGCAGCCGCAGAGATTCTCACACCAAGGGACAACAGAACACACGGGAGTGTGACACCCGTTTCTTGATGCCATCTCTGTGATTGTGCTTTTCTTTTGATGGCCTCAAAGCTCCATTGTAAAGCCAAGTGTCATCACCTACTGTAGTTTTCATTAAGGCATGGTAGTGGTTCCCCTATGGCTATGAAGCACTTGAATGGAGGTAAATGTAGTAAATGCCTGGGCTGGGCTAATCATCTGGAAATTAAGCTTTGTCCCAAGGTGGGTTTAAGGGCAAGTTGCTCAATCTGGGCTCTGGCTGGATGTTGGGAAGCAGCAGGATGAAATGGAGGAAGAGCATGATTGGAGATCGTAGAGGAAGAGGAGTGCGATTTTATCAGATACTACTTACCGAAAGCCTTGCACACTTAATTGCACATATTTCGGTGTGTATCTTTCATGACTCTGGCAATTACATTCAGTCCATGGTGTTCACAGCAACAATCTTTCATCACCTGGAGAAAAAAGGCAGACCTATGTACTGGGGCACCTGTCTGTCTGTCACTAGGCTCCACTTAGCAGCGTGATCCCAGGGGATCTAACATCTGGCCTGGAGACTTCCTGGGTGCAGATCATGTAATTACACCTCCCCTCGGGAGGCGGCAGAAATAATAGCGAGGCAGACTCTACTCTCACTCTGCAATTAGACAGAGGGAGAACGTTTCTGGCGTCACACCGTTTCGGTGTGTGTCAGTTCCATCAGTTCATTTGGTTGTAAGTCCTATGTGGAGTGCAAGATGCTGATGACAAAGATAGACAAGGGAAAAAGGCAATGTACTAAAAAAGCTGTGATAGTGTATAGTTTAATGATTCAAAATAAGAAAGTATTGCACACTGCTTGCTTGCAAAGTTTCAGTGCACCCCTTTTCAAGTGCCGATTGCTAAGAAAACCACGACAAGGATTAAGGATGTCATCTAGAAGACTCTCAGCTATAGCAAGTACACATTGCTTTGGAGTTGCCATCTGTGTGGGTCCTCTAGTAATGAAAAGTATTTTAACTGAAAATGTAATTTAAGTTCTACCATTGGTTCAATTGAAGTGCATGCTATTAGGCCTGCTAGTCGGAGAAAACAAACACATCCATATGAACAAAGAAGCAGTGTTGAGAGTACCCACCGTGACTAATGGTTATACTTCAATTTTATTGTTTGAAAAATCAATACCAAGTAAAAAATAAATTACTTCCTTGATAGAACCATGTTCTGATGAGAGGGGCCACAGTGGCCAGTTCCACATAGTTTATCTCTTGAGCTCTGCCAGGCTAATAGACCACAGGCCTAACAACTCATCACAATACTTTAGGGGTTCTGGAGACCATAGTCCGAGACACTTGCAATAAAACAAACATTTATTCAAAAATAATTTAACTAATAATCTTGTTATATTACATGTTTAGCGCCTTCTCAAACACCCTTTGAAGACATATCCTAAAAATACAAAGAGAGAAATGTTTGTAGCGAACACTGCAATGGAGGTATTAGTTGGGATATATGGCTTGACCCTGTCAAGATATGAACGCATATATGTGGTATCCTCTGGCTGGGGACAAAATAGCACTATAAATTGATATGGAATGATTAGATGATAAACAAACACACATGCAAATATTACAATATGGGACATTTCATCAAAATAAATAATAATAATTGGGAGAATAACTGGTCATACTGAGTCTATTTATAATGTTAGTTGGGTAGTTATCAATATAGGTAGTTATATTCACTACTAATATGACCAGTAGTAGATCGTTAATATTCTATTATATTTTTAAAATGTTCAAATAGCACTTGCTATCCATTCTTGAGTAATATTCTAGCCATAAAAGCTCCCACTGAACTGAAATATTACTACTATACTATAACATACTAAACTATTATACTACACTACACTGTAGGCCTTCCAGTATTTACTAAGATCATAAACGAGCACTTGAAGTAAACCGCGACCAGGAAATTGATAAATTGCATTAAATGAGATTAGGTGGTATGCTGAAAACAAAAAGAAAACAACAATACAAATGTATCTCTTGATGTAACTGATTTACATACACAAAAATCTGACCACACTGGGACCAACAGTACATAACCCCTATCTACACCACCAACCACAACACTTCCAGAGAGAAGAAAAGGAGAAGATGGTCCCTCCCACTCTCTCCTCCAACCTCCGCCACCCTTCCCCTCCTATATGTCCCTTTGACATTGACATCAGGCACTTTATGATAGTCCTTAGACCCCCCTTTGGATATTTCTCACTCCAACTGAACAGTCCCAACTCCTGTCGTGTATCCCCGACTTCCGCAAGGCTCTCCTTAGCTTGCTCTCCCTCATGGGACGACCATCTTCCTCTCCCCCGGCCCCTCTTCTTCTTTCTTATCATTCTTGTCAGCCAGGCTCCTGTAGGAGCGGTGGATCCCGGGGGACCTCAGCACTTCGTCGCCCTGGGTGAGGGCTGGGTCCTCGGGCACGACCGGTCGAGGCGCCGGGTAGTTGGGCTGATAGTACTCGGAGGGGTAGCCCCCCTCGCCATACCTATAGGGGTCCTCCTCCTCCACCTCGTCATAGTTCTGGTAGGTGTTGGGGGGCAATTGGACTAAGGGAAGATTGTGGCGGTCAGAAGTGTCACCACCGATGCCACCCTCTATAGACACCGTGGCCACCCCCGAAGCGTGCATGTGTTTGTTTGTTTTTGAGTGGGTTAGCGGGACAGGACAGGAAGGAGGCAGAGACACACAGGAAGAACAGTGTTAGCGACGACATCAAAGCGGCCAGAAGAGTTAAAGAGGGGTAGGGAGGAGCAACACTGACAGGGTAAGGAGATCTAAGTGGTTCTCTTATTAAATATATGAGAAAGCTCAACTGAATAACGCATCAAATGACAATCAGTATTAGTCAACCACTGGCTCCTTTTGGAATATAAAAACTGTACACATTCACTGCAGAAGCAAAGAGAAGCCTTGGATAAAATATATACTAAACTCAGCAAAAAAAGAAACGTCTCTTTTTCAGGACCCTGTCTTTCAAAGATAATTCGTGAAAATCCAAATGACTTCACAGATTTTCATTGTAAAGGGTTTAAACACTGTTTCCCATGCTTGTTCAATGAACCATAAACAATTAATGAACATGCACCTGTGGAACGGTCGTTAAGACACTAACAGCTTTCAGACGGTAGGCAATTAAGGTCACAGTTATGAAAACTTAGGACACTAAAGAGGCCTTTCTAAAAGGGCATTGCAGGCAATCTCAACGCTGTGCGTTACAGGCAAGACATCCCCCTGCCTCATGTGGTACCCTTCCTGCAAGCTCATCCTGACATGACCCTCCAGCATGACAATGCCACCAGCCATACTGCTCGTTCTGTGCATGATTTCCTGCAAGACAGGAATGTCAGTGTTCTGCCATGGCCAGCGAAGAGCCCGGATCTCAATCCCATTGAGCACGCCTGGGACCTGTTGGATTGGAGGTTGAGGGCTAGGGCCATTCCCCCCAGAAATGTCCAGGAACTTGCAGGTACCTTGGTGGAATAGTGGGGTAACATCTCACAGCAAGAACTGGCAAATCTGGTGCAGTCCATGAGCAGGAGATGCACTGCAGTACTTAATGCAGCTGGTGGCCACACCAGATACTGACCGTTACTTTTGATTTTGACCCCCCCTTTGTTCAGGGACACATTATTCATTTTCTGTTAGTCACATCTGTGGAACTTGTTCAGTTTATGTCTCAGTTGTTGAATCTTGTTATGTTCATACAAATATATACACATGTTAAGTTTGCTGAAAATAAACGCAGTTGACAGTGAGAGGACGTTTCTTTTTTTGCTGAGTTTAGCTTGTATGCGCTGAAACATAAAAATGCATTTATGGCTAAATTAGTTATTGTCTCAGGCTCAGGTAGAATGTGTTTCTACAAAGAGAGGGACTTTGAACATCTTTATAGGAAACAAAGCAGTAGTTGTTGTTGACCGAAAAAAACAGGGGATATTGCAAGGGGGTAGAATCAAGCGACAAGCCCGTCTAGCCTCACACCTCCACTACAACCCTTTTGGAATGCTGCTCGCTACCAATACTTTTGTTGGACTTCAGTAAGAGAAAGTAGAGGGAGAGAGAGGGAGACACACACATACCACAGGTCAGACAGACGAGACAAAATCACATGCTGGTATTACTCACACCGTGGAGTACATGGAGAACACCGCCGGGCTTTCTAGCCGTACAGTGTGCTCAACGTACCGTCTTTTCCTCAGAGAAAAGGGTGATAGAGACAGACATCATCGATGGTCTAGGTGTCCATGCACACATGCATTTACAGTTAGGGCGCTACAGATTGTATTCACACTCACAATATCCAGTATATTAGATGATGAACCATCTAAGAAATAAGGCAGAGATGGTGTGGTATATGGCCAGTATACCACAGCTAAGGGCTGTTCTTATGTACGACAAACGCGGAGTGCCTGGATACAGCCCTTAGCCGTGGTATATTGGCCATATACCACAAACCCGAGGTGCCTTATTGCTATTATAAATTGGTTATCAACGTAATTAGAGCAGTAAAAATACATGTTTCTTCATACCCATGCTATACGGTCTGATATACCATAGCTGTCAACCAATCAGCATTCAGGGCTCGAACCACCCAGTTTATAATGTTGAATAAATCATGATCACATGACTGTAAAGATGCAGAATTTTCTTTTTGAAACTTGGTAAAATGTGGCCATACTTGATGCAATAGAGTGGTCTGTACATGAACATACTGAAATAAGACTTATCGTGATAAGGCTTTAAAAGTTGATAGATATTTTGTCGGAATAACTATATTTTACATAAATACATGTCATAGGCATTTACAAATATCTATAAGGTCTATAGAACTTTAAACAAGCAAGATTATTTGAATTCAATTCCACAAGCTAAGATATTGGGATAATGACATGGCGGCAAAAATGTTTTTTTTCTCACATACCATTGTATGAATTCATTGTTTCCAAGCTGAATTCTGCATCTTGGGTGCATTTTGTATTTCAAGGTGCTTAAATGACAACAGGAACTACTGGATTCATAAATAAACCATATGCTCACAGACATCTTACTGTAAAACCATCAGATAATAGAATGGGACATTTCTTTTTCTGAGCTGTCAAAAACAGAGAATAAAGGACATCCACTCATTTATTTTAATGAGGTTCAGTCCTGAGGTTAATCAAGTGAGTCTCAATTGATATGAATTCGAAGTCTATTAAGTATAAAGTAAATCAGAAAACAAATGCCAATTACTTAAATATATCTCAGTATGGGCATACAAATGAAATTTGGGCAACTGGTAAGTTAGTACTACAATAGAGTAGATGATTCTGAGATAGGTCTTTCTTTTCAAGATAGGTCATGTTTAGGGTTGAATATTTTCCCGGTATTTTACAAATGTTCCATCGCGAGAATAAATTAATTTTCTCCCGGGTAACCCGGTATTTCCCACCAAAACCATACGTGTCATTCTAAAGCATATAAATATGTCTGGATTTGATTAGAGCGTTGATCAGCATGAACATTCAAGCCTGATGCTACCTGAGCCTGATGAGCCATATATTTAATGTATGTTATGAACCCAAGCCCCAAAAAGCCCAAATGACAGTGCCATTATCAAATCAAATCAAATTGTATCTGTCACATACAAATGGTAAGCAGATGTTAATGCAAGTGTAGCGAAATGCTTGTGCTTCTAGTTCCGACAGTGCAGTAATATCTAACAAGTAATCTAACAATTCCCCAACAACTACCTAATTTACACAAATCTAAAGGGGTGAATGAGAATATGTACATGTCAGTATATGGATGAGCGATGGCCGAGCGGCATAGGTGCAATAGATGGTATAAAATACAGTATATACAGTTGAAGTCGGAAGTTTAAATATACCTTAGCCAAATACATTTAAACTCAGTTTTTCACAATTTCTGACATTTAATCCTAGTAAAAAGTCCCTGTCTTAGGTCAGTTAGGATCACCACTTTATTTTAATAATGTGAAATGTCAGAATAATAGTAGAGAGAATTATTTATTTCAGCTTTTATTTCTTTCATCACATTCCCAGTGGGCCAGAAGTTTACATATACTAATTGAGTGTTTGGTAGCATTGCCTTTAAATTGTTTAACTTGGGTCAAACATTTTGGGTAGCCTTTCACAACCTTCCCACAATAAGTTGGGTGAATTTTGGCCCATTCCTCCTGACAGAGCTGGTATAACTGAGTCAGGTTTGTAAGCCTCCTTGCTCGCACACGCTTTTTCAGTTCTGCCCACAAATGTTCTATAGGGTTGAGGTCAGGGCTTTGTGATGGCCACTCCAATACCTTGACTTTGTTGTCCTTAAGCCATTTTGCCACAACTTTGGAAGTATGCTTGGGGTCATTGTCCATTTGGAAGACCCATTTGCAACCAAGCTTTAACATCCTGACTGATGTCTTGAGCTGTTGCTTCAATATATCCACATAACTTTCCTACCTCATGATGCCATCTATTTTGTGAAGTGCACCAGTCCCTCCTGCAGCAAAGCACCCCCACAACATGATGCTGCCACCCCCGTGCTTCACGGTTGGGATGGTGTTCTTCGGCTTGCAAGCGCCTCCCTTTTTCCTCCAAACACAACAATGGTCATTATGGCCAAACAGTTATATTTTTGTTTCATCAGACCAGAGGACATTTCTCCAAAAAGTACAATCTTTGTCCCCATGTGCAGTTGCAAACTGCTTTTTTTATGCCGGTTTTGGAACAGTGGCTTCTTCCTTGCTGAACGGCCTTTCAGGTTATGTCGATATAGGACTCGTTTTACTGTGGATATAGATACTTTTGTACCTGTTTCCTCCAGCATCTTCACAAGGTCATTTGCTGTTATTCTGGGATTGATTTGCACTTTTCGCACCAAAGTACGTTCATCTCTAGGAGACAGAACGCGTCTCCTTCCTGAGCGGTATGACGGCTGCATAGTGCCATAGTGTTTATACTTGTGTACTATTGTTTATACAGATGAGCATGGTACCTTCAAGCTTTTGGAAATTGCTCCCAAGGATGAACCAGACTTGTGGAGGTCTACAATTATTTTTCTAAGGTCTTGGCTGATTTCTTTTGATTTTCCTATGATGTCAAGCAAAAAGGCACTGAGTTTAAAGGTAGGCCTTGAAATACATCCACGGGTACACCTCCAATTGACTCAATTGTCAGTTAACCTATAATTTTCCAATCTGTTTAACGGCACAGTCAACTTAGTGTATGTAAACTTCTGACCCACTGGAATTGTGATACAGTTGAAGTGAGTGAAATAATAAGTGAAATAATCTGTTTGTAAACAATTGTTGGAAAAATTACTTGTGTCATGCACAAAGTAGGTGTCTTAACCGACTTGCCAAAACTATGGTTTGTTAACAAGACATTTGTGGAGTGGCTGAAAAACGAGTTTTAATGACTACAACCTAAGTGCATGTAAACTTCCGACTTCAACTGTACATGTGATATGAGTAATGTAAGATATATAAACATTATTAATGTGTCATTATTTAGAGTGGCATTGCATAAAGTGACTAGTGATTCATTTATTGAAGTGGCCAGTGATTGGGTCTCCATGTAGACAGCAGCCTCTCTGAGTTAGTGATTGCTGTTTAGCAGTCTGATGGCCTTGAGATGGAAGCTGTTTTTCAGTCTCAGGGTCCAAGCTTTGATGCATCTGTTCTGACCTCGCCTTCTGGATGGTAGCGGTGTGAACAGGCAGTGGCTCGGGTGGTTGATGTCATTGATGATCTTTTTGGCCTTCCTGTGACATCGGGTGCTGTAGGTGTCATGGAGGGCAGGTAGTTTGCCCCCGGTGATGTGTTGTGCAGACCGTACCACCCTCTGGAGAGCCTTGCGGTTGAGGGTGGTGCAGTTGTCGTACCAGGCTGTGATACAGCCTGACAGGATGCTCTCGATTGTGCATCTGTAAAAGTTTGTCAGGGTTTTGGGTGACAAGCCACATTTCTTCAGCTTCCGGAGGTTGAAGAGGCGCTGTTGAGCCTTCTTCACTACAGTGTCTGTGTGGGTGGACCATTTCAGTTGGTCTGTGATGTGTATGCTGAGGAACTTAAAACTTTCCACCTTCTCCACTGCTGTCCCTTCGATGTGGATAGGGGGGTGCTCCCTCTGCTGTTTCCTGAAGTCCACGATCATCTCCTTTGTTTTGTTGACGTTGAGAGAGAGGTTGTTTTCCTGACACCGCACTCCGAATGCCCTCATCTCCTCCCTGTAGGCTGTCTTGTCGTTGTTGGTAATCAAGCCCTCTACTGTTGTGTCGTCTGCAAACTTGATGATTGAGTTGGAGGCCTGGGGGCGGCCCGTCAGAAAGTCCAGGACCCAATTGCACAGGGCGGGGTTGAGACCCAGGGCCTCCAGCTTGATGATCAGCTTGGAGGGTACTATGGTGTTGAATGCTGAGCTGAGGTCAATGAACAGCATTCTTACATAGGTATTCCTTTGGTCCAGATGGGATAGGGCAGTGTGATGGCACAGTGCATCATCTGTGGAACTGTTGGGGCGGTATGCAAACTGAAGTGGGTCTAGGGTGGCCGGTAAGGTGGAGGTGATATGATCCTTGACTAGTCTCTCAAAGCACTTCATGATGACAGTAGTGAGTGCTACAGGGCAGTAGTCATTTAGTTCAGTTATCTTTGCCTTCTTGAGTACAGGAACAATGGTAGCCATCTTGAAGCATGTGGGGACAACAGACTGGGATAGGGAACGATTGAATATGTCCGTAAACACACCAGCCAGCTGGTCTGCGCATGCTCTGAGGACGCGGCTAGGGATGCCGTCTGGGCCAGCAGCCTTGCGAGGGTCAACACGTTTAAATGTTTTACTCACATCAGCCACAGAGAAGGAGCTGGGGAGGCGTAGTCCTTGGCACTGTATTATCCTAAAAATAATTATATTATAACATAACTCAAAAGAAAGGAGTTTGCATTTTGGCGCAGTCCAGGCAGTGCTGAGAGGGATATTTTGGCCTGCTCTTTCTTCGGGGAGCTGCGATGGTGGCACTATATTATCCTCAAAGCGGGCAAAGAAGGTGTTTAGTTTGTCTGGAAGTGTGACGTCGGTGTTCATGACGTGGCTGGTTTTCTTTTTGTAGTCCCTGATTTACTGTAGATAATGCCACATACGCCTCGTGTCTGAGCCGTTGAATTGCGACTCTACCTTGTCCCTGTACTGGCATTTCGCTTGTTTGATTGCCTTGCCGAGGGAATAACTACACTATTTATATTCAGTCATATTCCCATTATCCAATACATACAGTGCATTCGGAAAGTATTCAGACCCCTTCCCTATTTCCACATTTTGTTAAGTTACAGCCTTTTTTCCTCTTCAATCTACACACAATAACAGGTTTTTAGACATTTTTGCAAAAATAAAAAATGTATTTACATAAGTATTCAGACCCTTTGCTATAAGACTCAAAATTGAAGGGCCTTGGTCAGGGAGGTGACCAAGAACCCAATGGTCCCTCTGACAGAGCTCCAGAGTTCCTCTGTGGAGAACCTTCCAGAAGGACAACGATTTCTGCAGCACCCCAGCAATCAGACCTTTATGGTAGAGTGGTCAGATGGCAGCCACTCCTCAGTAAAAGGCACATGACAGGTCGCTTGAAGTTTGCCAAAAGGCATCTAAAGGACTCTCAGACCATGAGAAACAAGATTCTCTGGTCTGATGAAACCAAGATTGAACTCTTTGGCCTGAATGCCAAGCGTCACGTCTGGAGGAAACCTGGCACTATCCCTTCGGTGAAGCATGGTGGTGGCAGCATCATGCTGTGGGGATGTTTTTCAGCGGCAGGGGCTGGGAGACTAGTCATAAGGCTAATAATGTATTGCATTTATTACCTGAAAGAGGTAGGCTAGAACATATATATAGGGCTATGTATCAAATCTAGGAGAGGATTATCTATTTTGTATGCAATTTGAATGGAATTGATGGAGAGAGAGAAAGACTGCGACAGACTGCTTACACGTGTTTTAATTTAAAGCAAAGATATTCGAGTGATAGGCTTTTTTTCTGTAGCTGCAAAAAATAAATACAAATCTTTACAATTACAAAACAAGGTGACACCCGAAAGTCAGATGGAGATGGGTAAATTAGAGGCTCATTCGGTCTTTATATTACTGTAGCATAGGCTATGCTGCAGCAAATGTAGGCCTACCTGTCTCACGAAAAAAAGTGACCATGATGAGATGATACAGTAGGTCTACATGCACTGTGAATTGCGCTCCATACAGAGATGGGATGTCTGTCCCCACCCTGAGCGTTGATTCATCATGCAGAGGCTGTAGAGAGGCCAGGTTTAGACATTGCATATCCTTTAACAGTTCCATTTCACAACATGCTGTTCAGACAAATAATTTATAATAATTTACAGTTTTCTCAGTTATTTATCCCGGGAAAAGGGAGTGATTTTGGGAGGTAACCGGGTTCCCGCCATTCAACCCTAGTCATGTTGTCTTAGCTTCACCTTGAAATACAGTGAGTGTGGATAAAGGTGTGATTCGGGTCAACCCTCTGGCGGATTTAACCCAATGAGAGCTCTTTGCTCAGGTCTCCCTGTCAAAGAACTTCTGATGGATTAAATTCGTTAGTGATTGTTTGACAGGGTATGATACAATACATCAGATATAAAGACATTAAAAAAGGCCAGATTCAGTCCGAACCCTTTGACTCTGATTACAAACCCTCAGCCTTGCTCAAGACTTTAGGCTTTTTAAAGCATTCTCAGAGAGTGTATCCCAGGTAAGTGTTATCTACAAAACAACATGATGGGAATGACATTGGAATTCTCTATATATGGCAAAAACATTTAGATCTAATGTATTGGACTTTGTATTTTATATAATTTTATGTTGCCTTGTTGTGTTTTGGTGTGTTTACAGTGGTAGGGGATGACGATTGCCATAATTACCTCCTACGTTGTAGCCCACACAGGAGTTCTGGTCACAGTATCCAGGAGGTCCAGCCGACCCCACTGGTCCAGGGATACCCGGCCGCCCAGGTGTTCCAGGGTTCCCCGGCCGACCAGATGGACCCTGGCTACCTGTCCGGCCCTGACCCGTTGGTCCTAGAGGAGAGAAAAATGTGGTGAGGAGAAGGCGGAGAAAGGGAGGAGTGTGTTTTAATACATTTTCAATTAACACTGAAGGTTTTAACTTTGAGCTACATTCCGAAGTGAAATCATCATGTGAAATGTTAAGGCAAACCTTTGAAACATGATGGCATTATTATTGTCTTCATTGTGACTAAGAACACTGCATATTGAGGTAGAATTCACCAAGTTAAAGGGGTAGTTCACCCAAATTACACATTGGTTTCCTTACCCATTTGTGGCGCAAATCCCAAACAAGTCACGGGACCGATATTAGCATCATGTCCAAATCATACGAAAGTATCTCAAATGTATTATAAAGCTCAACAAAGTCATTTATCGATGTTTTGAAGATAATGTGCGAAAAATGCTAATATCGGTCCCATGACTTGAATGCGATTTGTGCCGCAAATGATAAAACATTAGCATGTGGAAACAGTGCCAGAGAAACTAAACCAAAGTATGGATTGCTGTCATATCTTATCCATAGACTGCTTACAGGGTAAGGGAACCAATATATAATTTTATAATTTGTGTGAACTATCCCTATAAATCTAGTAGTGTGCTTTGAAATAGAATCCATGATTAGTCCACTGATTGGCCAGACTTCCTCAACTCTCCACAAAAGGAAGATAATCAGCACATTTATCATTACCCAGCAGTCTGTACCAATAAGCATAAGCTTTTGTGTCTTTTCCTCAGACCCAAAATGCTATTATTACTGAGCTGTCTCCATCAGGAAATGCTATGAATATCCTTTTTCAAATATCCTTGGGGGCACTCATCTCCCGCATGCCAGATTCCGAAGTGTTCTCTCAGAGTTCTCTCCTGTGGCCCAACCTGGCAACTGCTTCAGGATTTCAATCAACACACTGTATCAGCTAGACTACAATCAATACAGGAGTCAATAGCTATGCCCTCTAATAAGGTTTCATTAAACCAGTAAGGGCAGCTTAATGATTAACAACCAAAGTAAATTAAATAAAACTCAAGCTACCTTCTCCATTTCATATGTTACCCTTGAATCAAGACGGGAGCGCTTAATCAAAAACAGATCGTATGACTTCCTATTTTCTAATCCACCCGCTCAGATGTTGATTTCCTCTGCAGAGGCTCGGTAGCAAAGGAAGTCCCTGGAGGAAAATTGAAGTTGGAACTGTGCATTTTTTGGGGGGAGGGGGTTCGGGGGGGTTTCAGCGGGCATTGTTTTGGTTACCTGGGGGTCCGACAGGGCCTCTGGGACCCTGGACTCCTGTGCCTGGGCTTCCCTTGTCACCCTTCTCTCCTGACAAACCTGGACAGACAGAGACCAAGGGGACACACACTTTGAAAAAATGCAGAGAAGTGGGCATGCTTATCTCCTTTCCGTATTATATCACCATCAGCACTAAAAGTGTCATGAACAATATTGTTGATCTACCTGTGTAATCATTTTATTCTGATTATATTAGTGTGTCACACCCTTATCTTTTCACCTGTCTTTGTGCTTGTCTCCACCCCCTCCAGGTGTCACCCATCTTCCCCATTATCCCCTGTGTATTTATACCTGTGTTCTCTGTTTGTTTGTTGCCAGTTCGTTTTGTTTCATGAAACCTACCAGCGTTTGTTCCCCTGCTCCTGTCTGTGCTTGCTCCTGTTTTCTAGTCCTTCCCGGTTTTGACCGTTCTGCCTACCCTGCCCCTGCCTGCCATTCTATACCTTGCCCCACCTCACTGGATAAATGTTTTTTTGTTATTTTAATACATTTTTTTACCTCTTTCGTGGTATCCAATTGGTAGTTACAGTCTTGTCCCATTGCGGCAACTCCCATATGGACTCAGGAGAGGCGAAGGTCGAGAGCCGTGCGTCCTCCCAAACACAACCCAACTGAGCCGCACTGCTTCTTGACACAATTCCCGCTTAAACCGTAAGCCAGTTTCCGACACCCTTTGTGTCGGAAGAAACACCGTACACCTGGCGACTATATCAGCGTGCATTGCGCCTGGCCCGCCACAGAAGTCGCTAGAGCTGCGACCGAGCCTGGACTTGAACCAGGATCTCTAGTGGCACAGCTAGCACTGCGGTGCAGTGCCTTAGACTAATGTGTCACTCGGGAGGCCCTGCCTCACTGGATTATTGACCCCTGCCTGCCCTGTCCCTGAGACTGCCTGCCGTTCTGGACCTTTTGCACCTTCTCTGGATTACTGACCTCTGCCTGCCTTTGACCTGTCGTTTGCCTGCCCCTGTACTAGAAATACATTTTTGTTTCTTCAACACTGTCTGCATCTGGGTCATACCTGAAACCTGATAAATTATGTTTTCTCACGTTACCTGGCAGTATCATTTACTGTAATATCGTCTCCCACAAGCTTATGGCATAAATTACATGACTATATCTTCACTTGAAAGCTTAAGTTAAGTCAGAGTCTTCTCTATACAGTACCTCTGGCTCCTGGTTGTCCATTTTCTCCGTTGGACCCGGGGAACCCTGGTCTGCCCGGGGGCCCCTGCTCTCCCTGTGGTCCTGGGCCGCCCTGCCGCCCGGGCTCTCCTGGGGGACCTGGAACGGTGCGGACAGAGACGGGTGCGCTGGGGATGTGGTTAAGGATGGAGCTGTAGCGAGCCATGTGACCTGTGGGACAGACGTCAGACAGAGGTCAGTGGCACATGAATGGATGCCAACGGCAAAATACCCTTACACTTTCATAGACAACACTCACATTTTCATGTACTGTATACCCCTTCCACAGAATACACTTACACTCAGACACAAGACCTGTGCAATCACACATCCACACACACACAGGAAGAGAGCCAGATGGAGGATTAAAAAAATGACTCACTCTGTATCAGCTGCTCACAGACCTGCCGGGCGATTGCTTGGACCGATGCCTGGGATTGCAGGTCACCCTGGAGAGGAAAAAACACATGGTGACACCAAGTCCATGGCTACACTCCAACCTGTTTTATCGTCCCCACAGGTAAAATATCCTCACCATTACTTAGGTAGAAATTATGCCAGCCATGAATTTGACATCAACTCTTTTAATTGGAAAACATAGCTGTTGTAGCCAAGCCTAGATGTTGCCTTTTGAGCCTTGTCTAAAAACCTTATTAGCAATTCAATGTTTGCTGTTACGTGCGACACCAATCCGTAAAGTACTTAACACTAGAACAATAGCTCTTTAAAATAGAACTGCTGTGAAGTAGAAACCCTTTTTCTACAGCTGAGTAACACGGCTCTAAAGCTTTAGCTTATAAGGTATGCAAAATGTGTTCTGGTTGCAGTACAACGTGTGATACTTCTCTTCAGAATATTTGTTGTAATGGCAATTGTTTACTGTCAGACTTTCAGAGAACCCCTATAACCAAAAGCTGAGGAACAACAATTACTTGAAAGGAGGGCATTACTTGTTTTGAACATTGATGTTAAGAACAGTACTTACGCCACATAATTATATTATACAGAACAAGGTAAGTATCATAAGATATCTCAATTCAATTTAATAAATGCTGTTTTGGCATGAATGGGTGGGTGCCACTGCTGCCAAAGCAATATGTTTGGTATCTCTATGACTTACTCTTTCTCCCTTCTCTCCTTTGTTTCCGGCAGGACCCTGCAACAGAACAAAAGGCAGAATGACAATGGACAGAAAAGAATGAAGTAAAACTGTACAAATTGTTTGAGTTGTCAATTGCTGTTGTCATCTTTTTCCTTTTTGCTAAGGTCATTATTTGAACCCTGGCATAACCATTTCTCTGCAAAGGTCATATAATAACTATGCAGTACCAGTAATTACATAGAGGCACTACTATGTAATAACTGCTAACCTTCTCTGGCTCTTGGTCTTTGGTTGGACGATACGCTGTCCTACAAAATTAATGTCGATAATCTTGCGAGGAAGTTGACTGAAATTGTGATTTTATTCTCGTAACAAGGCTTGCTTCCCATTTGAGGCTAGAAAGATGCTTGTTCAAGACACCTTTCTTTCTGAAATTGATTATGGTGACTTAATATACAGTGCATTTGGAAAGTATTCAGACCCCTTGACTTTTTCAACCAATTTTTTTCATGTTACAGCCTTATTCTAAAATTGATTAAATTATGTTTTCCTCATCAATCTACACACAACACCCCATTATGACAAAGTGAAAACAGGTTTTTACTTCACTGTATAGTTCCTTAAATGATTTTCCCTGTCTCTAAATATCCCCATCGAACTGTTACCCTCTCTCCCAGATCCTTACACATACACGTAGAAATATGGCATATTCCTGACCATGTGACCTGCCCTAGAATAATGCCTTGTGTTCGTTATAGTGTGTAACTTTCGTTGGTCAAGACATGCAGTCAGGAAAAACTCTGGGTCTAATTATGATAGATACACTGTACTGTAGGACTATGTACAATATATTTATATACTATATGGCTTTGCTGTCTCTCAAGACCTCCCTCCCTAATCCTACACAAAGCGGGCAAAGCTGATTGAAATGACATCATACTGACGTATCTTGTTGTAATGATGCAATTTCAATCAGTTCCGCTTGCTGGGTATTTCCTCAGCTAGTGGGTCAGCTCTGCTTCAGTAGTAGTAACATGCATGGACATAGAGGTTCAGATAACTCACAGGAGGTCCCTGGTTTCCCAGTGACCCTGGAGGTCCACTTGACCCTGGTGACCCAGGAGCTCCTGGAGTGCCCTGTGGGTAAAACACAAACAAACAAATTGTCATCTCACTGATTGAGCAATCACTCAAACGTACAACGTGTAACTTTGGTTTTTCCAGTGGTAACTTGAGGTACTACAAAACATTTGGCCAAGAAGCAAAAAAGAAAACAGTCACATTCGCCAAGGAGCACAAACAATTGACCTACAGGGACAATACCTTTGACAAGGACGTATTGTAAATTGCAGATTTAATTTTACAATTCATTTACATTAAATCAAATTAATTAATCAGTTCCTGATGCTAAATCCACAAACAATCATACTCACTATAGTCCCTGGAGGTCCTGTTCGCCCCTGGGGTCCATCTTTACCAGGAAGTCCCTGTGGAAAGGTGTTACAAGTACATATTCATGCCTATGAGACTGTGCTATTATGGCAGCTCATATACCACGACTTCATATTCACATAAATCTATTCCTTTTGATTACAATGCTTTCAGAAAGTATTCAAACCCCTTGACTTTATCCACATTTTGTTACGTTAGTCTTATTCTAAAATGGATTAAACTTTTTTACCCTTCGTCAATCTTCACACAATACCCTATCATGACAAAGCAAAAACAGGTTTTTATAAATTTTTACAAATTTATGAAAAATAAGAAACTGAAATATCACATTTACATAAGTATTCAGACCCTTTACTCAGTACTTCGTTGAAGCACTTTTGCCAGTTATTACAGCCTTGAGTTTTCTTGGGTATGACGCTACAAGCTTGGCACACCTGTATTTGGGGAGTTTTTCCCATTCTTCTCTGTAGATCCTCTCAAGCTCTGTCAGGTTGGATGGGGAGCGTCGCTGCACAGCTATTTCCAGGTCTTTCTAGAGATGTTAGATCAAGTTCAAGTCGGGGCTCTGGCTGAGCCACTCAAGGGCATTCAGAGACTTGTCCCAAAGCCACTCTTGTGTTGTCTTGGCTGTGTGCTTAGGGTCGGTGTCCTGTTGGAAGGTAAACCTTTGCCCCAGTCTGGGGTCCTGAACGCCCTGGAGCAGGTTTTCATCAAGGATCTCTCTGTACTTTGCTCCGTTTATCTTTCCCTCGATCCTGACTAGTCTCTCAGTCTCTGCCGCTGAAAAACATCCCCACAGAATGATGCTGCCACCACCATGCTTCACCGAAGGGATGGTGCCAGGTTTCCTCCAGACGTGATGCTTAGCATTCAGGCCAAAGAGTTCAATCTTGCTTTCATCAGACCAGAGAATCTTGTTTCTCATGGTCTGAGAGAATTTTAGGTGGCTTTTGGCAAACTCCAAGCGGGCTGTCATGAGCCTTTTACTGAGGAGTGGCTTCCGTCTGGCCACTTTACCATAAAGGCCTGATTAGTGGAGTGATGGTTGTCCTTCTGAAAGGTTCTCTCACCTCCACAGAGGAACTCTAGAACTCTGTCAGAGTGACCATCGGGTTCTTGGTCACCTCCCTGGCCAATGCCCTTCTCCCCGATTGCTCAGTTTGGTCGGACGGCCAGCTATAGGAATAGTCTTGGTGGTTCCAAACTTCTTCTCTTTAAGAATGATGGAGGCCAATGTGTTCTTGGGGACCTTCAATGCTGCAGATATTTTTTTATACCTTTCCCCAGATCTGTGCCTCAACACAATCCTGTCTCAGAGCTCTACGGACAATTCCTTCGACCTCATGGCTTGGTTTTTGCTCTGACATGCACTGTCAACTGTGGGACCTTATATGTCCAATCAATTGAATTTACCAAAGGTGGACTCCAATCCAGTTGTAGAAACATCTCAAGAATGATCAATGGAAACACTATGCACCTGAGCTCAATTTCGAGTCTCATAACAAAGGGTCTGAAAACTTATGTAAATAATAACAAAATGTGGAAAAAGGGAAGAGGTCTGAATACTTTCCGAATGCACTGTAAACAGACTGACAAGACCTTACCCTTGTTCCTGTTTGTCCCGCTCGACCTGGTGACCCAGGAGACCCAGGAATGCCCTACAACCGTAGAGAGAGAAAACAAAAAGGTGAAAACAAAAAGGCCAGTTAAGAGTGTCAGCATGAATACATTTGTATTGACAGGCTCGGATGGTTGGACCATTATCCTAACTCATTACAGATAATTAATGTTGTGAAGCCGGAGCTGTTTGTAATACACAGTCTCTTGTATGACCTTCACAGCCGTCAAAGTCAAATTCCCTCACTCAGACACAACGAGTACTGAATGCCAATGGCATGGCTCAAAGCCTATTACAAACAAAAGTATGCATCTCCCAACCTCTACAGTTATTGACAGGATCCATCTTAATTGGCTCAGAGATTGATTATAATGAAAGTGTATTGCATCTTAGGCATGAGTCATTACAACAGAGGGGAGAATAGCTATTGTTTTGTAAAAACTGCTGTGATGTCTCGTTACGGTCCAGGCAGGCGCTGCCCATATCCACAGATCTAGGATCAGATTACCCTACCGCCAATGCTCAGATTTACCATTAGGAGGATGGAAAGACATCTGACCCTGTATCAGTGGTTAACTTCTTATGGCTGAAGGGGCAGTATTGAGTAGCTTGGATGAAAGGTGCCCATTTCAAATGGCCTGCTCCTCAGTCATAGTTCCTAATATTTGCATATTATTATTAGTATTGGATAGAAAACACTCTAAAGTTTCTAAAACTGTTTGAATTATGTCTGTCATATTGGCAGGCAAAATCCTGAGTTGAAATCAAAACAGGAAGTCAGAAATCTGAGCTTGTCTGTATTCACCAGAGTCCCTTAAGAAATCCAATTGAGTTATGAATGATGTTGCACTGCTTAGGGGTTCCACTAGATGTCAACCATCAATAGAAATTCCAATGAGACTTCTATGACGTTGTGGGAGAGAATGAGAGCAGAATCAGTCAGGTGTCCATCAAGCAGCCATTTCCTGAACATGCGTTTTCTTCATGCAAGACACTGACGTTCCATTGCTCACGCAGACAAGAACGAATGCTCCAGTTGGAACTTTATTGAAGCTATATGTTAAAAACATCCTAATGATTGATTCAGTACTTAGTTTGAAATGTTTCTTCGACCGGTAATATCACATTTTGAAGTTTTTGTCCGATATAACGCTGACCAGAATTAGCTTTTGGATATGTAAACCAGACGCGCTAACAAAAGAAGGTATTTGGACATAAATAACGGATTTTTTCGAACAAAACAAACATTTATTGTGGACCTGGGATTCCTGGTGTGCTTTCTGATGTAGATCATCAAAGGTAATGGAATATTTATCATGTATTTTATTGTTTTTAGTGATGCCATCTTTGCAGCTGTGGTATGCTACTTTTGAGCGCCCTCTCAGATTATAGCGTGCAATTATTTTTCCGTAAAGTTTAAAAAAAATCTGACATAGCGGTTGCATTAAGGAGAGGTATATCTATAATTCAATGTGTATAACTTGTATTATCATCTATATTTATGATGAGTATTCATGTTGAAACGATGGACTATGCAAAGTCACTTGATGTTTTTGCATTTAGTGAATCTTGTAGCCTCAATGTAAACTCAGATTTGTTTTATATAAATATGAATTTAATCAAACAAAACATGCATGTATTGTGTAACATGAAGTCCTATGAGTGTCATCTGATGAAAATAATCGAAGGTTAGTGATTCATTTTATCTCTATTCTGGTTTTTGTGAAGCTATCTTTAGCTGGGAAAATGGCTGTGATTATTTTGGGTTTTGTGGTGACCTAACATAATCGTTTGTAGTGCTTTCGCTGAAAAACCTATTTGAAATCGGACACTTTGGTGGGATTAACAACAAGATTACCTTTAAAATGATATAAGACACATGAATGTCTGAGGAATTTTAATTATGAGATTTCTGGTTTTTGAATTTGGGGCCCTGCACTTGGACTGGCTGTTGTCATATCGGTCCCGATATCGGGACTGCAGCCATAACAATTAAGACCAACTTCTACCTTCTCCTCTTATTACCTGTGCAAATCCTTTAATGCATTGAAATAAATCTGACATCACATCAACCAAATGGTAGCAGAAGCTCTTTCACTCAAATTATGCAGCAACTCTCTTACCAGAATTCAGAATGACATGTTCCCATTAACAGCTACCTTACAGAGATAGATATTCAATATGCCATTCAAAAGATCTCCCTTTGGTGCAATGGTGTCATTTGAATGTCATTTGAAGACTGAATGCCATTTTGTGATGAGGGTAAGTGTGTCTGAAAGGGCAGGAAGTGAATGGTGGTCTTTACCTGTATTCCTGGAGTGCCAGCTGCACCCTTCTCACCTCTTTCTCCTGGACCACCCTGAAGTTGGAAAAAACAACAATAAATATCAACAGCAAATATCAAGCTTATTTGGAGGCTATTTCATAAGTTGGGGTCGTCACTATCTGGTCACAGTGTGCGTTCTAACTACAAATGCCATTTGTTTCCCAAACTCTTCCAGTAGCTGTACCTTTAATTATCCCCTACCTGTCACCATAATCCTGAATTAACAGCAAATAGATCATGTCTTCAATATGGCACTTCTGTATGTTATACCATCGAATACTTTACCATAGGCTGGCTTAAACATGGCCTTAGTAAAGTTAAGACATCTGGGCGTATCCTTTAATGTTTTACCTGTCATTCAGTAAGTCATTGTTCTGTTAATGGGTTGGCGCCCCCCCCCCCCCTTGGGTTGTGCCGTGGCGGAGATCTTTGTGGGCTATACTCGGCCTTGTCTCAGGATGGTAAGTTGGTGGTTGAAGATATCCCTCTAGTGGTGTGGGGGCTGTGCCTTGGCAAAGTGGGTGGGGTTATATCCTTCCTGTTTGGCCCTGTCCGGGGGTATCATCGGATGGGGCCACAGTGTCTCCTGACCCCTCCTGTCTCAGCCTCCAGTATTTATGCTGCAGTAGTTTATGTGTCGGGGGGCTAGGGTCAGTTTGTTATATCTGGAGTACTTCTCCTGTCTTATCCGGTGTCCTGTGTGAATTTAAGTATGCTCTCTCCAATTCTCTCTTTCTTTCTCTCTCTCTCTCGGAGGACCTGAGCCCTCGGACCATGCCTCAGGACGACCTGACATGATGACTCCTTGCTGTCCCCAGTCCACCTGGCCGTGCTGCTGCTCCAGTTTCAACTGTTCTGCCTGCGGCTATGGAACCCTTACCTGTTCACCGGACGTGCTACCTGTCCCAGACCTGCTGTTTTCAACTATCTAGAGACAGCAGAAGCGGTAGAGATACTCTTAATGATCGGCTATGAAAAGCCAACTGACATTTACTCTTAAGGTGCTGACTTGCTGCACCCTCGACAACTACTGTGATTATTATTATTTGACCATGCTGGTCATTTATGAACATTTGAACATCTTGGCCATGTTCTGTTATAATCTCCACCCGGCACAGCCAGAAGAGGACATAGCCTGGTTCCTCTCTAGGTTTCTTCCTAGGTTTCGCCTTTCTAGGGAGTTTTTCCTAGCCACAGTGCTTCTACACCTGCATTGCTTGCTGTTTGGGGTTTTAGGCTGGGTTTCTGTACAGCACTTTGAGATATCAGCTGATGTACGAAGGGCTATATAAATACATTTGATTTGATTTTGATTTGATTTGATTTAATACCAATGCAGGTGTAACCCAGTACTTCATATTTGACTGTTCTGTTTACAGTCTATTAGGTTACGATTCATCCTCCCACCTTTACGGCTTACGTTTAACAACATCACTTGGGCGAGAAATAATCAACATCTGAGTATTACAACAGCTTTTAAAATGTAGACTTTATAGCATGCCTAGGTAAATCGGGGACTGTAGCTACTGTATGTTATGTGTGTTGGGATACTAGACTCCTCTAATATGTGCAGTATTAGATTGTGTGTGTCTGAACTAATGAAAGTGAATGAATGTGTGTGTGTGTATGTGTGTTTTACCGGAGGGCCCATGATGGTACGTCCACTGGGCCCCTGGGGTCCAGGAGGCCCCTGCAGCCCAGGAGTACCAGCGTCCCCAACTGGACCTATCGGTCCCTATCACAGAGACAGAAGAACACATTGATAAAGTAGATTAGAATATAGTTAACATTTTACAGTAGTTCTAGTTAAATTCCCTGCTTTCTACAGTTATTACAACAATCTAGTATCACTGGAACAAACAGAGGAAATACACACCAAATTACAAAGTACAATCTCACTGAACAGTAGTACTGTAAACATTTTTTATTTACATATAGGCCAATAATAAGATAAGATAGTCACCAGACAACATTTTAATCCACCATCTCCCTGACCACCTTCCCCTGATCAAGCCATAAACTGTCCCTCTCCATCTTTGAAGGATGCATGCACTCACATGATCTGGCCACTATTGGTTAACCTAGCCAGTGGTGGAAAAAGTACCCAATTATCATACTTGAGGTAAAGTAAAGATACCTTAATAGAAAATGACTCAAGTAAAAGTGAAAGTCACCCAGTAAAATACTACTTGAGTAAAAGTCTAAAAGTATTTGGTTTTAAATATACTTAAGTATCAAAAGTAAATGTCATTGCTAAAATATACTTAAGTATTGTAAGGGCTGTCGTTCTCCTCATCCTCGGACGAGGAGAGGAGAGAAGGATCAGTGGACCAATACGCAGCATTCGGGAAATAAGCCATCTCTTTATTTGTAACGACGGCAACACGAAAACAAAAAAACACTTACAAAATTACAAAACAAGAAAACGACGTAGACGAAAACCTGAACATGAACTTACATAACTAACGTAAAACTCACGGACAGGAACAGACTACATCAAAACGAAACGAACAGCCAAACAGTCCCGTATGGAACATACATCGACGAAACAGGAGACAATCACCCACAAACAAACAGTGAGAACACCCTACCTAAATATGACTCTCAATTAGAGGAAAACGCAAAACACCTGCCTCTAATTAAGAGCCATACCAGGCAACCCAAAACCAACATAGAAACAGAAAACATAGACTGCCCACCCAAAACACACGCCCTGACCATAAACACATACAAAAACAACAGAAAACAGGTCAGGACCGTTACAAGTATCAGTAAAAGTAAAAGTATAAATCATTTCAAATTTTCTTATATTAAGCAAACCAGACGGCATCATTATTATTTTTTTTTATGGATAGCCAGGGGTACACTCCAACCCTCATACATAATTTTATACACCTGTCAGCAACGGATGTGGCTGAAATAGCCTAATCCACAAAATTGTATATATTTTATTCCATACAACTGCCTTCATCCTTTATACATTACCTGACCCAGGTCTGGGTGTCTGAGAGGGGGCTTTAGTCTAACTCAGTGATTTAACTGCAAATCAGAGACCCGCGAGGCTGCTCTCTGTCTGTCTTGTCATGAGCCTACCAGTCGCAGGTCATTGACTTTCATGGGGGCACGTTGCATCTCCAATGAATATGAAATTCATGAGAGTAGAAAGACCGCATGGGTGCACTGCGAGGACGGCTGCATTACAAGGACCTTTACATGCTATAATAACACCCCATTCAAACACCAGTACAATTTTCTGGGACTTTCAAGACCCATGCAATCCAAGTCTAATAGCATGAGAGTGAGAAATGAATAAAAGATTAGAACTTTGCAAAGGGCATTTACAGAAAGAGTGGGTTTTCAGCCTAGCAGTATACAAGGGATATTTTATGGAAGAGAGGTATCCAAGAGGGTATGTGTCTGGTATCCATCAATGAGGGTATGTGTCTGTCCCCCCACCACCCACCCACTGAGTGCTTGTGGAATTGTTACAAGCTGCATTGACTTTCATTGTGTTTTTATTTACATGAGTGTGTGTGTGTGTATACACTGTACCACAGCTCCTGGTTCTCCACGGTCCCCTCTCCCTCCTCTGATCCCAGGTCCTCCCTGTTGATAACACAAACACCCACACACCCTCTGTCACACTCCATCAACATAAGGACCACAGACCTTAAAGACACACACTATCAACACATCCTAAACACACTATCACACATCGGGTGTATGTACTCTCCATCCCCATATGTCACACTGTGTTCTGTTCATCAGCCACTGAATGCAATGAATGAATTCCTAGCTCAACAACAGCTGTAAGTAACACATAATGCTGATTAAGGAGAGAAGGAGGGTCCTCACAGGGGGTCCAGTGGGGCCAGGGGGACCTTTGCTTTCCTGGCTGCAGGTGCAGGCACGGGGCATGGCAGGACAGTCCTCCTCCTTCCTCTTAGAGATGAGACAAATACCACCATGACATGACAATACATGCAACACAAGAGTACAATGGCCTATAATTATGATAATGACCAAAGCATAATGATAAGGACGATAATGCTAAAACAAATAATAGGATAAGGACCTTATGATAACACAATAACAAGATGACACAATATGACATCTATGACACGATCCTACAACATCCTACGACACATTACAACAAAGGTTAAGGTCATCCCACGTCAGTCAGTAGATGAGATCAGTAGTGAGGCGTGAACTCACCAAACCAGGAAGCTCACAGCACTTGTCTCGGCTGGCCCAGGACGTGCTGCAGACGATGTCAAACGACTGCAGTTGAAACTGAGGACAAAAAGAGCAACAAACACACACATCTTTTTTTACATTCACTACAAACATGTTGTTACTTGACTATTCGTATCTTGATAGAACTAGCAGCAAGCTGTGAATCTCCTAAATAAGACCTGAGAGAAAGTATGATAATTATTCAGTATTACGCATTGCTAACAGAATTGTTGCACATCTCTTATTGAGGAGGAAGAATCTATCAATAATTGGTCTCTCAAAACAGATTGCTCTGTTTTCTCCTGTGCTGAAATGTGTGAAGAGTTTTTGTCTAAGAAAGAAAATGATCAAGCCTATCAGAGAGTACTATTACTACTAGAGAGCTATTCGAGTACTACTAGAGAGCTATTAGAGTACTACTAGAGAGCTATTCCTGTATGAGGATATCTGGGCTATTTATGGAACTGGGAGATTGGATATGAAAAGTACAGTTGTTTATTAAACTTGTTTCTATTTAGTGGAAAATAGATCTTGACATGCTGATGTGATTATACTTCATTCAAACTCTCTGTCTTAATGCTGTTATAAGAATTCATAACCTAGGTCATAGGTAGTTTATCACCACTCTATTGAATACTCCATGACACTAAACACCATACTGTATGTTAGAATTCAGCCCGACTGCACATAAAATAAGAAGAATCAAGGGGTAAAATACATAGAAATCTAATTACGGAATATTGACATGGATATTGAATGGGGATGTCCAAAGAACTACAGTATATTCTAGTAATTCTACATCGATGTCAAAACATGTATGGTATACCCTCTCTGATCTATCTGTCACAGCTTACCGGTGCAGAGCTGTCCTTCTTCCCCCTGGAGCGCACCATGCGTCCCAGCACCTCCAGGCCATCCGTGGTGATGTTGCCCGCCGCGTTGATGGCCTTCTCCCCTACTAGCTTACAGTCAATGACAGCCTTGGCGCTGGTCTTGCTAATAGCCATGTGTAGCTACAGGGAAAATGAAGAACCAGGCCTGGGTTCAAATACTATTTTACATTTTTCAAATACTTTGAGCATTTGCCAAAGCCTGCCTGGTGTGCCAGTTCGGCAGGGTTTACACTTTTGCGGCTATTCTATTGGTTCCATGGCGCCAGGCAAGCTCAATCCTAAACACAGCTAAATTATCCTAAATGATTTGAAATAGTATTTGAACCCATGTCTGTTTGGAACACAGACGCAGTGCGATTGAAACATCTTATATGCGCGTCTCAATAAATCACTGGGGAGCATTAAAGAGTTACGGTTTCAGAAAACAGACTGAGGTTCAAAGAGACACAGGCTGTAAAATAAGGACAGATTTCTGCGCGAGCATTCCACTAGTCACCCGAAACAAAAGAGTCAGTTTTGAAGTCGGGGGATTTCAGATGTTTTTCTACCTTTGACACGTCAAGCTTCTACTGTATGCTTCGTTGGAAATGCGATGTCTCGTGGGGGAAATATATGGGGGAATTTCAAGACATTACTCTAGCAAATATCTATTCATACCTGATTATCAACTGTGAACGTGTGTCTTTATGAAACAGCACTTTCAGCTTTGTTTGACATTGGTGCATTACTATGTTAAAGCGCTGATAAGGATGGAACTGTAGCATTTCCTATGTACTGTATTTACCTATTTTTTTCGACAAAAACAGATTCCCGATGAATCATTTGAATGGAGCGTCTTAAAAAAAACACCCACTGCAATGCAAGGAGTCAGAGAAGTATCTAGCCGTTAGTCAAGTCTTCTTGAGAAGTAATCTAAAATATTACCACATTATCACCAAGCCTGATGGGCGAAGTGCTGACAAGATGACACATGAGAATATTTATGGATTGGCAGGGGAAAGAATTGCAGTAATCACTGGTGATAATTTGCTGAGGAAAAAGGCAACAGTGGGTTACATGAATCCAGGCCATAGTCACTTTCAGTCACATCAAGTTCCTCCTCCCTGCATAGTATAGTTTGTTTAGCTTGTTTGAAAGTGGCTATGATTCAAATTTGCATTCATTATCCTGGCACCCGAAATATAATATTTCGGGTGCCAGCTTCATTCCACATGGTTAGCATTTTTTAAAATATGTTATTTTATTTCAGCAGATAGCAAGTGAAATATGATGGCCATTTCTTATGAACATCATAATGGCACAGTACTACCCACACTATATATTAATGCTACAGCTACACACTGTTTAGTGGTCCTGTGTGGCTCAGTTGGTAGAGCACAGTGCATGCACCACTAACGGTTGTGGGTTCAATTCCCACTGGGGGAACCCATATGCATGAATAAAAGCATTTGCTAAATGGAATATTATATTATCATTGTGCAGCAAAAAAGTTGAAACTATTTGAATAGTCAAAACATAAGTGATTTAAAAACGGCATCAAAAAAGGTAGGTGTTTGTTTCAGGTGCTACGTCTCACTCATGGATGATAATGTAAGTTGCCAAGCAAAGTTTTGGCATCAATAGAAAGAGGATGATTATGACATTGGCAAGTGGGTGAATATCCTCATTCACTTAAGCAGCAGGCCCTGGATGTGGGCAAAGGTATTGTTAGAACATAGGAGTCTACAGCCATGTATCAGGGCAAAGGTATTGTAAGCTCCACTGATAGCCAGACAAGAGTGACTTACCATCACTCAACAAGCTGGCTTACAGCCAGGAAGCAGGACATCCCCTGAGGTGTTAGGGTGATGTTGCAACAGCGTTGCACTGAGGAAGTGAGATAACAAAGAGTGTTTTTGAACTTTGACCTTGTGGAAACTGCCGTAGAAGAGCTTCTTGATCTCAGGTCCCTCGAAGGTCACAGTCTGAAACTGTCCTTTGTAGTCATGGTTGAAGAAGGTGAGGGTCTTGCCACCGTCTAGCGTTGGAAAGAGAACGTTTGCCTAACTTTCTGCAGTTTCATAACATATTCAGTACAAACTCGAAAATAGTGAGGAATGTTCTCGTTTCAAATAGAGGAGGCATGGACGGTTTACTAGACATGTAGCCTACTATACACAAAGAAAATGTTTCAACATACGAATGACTTACACACAAATCATTGTGCTGCTCACAATTGATATATTAGCAGAGACACCATACAAAATGTCCATTGCTTTGCCTATCTTATGACAGCAACCAAACAATGGGAACTTGACACACGGTCCCAGCTAAGACCCTGCCCCGTCCCCCGGCATCCTACTCACTGTCCAGAATGAGGCCCACCAGGGGCTCGTTGTCCTTGTTGAGGATCTCCCACAATGCAAAGGGCTCCTTGGGCGTTTCAGGCAGCAGGCGGAACAGCATAGTGATGGTGTAATCGGAGGGCAAACCCTCGGGGTGGATAAACCTGGGGTGGAAAGTTCCCAGAACAATAGGCTCTAGTCTGAACATACAGTGGCTTTTGTTGTAGCACCTTCACAGAGTTCAACTGCTATCAAACACCATTTCAAAAGCTGTTTCAACTTGCCAATTCAATTCTTTCAATAGTGTCATTCAATTCTAAAAAGAGGTTAAGCTCAGGAAGCTATTGTTTCTTCATACTGTATATGTACCACATTTGCGGCATTATAATTTGGGAATGAGACACAAAATGACTATGTTTTCTGTGATGTGGGATTGTTGCAGAAATACACCAGGTGAGGGCAGCTGTCTGTCATTATCACCATCTCTTCATTGTAATAACAGCATTTTCAGGCCAAGTGACAGGAAAAGAGGATTCAATTCAGGGGAGTAGAGTAAGTTGTATGTTGTAAGGTGTTGTTTATGTTATCATTGGGTAAGTGGTGCCAATACTTACCGCTGTCATAGAGTAGCTTTACCTGTATCATGCTCATTGTACTCACTGACTTTTTGTCGCTTTGGACAAGAGTGTCTACTAAATTCTACATGATTGATAGAAGGCAATGTACTGTTATGCCTTTTAGTTAAGATGCTAGTGTCCATACTTGGTGGGCTGGGCAAGGAGGGAGTTGTTGTGCAGGCGGAAGCAGGGGAAGCTGTTGAAGGTGCCAGGCTCCATGGACACTCCTGATACATGTCCATGCATACCCTCCACCAGGCCAAACATCTCCATCATCCTGAAACCTGCAGCCACAACATAAACAACCATGAGTTGGTTTAAAAGCAGACATGTCCATGCACAGTACTACTGACAAGTAAACATAATCAGTTTTTTAATTGTGACTGGCTGTTTTCATCATGACTTCTCAATTCTGAGCTTCTACTTCTTATCATTATGTCACACCCTGGCCTTTGTTATATTGATTTTCTTTATTAGTTTAGTTAGGTCAGGGTGTGACATGGGGGATGTTTGTGTGTTTTGTCTAGTTTAGGGTGTGTTTTGTTTAGGGGGTTTTGTAGTATGTATGGGGTTGTGTTCAGTGTAGGTGTTTAGGAAAGTCTATGGTTGCCTGATTTGGTTCTCAATCAGAGACAGCTGTTTATTGTTGTCTCTGATTGGGAGCCATATTTAAGGCAGCCATAGGCTTTAGGTGTTTGTGGGTAATTGTCTATGTTGAACGTTAGTAGCTTGTGTTTGCACTTTCCTTTATAGCTTCACGGTCGTTTATTGTTTTGTTTTGTAAAAGTGTTCGTTTTCGTGTTTCGTCATCTCTAATAAAAGAAGATGTACTCATATCCCGCTGCGCCTTGGTCCGCTTATTATGACGATCGTGACACATTAAGATATTCTGACTTACATGTGCACTCGGAAAGAGGCCATTTTAAGTAGTCTTAAGTCCAGAGTTTGCACTTATCTGATGTGCAATTAGCAGGAGTCAACTGTACTGTACCTGTTCAATTTACAGTGATTTTGTGCATAACAGTTATACTGGGGTCATAACTAGTCAACGGGTCTGAGAGTAGAGAGGCCTTGACTGTGCCCTGTGTGCCAGGACACATGAATAAGTAAGTATGCTCCAGTCTCTAACCTGGCAAGGTACTGCCACTCATCGCCACTGAAGGACAAGCTGAAAGACAAAACATTTATGTCACTGCATGGATAAAAATACACACAATAATATGCCCCCTGTGCTTTTAAATAACATATTTAGATTTTGCTCCTGTAGGACTCACTGGCAGTGGCAGCCTCACAAACAAAAGTGACCAGCTTTTCCTCAATTTTCTTGAAGGCGTCTAAATCATCCACAAAGAAAACGTGTCTCCCGCTAGGCTTGCTGGCGATGCTCACCAGCTCCCCGTAGTCCGCATCCGCAAAACCAATGGCAAAAACAATGTACCCTGTGAAGAAGGTAAGCATACAGTATTGCCAATAGTGTGTTATGTACATGCCTAACTAAAACATTTTGTTGGATTAACATATACAGATACTTTTTTGTGTTGTAGAATGTTCTTTTCATGTACCATAATCTATTCAATTAAATTATTGCATCATGTGCCTCACCTTCCATCTGCATCTCTTTGGAGACCTTGTTGACATCGTCCTGAGAGCGCCCGTCAGTCAACACCACCAGCACTTTGGGGATGCCCCTCCGGATACCACCTCCCACTGTGAAGATGGTGTCTTTCACATGCCGGATGGCTAGCCCTACAGTAAGAGAATTAGAGGGAGGGATGGAGGGAGAGAAAGAGAGAGGGAGGAAAGGAGGGGAAGATAAAGAAAGGAGTTACACTCACAGCGATATCGACAGCAGGATATAGCCAGGTTCCTTGGTAGAGGATCGTGGTGTTGGGTTATCACTATCACTGCAAAAATATTCAGCAACAACACATTTTCTTCGTTATTATTCCCACCCCACCTGCAACAATACACATTACACACAAATACAGCATATTCAAGGGAGAACACAATGCAACAATTAGCATTACCAAGCGGACTTCTTCGTTGCACCCGTTTGAGAAAAAAACATTGTTAGATGAATGCATTATCGCTCCCCTTAGGGATCCACTGATTAATGACAGCATCTCACTGTTCTTCGGAAGCCGGGCTTGATTACTTTGGCCTGCTTGATTACAATGACTGATTATTTTTCAGCAGGTTACAAAAGGAAAGTCAATAAAGGGTATTTCTGTTCATCTGGCATCTACAGCTGTCTCAATGGGATTCAGTCATCCTGTTACTTTACTGTTATGGTAGTCCATTTAGACATACAAAAAAAAAGAAAAGAAAAAGAAACTTAAAGGGAAACTCCAAAATATTTCTACTTCATATTCATCATCTCCAGCACCACCCCAACATCAACATACTATGTCAAAATGGTGCGTTTCTATGTTCTGTCGAAAAGAAGATAAGTGTTTCCAATGACTTCATCGGTGTGCGTTGTGTGATTTTGACCAATTGTGAGTAGGCATGTACTACTAATAACCTACTAATTGTCTACTAATTGGTTGATGATGTCATTGGAAGCACTTATCTTCCTCTATTTTTTTTACTACAAAACATAGAAAAGTGCCATTTTCACATATGTTGATGTTGGGGTGGTGCTGGAGATGTTGAATATGAAGTAGAATTTTTTTTCAATTTTAATTTCCCTTTAATGTATGCTTCAGAGTAATAGTATGAAACTCTACATTGGTAGAGAGTGAATAAGGTTTGACAAAGGTTTGCCTTGATGGTCAAAACATTGTTTTTAATATAGTGAATAAGGCCCGTTGTCCACTTGCCTGTCTTGGTGTTCCCTCCCTTATAGGAGATGCGGTTAATGGCCTCTAGCAGCCTCTCCTTGTTGTCGTACGAGTTAAGTTTGAACTCGGTTCTGGCATCGTCACTGAACTGGACAATGGCAACCTGATAGGAGAAAGATATTTTGAGTTCAATTGAAAATGTGGCATTTCAGAGTTTTGTGTGTGTGTGTGTGGGGGGGGGGGGGTAGTAAATGAGTGGACTAATAATGGACAGCATAAATGTATTGTTCATAAAAGCACACATGACAAATAGTCAAACATAGGTGTTCCAAGACCATTTATGACAATTTATTTGAGTATATCACTTCCAAGATGAAGTAAAATAATGTACAGATGTAGGATCGTAATTTGAGCCAGTTCGTTACAGCAGGAAAATAATCCTGCGGCAACAGGAAATAGGAAGTATTATGTGGATTATAATTAATGGACATTTTTGTAGAGATTTATACAATTTACAAGGGAAAATAAAGTCTGAAATGTCAAACTTCAGAAGCCTTTTTAAACCTCAAATACACTACAAGTTTTATATTTCCTGGATTGCAGGAACGTTCTCCTGCAACAGGGGGATCCAATTAAGATCCTACATCTGTAAGTGCTAGCTGGCCACAGAACCATTGGTTGGTCTAGTCAATATTTACCTGAGTACCATCTGGTCCAATGATGTCGAGGGCTCCTGTGGTGCTGTACAGGAAGCGGATGATTTTCAGGAAGTTGTCATCCCCGATGCTCCAGGAGCCGTCCACTAGGAATGCCAGGTCTGCCTTGGCCGCCTTGCAAACTGTCAGGAGAGAAAAAGGGAGAGAGAGGAGAGAGAAAGAGAGAAGTACATAAAAGTAGGCGCAGGGAGGAGGAAGAATTTTGAGATGAGGAAAGAGGGGAGAGGGATGAGGAGTGAGAAAAGGAGAAGAGGAGAGGGTAGAGATTGGAAGATTGAGAGAAAGTAGTACACAAACAGAGAAAGAGACAGAGGGATACAGAAAAGGACATTTACATTTCCAAGCCAATTAGAACATGCTCTTATCAAGGGCAATTTAAATTCAGTACATACAATAAGAGTTCTGATACACAGCATATATTGAGGTAATACAAACGGACACTAGCCTCAGCAGGCAGCAGTGGAAGAATCACAATGGAGAGTGGAGAGAGCGTTCTCTTTCTCCACAGGTTACGAGAGAGGAGCTGTGATGATTGGCAATTATCTCAACAACTTCCCTCTCATACCAGGGCCAGCCAGGGTCAGATTGACCAGTATAACACCTAAGTTCCTGTTGTTTGCTTTCTTTTTTTGTTCTGTTCTGCTCTGTGATTTTCAAAGGAACCAAAGATAATAACCAAGTTGCTAGTAGGTGGGATGCAAAGTGAACTAAAAGTTGTATTTGCTGATATTTCCCATGCCAACAATAACAATAATAAAAAAAATACGAATGACAGGCTTTAAAATGGACTTGGGCTAAGTTCCAACAGAAAGGGGAGTGAGTTTTCAATTCACTTTTATAAAACTCATCCCAGAAAACTGTGTAGGAAGAAAGGAAACTGCTAAGATTATTGTTGTCAAAAACAGCAAATAAAGGTAAACTTTTACTTATTTTCTACACGTTATATCTTCAGATAATATTATGTTGAATGTGTTCGTTGGAGAATTGTAAACTCTGAAATATTCTGACTTGATACAAGACTGTAACACAAGTTCCGGCTTACAGTATTATCTCAGACTCAAAAGCTCATAATGGGACCATTTTTGGAAGTCTGAAAAGATTTGTGATTATTCCAAAAGCACATTAAACAGCTTTACTATCATTTCAGACGTCTGTAGTCATGACTGCAATAGACACTGCGTATATGAACTTGTATTAGATACACAAATTTGTGTCAGGAGTCATTTGACGTTTGAATGTCAGTCAGGGACCGGTTGAAAATTGACCCAGCAACTTGACAGAGTGATTTCCATGGTAACTGCCTGTTCTGAGGGCTCTCTGATTTCCCTTCAATATCTTTAGTCCTGACTCCGCTAGTGCTAGTTATTCCATTGGGGGCATTGCCTGGAAGTCAAAGCCCTTCAAATTTCCTTGAGCACCAAACAAAATTATGTTAAGGTTAATGCCACTCAAAGTGAGTTGCACACAAATACATGTGTAGATAATCTACCATAGGGGATATCTCTACAGTATATATTCGCCAATGCCTAGTGACTTGTGAGCATTCGGGTGCAAAATGGCTACGATACACCACCCAGGTAGATGTTTACAGTGGTAATGTACAGTATGAGTTCCCTTTACCCTATTTATGTACATGAAGTGATTTTGAGACAAAGCAAAAAGCACTATAGCTTACTAAATAAAATACAGACCTAAAGTATTTCTCTCCAGCAGCCCACCCAAGATATTACTAGGGAAAACACTGATGACATAAGTACTGGTCACCAGATAGGAATGGAGTGGAAATACCCTCTTATTAGAAGAGTGCACCACAATAGGACCCACAGGTATTTGTTAACAACAGGTCTTTTGTCTTACCTTCCTTGACTGAGGGTATACTGGGAGGAGCGGTCGTAGTGGGTGGTCTGGTGGGTGCCGGGGTGGGAACAGGGACTGCATGAAAGCAATGACATAAGACACACACACATCATTATAACATCCTTATTACATGTCTATGTCACCTCACCTGACAAACATGCTTGGTGATGCTTTCATTTACAGTATAAAAAAATATCTTCACACAGAAGATACCTCATTGATACTACCATCAAACATAATATATATAATCAGTCGGATGATAGAAGAATCAGAAGGAATTAAGAGAGTAAATCCGAGATGGTAACTTATGCTTAGCAGCATGTTGAGTTTATGATTAAGTTACCCATGTAATTTTCTAGCTTGATCACTAGCAACAGCGGCAGTCAAATTGAAATGAATTGTACCGTTTTTTTCTAGCTCAGAAAAACCCTGCTGAAAACCACATAGACTTTATCGCCGTAGTAATTCAGCTACCTCAAACTGGGAATTACTTTTGATGGCAGCTTGGGGAAACGCAGGGCAATTTAAAAAGGCCTTTAAGCTGTAATCTGTATCAAAACAAAGCTATAAATCGGTGTCTAAACTCAACGTAAATCAACTCAATGCAAACAAATGCCTGGTCGAGAGTGCCTTGATTACTGTTGTGAGTTGGCCACAGACCCAATCACAATTCACTCTTAATCAAATCAAATCAAATATTATTGGTCACATACACATGGTTAGCAGATGTTAATGCGATTGTAGCGAAATGCTTGTGCTTCTAGTTCCGACAGTGCAGGGAGGCATTAAAGTGCCTCCCAGGAGGCTAATAATGTTGTGAAAATGTTGTGATTGTCTATAAATCATGCGGCTGTATGTTTGGTTTGGATAATGTTCTAAGAATGTTGCTACAGTCTAGAGGGAATCATTTTTAGTACAAGTATGTTCTCAGTGTTTTGTCCATGTTGAGAAATGTGTAAATTGTTCTTAGGCTTCTTATCAGCTCCCTGTGGACTGATGTTGTAACTAATGTTGTAACTATGCTGTGAGAATAGTATGTCTCAAGTTGGTTGTAGTAGTACTGTATGTCGCATGTAGAGTAAAGAATACTAAGCATCTAGACCAGGGGTAGGCAACTAGATTCAGACACTGGTCGTTTTTTGTCGGAAAGAATGGTCGGAGGGCCGGAACATAATTCTAATAATTTGTACACTGCAAATTGACCACAACTAAGCCCAAAAAGAGATTGTATATCAAAATAACAATCATTTCATACCGAGATTACATTGAGACACGATCACATACGTCTATGTTTTTATGTGTAGTGATGGGGGCCATGATATGGGCTGCACCAAATGATTGATATATTATAATAATTGATAATGCGTATGTTGTATTAATAGAAGGGGAAGGGCTATAAGACCCTTCCCACTACATGTATAGGGTCCTGGACCACAGATTAGCAATATATGCATTATAAGGTTTAATACTGTTCCACAGTTCTTTTCTAGTCTCTGCCTCTTATAGAAACGGTCTGAGCAGATGTGTGAGCCATTGCGGTCAAAACTGGGTGTCTGTGAGAAAGCGCGTCAAGGCTAAAAGAGATAGACACAGACCCCTGCAGGGGAGTAAATAGATAAGAGACAGGTCAGACATACCACTGTAAGCCACACGTGAATGAAAAATTACCGCTGAGCCCTTAGTAGTCCCACTGGACTATTGTTTTCTCCTGCAAGTTTGTATAACTGTATATGCATGGGCTTGGTCTCATGAGTTGAAGGTGTTGACGTAGGCAGTTACATCACTAGGGGTTGACTGCAAGTATATTAAAGCAACTTTGACCTGTTTTATTTTGCAGAACTTCCTCTGAAACATACGTGCTGTGTTTCCGTTGTCAACTTCTGTCTGCATTGCATTAATAAAGGTTTGATTGATTTACTTAAAGAAGATATTGTCTGACTGCGGATTTCACCAATAATCCAATGATTGACAAGAAATAAGGAAACTACCCCGACAGTGGGGATACTTAGGAATAGATTTCGTAAATTAAACACATTTTTAGCTAGTGATTTTACAGTCTTTATTTTTTTTTGCTAAACACTTTGGGGGGCCAAAATACATTTTGGGTGCCAGTTATGGCCCGCGAGCTGCCTGTTACCAACCCATAAGCTAGAATGTTGAGGCCGGGCGACAGCGACAGGTCTTTACAGTGGTGATGTTGGAACTTATGTTGTCACAATATTGTCACAATATCGTAAGAAACCTTTCTGAGAATAGTAGCAAGTCGGTTGTAGGGCTATCGTAGAGTGTACACTAAGCAGCTGTTGAGGAGGACACCTACAGGTCTTCTCTGTGGTGGAGACTGCAGGTCCCTCTGTGTCCTGGAGTTGGGCGTACACACTGATCTTGTACTGCGTGTTAGCTGTCAGGTCATTGAAGCAGTGCCGGGTGGTTCCTCCTCCCAGCCTTGCCTCCTGCTTATATCCATCTAAAATGAAGACAGAATTACCATCACATACTGTACATAGTTTACCACTAGTTACCATCACAATCAATGCTGTTGTCATCAACAGGAGCATGTTCACCATAGAAATGTATGTAATGAATTCCAATTCCTAGAATTCCAATTCAAAGATGTCCACATTCTATTGTACAACCTCTCTTCCAGGGTTTGGGTCTACCATATTTCTTTAAAGGGATACTCCGGGATTTTGGTAGAGGCCCTTTATCAATTTACCTAGAGTCAGATAAACTCGTGGATAAAAAATGTGTGTCTCTGTGTCCAGTATGAAGGAAGTTAGACATAGTTTCGCGAGCCAATGCTAACTAGCGTTAACAAAATTAGTGGAAGTCTATGGGTATCTAGCAAAGCAAGCTAGTAGATACACATATACATTTCAGTCATTGCACTAATGCTAGCTAGCATTGGCTCGGAAAACTACCTCTAACTTCCTTCATACTATACACAGAGACATAACATCTGACAGTGCATTCGGAAAGTATTCAGACCCCTTGACTTTTTTCTAAATTTTGTTACATTACAGCCTTATTCTAAAACTGATTAAATTTTAGTTTTTTTCTCATCAATCTACACACATTACCCCATAATGACAAAGCAAATACAGGTTTTTAGACATTTTTGCAAATAAAAATTTGGGCAGCGATTACAGCCTCGAATCTTCTTGGGTATCTAAGATGGCGCCGACAGAGAGGGCTGCCTCGCTTCTTGCTTTTAGGAAACTTTGCAGTATTTCGTTTTTTTATGTATTATTTCTTACATTGTTAGCCAGGAAAATGTTTTGTGTTATTTCATACAGCTAGTGTAACAGTATAACTTTAAACCGTCCCCTCGCCCCGACACGGGCGCGAACCAGGGACCCTCTGCACACATCAACAACGGTCGCCCACGAAGCACGGTCGTTACCCATCGCTCCACAAAAGCCACGGCCCTTGCAAAGCAAGGGGCAACACTACTTAAGTCTCAGAGCAAGTGACGTAACTGATTGAAATGCTACTAGCGCGCACCCGCTAACTAGCTAGCCATTTCACATCCGTTACACTCACCCCCCTTTCAACCTCCTCCTTTTCCGCAGCAACCAGTGATCCGGGTCAACAGCATCAATGTAACAGTATAACTTTAAACCGTCCCCTCGCCCCGACACGGGCGCGAACCAGGGACCCTCTGCACACATCAACAACGGTTGCCCACGAAGCACGGTCGTTACCCATCGCTCCACAAAGGCCGAGGCCCTTGCAAAGCAAGGGGCAACACTACTTAAGTCTCAGAGCAAGTGACGTAACTGATTGAAATGCTACTAGCGCGCACCCGCTAACTAGCTAGCCATTTCACATCCGTTACACTAGGAAGAACTATTGGATATCAGAGCGGTGGTAACTCACCAGCCCTACCAGCATTATGACCAGGAATACGACTTTCCCGAAGCGGATCCTTTGTTCACACCCCCCAGGGCAATTGAACTGATTCCAGAAACCGACCAAAAACGATGCCGGCGGAAGAGAGGTACTCGAAGTGGTCTTCTAGTCCGATTTAGGAGGCGCACACACCACCCACCGCTTCCGAGTATATTACTCGCTAATGTTTAGTCTCTGGATAATAAAGTTGACAAGCTCAGGGCGAGGATCTCTTTCCAGAGAGACATCAGGGATTGTAACATACTTTGCTTCATGGAAACATGGCTCTTTCGGCATATACTGTCTGAAGGGCGGGGGTGTATGTTTCATGATTAACGACTCATGGTGTAATTGTGTTAACATACCTCACAAACAAATGCAGACCGTATTATCACCGTATTATCTTTGGTTATAGTCACGGCCGTGTATATCACCCCTCAAGCTGATACCACGACGGCCCTCAAAGAACTCCACTGGACTTTATGCAAACTGGAAACCACATAACCTGAGGCTGCATTTATTGTAGCTGGGGATTTTAACAAAGCAAATTTGAGAAAAAGGCTGCCGTAGTTCTATCAACATATCGACTGTAGTACTCGCGCTGCCACAACACTCGACCACTGTTACTCCAACTTCTGAGATGCTTACAAGGCACTCCCCCGACCTCCTTTCGGCAAATCAACCTACCCTAATCAGAAACCGTGGATAGATGGAAGCATTCGTGCAAAACTAAAAGCGCGAACCACCGCATTTAACCTCTCTGACCAAGGTCCTTCTCCCCCGATCGCTCAGTTTGGTCAGGCGGTCAGCTCTAGGAAGAGTCTTGGTGGTTCCAAACTTCTTCCATTTAAGAATGATCCAATCAAGTAGAAACATCTCAATGATGGAAACAGGATGCACCTGAGCTCAATTTCGAGTCTCATAGCAAATGGTCTGAATAAATATGTAAATAATTTCAGTAAAAACAATTATATACATTTACAAAAAAAATTAAAACCTGTTTGCCCTTTGTCATTATGGGATATTGTGTGTAGATTGATGATATTTTGTATTTTATTTAATCCAGTTTAGAATAAGGCTGCAACGTAAACAAAATGTGGAAAAAGTGAAGGGGTCTGAATACTTTCAGAATGCACTGTAGATAAAGGGCCTCGTTGCCAAAATCCCGAAGTATCCCTTTAAGCATCAAGTAAATATCAATATCTGAGCGTGACACAAGTGAAGCATCTTCTGAATTGGAGGACTAGTATTATTACAGCCATAATGACAGATGATACCAGGGGTACAGTTGGCATATTTTGTAATCACTGACAATGTAGCCGAGTAATACATAGAACTTGAAGGTGGGGAGATTCTGACAAAGTAACAGCCTCATATCAAACACATCCTATACAGTCATTTCCAATGACTACTGTGTCTAACACTGTATTGAGTCATCAAAAAGCACAGGGCTGAATATGCACACAGTATTAGCACCTATTGAACATACTAAAGCTGTGTCTTAAACATGTATCAAGACCTGTGCCTCTTACACAAACTGTGGGGGTTATTCAAATATCTGGCAACCCAAGCGGTGGCCTTAATCTGAATAGAATCTCATTATTAGGTCTCCTGTAAAGGTGGCGGGCTCATTTCTCACCCCATACATTTTTTTCCGGAACATTCCCCTTAAGGCCTCAATTCAAGCCATTTTCCCACATACACCGAGGTTATATTTTCTCTGGGTAATTATATATTTATCTAGCCATCATAAATCCTAATTTGGGCCTAATGCCAGCTGATAGATCTAATATTTCAGGAGCTCCCAAAGGTAATACTGCGAAATTGCAATTTGCGAAACGCTACATGATAATAATGAAATTTAGGTCTCAGTGTTAAACTTGATGAATTGCTTGCATTATTTCCTTATCTGACAGATTATACTCATATTTGGATCGACACAGCATTGATGTGACATTGACATTTTAAATGTTCTATAACTGAAATATTCCACCTGTTGCATAAATCCCACTAAATGCTAACTGTATATTAGGAGAAATTGTTAATTGGATGTCATTAATTGGCTAGAATTAGATTAATGCCAGGTTATCTCATTAATTCAGGATTTATTTCGTATAATCCTATGGAAGGGCATACAATATGGAATTTAGACCAATTTGAGGGCATTAAAACTTCTCATAAACTTTAACTATCTATTTAGGACTACAGCACTGACTGAGTAGCAAACTCTCACTTTGACATCAGGTTTACTTTCACTTCCAGACACCCACCCACACTGACAGTTGGTTGGAAGTCTCACGTCTGTGAAGTGATAATTATGACTTAGAAGGTAAAAGGCTCCTAGAATCTTTTCCTGAATATAATTGTTTTGCCTAATAATGTGCTGCTTCGATGCAAATTCAGTATCTAGTTAACTACAATCTGGAACAAAAGTGTCTGGAACTCCCTGTCAGAGCACGTTGAACAAGAAACCCAATTGTTTTTCTTTCTCATCCTCACTTGTTTTTAAATTAGGTGCAATTACGGTCATCCGCCTAACAAGTACAGTGCCTTGGGAAAGTATTCAGACCCCTTGACATTTTCCACATTTTGTTATGTAACAGCCTTATTCTAAAATTGATTAAATAAATACAAATCCTTTGCAATCTACACACAACACCCTATAATGACAAAGTGAAAACAGGTTTTAGAAATTTGTGGCAAATCTATTAAAAATAAAAAACAAAAATACCTTATTTACATAAGTATTCAGACCCTTTGCTATGAGACTCGAAACTGAGCTCAGGTGCATCCTGTTTCCATTAATCATTCTTGAGATGTTTCTACAACATGATTGAAGTCCACCTGTGGTAAATTCAATTAATGGGACATGATTTGGAAAGGCACATACCTGTCTATATAAGGTCCCACAGTTGACAGTGCATGTCAGAGCAAAAACCAAGTCATGAGTCAAAGGAATTGTCCGTAGAGCTCTGAGACAGGATTATGTCGAGGCACAGATATGGGGAAGGGTACAAAAAAATGTCTGCAGCATTGAAGGTCCCCAAGAACACAGTGGCCTCCATCATTCTTAAATGGAAGAAGTCTGGAACAACCAAGACTCTTCCTAGAGCTTGCCGCCCGGCTAAACTGAGCAATAGGGGGAGAAGGGCCTTGGTCAGGGAGGTGACCAAGACCCGATGGTCACTCTGACAGAGCTCTAGAGTTCCTCTGTGGAGATGGGAGAACCTTCAAGAAGGACACAAATCTCTCCAGCACTCCACCAATCAGACCTTTATTGTAGAGTGGCCAGACAAAAGCCACTCCTCAGTAAAAGGCACAAGGAGCTTGCCAAAAGGCACCTAAAGACTCTCAGACCATGAGAAACAAGAATCTCTGGTCTGATGAAACCAATATTGAACTCTTTGGCCTGAAAGCCAAGCGTCATGTCTGGAGGAAACCTGGCACCATCCCTACGGTGAAGCATGGTGGTGGCAGCATCATGCTGTGGGGATGTAAGCACACTGCCAAGACAACGCAGGAGTGGCTTCGGGACAAATCTCTGAATGTCCTTCAGTGGCCCAGCCAAAGCCCGGACTTGAACCCGATCCAACATCTCTGGAGAGACCTGAAAATAGCTGTGCAGCAACGCTCCCCATCCAATCTGACAGAGCTTGAGAGGATCTACAGAGAAGAATGGGAAAAACTCCCCAAATACAGGTGTGCCAAGCTTGTAGCGTCATACCCAAGAAGACTCAAGGCTGTAACCACTGCCAAAGGTGCTTCAACAAAGTACTGTGTAAAGGGTCTGAATACTTATGTAAATGTGATTTCAGTTTTTTATTTTTAATACATTTGCAAAAAATTCTAAAATACTGTTTTTGCTTCGTCATTATGGGGTATCGTGTGTAGATTAATGAGGGAAACAAACAATTTAAACAATTTTAGAAATAGGCTCTAACGTAACAAAAAATCAAGGGCCTGAATAGTTTTGAATGCACTGTTTATCTTGTCCCCACTCACACTTGGCTAGCCATTGTTCACTCTTTTAACTATAGGATATGTAAACGTCAAATCAGCTCACCTTTTAAAAAGCCTTGTAGGCCTACTGTACTGTATATGATTCTAAACCAAAACTCTAACCCCAAATACTAACCCCCTGTACCAAACCTGTATAGTCTGTCCTACTGATGTTATATCTTATGCTTTATACTGTATATAATATAGCATAATATAACATGGTATATCATAGCATTTGAATACTGTTACAAATGACTATCCCCCAGTTCCTTATTCAGTTCTGTTGGGATGTGTGAAATCTCTGTCAGGATTACAAGTGAATACTCCTCCTGGCAGGCTTCTGTGTCCCGACCGAGATTCCCTGCCAGGAGCATAATTCCTGACCGGGATCACATGTGGATTTTAGGGAGGAGCTGACAGCCTTATCCACATGGAGACGTGTGGCCGCATGGTAATCACCTCCTTCCACTAGAGTGGCTGTGTCAGTGTGTGGGAATACCAATGTGGATTTGGTTGCATATACTGTACAGTGTAAGTCTGCACACAGCATTGTTAATGCTAAATTATAATTATTTAGCCTCTATGGCCTATTTATTGCCTTACCTCCCTACTCTTCTACATTTGCACACACTGTACATAGATTTTTCTATTGTGTTATACTGTACGTTTGTTTATGTGTAACTCTGTGTTGTTGTTTTTGTCGCACTGCTTTGCTTTATCTTGGCCAGGTCGCAGTTGTAAATGAGAACTTGTTCTCAACTGGCCTACCTGGTTAAATAAAGGTGAAATAAAAAAATTAAATACTGTCAAGGAGAGGGTGTGGATATTTTCCTGCCATGACAAATGACTTGCTTTTAGTAACCTCAATACTGTAAACAAACTGTTGTTGGTTCAAAAGGCACAGGGCAAGTTGATAATAGTGTATGTTTGTGTGGTGCTCGGTACTCACTGAGCAGCGACTCGATGACCACACGGTACAGAGTGGCATGGCGGTGGGCACCCCACTGGGCACACACGCTGGTCATCCTCACCTGGTAGGTGTTCAGATTGGTCACTCCAAGGTACACTGTGACAGAGAGAGACAGGCACATTATTACTGTAATAGATCCACCACATCACACTGGAAACCATATCACTACTCTGAAGGAGATACATAGTGTGAGCATGGATGCCAGATCTGCCTCTGCTTGAGCCAACTCCTTTGTTGTTGTCCTGCATGTGGCAGATCCACCATATCATACTGGAACCCATTTCACAATGGGCCTAAGACTGAAAAGCATGTCTATGGATCAGTATCTTGTCATCATGACTTGACTTTAACCAGAGCAGCGAGGGTAAAAACACCAGTGATAAAATGATACAGCACAAGACCTGCATATCCTTAACGATACTGAGCAGACATTTACTGTCAGGCAGTACATCTATCGCCACACAGCATATGTCTCCATTTGGGTTGGACTCTAAACATATGGAGCCTTGGCTTCCGTAACCCACGCATGCATTTTTCATTGCCTAAAAGTTATTTTGGGAGTTGAAATATGGTGCCGGTATGTTACTCCTAACGATCGACAGTACAAACCATTTATGCAAATATATGCATACATTTCTTAATCTCATTATTGCGTGCTGCTATGGGTTTGAATATTTCAGTGGGACATACAGTTTCATTCCAAAATCCTACATATCCATTTTCAGAAATATTAGTAAATTAGGTTTTATTGTTTAAAGAAATATGAAACCATGGATACATTGGTATGTTTTTTCACTATTTAATCATGGCATGGAGTTGTTCAATGACAGACAGGTATTCGTTTAAAATCTATCACTTGATGGTTTCATTACAGAGAGACAAATAATTATGTTTTTTTTGCAAAATGCTATATATCCGCCTCACTCTCAGAGAAATAAGTAGTACAGCTATGTTAACTAGAGTCAAATGTAACAAATAACTCAATTTTTAACAAAAATGTACAAATTATACATTTGTGACATCAATATTAAATTGTTAAACTAATAATAATAACTCAATACATTAATATTAGATTTGTATGTATAACATTTGCATTTGACATTGTTGTCGTTTAACAGACGCTCTTATCGAGATCGACTTACAGTAAGTGCATTTATCTTACAATAGCATATATATATAGCATACCTACATATCACAGTCAAATATACAGGATACGAACATTGCATCCAGCTAAACAATGGATATATAGCGTTTTGCAAAAATAACACATTTTACTACACATCTAAAATATATGCATACAAAATCTGAAAACAGCTATATTTTACACACACATGAAAGTACCCATAAGCAATCATTTCTGAGGAAAAAACACAAATGTGAAAAATTGGTGGATATAGTTTTTTGGGGAGTTTTGAGTAAATTATGTCCATGTTTTGTACTGAGAGTCACAAAAACAAATTTACCCACAACTGTTTGGTAAATAATCTCATCTGCATATCTTAGAACATGCAAATTTCACAATGTGTCACGTTCCTGACCTGTTTTCTGTTGTTTTGTATGTGTGTGATGGTCAGGGCGTGAGTTTTGGGTGGGCAGTCTATGTTTTCTGTTTCTATGTTGGTTTTGGGTTGCCTGGTATGGCTCTTAATTAGAGGCAGGTGTTTTGCGTTTTCCTCTAATTGAGAGTCATATTAAGATAGGTTGTTCTCACTGTTTGTTTGTGGGTGATTGTCGCTGTGTCTGTGTTTGTTGCACCACACGGTACTGTCTCGTCTCGTTCATTCGGTCGTTCCTGTTCATGTGTTCTTCGTTTCATGTAAGTTCGTAGTTAACGTTTGTCTAGTTCGTTTTGTTATTTTGTATATTTTGTCAAGTGTATTTCGTGTCTGTCTTCGTCTTGCAATAAAGTATTATGTATTCATCACCCGCTGCGCCTTGGTCTACTAACTGTCCGAAAGACGACCGTTACACAATGCATATGAATAAATTCCTAATGTTTAAGGTAGACTGCGTTACATACTACATAACATAAAATATAACCATTCATTAACTTTCACAACACAACTATATTTAAAAATAACAGTTAGACAAGGAGATCTTGAACATGACATTGAGCCATCCCCATTTTCTCTTATTATAGTGCCGTGTTCATTAACATGCTCACTGTATGTCAGTCAGGCATCAAACTCCACCCAAGAGACAACCTATCCTGATGGCTATATTGCTATCTATGCCCTTCAAAATCACGCGCTACCCAAGCGTGCTTTGCTTAATTATTATGCACAAGGTGATATCATAGTCTTAATGCAAACAAATGCGAGTCTCTAGTCTCCACTCCTCCCTACAATCTGATTATCTGGGAGCTGCCAGCTCTAATAAGACAATGATCTCTGTTACAGTGCTGAGTCGCTGACACTGGTACTACATTAGGCACGTCTACCTGGCCACTTGATATCATTGTGGCGTCTTCAGTCTCTGATGGAGTGAAGCTGTGCTACTCAATAATTCACACTGACTCAGACAGTTCCAGTCAACCTACAGGGGTGGCAGGTGGTCTAGAGGTTAGAAGCTTTGGCCCAGTAACTGAAAGGTTGCTGGTTCGAATCCCTGAGCCAAATAGGTGAAATTTGTGTTGATGTGCCCTTGAGCAAGGCACTGAACCCTAATCACTCTGGGTAAATGTAGAGAGGGGTCTAACTCAACCTTACATATGCATGGAAAAAAGATGATGACTAACGAAAGTGGTATAATATCTAAAAATGTCTATATTTTATGTAAATTGTCTTGTTTCTGATGAGCGATCAATGTGACCAAAAATCTTGTAGTAAGTATTAAACTGTTTAGTATACAGGTTTGTTATGTTCTGTAGGCACGAAGAGGGTAAGTAATTATGCAGTTACAGTATACACAGTGTCCATTCTGGAGTCCCGTTCTACCTGGAGGCGCTGAGTTAAATAAGTTAAATAAGTTGAATAATCGATTCATTAACTGTTTATTATGCAAAGTATCCATTCTCAAGTCCCATTCTACCTGGGGCTAGTCTACTCACATGTCCTGGCCTTGCCGGTGAGGGTCTCGCTGGAGCCGGTAGTGTAGGAGGCGATGACCCTAACGCCGTACTCAGTACCGCTCATCAGGTTCAGGATCAGCATGGTGTTCACGTCCTCGCCCACAAAGGTCTCCAAAGCAGGTCCCGGAGCTGTGGAGAAGAGAGGTATGTGTGTGTGTGTGTGTGTGTGTGTGTGTGTGTGTGTGTGTGTGTGTGTGTGTGTGTGTGTGTGTGTGTGTGTGTGTGTGTGTATATGTGTCAGAGAGAGAGACAGCTCACATTCACCACCACACATATGCACACTGCTTGCAGAACTCGTAGGCTACTCTCGCCTAAGGAGCATTTAAAACATTATTGATTTTTTTTCAGCTGTCCGTGATTGCTTGAATTTCATGAATACTGCATCGTATTAAGGGTGAAGTGGAGTTGAGTGTCAGTCAGAAACCAGCTTTAGACATAATTGTGTGGAAAGTTTTAAACATGTTTTGTGTCAATGCGGTTTTGCCCTCTATCAGAGGGCATCCTAACAATAGCATGATAGGTATTTCTCTGTTAATAAGCATTTTATGCTTAGAAGGTGATGAATTGGACAGATCACATGTGAATAGGATCACAAGCGTAGAAGGGGGCCCAGAAGATCATCCTTTGTAGTTAACAAAATATATTGAATGAGGATTCATGCACTTTTCCACTGTGTGTGTGCAGTAGTAGTAATATTAGTAATAGTAGTAGTAGTGATAGTAGTAGTAATAATAGTAGTACTAGTAGTAGTAGTAGTAGTAATAATAGTAGTAGTGGGAGTACTGATAGTAGTAGTAATATTAGTAGTAGTGATATTGGTAGTAATAATAGTAGTACTAGTAGTAGTAGTAGTAGTAATAGTAGTAGTAGGAGTACTGATAGTAGTAGCAATATTAGTAATAGTACTAGTAGTTGTAGTAGTAGTAGTGGGAGTACTGATAGTAGTAGTAATAGTGGTACTAGTAGTAGTAGTAGTGATAGTAGTAGTAATAAAAGTAGTAGTACTATACTAATAGTAGTAGTAGTAATATTAATAGTACTAGTAATAGTAGTAGTAGGAGGAGTACCGCTAGTAGTGGTAATATTAGTAGTAGTGATAGTAGTAGGGATAGTAGTAGTAGTAATATACTAATAGTAGTAATAGTACTATTAGTAATAGTAATAGTAGTAGGAGTACTGATAGCAGTAGTAGTACTAGTATTAGTAGTGATAGTAGTAATAATAGTAGTAGTAGTAATATACTAATGGTAGTAGTAGTAATAATAGTAGTAATAATAGCAATACTGTAGCAGTAGTAGTAAAATTAGTAGCAGTAATAGTAATAGTAGTATTAATAGTATTATTAGTTGTAATAGTAGTAGTAGTAGTGATAGTAGTAGTAATAGCAATATTAGTAATAGTGGTATTAGTAATAGCAGCAGTACTAGCAGTAGTAGTGTTAGTAATAGTAGTAGTAGGAGTACTGATAGTAGTAGTAATATTAGTAATATTACTCGTGGTAATGATCGTAGTAGTAGTAGTAGTAGTAATATTAGTAGGAGTACTGGTGGTAGTAGTAATAGTAGTATTAGTACTAGTAGTGACAGTAGTAGTAATAAAATGAGTAGTAATATACTAATAGTTGTAGTAGTAATATTAATAGTAGTAGTAATAGTAGTAGTAGTAGTGATGGTAATAGTTGTAGTAGTAGTAGTACTAGTGGTGATAGTAGTAGTAGTAAAATACTAATGGTAGTAGTAGTAATAGTAATAGTAATAGTAGAAGGAGTACTGATAGTAGTAGTAACAGTAGTAGTGGTACTAGTAGTAGTAGTAGTAGTAGTAGTGATAGTAGTAATAATAGTAGTAGTAGTAATAGACCAACGGTAGTATCAGCAATACTAGTAGTAATAACAGCAATATCAGTAGTAGTAATAGTAGTACTATTAATAGTACTATTCATAGTATTAGTAGTAGTAGTAATAGTAGTAGTAGCAGTAATAGTAATAGTAATAGTAGTAGTAGTAACAATAGTAGTAGTAGCAGTAATAGTAGCAGTAGTAGAGTAATAGTAGTAGTAATGGTTGTGGTGATAGTGGTAGCAGCAATAGTAGTAGTAATATTAGTAGTAATAGTAGTAATAGCAGTAGTAGTAGTAATATAGTAGTAGTAATATTAGTAGTAGTAGTAGTAAAAGGAAGAGATGGACTGTGTAATATATGCTTTTAATAGGCAGTATAGATAATGTTGGGTTTATGTGGGTAAGATGGGCTATCTTTAGAAATAATCAGTACTGTGTGTGTGTGTGGGGGGGGGGCATGAATGTGTGTGTACATACCAGAGATGGGGTTGTAGACGACCCTATAGCCCATAGTGGGGGATGGGGGCGTGTCCCAGGTGATACGGAAGCGGTTGTACCATTCCTCCGACACTCTCAGGTTCCTAGGAGCAGACAGTGGCACTGCAGGATGAATGAAAGAAGAGATGGATAGATGGGAAATAAGTATTGAGACATGAGACAGATAGATATAGAGAGAGTTAAATGGAAAAATAACAAAAGAGACAGACAGAGGGAAAGGTAGAGGGAGAGAGAGATAGAGGTATAGAGTGAGTGAGCGATGGACAGAGAGAGAGAGAGAACAGAACTCACTCAGTAATAAGGTACATTTTCATCAAGTACAGTTATGAATTGTAGATGAGAAACTCTGCGTACATATGAGTCACGCCGTCTCTGTCCTAAAAAGAGAAGCACACTGGGGAGTTCTTAAATTAAACACGATACATGTCTGATGGGCTTTAAGACGACTAACTTTGAGTCAGACTCACAGCGTTGGATTGAATTACAACTGGATTCAGTAGAGTTAGCATGACTTCTCCAGACCTCAGACCTGTTCCATACAGTACAAATCATTCACACACACACGTATACACACACACACATTCAATGTGACATGTTGTTTGAGGGATTGCCTCATTTTTCATTCTTAAAGTGGACAATACATTTTAAATTGGTGTCCAGGGACTGTTCTTTTCAGAGCAGGGAAAATAATCAGTAACTACTCATGTAAGCTTTTGAGGAAGATAAAGAATGAAAATGTGAATTCCATTCAAAAATGTTTGTTAATGATGTGAGTGCTTTCAGCTTCTGACAACCACCGGGGGCGGGCTGCTGGCCATGTTGACTCCAATGCTTCCCACAGTTGTGTCAAGTTGGCTGGATGTCCTTTGGGTGGTGGACCATTCTTGATACACATGGGAGACTGTTAAGCGTTAAGAACCCAGCAGCATTTAAGTTCTTGACACACTCAAACCGGTGCGCCTGGCACCTACTACCATACCCCGTTCAAAGACACTTACATCTTTTGTCTTGCCCATTCACCCTCTGAATGGCACACATACACAACCCATGTCTCAATTGTCTCAAGGCTTAAAAATCATTCTTTAACCTGTCTCCTCCTATTCATCTACACTGATTGAAGTGGATTTAACAGGTGACATCAATAACGGATCATAGCTTTCACCTGGATTCATTTAGTCAGTCTATGTCATGGAAATAGCAGGTGTTCTTAATGTTTTGTACACTCAGTGTGCAAAGAGCATACAAAGCTGTCATCAAAGCAAAGGGAGGCTATTTTGAAGAATCTCAAATATTTTGATTTGTATAACACTTATTTGGTTACTACATGATTCCATATGTGTTATTTCATAGTTATGATGTCTTCACTATTATTCTACAATGTAGAAAATAGTACAAATAAAGAAAAACCCTGGAATGAGTAGGTGTATCCAAACTTTTGACTGGTACTGTATATCTCAGAGTCCGTGTCACCATGGAGAGAAGGTCATGCAGACAGACTTACAGGTGCGTCCCATGCGGCTGACACCGGGGCCGTCTCCGTCGGCATAGACCGGGGTGACCGTCACCTTGTACTCCATGTCAGACAGCAGTGGCTGCAGCAGGAGGCTGTTCTGACCACCTGGGACCATTTTCTAGAACACACACACACAGTTGCCAATCACAATATGAGGACGACAAGGTTCTGGTATTGTCTGGAGTGGAGGTCGGTGAAGGGACATGCTGGGTCAATGTGACTGGTGATTAAATGTACTGGAGTTGTATCAGAGGAACAGATACAACTAGTAGGTAGCCTTGTAGCAGACCTGTCTGTGCGTCATTGCTTGGTCATTGTGAACATTGTGAATTCGTAATGTAGGCTGTCTAATTTCAGAATCACCTAGAATTTCTGGACTGCAACCACTCCTCCTCCTCCTCTCTCTGTCTCTGTTTCTCTCTCATCCACTCTCCATTCCTCCTCTCATTCCTGTTTGCATTCCGAGCGTCTAGCCTCGCCTCCATCCCCAAAAGTTCCACAGCCGTGACAAGTGGCGAGTTTGATAAATCAATTTCAGGCCAACTGGATGAAAATAGCAGCTATCATTTTTGAAGGGGGGGACCGCAGGACGGAGTGTGACCCAAGTAGCCAAGTCCCAGTGCCACCGCCGTTGCCAAAAGAAATTATAACTTGGTCGCTCCCTCAAACTATTTATAATTTATCCGGTTCAAACTAGTTGGGAATGAAGTATCTGTGAAGAATGCAAACTCTCAATCCCCTTGACTTTACTACAAAGTAGGGCTGTGGGTTCCACTCTACTGCTCCTATTCCTTGGCTGGCCTTCAATAACCTGTGTTCGGATGGGAGCTGTTCAGGCTGTGGTGCTGAAAGTTGCCAGTGAATTCAGAAACCAAATGCGAGGCTTCAGTGGCTTTTCCCAGTGTTCCTGTACTACTAGCAGTGGACTAGGAATTAATTGGTGTTTTGTCATTGAAAGTCATGATTGCATTGTATAGTTATCTTTCAATGAGGCTGTAACATTGGTTTGGGATGCCGCATTACAAAACCAGCAAGGTTTATACAAGAGATAAGTATTACTTATCGACTACATTCCCACCACCAGTTTTCAAATACAAAGCGGACTACAACATTCTGATATCAATAGATAAGGAATCTGATTAAACACTAAATCACTATGCATCTGGCACAAACGCTTAAAGACTACCATACAACCCCAATTTCTCCCATACATTCATATCTAATCATTGGAAGGTCACCAAGAGCAGTGCATTCTCAAGAGACACTGGCTGAATGACTGGCGTCAATACAACACTAATCCATTCAGACAATGTAAGCTTATCGCTAATGGGAGAGCGAGGGGCTGGTTTTATTGTAGTGGCCGTATAAGACGGTCATACTAGTGTCATGACGCTGGCCTGGGGGTAGGTTTATGACAGTCATAAATACCTCTCCCCCCTTTTTTCCTCTCGCTACCTTACTGATGTGATTATTGAAAATCCCTTGGTTAACATAGAGATTCTGGGAACATCAGAAGGTGGGGGGAAATGAACCATATTTTGGTAATCCGACCAGTTGAACATATGCGTTGGTACTTAATGAATATGATGTCAGTTCGGTTGTCATCTGAGACATTCTCATCAATGATAGGATGACATAAACAGTACAGTGGAAAGTCTACACATTATAGTTATCAGATTCACATGGAATTGTTGTTCAATTCAAATGTTTAAATATACAATTATTGGTGAAAAGATTAAATGTAATTTTAGCTTCCAAATGAGCGATTTGGGTTTTCATAAGGTTAGGGCTCTGCTCAATCAGTGGCCCGCCCCTGTGAAGAGACATGGGTTATAAAACTATGAAAACACACCCTTCTCCCTCCACTATATAAGCCCTTGACGAAAATGTAACCTTCTGTTCCGGGTACATTAGGATGACGATCCGATGTCAGAAGGGTTCAGATAATAACTACAGAACGAAGCCAACCTCAGCGTGAGCTTTTGTTGCGAATGGTATGAACTTTGAACTTTTATTCACTACAGAAGTGATACCTCCTAGCCGTTGAGTTAGCAACAGCAGCTGGAAACGTGGGCTAGGAAAGAACAGACCGAGTATCCCGTCTACCACACAACGACGTTACTACAACGTATCCAATTTACCACCAGAGACATTCTTCAAAGGACAAAGGACTCTGTTGGGCAACACGGCCTTCCATCTACCACCAACCTATTGAAGCGCAGCTCAGAGTAAATATTTATTGCATTTTCCTTTTCCAAATGGGCGGTAATTTAGAATGCATAGGATATTGTATTTACAATAGCACAGCTTCTCCCTTTGTTCCTCAGTCTTCCCGCTCTTTCACTCAAACCCAACCCACTTTCCTTTGTGTAACCCGCTGTCATATCTGCTCCGTCCACCAGGGACGTTTTCCTTTATGACATAATTGGTAATCAAGGTATGATTCATTCTGTGTATATGTAATTCTGTGTGATTAGTTAGGTATTTAGTAAATACATAATTAAACCCAATTTTGTATTGCTGATTCAACTTGTTAGCCAGGGTTCATGAAGATAACCAAGAATTTACAACTTTCAGATGAGACTGAAATAAGGTGACGATTAATATTGACTGCTATTGATGTAATATATTACTAGGTCTTTAAGAGTTTATTTGGAAGATAACAGCTCTATAAATATTATTTTGTGGTGTCCCGACTTTCTAGTTAATTACATTTACATGATTAGCTCAATCAGGTAATATTAATTACAGAGAAAGGATTTTATAGAATAGCATGTCATATCACTTAATCCGGCATAGCCAAAGACACGACACTAGGAAGCATGGGGGGGTCATACTCTGTTTATCTTAAATATGAATTAGAAGAAGGGCTGACATTGTAAAGAGCTAGGCTGTGGAGATATTGGAAATCATACTAACGGAGAAGAAAGGAATTCTTCTTGTTCGCGTCTTACCGTCTCCTCGGCACGATCGCCCCTGGCGGTGACATAGGCGACGCGGTACTGACGCACGTTGCGGTCCTGCAGCTCCCAGGACACCTCCATGCTGAAGGTGGTGTGATCGCTGAGCAGGAGGTTCCTCACACCCAGACGCACAACTGGGTGAAGGAGGGAGGGAGGAAGGGAGGGAGGGAGAGAGGGTACAGGAGGTTGGAGGAAGGTAGAAAAGAGGGTAGCGAGGGAGAGTAAGGGTGGAGGGAGGGGGAGGTTGAAAAAGGATGAGTTGAGAAAGGGAGGTGGAAAATGGGGTGAGGAGAGAGACACCAGGTGGCTTTACTATGCAGACGGTGTGGGTGGATGCATACATTTGAATAAACACAATATCATTAGACTAATGATGCAACAGTGCAGAAAGAGACAGCAAACAAAAACACAGAGGTCATTACCATCACTATTATAATCAACAGGACAAGTTGGGGGAAAATACTATTAAAAGCTCCCACAAAAATCACTTTATAAAAATCTTTACAGTACATGACTGAAAAAATCTAATTTACCTGCTTTGGTGGTAGCTTGTGTGGTAGTTGTGGTAGTAGTAGCTTTTGTGGTAGTCGTTGTTCTTGCAACTGAAAAACAGACAAAATGGTCAGATCAATTAAGTAAATGTGTACATTGAGCCTTCAAAAGAAGAATAAGAGGGGAGCCTATAGTTTAGACTGTTTAATGACAATGTTTCAGCACCAAGGTCTTTCTCAAGACCAGTCTCACTGTAGCAAACATACAAGACATGGGTATGTATCTAAGCTGTGTGTGGTGGACATGCACGATTTTAACAAATGCATTGAAAGTCACAAAGTGCTTAATCGTAACCCGCCTCAAAGCGCCCAAAGAGCAAGCAGTAGCACAGTGGCAACACTAAATCAATACAATAATCAATACAATCCCCAATGTTCAATTAACCCTGATTGGAGTGGAGTTTTCTTTAATTACCTGTTGACTCTGTGAGGGTCACGGCGTTGCTTTCTTCCTCGTTTCTGAAGACAGCAATCAGAGAGACCTCGTACTCAGTGATGGGCCTCAGTCCAGTCAGCAGGTGGCTATTCATTTTACCGTTCACTAGCATCTTCACCACAGAGGGAGGGAGGGAGGGGAATGTAGAGTGAAGTTGAGTCAACGTCAGATATTTCTGCTGCTACCAAATACACTGTCACGATCGTGTGGCGGATTAACGGACCAAAATGCAGCAGTTGGAAAATAAGCCATCTTCTTTTTATTATGAAGAAGGCAAGAAACGAAAACAAAACACTGACACACTATACAAAACAACAAAACGACCGTGAAGCTACAAACGTCGTGCACACACAGGCTACAAACGTTCTTACATAGACACAAACATCTCCTAGATAACTAACCAACATAGACAACGCTAGACATATACACTCAACACAAAACCATATACTCCACCCCATAACCCCTTTACCAAATAAACACCCAAAACCAACAAAAACATAAACATTCCCCATGTCACACCCTGACCTAACTAAAATAATAAAGAAAACAAAGAATAATAAGGCCAGGGCGTGACATAACCCCCCCCCTTGAGGCGCGAACTCCGGGCGCACCATACACAGTCTAAGGGAGGGTCTGGGTGGGCTCCCCTCCACGGTGGCGGCTCCGGCTCTGGTCGTAGTCCCCACGTCACCACAGTACCTAACCACCTCCTAGGCTTCCTCCAAACGACCCCCCTCCACATTAACCCCATTGCATTAAGGGGGAGTTCCGGACTAAGGGACAGCTCCGGACTAAGGACCAGTACCAGGGTAAGGGGCAGTACCAGGGTCAGGGGCAGTACCAGGATAAGGGGCAGTACCAGGATAAGGGCAGCACCAGGGTAAGGGGCAGCACCAGGGTAAGGGGCAGCTCCAGGGTAAGGGGCAGCTCCAGGGTAAGGGGCAGCTCCGGACTGATGAATGGCAGCTCCGGACTGAGGGACTGCAGCTCCGGACTGAGGGACTGCAGCTCCGGACTGAGGGACGGCCCATGGCTGGCTGACAGATCTGGCTGCTCATGGCTGGCTAACGGATCTGGCTGCTCATGGCTGGCTAACTGATCTGGCTGCTCATGGCTGGCTGACGGATCTGGCTGCTCATGGCTGGCTGACGGATCTGGCTGCTCATGGCTGGCTGACGGATCTGGCTGCTCATGGCTAGCTGACGGATCTGGCTGCTCATGGCTAGCTGACGGATCTGGCTGCTCATGGCTAGCTGACGGATCTGGCTGCTCATGGCTAGCTGACGGATCTGGCTGCTCATGGCTAGCTGACGGATCTGGCTGCTCATGGCTAGCTGACGGATCTGGCTGCTCATGGCTAGCTGACGGATCTGGCTGCTCATGGCTAGCTGACGGATCTGGCTGCTCATAGCTAGCTGACGGATCTGGCTGCTCATGGCTGGCTGACGGATCTGGCTGCTCATGGCTGGCTGACTGATCTGGCTGCTCCTGTCTGGTTGGCGGCTCTGGCAGATCCTGTCTGGTTGGCGGCTCTGGCAGATCCTGTCTGGTTGGCGGCTCTGGCAGATCCTGTCTGACGGACGGCACTAGCGGCTCCTGTCTGGCTGGCGGCTCTAGCGGCTCTTGTCTGGCGGACGGCTCAGTGGGCTCATGGCAGACGGGCGGCTTTGCAGGCTCATGGCAGACGGGCGGCTTTGCAGGCTCATTGCAGACGGATGGCTCAGATGGCGCTGGGGAGACGGATGGCTCAGATGGCGCTGGGGAGACGGATGGCTCAGATGGCGCTGGGGAGACGGGCAGTTCAGTCATTGCTGTGCAGACGGCAGACTCCTGCCGGCTGAGGCGCACTGTAGGCCTGGTGCGTGGTGCCGGGACTGGTGGCACCGGGCTGGGGACACGCATCTCAGGGCTAGTGCGGGGAGCAGCAACAGGACGCACAGGACTCTGGGGACACACAGGAGGCTTGGTGCGTGGTTTAGACACTGGTGGTAAAGGGCTGGAGACACGCACCATATAGCTAGTGCGTGGAGGAGGCACTGGTGGTACTGGATTGGGGCGGGGAGGTGGCGCAGGAAATACCGGACCGTGCAGGCGTACTGGCTCCCTTGAACGCCGAGCCTGCCCAACCTTACCTGGTTGTATGCTCCTCGTCGCCTGACCAGTGCGGGGAGGTGGAATGACCCGCACCGGCCTATGTAGGCGAACCGGGGACACCATGCGTAAGGCTGGTGCCATGTACGCCGGCCCGAGGAGACGCACTGGTGACCAGATGCGTTGGGCCGGCTTCATGACATATGGCTCAACGCTCAGTCTAGCCCGGCCGATACGTGGAGCTGAAATGTACCGAACCGGGCTATGCACGCGTACAGGAGACACCGTGCGCTCTACTGCGTAACACGGTGTCTGCCCGTACTCCCGCTCTCCACGGTAAGTACAGGGAGTAGGCGCAGGTTTCCTACCTGACTTCGCCACACTCCCTTTAAGGCCCCCCCCAAGAAATTTTTGGGTTGTACTCACGGGTCTCCAGCCTTGTCTCCGTGCTGCCTCCTCATATCGCCTCCTCTCGGCTTTCGCTGCCTCCAGCTCTTCACGAGAGAGGCGATATTCTCCAGGTTGATCCCAAGGCCCCTTACCATCCAGTATCTCCTCCCATGTCCAGAAATCCTTTGTGGTTAGGTCCTGTTGCCGCCTTCCATGCCGCTTGGTCCTATGGTGGGTAATTCTGTCACGATCGTGTGGCGGATTAACGGACCAAAATGCAGCAGTTGGAAAATAAGCCATCTTCTTTTTATTATGAAGAAGGCAAGAAACGAAAACAAAACACTGACACACTATACAAAACAACAAAACGACCGTGAAGCTACAAACGTCGTGCACACACAGGCTACAAACGTTCTTACATAGACACAAACATCTCCTAGATAACTAACCAACATAGACAACGCTAGACATATACACTCAACACAAAACCATATACTCCACCCCATAACCCCTTTACCAAATAAACACCCAAAACCAACAAAAACATAAACATTCCCCATGTCACACCCTGACCTAACTAAAATAATAAAGAAAACAAAGAATAATAAGGCCAGGGCGTGACATACACTTACGGACTGGAATTCTACAGTCACCAAAAGGGCTTCAAAATAACACTTCAAAACACATACTGTAGAAGGTAAGTAAGCAATCCATATTTGTATCTAGCATGACTGGCTTTGTGTCAATATCCAATGAGTGCCTGATAAATGGTCAATCTTTAACTGCTCAGGGATGTGATAGAAAGTATGCCAAGCATTGTGGGAGGTGAGTTGTACAACTTCCAATACAGCATGCATAACCTAAGAAAAATCACATAGCTGAAAACTCTTCTAGCAGAGACAATTCAATTGCAGTCATAGATTCTTTAGCTGATGTGAGACACCAGAATGAAACATAATTGCAGTAACAGACAGAAAGAGAACTGTACATCCATTCAACCAGCCAGCCAGCCAGTCAGTTAGTCAGTCAGTCAGCTAGATAAGACAGCCAGACACAGACCTCTTTAGTGTCTCCTCCTCTGATGGGGGTCCATGTGAGTCTGTAAAGGACCACGTCGTGGGCTGAGTGTTCCCAGGTGACCCTGAAGCTCTCTGTGGAGACTTCACTGCTCCTCAGGTTCAGAGGCTCTGGGACCGTCTCTGGTTTAGACACAAAGGGTTAAGAAGCCTCAAAATAATGGAAGGAGTTCCACATAATTTTGGTATCCCACATATGAGTGGTCATATTCAGTCAGCACTCTCTTTTAGATACACTTTATCACATGTAAGAAAGTGTTCATGACTTACATCAGTGTTTCCTCTTCAAATGCAGCTAGATAATTTGGTAGCACTTTCCAGAATGCCCATCCATCACGGAACGTTGAATTGAATGGTAACGTCCGTTTTAGTAATTATATTTCTATGGCACCTTCTACAAGCCACAGCATGTATGGCCTTTTTTGTATTATAAAGGCTGTTGTTGAAAGCCAAGAGCTGCCAATATCATTGTTTATACAAGTAGAGGCAGTCTTACTAGTGGTGAAGCTGTCAGTCAAGGGCTCTGCCTGGCCCTCGTCATAGATAGCAAAGATGGCCACCGTGTACTCGGTCAATGACGTCAGGTTCCTTAGCAACAGGGTGGTGATGCGGCCAACGTCCATCTACGGCCACCGAAGAGAGAGGTCAGGGTTAACGGTCAGTGTGAGTCCCTCTATGTGACAATAAAACATATATACTGTATATAAATATATTTCTTTATTGCATTTATCTCATCTCATAAAGGTGGTATCCTTCCAGTGATGCCTAGTTTTCTATACATCAGGCAAAATCATATATCAGATTATATATCACATTCTATAAGGTTTATATGTTAGCAAGATGCTAACTGTTTTTTGAAAGTTATTTATTTAGGGGGAAAGTCTGCGACATTAACATTAACACATTAATTGTGTTAATGTGCCCATCTATTCATGGGCTTAAAGTCCAGCTACATTATTGGCCAAGTGCCGTGAGCACTAACCTCATTGGTCTGCACTCCATTGGTCTTGACGTACATGATGCGGTAACCGTTGGCCTTCTTGGACGTCGCCTCCCAGGTGAGTCTGGCCGAGCTGTGGTCGACGTTGGAGAAGCGCAGGTTCCCCGCCGGGGTCAGGGGTACTGGGAGAAGAGGGGGGCAGAGAACAGGAACACGGCTCACAGGTCAACCCTAATACGGTTCCAATTAAACGCAAGAACCTGAGTCACCCTCCCGCCGGTGCATGACATGACTCTTTTTGTTGGAGAGTTCCTCTCCGAGGAACAAAAGGGCAGAAGAATGGCCTTTTGCGCTCAAAACACATTCCCTGGCAAAGTTAAAATTTAACAAGGAGCTTTACTTTAGGTAGGGCTAGAAGTCCTGCTTAGAATTACTCCCTGGATTTTCTTGCTGCGCTTCATTCACCTTAATTTAAATCAGGGTCAGCGTTTAGTTTTAGACGCAGGGAGCATGAAAATAATGCAGTGAAGGTGAACTGTGTTCATGAGGGAATTGGAAATAAAGTTGGAGAGAAAGGTTTTAAAGTTTGGCAAGGATCTACACTACCATTCAAAAGTTTGGGGTCACTTGAATATATCCTTGTTTTTGAAAGAAAAGCAAATTTTTTGTCCATTAAAATAACATCCTAGAAGGCCAGCATCCGGAGTCACCTCTTTACTTACTGTTGACATTGAGACTGGTATTTTGCGGGTACTATTTAATGAAGCTGCCAGTTGAGGACTTGTGAGGCGTCTGTTTCTCAAACTAGACACTCTAATGTACTTGTCCTCTTGCTCAGTTGTGCACCGGGGCCTCCCACTCCTCTTTCTATTCTGGTTAGAGCCAGTTTTCTCTGTCCTGTGAAGGGAGTAGTACACAGCGTTGTACGAGATCTTCAGTTTCTTGGCAATTTCTCACATGGAATAGCCTTCATTTCTCAGAACAAGAATAGACTGATGAGTTTCAGAAGAAAGTTCTTTGTATCTGGCCGTTTTGAGCCTGTAACTGAACCCACAAATGCTGATGCTCCAGAAACTCAACTAGTCTAAAGAAGGCCAGTTTTATTGCTTCTTTAAATCGGACAACAGTTTTCAGCTGTGCTAACATAATTGCAAAAGGGTTTTCTAATGATCAATTATCCTTTTAAAATTATAATCTTGGATCAGCTAAAACAACGTGCCATTGGAACACAGGAGTGATGGTTGCTGATAATGGGCATCTGTACGCCTATGTATATATTCCATAAAAAATCTGCAGTTTCCTGCTACAATAGTCATTTACAACATTAACAATGTCTACACTGTATTTCTGATCAATTTGATGTTATTTTAATGGACAAAAAATGTGCTTTTCTTTCAAAAAACAGGACATTTCTAAGTGACCCCAAACTTTTGAACGGTAGTGTATTCCAATGCAGTTTGCATACAGGAAGAGCAGTTCAGTGGAGGATGCAGTCCTGACGTTGTTGCACAGTGCCATGACACACCTGGAGACGGCTCACTCTTATGTGTGCATCCTTTTCCTAGACTTCTACTCTGCTTTTAACTGCATGCAGCCTCACCTTCTCTCCTACCTATAGATTGACCCCAGCATTACCTTGCGGGTGCTGGTCTTCCTGCTGAACAGGGGGCAGTATGCCAAGTTCAACAACACAACATCCCTTCCTCTGTGTTCATCTCCCGGTTCCACCCAAGGAACTAGCATCTCTCCAGTCTTATTCTCCATATACACCAATGACCTGAGTGTCTCCGACAGGGACTGCTTGGCAGTGAAATATGTAGGTGACAGTGCCCTTGTCGACCTCTCAGATGACTGCATTTCCCAACAGAAGTAAACAGGGTTCATGACTGGTGCAATAACAACTACCTCACACTCACACTCAACATCAACAAAACAAAATAATTGCTCATTGATTTCAGGAGGAAGGCAGACCCAGTGAGCCACCTAGTCCTGGGTGCTAAACAGGTAGAGAGAGTGGGGAGTTTACCTGGCCACTGGGCACATACGTCAGTTCAGTGTCTAGTTTTGATGTACATTTGGTTGAATTGTCAACTAGTGTGAATTCAATGTCAAATCAATAACAAGTTTCACTATGTCATTAGATTTAGATTAAAAGTCGTGTGGAAAAAAATATGAAATTCCCTTACGTTGATGACTTTTCTCAAATCCAATCAGTTTTCCACGTTGATTCAACGTCATCACATTGCATTTTTGGGTTGAAATGATGTGGAAACAACATTGATTCAACCAGTTTTTCCCCAGTGGCTGGGAATCATCATGGACAGCACACTCTCGTTTAATGCCAACACCCAGAACATCAATAAAAAGTGGCAACAACTCCTGCGCACACTGAGACAACTGAAATGTCAACACCCGGAAACTCTCCAACTACTACACTTGTCATATAGAGAGTGTGCTGACTTTCTGTTCCTGGTCTGGTACAGAGGGCTGTCAGTGGCTCATAAAGGTGTCCCCCGGAAGACTATGAACCTGGGTTCCAAGCTCTGCGGGCTGCAGTGCAAGGGGCTTCAGGGCCTCTACGATAAATGTGCAAGGGCCAATGCCAAGCGCATCAGAGAGGACCCCACCAACAATCTTGCCCAATGTTTCGAGGTGCTGTCCTCTGGAAGGAGATTAAGGGTCCCCACTGTTCAGTAAGAATAGGAGCAGGGCAAGTTTCATTCCATCAGGCTGCTGAACAGTGGGACATAGGACAGATGTTGAGATGAGTTGAGAATACACAATATGTTATTTAGATCATGTTACGTACCTCAATTCTAACAGTGTTTAAGACAGTGTTTATCTTTCCTATTCTATTAGGATTGAGACATTTAGGATGGATCTACACCACATCCAACAAAGTTTTATTTTGAGCGAACTATCCCTTTAAGGCACTATCCTGTAGCCTTAAAACAGACAAAACGTGTAAGGACAACTACTTTCTAAACTATTTTTAAGTCTCTGTATGGGTCGTTCCACCAATTCCGTGCCTTTTGAGAAGTATAACTTGGTCCAAAAAAAACGTTTGATTATACTATATTTTAACATTCTGTCATAAAGAGCACATGTTCAACTTAATAAAAAACATGTTTTCCCATCTCAAGAGGTTACATACAAAAAATGACTATAGTAAGTGCCTATTAAGTGCCAAATAATGTAACTGGGTTGACCGTAACAAGGTTGACAATTTCATCTTAACTCAGCCATAAATCCTATTGTGACAGGTGGAATGGAAACTTGATGTGTGAAACAGGGAGTGGCAATTGAATGTAAGTTTTACAAAACAAATGAAATTGTTAAAACATTTCTTGCCAGTCTATCTAGGGTTGATGTGTTATGCTCGACCGGCTGTTTTCCACCACAAAACAGGAAAAAATTGACAAAAACAATAGATCCAGCTCACCTCCTTTAACACACAAAATGAAGGAATAGTTTCACAATATTAAAACGAGACCTCAGTTCACGTAACAGGGTTGAAATGAAGGGCACACGTAAATTAATCACTAATCACATTAAATAAATAATAGTCTTCAGAAATGACTTTGTCAAATCAACAAAATATCTAGGGCTTTACAATGATGGTGAAAACGTGGAGGAATTCTGGTGTTAAGTGGGTTTACATCTTCCTAGAAGTGACAGAGGGTGCATGGAGGGACATGTCAGAATGCTGAATATTGGCACTTTAGCAAGTCTTTATTCATATAAAAAAATCTGATTGATTGAATTCTCCATGTGGTCTATATTAAAGGACACTTCATTTAATATAACGGTTTTGTGGGCCTCCCGGGTGGCGCAGTGGTCTAGGGCACTGCATCGCAGCGCTAGCTGTGCCACCAGAGATTCTGGGTGTGCGCCCAGGTCTGTGGGGCGACGCACAATTGGCCTAGCGTCGTCCGTGTTTGGCCTGTAGGGATATCCTTGTCCCATCGCGCACCAGCGACTCCTGTGGCGGGCCAGGTGCAGTACGCGCACCTGGCCCGCCAAGGTTGCCAGGTGCACGGTGTTTCCTCTGACACATTGGTGTGGCTGGCTTCCGGGTTGGATGCGCGCTGTGTTGAGAAACATTGCGGCTTGGTTGGGTTGTGTTTCGGAGGACGCATGGCTTTCGACCTTCGTCTCTCCCGAGCCCGTACGGGAGTTGTAGCGATGAGACAAGATAGAAATTACTAACAATTGGAAACCACGAAAAAGGGGGTAAAAATTCAACAATTTCTTTTTTTATATATAAATATTTTTATTTATTTATTTATATATATATATATATTTATATATATATATATATATAACAGTTTTGTAAAATGTAATATGGGTGCACAATTTCTACTTAAAATACCAAAGGGACGCAAAAGGCGCTCATTTCGTGGAACGACACATACAGTTGAAGTCGGAAGTTTACATACACCTTAGCCAAATACATTTAAACTCAGTTTTTCACAATTCCTGACATTTAATCCAAGTAAAAATTCCCTGTCTTAGGTCAATTAGGATCACCACTTTATTTTAGGAATGTGAAATATCAGAATAATAGTAGAGAGAATCATTTATTTCAGCTTTTATTTCTTTCCTCACATTCCCAGTGGGTCAGAAGTTTACATAGACTCAATTAGTATTTGGTAGCATTGCCTTGAAATTGTTTCACTTGGGTCAAACGTTTTGGGTAGCCTTCCACAAGCTTCCCACAATAAATTGGGTGAATTTTGGCTCATTCCTCCTGACAGAGCTGGTGTAACTGAATCAGGTTTGCAGGCCTCCTTGCTCGCACATGCTTTTTCAGTTCTGCCCACAAATCTTCTATGGGATTGAGGTCCGGTCTTTGTGATGGCCACTCCAATACCTTGACTTTGTTGTCCTTAAGCCATTTTGCCACAACTTTGGAAGTATGCTTGGGGTCATTGTCCATTTGGACCAAGCTTTAGACCCATTTGCGACCAAGCTGTAACTTCCTGATGTCTTGAGATGTTGCTTCAATATATCCACCTAATTTTCCTGCCTCATGATGCCATCTATTTTGTGAAGTGCACCAGTCCCTCCTGCAGCAAAGAACCCCCACAACATGATGCTGCCACCCCCGTGCTTCACGGTTGGAATGGTGTTCTTCGGCTTGCAAGCCTCCCCCTTTTTCCTCCAAACATAACGATGGTCATTACGACAGCTTTATCTACTAATGTTGTTACAAGCGACACACCTGTTTTCTTACGGGTAGCTCAGTGTTTCTGGAATTCTCATGTGTGTGTATGTGTGTGTGTGCCTGCTTATGCATGCGTGTGTGAATCTGTGCATACACGTGCATGAGTACGAGTGTATGGGGCGGTTACTCACGCGTGGTCTCCTGACTGGTCATAGGGTCACTGGCCTCCTCTCCGTACATAGCGTACACGGTCACTGTGTACTCTGTGTCTGGGGTCAGGTTCTCCAGTTCCACTTCGTTCACGGTCTCAGCCACTTTCACCTGTACAAACATTCATCAGAGACCTTAGACGAGGTGACAGACAGGTACTCAGAGAAGTTTGCAAAGGAGCAAGATATATACAGGGGGTTGATGGAGACAGAATCAAGCATCAAACAGACAAGGGCAAGGCGGTCAGACAGCCAGATAAGGTGGCAGCGAGCCAGCCAGCCAGACGTGATACATAAGAGTGTGAAATAACTGCTTTTCCTGGTTTTTAGAGAATGGAGCGTTCTGCCCTAGAATTACTTTTGTTTTATGCTAATCTAGCTAGAGGCTGCAGCATTTAACTAAACAACCGAGATATGCACTTAAAACCTGTCTGAATCGATCGACACCAGCCAGTGTAACTTTATTTGAAAAAGGATTCAAGTGTTGTGCCCCTACAGGCTGAGCAAGTGAAACTGTGAACCTGAACTGATGACTGTGCCTGGAGAGTGTTATTTTTTAATGAGCACTAACAGGATGGGTGGAATTTGTTGGGTGGCAGAACTTCTCTCTCCATCTCACCTCCCCCCTTTCCATTGCACTAGTTAGAGCAGTGGTCACCAACTGATCGATCTCCAAGTCATTCCTAGTCGATCACCAAACATTTCTGTAAAAAAAACAACGATAAAGCCTTGCGTTCCTATTTTTTTCTTTGTTTTGTGCTGTTGGTGGTAGGTGCACTTGATTCAGCAGCCCTAGCAAGAGAAAAAGGTTATGAACCATTTCATGTGTCTGAAGGTAGAACTCCGCCTACCTGGCAGGCCCAGAGAGTAAAGCAAGTGCACCTATAGGCCTACACCTGGCCAATCAGATAGCTCAGATCACTATGTCTGCACAGTTTCCTTGCACCATAGACTGTAAAAAGAAGCATCGAACGCACAGCGATGTTGATCATGTGGGATTTCTAAACTTTTAAAATCATGACTAGAGACTTGCTGTCTTTATGACTAAGTTCATGATTAAATTGGTATTCAGCACTGTCAACACTTTGTTCAACAGTTTTATAAGCCATAAAATGCATGCTACTTCCTCACTAAGCTGTGCCTCACAAGTAATAAAACACATCATCAATTACCAGTGTGATCATATACCTACAATTTATTTTAGATAATTTCCAAATGTCTGAGAAGAACAACATTGGCAGGGCAATTCAAGTATAGTCAATATGCAGTGATAATGTATTGGGCCTATAGTCTACTGCACAAACCTCATTCCTACAAAACTGTTTTTAGTTGGTTAATGTTGCATAGGGTTACGTTTTTTAAGTAATGTAAAGAAAATAATTGGAGCGGTAAATCTCGGCTTGCATTTTGACTGAGAAAAGGTTGGTGACCACTGAGTTAGAGTGTATTCTAAGAGTGAGTCTAAATTCCCTCTTTTACTACTTCTTTACTTTCCTCTGTATTTAAATGTAACCACTCTATTTCTTACATCCTCTTCTCTCTCCATCTGTCTTCTCTCCTTTTATTTTTGACACTCTTTTCTCCTCCCCACTGTCTTTATTTTACCATCTCATTCCTCTTCCCTCTCATTTTCTCATCCTCCTTTCTCTATCCTCCCTTCTGTCTCCTTTTTTTCACCTCCTTCTCATCGGCGTCGTTTCCCTCGGTCAGTGGGGCATAGAGGATCATGTAGCCAGAAGCCCCCTCTGCGACCCTCCAGCGGGCCCTCATGGTGTTGTGGGTGATGTCAAACAGCTCCAGGTTGTTCACCATGGGCAGGGCCACTGTAACACACAAGGGTCACATAGGTCATACATGGGTCACACCATAGAATTACTAGAATAGGCAACAACATTCAAGTCAACGTTCAGGATTACAATTCCATATCAGTCAAATTGAGTGTACCCATGAGGGTGCAGTCAAATTGCTGAGGTCAGAGGGGCTTTAGCCTGTTCTAGTAATTTTATTTCTATGGGTCACACAGAGGTCACACACAGTTCACGCAGGGTTAAGACTAGGACATGACTTAAACCAGTAGACCAGGGTTAGCAAATCCTCCTCATGGAGAGCTCAAATAAAATCACATTTTATTCATCACATGCTTTGTAAACAACAGGTGCAGACTAACAATGAATGTTTACCTACTGCATATGCAGGTTTTTGCTCCAGCCCTGTTCTGTCTAATCAGGGGTTAGAGGTAGGGAGGAGGTTAGGACACAGTTAGCAGTCCATTTTCCCTCTTCACATCCCAGCAGCAGCCTTGCCAGGTGCTTGGAGTGCCGGTAGGGAGTGATTGCTCACAGGTGGGAGTGATTACCTAGCTGAGACGCTGATTGAGAGTGGCCTCCTGACCAGGCAGGGTTTTACCATTTGTGTCTGAATCCTTTTCCTTAGTTTGGCATGCCTTTTTTGTTTTTCTTTTTGTAAACTGTTATCTTTGTCACCATTTGAACATAATAACCTGCTTGGGCTGGCCGACTACAGAGTCCCAACTGAGCTCTCCCTGGACCCTGGTGAGTAGGCTATGCTGTCTCCACTAGGGACAAAGACATAAAACACCATGTTCGCTTACCTCGACTCAAAGGTTACAGACTTGTTAGTATGTTCTAGCTTCCCTTGATTGGCCAGAGTTTATAAATAAGGTGCTATCCAGAACCTAAAATGGTTCTTCAGCTGTCCCCATAGGATAACCCTTTGAAAACCCTTTTTGGTTCCAGGTATAACCCTTTTTGGTTCCAGGTATAACCCTTTTTGGTTCCAGGTATAACCTTTTTGGTTCCAGGTATAACCTTTTTGGTTCCAGGTATAACCTTTTTGGTTCCAGGCATAACCTTTTTGGTTCCAGGCATAACCTTTTTGGTTCCAGGCATAACCCTTCTGGTTCCAGGTAGAACCCTTTTGGGTTCCATGAAGAACCCTTTCACAGAGCGTTCTACATGGAACCCAAAAGGGTTCTACCTGAAACCAAAAAGTGTTTTTCAAAGGGTTCTCCTATGGGGACCGCTAAAGAACCCTTTTGGAACCCTTTTTTCTAAGAGAGTAGGTTTGCTAACCAGTTTTGTAACATGGTAAATGGAGAAACAAAAGTAAAATTGTAAACAATTAGCAGGCATAACTCATAATTCACACAGCAAAGTAATCTCCATTTCCATTAACCTGTTTGGCCGAGAGTGGCCACATCCCCTCCTTTAAATTACCGGTCTATAGAAATACATAAATATAGGCCTAAATGCAATAAGGGATACTTAAGCCCTCCAAAAGTGAGAGCATTTACAGCATCACTGGATGGCGTAAATTGTCTTTCTTCTCCCTCCATCTGTATGTCAGTCTGACAGCGGTAGGTTACTCACCACCCCCTTTAACCCCTTTAAGGTCAATTGTGTACTTAGTATTCAGATATCCAAGGGGGATTTCATTGTCCTTCATCAACTTCTATCCCTCACTAAATCAGATGAGATTCAGTTTTGTAACTAGACTTACATGTGGTGGCACTGCCTCGGAGGGCCTCGCTAGCTGAACTGGCGTAGATGGCGAACACGGCCATCTGGTACTCAGTCAGGGAGAGGAGGTAGTTAAGCACCACCGTGTCCACTGTGCCCTGCACCATCTTCTCCTCGGGCTGGCCCCCGCTGGCAGGGTAGTACACCACCCGATACTTCTCCACCGTCCCTGGGGCGTGGGTCCATGACACCCGGAAACTCCGGGCTGTCACCTCTGAGGTCACCAGGTCTCTGGGAGAGGCCATGGTGACTTCTGGGCCTCTGTCGCCTGAGAGGATGTAGGGTGGGTGAAGAAAGAGAAAGGGTGAGAGGATGGATTTGTTTGCTTTCATGTGGATTTTTCCAAAATGACTGAAGTGACACATTTCAAACACTTTGTTTGTAAAAAGGGATACTATATGACTAAATGTCTATAATGCTCATCTGTGATGTAACCAGACCTGGGTTCAAATACTGCTTCAAATATCTTAATTACTTTCACATACATTCGAAGTAGGTATTCAGATAGATGTTTGTTGAAAAGACAAGTAGTTTAATATTTTAATGTATTTGGAAATAAACTTGAAAAGTATTTGAAAATACTCAAATACACTCCCATGCATTTAACCCGGGTATTTGAAAATAGTATTTGAAATAAGTATTTGAAAATACTGTCAAATACAATTTGGTAGACTATTTGGTTTTTACAAATAACCATTCAATTAATGACTCAAATGGAAGTACTTGTTTTGGGTTGTGCATTTGAAAATACTCATAACCACAGATTTTAAATACCAGATACTGAAATACACATGTACTTGAACCCAGGTCTGGATTTAACCTTCTCTTTCTGAATCTACTACTCTACTTGAATCGGACTCACCTTTGATGGCCTTGTCGAGCTGTTCGACCCTGTCGCAGACGGTCCTGGTCAGACGCTCCACGATAGAGCTCATGGCGCTGAAGTCGGCCACGTTGTAGACATGCGTCTCCTCTGGAGGCGAGCCGATGGCCTTCAGCTCTTTCTCATCGGCGTTCTTCACACCTTTGCAGAGAAAGAGGTAGAGAGCGTGAAGGAGGAAAAGGGGGAGAGAGAGAGCGCGTGAGAGAGAGAGATACCGACATTAAGAGAGGGAAAGCTGAGTAGAATGAGACATCTCTAGATTACATATCACTACACTGAACAGGTGTCAGAACACGTGGCTTCACACTCAAACCAGTTTTCCTAAATATAAATATTAAAGGTGAAAAAATGTCCTCCATCTGTCAAGAAAAGTGCATCTGCATCCCTTTAACTACAGAAATATATGAGCATTTAGAGAGAACTTAGATGAGGCTTTGTCTCATACCAATGGCAAACAGCTCTATTCCCGCCTCTCTCAGACTCTGAGCCGGGGGTTTGACATCGTCTTGAGACTTCCCATCTGTGATCAGGATTCCAATTTTGGGAACGCCGGCCCGGGATCCGGACTCAGGTTTATAACTGTTCTCCAGGATGAACGTTAATGCAAGACCTAGAGAGAAAAAGATCAGCATACTGTCTAACTCCTGCATACACAGCGGTTGTTGAGGAGTGTCACATACAGTATTAGCATCTTTGTTAGATTATTGGGTTACCTGTCTAAATCTCAAAATGTCATGGAAAACAGATGAATCATGTTATCGGGACATCTAATACAATGTGGTAGAATAACATAATGAATGTAATTTGTGCCGGGTGTGTAATGTGTATTATGTGGAGTTCAGTAGTATTACAGAGTACAGAGTACGAAAGGATTATTTTCTAGTACCCGTCAGTGTGTTCCCCCCTTTGTAGGGCAGGTTCTTCACAGCGTCGATGACTGCTTCTTTGGTGGTGAAAGTGTTCAGGTGCCACTCAATCCTGGGGTCACCACTGTACTGGGCCAGACCTGTGCACAGGGTAACACTATGAGCTTCTCTCAACACACTTTCACACTCCATTAGTGTACTGACGATAATCATTTATTACCCAGATGAAACACAGCAACACAACAACACAGAAACTACAGTACCTGTGACTCCAGTGGGTGGAATAGACAGGATATGGCCATGGCCATATGGCTAATTGGCTATCACCATCTAATCATGAGCGCTTTAGCAATACTGCTTTCTCATAATTATAATGATGATGACAATCGATGATGATGATGATAAAGAAACCAGTAAAATAGATGACAGATTGTTTCCTTACCTATCCGTGTCTTGTCAAACTCCACATGGAAGGCGCTAACCAGATTCTCCAGGAACATGCGGACAAGACGGAAGTTTATCCGTCCGATACTCCATGATCCGTCCACCAGGATCACAATATCCGCTATGGCCGGGGTCTTACACATGAACTGCTCTGTAAAGGAAAGAAATACAGACCAAATATGTTTATACCAACATACTAATGACAAAGCATTAAAACATTAGCCTAGATAAAACACAAGAATGCACAACACACCACTACTGTCGCATAAAAGGGGAAGTAAGGTCACTGAAGAGAGTAACTTATCAAATAGAGGTAAACTGAATCAAACAATTAAAATGTTATCATGATTTTTTTTAAATTCGTTTTTCATTATTTGAAGTGCAGCTTAGGTCCAAAGCATTTGTTAATTCAGTTCAAACCATCTTCCCACAACATTCCCTGAAGGACAATTTAGAGTATAATTAATGCTAAATTATTCTGGTGCTTACGAATACACCCAGTCAATGAAAGAAAATATGCCTTAATTAGGTGACATTTTATTTCAGCACTATGCTACATAGCCTTTCACATAATAATATATCTCATTATGCCTCCTCTCACAATCTGTGCCAATCCATTAAAGTAGAGACAGGGCTGTCATTAGAGCACAAACAGACATGACAGCAATGCGCTATTATCCTGATCCAACACACTCAGTGTGAGGGAAAAGCATTGACCCAGAACTCCCTGTGTGGATTCAGAAGGTTTCTGCAGGATATGCACAAACCTGCATTGAATATGCTTATGTCTCTTTAGTTCAGGAAAAAACTCTTGACTTTCACAGTTCAGAAAACTGTCAGACTTTCAGTCTTACGCAATAAATAATATACCCGGAATCAAGATTATAATTGTTTTGTACAGTATATTTCTCCTATACCAATTGGTGTGTGTGTGTGTGAAAATTGTGAAATTGTGTGACCAGCAAAGACACAAATAAGAAAAGGGCAGCAGTTTATTGATTAAAAGCAAAATACTGTAAAAGTGATCCAACATTCCATAACCCTTTATGGTGGATTACAATGATTGATGTCAGATTCTGAATGAGCTGTAGGTGGTATAGTGCCTTCAGAAAGTATTCACACCCCTTTACTTTTTCCACATTTTGTTGTTACAGCCTGAATTTGAAAATTGATTACATTTAGATTTATTTTGTCACTGGCCTACAAACAATACCCCATCATTTCAAAGTGTATTTATGGTTTTGTTTTTTAACAAATTTGATTAGAAAAGAAAAGCTTAAATGTAGTAAGTATTCAACCCCTTTGTTATGTCAAGACTAAACAAGGTCAGGAGTAAAAACGTGCTTAACAAGTCACATAATAAGTTCCATGGACTCAATCTGTGTGCAAAAATAGTGTTTAACATGATTTTTTTAATGACTACCTCATCGCTGTACCCCACACAATTATCTGTAAGGTCCCTCAGTCGAGCAGTGAATTTCAACCACAAAGACCAGGAAGGTTTCCAATGCCTCGCAAAGAAAGGCACCTATTGGTAGATGGGTAAAAAATAAATAAAAGCAGACATTGAATATCCCTTTGAGCATGGTGAAGTTATTATTCACACTTTGGATGGTGTATCATAACACCCAGTCACTACAAAGATACAGGTGTAATTCCTAACTAAGTTACCGGAAATGAAGGAAACCACTCATTGATTTCACCATGAGGCCAATGGTGACTTTAAAATAGTTAGTTAAACAATGGCTGTGATAGGGAAAAAAAGGATTGATCAACAACAGTATAGTTACTCTACAAAACTAACCTAATTGACAGTGAAAAGAAAGAAGACTTATACGGAATAAAAATATTCCAAAACATGCATCCTGTTTGTAACAAGGCACTAAAGTAATACTGACAAAAATGACTTTTTGTCCTGAATATAAAGTGTTATTGTAACGGTCGTTCTCCTCCTCGTCTGAGGAGGAGCAAGGATCGGACCAATATGCAGCGAGGTATGAAGACATAATGATTTATTTAAAGAAAGACGAACACGAAGCACACTTGATAAATGACAAAACATCAAAACGACGTAAACAGACCTGAACTTGAGAACATATAACAATGAACGCACGAACAGGAAAGAACGAACGAAACGAAAGAGTACCGTGTAGTGCAAAAAACACAGACACAGCAACAATCACCCACAAACAAACAGTGTGAACAGCCTACCTTAATATGGTTCTCAATCAGAGGAAACATAAAACACCTGCCCCTGATTGAGAACCCTATCAGGCTAATTGAAAAGAACCCAACATAGAAACACATAACATAGAATGCCCACCCAGCTCACGTCCTGACCATACTAAACAAAGACAAAATAAAGGAAATAAGGTCAGGAACGTGACAGTTATGGGGTAAATCCAATACAACACATTACTGAGTACCACTCTGCATAGTTCAAGTATAGTGAAGGCTGCATCATGTTATCGGTATGCTTGTAATCGTTAAGGACTGGGGAGTTTTTCAGGATAAAAAATAATCATAATAGAGCTAAGCACAGGCAAAATCATAGAGGAAAACCTGGTTCAGTCTGCTTTCCACCAGACACTGGGAGATTAATCCTCCGAAACATGACCCACCTAACTGCGCACCTTAAAACCCGCCAGCTTAACCCAGAAGCCAGCTGCACCAATGTGTCGGAGGAAACACCGTACAACTGGTGACCGGGGTCAGCCCACAGGCACTCGGCCCGCCACAAGGAGTCACTAGAGCGCAATGAGCCAAGTAAAGCCCCATCAGCCTAACCCTCCCCTAACCCGGGAAATTGTGCACCGTCCTATGGGACTGCCGGCCACGGCCGGTTGTGGCACAACCCGGGAATGAACCCAGGTCTGTAGTAATGCCTCTAGCAGTGCGATGCAGTGCCACTCAGGAAGCCCCGCTGCATAACTTCTGAGTGACAGGAAGCATGAGCACCACCACCAATCAACCTACACCACTGTACACACACCCGTTACTATGACAAGTAGCATAGCCTTGTCAGCAAATGACTGGTGTCTGAACACACACATCCGATTTGGTCACTTGTAACTTGCTGTTTGGATAGCCAGTAGTCCAAAACGGATTTGAAAAACAAAACTGATTTGAGCATTAAGGCCTGAACAAGGCTTTAGAGACTTACCCAGAAAGACTCACTGCTGTAAACGCTGCCAAAGGTGATCCAACAAAGTTTTGACTCAGGGGTGAGACATTTCTGTATTTCATTTTCAATAAATGTGAGAAAAAAATCACTTAGTCATTATGGGGTATTGTAAGTAGATGGGTGAGAAAAATAGATTTAATCGATTTTGAATTCAGGCTGTAACACATCAAATTGTGGAATAAGTCAAGTGGTATGAATACTTTCTGAAGGCACTGTATATGCCACTTTTCTCGTTGAGCATTCCATGCACACAGCTGCAGTGGTACACAGATTCAGTCTCAGAGTTCAGTGAACAGATATCTTCTGGAAGTTTTGCTCATTATCTCTGGGGAGAGAGAACGTACAGAACATCAAGGCAATGTAGAGATCATCACTTAAACATTGTTAGAATCAAAAAGGTGTTGTTTCAGTTATCAAATCCATGCAAAACATATACAAATTAAACAGTTGTACATACTTTTTTCATTGGAAAAGAGAGAATATAACTCTATAAAAATATTATCCCCCAGATAAAAAGACTGCTTATCAGGCGGGAACATTTTACGAAACCAAGAGTGGAACTGCATTTTTTTTGAGTAATTACATTAGCCATTGACAGAAACTGAGTGGTCTACCTACAAGTCTGTACAACCCTTCAATTTCAGTTTCCAGATTATACCAGAAAACCAATCAATATCTCAGCATAATAGACCTTAGTAAAGGAAAACGCCAAATAACTTTACAGTATGAAGTGCTTTGTGTGTCAACCTCATAAAATAACCTCCCACAATTGAATTCTGTTTTCTGAACATTCAATTGAAGGGAACAATTTTGGACTGAGTGAAAGAGCATTGTCTGAGTGCCTTTAATAGCAGGGCAACAAACATAGCCAGGTGGATAGATAGGGGGGAGAGCGAGAGAGAAGGATACTGAAAAGTAGAGAGTTGGATAGTAAGAATGGGGTGAAGGAGAGATTATTTTAGAACATAGCTATTAGTGGAGAACCTCAGGCACTTGTGGCTCTGATGGGTCACAGTGTCAACAGTCAAGGCCAAGGCGGGGTCAGGGTTAAGGCGACTGCGGTAACGCCTAGGGGGAGAGAGAGCCAAGAGTTCCCATTTCTCCATGTCAAAGCTGGTCCATGCACCTTTCTCTCATCCCATCCAGATTTATAACGTGTGTAATTTATACATACAGAGGAGAGAAGACACCATAACCTCAAGCTAAGGGCCTAACATTCCTCTCCAAAGACATGAAAGGGCAAAATAGTTGTGTGCAGAAGCCAGTTGCAGATTCCACACGTGTGTGTGTCCACTAGGCAGATATCCTCAAAGGTCTGCTCATTCATCTACAGTATGAACAAATTGCAGCGTTAAAGTGATGGATTAGTGAAAGCTACATATGACAAAAGTGACACGTGCACACACATACGTACACACATATTTATTCCTATAAATAATCAAATAAGAAGAATATAAAATCCTGTCACATATACCATGAATATATGCAACTACAACTACTGCAACGACTCCAAACAAACTACTGTAGCTCCCTCTGACAATAATAGATGTGATCAGCCAGGTGGAGCTCAACACCAACCCTCCCCCATACCCAAGTAGCAAATCAAACCCTAATCATCTCATAGGGTTGACATTATTCACAGGAGCTGTCTTCGAGGAGCTCCACCATACAGGAGAATAATTCAATCATGCAGACCATACCATCATGAGGAATCTCCATGCTTCCCTCCCACAGGCATCTCACAGACAAGAGGCAATAATACAAGCCTCAATATAGCAAAGCTAGTTGTCTCTTAATTCTATACTAATATATGGAATATTGGAATATGTGGCTGAAATATGTAAGGGTTTAGATACGGGCAGTGCCTTATTAATAGTGATGGGATGGTGTATGGTTCATAGTGGTCCAATGATATTAGATTATGAAAGGTCTCTATGGCATTCATTATTCCGTAAGGGGTCGAGGTGGATTATCCCTCACGCATTTCTATAAACAATGCAGGTATTGGCTAATGTCTTTCGATGGGTAATTTTAAAAAGAATCAACTTAAAATCTACTTCATCATCTGTCTGATAAAGGTTGTTGTGACAGAAAAATCACCTTGTTTAAAGCGTTTTGTCCAATAAAATCCAAAATGTGTCTACAGAATGTATGGCCTTCTGTCTGCATATTTTCCACCATACCTCCTCGTACCATAAGCCTATTTGTGAAGATGTTAAGCTGAGAGGCCATACGGCCCCACTCCCAGTGAGTGATGGGACTACAGCGACTGGGGCAGAGTGGAACAGGTAAAACCTCACCTCTGGGTATTGGCTTTGTGATTGTGAGGCGATGTGACATATGGAGAAAGGGCCACGCTGTCGATCGAGCGAAGATTAACAAGTAACATCTGTCAGCATCATCCGGCAGAGAACAAACAATGAACAGATAATGTGACAACGTTCAGACGTTGTCGTGGGAACCCGGGGGAAATTACTGTAAGTCAGATGCATCCTGTGAATATTCAAATGCACTTCTGTCGCTAGAAACAATTAACAACAGACTGGAAGAGTTGGGTGATGTGACAGGAACTGTGTGTGTGTATGTGTTTAAGAGTGAGAGAATGTGTGTGTGTGTGTGTGTGTGTGCGAGTGTGTGTGTGTGTGTGTGTGAGACCTCTCAGAAAGTGTAATGAATGATGAATGATGCTGGTCAATAGAGGCCAATTCCTCCTGACCATATGGACGTAATCACGTGGGATCTTCTCTATGGCGGGGATTAACTAGGTGCCTTTAAACTGGTGCCTGCCTACCTGCCTGAGAGCATCCGTCACCTGTCACATTCCTATCCCCTCCAAATGACTCTGTTTCAATGTCAAGTTACATTGATGGAGCTTTTGCTCCATGCTTCATAACTCAGTAAAGCCTGCACTTGCATTAATGGAATCCCAGACTCTCTCTGGCTAGGCTACAGCCCTATTTTGCTCACTTTCAATTTGGCTATATGAACAGTGCATCCATCTGCGATGAGGCATGCTTTGTTGATTCATCATGGTTTTGTAGCATGGGGAAATTAAATTGCGTTGAGTTGTTTATTTATTGCTGATTTTGTACATGATGAATGCTGTACGTTTGCAGTGGTCTGCAATGCATCCATCAGCTAGAGCGGGGATGGGCAACTGGAGGCCCGCGGCTCCCCTTTTGTAAGCCCGCGGATCAATAGTAGAATACACGAGGTGCAATTTTGAAAATTGATTGTGCATCAGCAGTTTTTCTCTTGTTATGTCAGTCACTGACAGTCACTCAAATAGCCCGACAAAATTTAGTTTAGAGCCCCCAAAAGGCTACGGCCGACTCTGACTGCATGTGTTGGTATGGATGTGGGTACGCAGCCCCCCACGAGCCACTGCGGCCCCTCAAGATGAGTTCAGAATTTTTTGTGGCCTCCAACCCCATCAAAGTTGCCCATCCCTGATCTAGAGCCATGTACAGTAAACGGGTTCCTGTCACCACAAGCTGACTGACCGAGCCAGCCAGGTATTTTTTGTTTTGCCATGAAACTGTTATAAAACCTGTTATAACACCATCCTATGAATGACACAATGCCTGTCACTCAATAGGAAGCAGTATCCCTATCTCACTCATAATTTTTTGACTGATCGCTGTCATACGTGTCATTTCCGGTCACAACTTGCAGACTTGTTTACGTGCTGCTGTGCGTTTTGTTGCTAACCTTACTTTGCTATCTGATAACTTTTCGGTTTTTACTTTTTAATTACCGTGTATATTTTTAGTTTTCCCCTCACTCAACTTTTTTTCATTCAACTTTTTTACTCCGGACGCTTTATCTGGACATGGTTCGTCAGGACCTCCAACAGCCGAAGCTAAGTAGTAACATTAACATGATGCCTTCTAATTGCAATCGCTGTACTCATAATATACAGGAGAACGATCGCCTTACGGCGAGGATAGCTGTGCTCCAAGCCCAGCTTCAGACGCAATCGTTAGGCAAGGGTAATTTCAGTGTAGGAAAGGATGAAACAGCGCCTGTGCCACCAGTAAGTACAGATTGTAGCATAAATCCCCTCGCAAGGTCCCCGCAGCCGGGCAACATTCTCATGCTTTCTGGAGGGAAATGCTGTAGGAATGCTCAACCGGTGTCACTCATTCAGCCGACAGAAGCTTTCAACCGGTTCTCCCCATTAAGCAGCGAGTCGGAGTCAGAGGCTGAGCCTTCTCTGGTCTCTTCTCCTCCCGTTACGGGGTCTGAGACACCGAAGTCTCCCACCATTAGCTCTGACAAATTGAAAACCCTTGTCATTGGCGACTCCATTACCCACAGTATTAGACTTAAAACGAATCATCCAGCGATCATACACTGTTTACCAGGGGACAGGGCTACCGACGTTAAGGCTAATCTGAAGATGGTGCTGGCTAAAGCTAAAACTGGCGAGTGTAGAGAGTATTCGGGATATTGTTATCCACGTCGGCACCAACGATGTTAGGATGAAACAGTCAGAGGTCACCAAGCGCAACATTGCTTCAGCGTGTAAATCAGCTAGAAAGATGCGTCGGCATCGAGTAATTGTCTCTGGCCCCCTCCCAGTTAGTGCGAGTGATGAGCTCTACAGCAGAGTCTCACAACTCAATCGCTGTTTGAAAACTGTTTTCTGCCCCTCCCAAAAGATAGAATTTGTAGATAATTGGCCCTCTTTCTGGGACTCACCCACAAACAGGACCAAGCCTGGCCTGTTGAGGAGTGACGGACCCCATCCTAGCTGGAGGGGTGCTCTCATCTTATCTACGAACATAGACAGGGCTCTAACTCCCCTAGCTCCACAATGAAATAGGGTACAGGCCAGCCTGCCAGCTTAGTGGAGTCTGCCACTAGCACAGCCAGTGTAGTCAGCTCAGCTCTCCCAATTGAGACCTTGTCTGTGCCTCGACCTAGGTTGAGCAAAACTAAACATGGCGGTTTTCGCCTTAGCAATGTCACTAGAATAAAGACCTCCTCCATTCCTGCCATTATTGAAAGAGATCGTGATACCTCACATCTCAAAATAGGGCTACTTAATGTTAGATCCCTCACTTCTAAGGCAGCTATAGTCAATGAACTAATCACTGATCATAATCTTGATGTGATTGGCCTGACTGAAACATGGCTTAAGCCTGATGAATTTACTGTGTTAAATGAGGCCTCCCCTCCTGGTTACACTTGTGACCATATCCCCCGCGCATCCCGCAAAGGTGGAGGTGTTGCTAGCATTCATGATAGCAAATTTCAATTGACAAAAAAACTGCAGAGTTTTTGTCTTTTGAGCTTCTAGTCATGAAATCTATGTAGCCTACTCAATCACTTTTTATAGCTACTGTTTACAGGCCTCCTGGGCCATATACAGCGTTCCTCACTGAGTTCCCTGAATTGAGGTCATGGCAGATAATATTCACATTTTTCGTGACTTTAATATTCACATGGAAAAGTCCACAGACCCACTACAAAAGGATTTCGGAGCCATCATCGACTCAGTGGGTTTTGTCCAACATGTCTCCGGACCTACTCACTGCCAAAGTCATACTCTGGACCTAGTTTTGTCCCGTGGAATATATGTTGTGGATCTTAATGTTTTTCTTCATAATCCTGGACTATCGGACCACCATTTTATTACGTTTGCAATCACAACAAATAATCTGCTCAGACCCCAACCAAGGAGCAACAAAAGCCGTGCTATAAATTCCCGGACAACTCAAAGATTCCTAGATGCCCTTCCAGACTCCCTCCACCTACCCAAGGACGTCAGAGGACAAAAATCAGTTAACCACCTAACTGAGGAACTCAATTTAACCTTGCGTAATAACCTAGATGCAGTCGCGCCCCTAAAAACAAAAAACATTTGTCATAAGAAACTAGCTCCCTGGTATACAGAAAATATCCGAGCTCTGAAGCAAGCTTCCAGAAAATTGGAACGGAAATGGCACTACACCAAACAGGAAGTTCCGACTTGCTTGGAAAGACAGTACCGTGCAGTATCGAAGAGCCCTCACTGCTGCTCGATCATCCTATTTTTCCAACTTAATTGAGGAAAATAAGAACAATCCGAAATGTATTTTTGATACGGTCGCAAAGTTAACTAAAATGCAGCATTCCCCAAGAGAGGATGGCTTTCACTTCAGCAGTGATACATTTATGAACTTCTTTGAAGAAAAGATCATGATCATTAAAAAGCAAATTACGGACTCCTCTTTAAATCTGCGTATTCCTCCAAAGCTCAGTTGTCCTGAGTCTGCACAGCTCTGCCGGGACCTAGAATCAAAGGAGACACTCAAGTGTTTTAGTACTATATCTCTTGACACATTGATGAAAATAATCATGGCCTCTAAACCTTCAAGCTGCATACTGGACCCTGTAACCTATAAAAAAAAAACTATTGGCCTATATCGAATCTCCCATTCCTCTCAAAAACAAATTGAAAAAGCTGTTGCGCAGCAACTCACTGCCTTCCTGAAGACAAACAATGTATACAAAATGCTTCAGTCCGGTTTTAGACCCCATCATAACACTGAGACTGCACTTGTGAATCGTGGTAAATTAGCTTTTAATGGCGTCAGACCGAGGCTCTGCATCTGTCCTCATTCTCCTAGACCTTAGTGCTGCTTTTGATACCATTGATCACCACATTCTTTAGGAGAGATTGGAAACCCAAATTGGTCTACAAGGACAAGTTCTGGCCTGGTTTAGATCTTATCTGTCGGAAAGATATCAGTTTGTCTCTGTGAATGGTTTGTCCTCTGACAAATCAACTGTACATTTCGGTGTTCCTCAAGGTTCTGTTTTAGGACCACTATTGTTTTCAATATATTTTACCTCTTGGGGATGTCATTCGAAAACATAATGTTAACTTTTACTGCTATGCGGATGACACACAGCTGTACATTTCAATGAAACATGGTGAAGCCCCAAAATTGCCCTCGCTGGAAGCCTGTGTTTCAGACATAAGGAAGTGGATGGCTGCAAACTTTCTACTTTTAAACTCGGACAAAACAGAGATGCTTGTTCTAGGTCCCAAGAAACAAAGATGTCTTCTGTTGAATCTGACAATTAATCTTGATGGTTGTACAGTCTCAAATAAAACTGTGAAGGACCTCGGCGTCACTCTGGACCCTGATCTCTCTTTTGACGAACATATCAAGACTATTTCAAGAACAGCGTTTTTCCATTTATGTAACATTGCAAAAATCAGAAATTTTCTGTCCATAAAAGATGCAGAAAAATGAATCCATGCTTTTCTTACTTCTAGGTTAGACTACTGCAATGCTCTACTTTCCGGCTACCCGGATAAAGCACTAAATCAACTTCAGTTAGTGCTAAATACGGCTGCTAGAATCTTGACTAGAACCAAAAAATGTGATCATATTACTCCAGTGCTAGCCTCCCTACACTGGCTTCCTGTTAAGGCAAGGGCTGATTTCAAGGTTTTACTGATAACCTACAAAGCATTACATGGGCTTGCTCCTACCTATCCTTCCGATTTGGTCTTGCCGTACATATCTAAACGTACGCTACGGTCACAAGACGCAGGCCTCCTAATTGTCCCTAGAATTTCTAAGCAAACAGCTGGAGGCAGGGCTTTCTCCTATAGAGCTCCATTTTTATGGAATGGTCTGCCTATCCATGTGAGAGACGCAGACTCGGTCTCAACCTTCAAGTCCTTATTGAAGACTCATCTCTTCAGTAGGTGCTATGATTGAGTGTAGTCTGGCCCAGGAGTGTGAAGGTGAACGGAAAGGCACTGGAGCAACGAACCACCCTTGCTGTCTCTGCCTGGCCGGTTCCCCTCTCTCCACTGGGATTCTCTGCCTCTAACCCTATTACAGGGGCTGAGTCACTGGCTTACTGGTGCTCTTCCATGCCGTCCCTAGGAGGGGTGTGTCCCCCCCTTGGGTTGTGCCGTAGCTGAGATCTTTGTGGGCTATACTCGGCCTTGTCTCAGGATGGTAAGTTGGTGGTTGAAGATATCCCTCTAGTGGTGTGGGCGCTGTGCTTTGGAAAAGTGGGTGGGGTTATATCCTGCCTGTTTGGCCCTGTCCGGGGGTATCATCGGATGGGGCCACAGTGTCTCCCGACCCCTCCTGTCTCAGCCTCCAGTATTTATGCTGCAGTAGTTTGTGTCAGGTGGCTAGGGTCAGTCTGTTATATCTGGAGTATTTCTCCTGTCTTATCCGGTGTCCTGTGTGAATTTAAGTATGCTCTCTCTAATTCTCTATCTATCTCTTTCTTTCTTTCTCTCTGAGGACCTGAGCCCTAGGACCATGCCTCAGGACTACCTGGCATGATGACTCCTTGTTGTCCCCAGTCCACCTGGCTGTGTTGCTGCTCCAGTTTCAACTGTTCTGCCTGCGGCTATAGAACCCTGACCTGTTCACTGTGATTACTATTATTTGACCATGCTGGTCATCTATGAACATTTGAACATCTTGGCCATGTTCTGTTATAATCTCCACCCGGCACAGCCAGAAGAGGACTGGCCACCCCTCATAGCCTGGTTCCTCTTTCGGTTTCTTCCTAGGTTTTGGCCTTTCTATGGAGTTTTTCCTAGCCACCCTGCTTCTACACCTGCATTGATGCTGTTTGGGGTTTTAGACTGGGTTTCTGTACAGCACTTTGATATATCAGCTGATGTAAGAAGGGCTATATAAATACATTTGATTTGATTTAGTGTCCAGCATAAAAGTTCCAATGCTCCATTTGTCCATCAAATTATTTTCACTTCATAACAGTTTTCCTGCAAGTCTTAAATGGACAGCATTATGGCTGGATATCAAAGGTACTGTACAGCCTGTTACCAAACAAATTAATTGGAAGGAATTATAAATGAACATTGATGGAATCCTGTGCCTTTGACACCGAACAGAGGAGTCCAACAGTTGTACTTGTTCAGCCTTCAAAACCATGTCTGTGACTGTGCCCATGGTTACAGAGATACTGTAGCTATATTATTTTACCTTGGGTTGCTCTTATGTCTTATTAAAACACTGTGTTTTCTAGACAGCCAAGATAATTAGGAAAGTAATCCATGCCTGTTAGTGCTGAATTAGTGCAAACTGTCACATTTTTATCCACTATTGCACAGATATTCAATTACATCTTAACCAACAGAAAGGCAAGATAACGACCTCCTCCTTCACTAAACATTGCCTCAAACGATACCACTACCATTACATCTTCTGTCCAGATCTCTTAGCTGTTATTCGTAAGCCTAGAGAGAACCTCTCTGTCCTCTAAGCAGCCCTGTCTGGCTACCGGAGACCACTAAAAGTCTTTCATGCTTAAAATATAACCTGTGGTTCCTGGGGGCGACACTACAGCTCGTTAGGGTACCCTGATGAGTGGGGGACATCAGGAGCAAGCTGTGATCTCATTATCTCGCCGGCCTCTCCGGATACGGTCCAATTGCCTTTGTGTTAACAAATGACCGTGTAATTAAAGTTAAACAAATGGGACATGTCATCGCAGCGTAATACTGTCTGGTTGTACCACTTCCCCAACCACCTGCTAGTTAAGGGACATTGAGGAGGCGTAATATTTTCCTTGACCCTAACGTGACAGGGCAAATAAGCTAATGCTAACTTGAGCAGGTAGCAGGAACTGAAAGCAGTCTAGCTAAAAGGTAAAGGATATGGTCTGGTACTGGTTGCGGTTATCGGTTCAGATATACTGGTAACTGCTTATGCTGCTACATATAGAATATACCTAAAAGCTGACATGGGAAGCACAAACTGAAATGAAATTAAGAGGTTAAGTAATGCCTATGATAATGTTATGGCACTGTAATATACCACACAGCACAAGCCCATAACCGTCTATTCCTCTTGAGCCAAAAGTGGCTGAAAATCAATTTGTCATACATAAACTACTCCATTTTATCCTTTAACTGACTGACACCAATTTTTTTCCAGCTCCATAATGTGTCAATGAACCCCGAGTCTCGGTCCCAAACTCCGGCCCCTGCACAACAAAAGCGCTGCCATGGTGACGCATGAGTCATCTGGCCTTAATCACCTGTATATGCCCCTTATGACACCACAGCCACGCCGGATGTGGCCCCAGAAGTTTGGCCCCAGATATCCTTCCTGGGACCAGTTCAGAGAGGATATAAATGGAGCAAAGTGCTAGGTTGTGTGGGACTGACGCGTCTGCCAGGCCTTGGGCACACCTGTATGCCCTCTGGCATCCCTGCACACCCAGGCAGGTAGGCATGCAGGCAGGGAGCTACAGGGGGTTTACTTACCAAGGCTGGAGACATCCTTGAATGGGCCCCACGATAACATAGCAACGGTATTCTGCAAGTGTGGGCAAGGAGATAGCTGTCTGTGTCAATTGTCTACATGCAATGGAGAGTGCAGAGGGAGAAAGAGAAAAAGGAGATAAACAGCGAGGAGGAATAAATGAGAGCTTGAGAGGAAAAGAGAGAAAGAAGATGGAGTGAGGGAGAAACCAAAGCAGCATCATTATATCTGAGTTAGTTTCCCCCTTCTGTCTTTTACCCACAGGCATTTTAAGAGACGGCAGGTGATCCATCGCAGATCTCAAAGAACCACAGGGATCCTTACACCACATTCCATAACTGCAAAGCCTTCCCTCAAATACTTTTTGACACCTCGGCCAAATCATAGCTCTTTATGCCAGAAACACAGACGAGGTCCAAATCGCCATGAGACACACACACACCACAGGAGTTTTATAAACACTGTTACGCTCTTTGTCTGAAAACAAACTCCTAAATCTCCCACTAATAACCTGTTTCAGCCCACCAACAGCTCTTACAAAATCCCTGTTTTTTTTAAATAACGCTGAATACAGGCAAGTTGCAATAATGTGGCAGAAAATAGTTTTCTTGCAGACAACTCTTATGTTCAGACACTCTGAGATCAATCCGTTGCAAAGAATCAATACTTAGTCCCTTACGTCTCTTTTACCTGTTTGAACGAGTGTTAAAACACCTCTGCAACTATTGCATATATAACATCTGTAAGGGTAAAGGTTATTTCAGTTGGGGCTGAATCCTCCTATTCAGTATTAGCCCTGAGACATAGCTGTAGACTCCTATGACACTACAGCTTTCTATCAGGGTTAATGCACTATTTATTTGATGTAATGTATGTGTGTATTCTACTGTTGTATCTTCTCTGAACATTGTATAGACATCTACAACCATGTTTGGTGGTTCGTGATGACTGTTGGTAAACTTCCGTCATTCCTGTTTTTAGATCCTGGGCGATCATTTGTCATGACAGATTTATAACAACGTCATGCTCATTTTAAAAGGAAAATAGTTAAGGTTTACCTTGGTTTTGCTCAACACAGCATTCACAAGTAGATCATTGCTCCAAAATGCTTTGAAATGTCCAGTGCTTATTTTTAATTGACCATTTTCCAACCCTGAACTTTCCTTCAAAGTCTACTTGAAATGAAGCACATTGCAGTTGTTTCTCCAAAGAGCGAGTGGGAATGAAGATCACATTCAAGGCCTTTCTTCTTCAGAAAAGTTCAAACAAAAATATCACAAGGGCAATGTTTTCTAATTGTCGCATCCACTCCCAATGACAAATGTACAGCAGTCCACTCCACCGCCAGGGATAGCCTCAGCACCAACCAAGAGGCCTCTGGAGATCCAACTTACCTGTGTGTCGTCAAGTGAATCTTCTATATGCTGAAATCCTGGTTGAAATCCAGGTTTTGAATTGCGATTTGAAGACAGCCACAGCAATTTCCAGATTTCAGAGGTTGGTCACTCATACCTTCGACCTTACCTTCAGATATCTCATTGTTCTCCTCGGTGACACTGGTGTCTTTCTGGTTTTTGGGTCGTACATTCTGGGGCTGTACGTTCTCATTGTCAGGCTCTGAAAGTTGGGCAGAAACAAACCAAACACATTTCCATTGACACATTATACTGTAGAATACATTTTGTCAAAGATGTTAGAACAATGGCAATCACACAGATCAACTATTTCCTTTGATAAACAACCTCATGAAATCATAGAATAAGTTGTAAAAGTTAAAAGGCTCTTCTCACTCTTAAATATTCCTTGAAGTGGCTTGCTCTTCTGAGCACCTTTCACAGCAGTGACCTTGACGGTGTACAACTTTCTGGGGTCAAAGTCTATGATCACTTTGGCTTCCTTCTTTGTCACCTCTAGTTCAGTCTCCTCTGCATCTGTAATTGGAAGAAAGTAACAAACAAGACCAAACTTAGAAATTGGTTTCACTTGTGTTCTGATTTGTTTATTAAATGCATTCTATTGAAAATTAGTTTATCATAATAAAAATAGTTTTAAAAAATAAAATTTAAATTAGACTTTTTTGAAATCTCCTTTCCAGGTGAAATGTCAGGAATGACAATGATGTTGAGTTGACGTGCTAGTCGCAATGAAGGATACTACTGTGACGGGGGTATATTGGTAGTAAACGAACTAGTCAGTGGCTAAACGGCTGCTGCAGGACAAGTAAAGAGAGGCCTCCGTGATCCAACACACCTGATTTATTTTAAGCAGTACCCACAGCACATGAAGTACCTCAGTTGGACTCACTCAACTGTCTCTCTCTTCAAAAACAACTTAACAGGGCTGTTTGTAAAAATAAAACAGGAGAATGCACTCACTGTGTCACCTACTGATTCAAAATCCATTTAGATCAATTGACACTGGCAGAGCATTGAAGCACTTAAGGTAATGTAGCTCAAATGTACTAAGTAGCTCAAATGTACTATTTATGCATTGACCTTAGGTTTCATCATTCTTGTTCTGCATATCAGAACAGAACTACGGAATTACAATTATCATGACATTTAACACTCATATTTCACGGTTTCACTGACACGTACAGTTCCTCCTTTATTACAATGATGGTACATCTGCTTTGCATGGCCTGAAGGCAACACGTTGCAAATGGAAGTGAGTGGGCATGTTGTAGAAATGGGGGTGTCATACCTTGTCAGATCTTGTTTAAAGATTATTTAAAAAATTATGTAGTGGGGGGGTGTGTCCATCATAGGTCATTCATAGGCATTATTGACCAATACTTCCGAATGTACCACAGCATACTTGAAAACCACTGATTGTTTTATATTTTTCAGCAAAATGTCTGTGTTGATACAGCACACTCCGTATACATGATACATAATCCATCAGAAACGCACAGTGGTCACACTTACCTTACCCTGTATCTTATAACGGTCAAGTCAATGTGCATTTTGAAACATGATGAAGATGGGAGTGTAAGGGCTCTATTTTGGCTGGTGTTAAGCCAGCGCAATGTCAAAATCACGCTCATTGGCAATTTGGACCGGCGCTCGGCAACTTTCAAACACTTGCGCCAGGATTGGTAATTTACCTTTCTTATATGAGCTCTCTTGCGCTGAGGTGGGAGGGGTGGCAATATCTGAAGTGTGTCCTTAAAAACGTGCACCAAAGTGCCAATTTCAGGCAGCGCTGGTGGGGATATTTAAGACCAACCAAAAATTGGTCTTAGCAGTAACGACATGGATTTTGACAACGGAAGCGCAGCCTATTCTTCCGTGATGTACAGAGCCCATATGCGCAAATATGCACATGGAACAAGAGAGGTGTTCTTTTTGTGTCCCTAAACCTCAACCTCATTTCCTTTAATTTGATTAAAATCCAACCATTGCCTCCCCTCCGCTCAATGAAGGCTGTTTTTTTTTTGTCCTGCCCAATGCATCCAGGTACTCAAGACTATTGATTAAGGGTTTGGCCTGTGAGATCGCTTTGAAATACTTCTTAATCACCAAAGCTGTATTAAAAGATAATATTTGGGAGCAGCAAAAATGTGAGCGGATATCCCCTTTTTATTTGTATTTCTTATCCTGGCCATGCATTAGCCAAGGAGACTATCGATTAAGGGTTTCTAAAAATAATGGTCTACTTGTGAGGCTTTTGCCATCATGCTTTTGCATTATTCACAATTCACATACGCCTAACTGCAGTGAGACTCCATTCAGCTTGTATTCATCCCCATTTCCAAAGAGCGCCTCTTGTCTGGCTACCAAAGACGTGCTCCGCCAAACATATTCAAATTATTCAGTCAGTCCTATAACACCATATCAAGGGTAGGCCTAGGCTATATCTTGCTTATTAAGAACATGCCTCACACATACAAGACAATTTATGGGATGCATAAATACATTTAGGCCTATGCTCGTTGAAGCCAATTTCAACAATGTTGACTGTCAATTACTCATTACTGTAGCCTATGCTATTTAATAAATGTAATATCAATCCACAATAGATTAGGATGAGAATATTTCGTGCCCCCTGCCAAATTGACAACAACGCAAAGACTGTCAATAACCTATAGAACTTGTCACTGCATGCAGTATTAAGTGGCCAAGCCCTCATCACACCTCCAATTTATGTATTAATCAAACCCTACCCCTTTCGTGCCACTACCAGCTACTACGCCTATAATTCTGGTTGTGAAAATAGCAAAAATATTTCTGACACACCCCTAAACCTATAGAGCTACTGCCAGCGCTAAGATTTACCATTGCATTGGGTTTGTTAAAATAGAGCCCTAAGTGTTGGAGAAGGGAGTAAGAGTTACTACCCACAATCCAGTGCTGCATTCAATTCCACCCCAATCATGATGATTTGTGTATGTCTGCGGGTGTCACCCTCTGTCAAAGTAACTCTTCTTCAACGAACAAAGGCTCACTGACTAGCCTCTCTCAGGAGCTCCCATTTCAACCCACACGTAAAATAAAAACTCTGACTGACTCCGCAATTGGAATGCCATTCTGAGCAATGACAAACACTGAACTGCAGGGGTGGAGAGAAAGAGAGAAGAGGGAAATCAAACCTGGTTTCAAATAGCATTAGTTTTCATTAAAATACTAAAATACATCAGCTGCGCAAGATTGAGCTTGCCTGGTGCAAAGGAACCAATGGAATAGCCCCAAAAGAGCAAACCTCGCCACCCGTATTCCAGGTAGGCTCGATCAAAAGCTCATAGCATTTAAAAAGACAAACAAATACTATTTGAACCCAGGTCTGGAAGAAAAGGTTGAAATATCCTCCATTCTGCAGCTGGCATGAAGAGAAGTTCACCAGAGGAAGCCAGCTTGTGGGGGAAATGTGCTCGTTCAGCAGGGTGCCAGGGGTGGGATGAGATTGTGTCCCATGCCCTGGCTGGCCTCAGGCAGTTTAGATACAGCTGCTTCTGCTCTGCTCACTGAGTCTTATCTGACGAGTACTTCATTATCTTGATCAACACCAGCTCAAGGCCAGGCAAGCCACTGAAGCTACAGCTTCAAGTAAGGACAAAGTAAAAGCCATGGTGGAATGTTATGGAGTCTATCTATACATTGAGAATGGGCCCTGTATTAATGTGTTTCCTTAAGAACAACTTGAGAAGCGAAATGGTAGGCTGTACTACACAGTGAGTCAATCGCCTAATAGGTATATCAATCATAGTGATTATTATAGATTACAAAATATATGTTTGGAGTTCATTTCTCATCATGACTATAAAATACAGGAAAATCACACACTTTGAAGTACTCCTATTTCTTTACTTCAAGTGCACGCCAAAAACATTGGCTCTCTCACTGCAATAAGAAAATGGGTGTACAAAAGTGTGTGCCACTCTCCTCTTTTCTTCATGATTATTACCCATCAGTCTGTGTGTTCTTCCACTCCTACTCCAATTGTCATGACTATAGTCAAACCTCCAGAAGACATTCATGTCATAGGAGACAAGTAATAACCCGATTACATTATCATCTGATGTTTAGTTGATATGTAATTATGTTTTCTACACTGCAAGTATAAAGCTGTTGTGAAACACGCAACATAAGTTAGACAGCCTCCTTCAGGGCCGAATCGTAACTTGATCGTTCGTTCTCATTGCTGGACCTTACCTGATTGTGTGCTATAAATAAATCTGTAGCTTTCAAAGTCTCCTTTCGGTTCTTTCCATGACACATGCAGCTGGGTTGCGCTCAGGACTTTGAAACGAAGTCTTCGTGGGGTGGCAACTAGACAAAAAAAGACAGAAAACACAGTTTTACAATAACTGACTAACTCAAGAAGCGTTTGTATATAGTATTCAATAGTAATATTGAATGCATCGTTAATGACACCAAGACAGTGGTTGGAGTTCAATGAGGCGTAAAAAACAATGTTCTTTGAAAAAAACTCTCCAAATTCAGTAACTAGCAGAGTGTGAAGGGTTTGGGGATTTTTTTTGCCAATGGAAATGCATGAAACTCGAGATTCCCCAGTTAAAAGTGATTATGAAACAGTTAGATTGAACTCCAGCCAGTGTTTGGCGAGGTAACAGGCACTCTCCATCTGTGTTTCAACAGTCCTAAAAGATTGAATCTTGGCCAATTAAAAAGATACAGATTCAAAGAGTACCACAGATGTCACAAAAAAGCAAAGTCACATTCTCTCCCTTCCTTTGCCATTGATAGCTCTCATATCTCTTTTGGCGGGGGGTCTTTTGTGCAGCACTTATCTCAGCACCAAAGTACCATCCTCGATCTCATCATGATTGCATTTCGCCGGAGCAGTCGAATTGAGATTGTATTACAAAGAGTGTGCTCTTTACTTTGAGGCCTTTTCAGAGGAGAATGTGCCTTTTTTTTTCAATTGCAGCAGCGACAAATTGAAAGGCACTGGAATAGCATTTATTCCTGTCTTCAAGAAGATATCTATCTGCAAGTAGAGCGATATACCACTTTCACCACTTCCTCCTGGGTCAACATCCCATCAGCTCTGCACATCAGGCAGAAATAGGCATTACCAAATCCCAGAGAAAAACAAACAAACAAACCAACAAAAAAAAACATTCCCATCCAATTTGGTAACAACGGAAAAGACTGCAAACAGTCACACAAACTTGTCTTGTTAGTGTCCTCATTAAGAGCAGGCAAGATGTATTTTGCCAATGTATTCTTTAAATACCTTCAGACATTAATGTAGGTATGGAAACAATACAATCAAGCGCATAGAAAGGGTTAACTCATCAGAAGGTAAAGAGACTGGAGATGGTGCATGGTGCAAAAAGGCAAATTATAATACTGTACCGAGCTCACCAACCTGAAAATGGGGGGTGGGTATTCAGCAGGGCTTATCGCTCTCTGAAAAAAAGATACCTCTTCTCTGAAGAATGTCGCTTCCCCGAGTGAGAGAATTAGAAAGTGTGTTGTTTGTGAGTGTGTTTTTTTAAACCTTCAGAGACTTGGTGCATTCATTTGCACATTTCCAAAACAAACTAGTAGTACAACATCTCTAAGACAAAGGACTTGCCTGTGTGAAGATAGGCTTAAGTTCTTATATATATTTTTCATAGCTGTCTTTTTAAAACAGCCAGAAGGCTGGTGAGGGTTTATGAGGCCTCAAGCACCCATGGGAAGTTTGGAACAAGTCAGACATGGAAAGTGTAATGCATTTTAAATAATCTGTGAAAATGTGTTACTCCAGTGCCAGCCTCTCTACACTGGCTTCCTGTTAAGGCAAGGGCTGATTTCAAGATTTTACTGCTAACCTACAAAGCATTACATGGGCTTGCTCCTACCTATCTTTCCGATTTGGTCCTGCCGCACATACCTACACGTACGCTACGGTCACATGACACAGGCCTCCTTATTGTCCCTAGAATTTCTAAGCAAACAGCTAGAGGCAGGGCTTTCTCCTATAGAGCTCAATTTTTATAGAATGGTCTGCCTATCCATGTGAGAGACGCAGACTCGGTCTCAACCATCTCTTCAGTAGGTCCTATGATTGAGTGTAGTCTGGCCCAGGGGTGTGAGGGTGAACGGAAAGGCACTGGAGAGACGAACCACCCTTGCTGTCTCTGCCTGACCGGTTCCCCTCTCTCCACTGGGATTCTCTGCCTCTAACCCTACTACAGGGGCTTACTGGTGCTCTTCCATGCCGTCCCTAGGAGGGGTGTGTCACTTGAGTGGATTGAGTCACTGACGTGATCTTCCTGTCCGGGTTGCCGCCCCCCCTTGGGTTCGTGCCGTGGTGGAGATCTTTGTGGACTATACTCTGCCTTGTCTCAGGGTAGTAAGTTGGTGGTTTGAAGATATCCCTCTAGTGGTGTGGGGGCTGTGCTTTGGCAAAGTGGGTGGGGTTATATCCTGCCTGGTTGGCCCTGTCCGGGGGTATTGTCGGACGGGGCCACAATGTCTCCCGACCCCTCCTGTCTCAGCCTCCAGTAATTATGCTGCAATACTTTGTGTCGGGGGGCTAAGGTCAGTCTGTTATATCTGGAGTATTTATCCTATCTTATCCGGTGTCCTGTGTGAAGTATGCTCCCTCTAATTCTCTCTCTCTCTTTCTCTCTTCTCTCGCAGGACCTGAGCCCTAGGACCATGACTCAGGACTACCTGGCCTGATGACTCCTTGCTGTCCCCAGTCCACCTGGTCGTGCTGCTGCTCCAGTTTCAACTGTTCTGCCTGAGGCTATGGAACCCTGACCTGTTCACCGGACGTGCCACCTGTCCCGGACCAGCTGTTTTCGACTCTCTCTCTCTCTACCGCACCTGCTGTCTCTAACTCTGAATGATCGACTATGAAAAGCCAACTGACATTTACTCCTGAGGTGCTGACCTGTTGAGCCCTCTACAACCACTGTGATTATTATTATTTGAACCTGCTGGTCATCTATGACCCTTTTGAACATCTTGGCCATGTACTGTTATAATCTCCACATGGCACAACCAGAAGAGGACTGGCCACCCCTCAGAGCCTGGTTCCTTTCTAGGTTTCTTCCTAGGTTCCTGCCTTTCTAGGGAGTTTTTCCTAGCCACCGCGCTTCTACATCTGCATTGAATTCTGTTTGAGGTTTTAGGCTGGGTTTCTGTATAGCAGTTTGTGACATCGGCTGATGTAAAAAGGGCTATATAAATACATTTGATTGATTGATTATAAGGAGGGCCATATTGGGTGATGGGCATGGAAGCCAACTGACCGCCCACCCAGACCTGTAAAAGGGACAGGTTGTTTATCTTAAACCAGAGGGCAGCTCTTCAGAACAGAAGGCTTCTGCCGACAACCAATGGATGCTGTCCAAGGTGTAATGCTACAATACAACTCAAAGCGACACTATACTGTAGCCCAGGTTAGCATAGCGCAGAGTCCACTCTTAGCACAGGAATGCTGTGGTTTGTTTCACTTGATGACTGGGCAACGGTGTCAAGACAAGCCCAGATAAACAAACAGCAGCTGTTTGAGGATGCAGTTCTTGTTCTTCTTCACATCAACAAGGTTAAGGTCAAAGGCAGATATATACAGTAAGGGTAGGTAGTTCATGTCAAAGCATATTCTGAAAGCACTTGAGTCGACTGCAAATGGAATGTTAATGATGTGATATTATACACAAAAATGTGCCAATATACCAGAAAATAGTGACCTTTCCCTTTGAAGTAAAATAATCACAAAGTGACAGTGACACAAAGACAAATGCTTCGACAAAAGCTGCACATCAAAAAGACACACACCAGATGACAGAGGATAAAGGAGCAGCCTATACGATTGTGTTTACCTTGACCCTGAGCTTGCACAGGTAAGAGAGAGATAAGAACCAGACAGAGTAGAGGACTCCATACCCACGTCTTCAGTCCTATAGCTTGCATCCTTCACACTGGTAAAGGAGAGGAGCTCAGAAAACCTGAGGAGACATTAAAGGGAATGACAATGCTTGATGCTATTGAAAAAAAATTACTTCCATTATTAAAGGGATAATTTGGGGTTTTCGCAATTATCTATACCTTCCCAGAGTCAGATGAACTTGTGGATACCATTTTTATGTATCTGCGTCCAGTACGAAGTAAGTTAGAGGTAGTTTCGCGAGCCAATGCTAACTAGCGTTAGCGCAATAGCTGGAAGTCTAGAGGAACAGCTTGACTGAAAATCTCAAACTATCCCTTTAATGCATTTTCAAAATAAGGGATGGAATTATAAAAGTTCTTATGGATGTAACAATTCACCGATATGCATAGGTCCCCGATTAAGTGCGTAGGTTTGTGGACCCCAAACAGATCCAAATGTCACATTGTTACAAGTCGCCGGTTCACAATTTTTTTCTCCTCATATTACATTCTTTCTACCTTCCAAAAACCTCATATTTTGTGACAACTGATGCGTCCTCTCCTTCACTGTCGAACTACATGTAACTGTGTTGACAGTCATTGATCTAAATGTCATTTTGCATGCCGAACAACCCCAGGCAATATCAGTAGTCTAGTCAAACAGCGCATTGTGCCCAGATTCGCATGCTGACCAACGCGAGGTATGCGGCCTGTTCCTGATCTTGCACATCTGCGTGGCACCTTCAGAATTCAAACGTTAAAATGGCTTTGTGTGTGATATTAGGCATTATTAGTTGAGTGTCAACCTATGTCATTTGCTAGGTTATTGTTATCTATGTGCTTTTGAAAATTGTGTTTTACTGGTATTAAATTAGGCTACCTGAGACACAACCCAGTGTTGTTTCATCATAATTTCAACCCCAAAAAATCAATGTGATGACGTTGAATCAACGTGGAAAACTGTTTGGATTTGCTAAAAGTCATCAACGTAAGGACATTTTGTTTTTTTTAACCCGTCTTTTAAACGTAATCCAATGACGTTGAATTCACGTTAGTTTAAAACTCAACCAAATGTAAATCCAAACTAGATGTTGAACTGATGTCTGTGCCCAGTGGAAACTCTCATCTGGCTATACCAGCTGAACAGGGATTACTAATATATTGTATTTGTATTGTTCAGGTTCACCATCAGCAATATTTTTGGTAGTTTTACTTTAAACAACAGTGTATATAATTATTTGTAGATACACAGGGTAAAGTTGATCATTTCATAATGAGGACAGTAAACACACGAGGCGCACTGCATGGCCAAAGCAAGAGGTGAAGAGAAGATCCCTCAGTAAAAACTTACAAATGGTCAAAACAATTCAATTTTGAGATGGGGGTGTAATCCAAAGTTGTGCTATATATTCATTGGCTATGTCATAACTAATTTGTAAGCAACTAATATTGATACATTAGTAGCTCAAACACATAATCTGCAAAAATGACAAGATTTATTAGTGGGTGACAATCTGATAGTGGTATTGGGATGGTAGATGCCTTGTCTCCCTTATGGCTCAGCTAAGGTGCCTAGATAGTACATACACCATATACATACATCATTTACACACCACACACACACACACACACACACACAAATACAGCTCAGAGAGGCCCATTTCATGAGCTCCATCAGCATCAGATTTGAATTTAGAATGGAAAATGTACGTGTTTACGCAACAAATGTTAGTGCATCGTATCGTATTGCATCAAACCAAATCGCTTCGACCCGTTCTCTAATCAAACCGATTCGCACGGAATCATTTCAAACTAAAACGTATTGTTCCTGTATCGTATTGGAGCTCATGTATCTAGCACGGGAGGAGGTTGGTGGCACCTTATTTGGGGAGGTCAGGCTCGTGGTAATGGCTGGAGCGGAATAGTTGGAATGGTATCAAATACATCAAACACATGGTTGAATCGCCTTGAAAGGGAAAGATGCACATCCCTATAAGTTATAGAGCAATACAATAAATATTATTAATACACTTCTAAGAATGTAGATACAAAAGTACATTCCCATTTAAATTTCAAATAACTTTGGAAACAACGAACTCATCAAAGCCTTTAAACTTTGACATAACCATACTGACACCCATAAACCATTCAAAGGATCTTTGAAACGTGGCATGATCCTGCAGAGTACCGTGGCAGGAATCAAATGCATGCAATTATGCAAAATTAATTAGTCTTTTTTTTAAATTGAGGATGTAAAAAAAAAAGATGATGTCACACCTTTACCTTTATATCAAACTTATGCAAACATTTCAACAGGAATACTTCATTATTAGGCTCGCTGACACTTCAAAGCAGCACTTCAATTCGCCATGCCTAATCATTCTCCTCGGCAAAAAAATAGCATTCTAATCTTTGCATTATGAGAAATTGCAGGAGTAACCTACAGGCAAACCACAGTAGTAGTCAACTATCCTCGATAATGGTTCGTGTAGGCCTACAGATTTAGGAAAACATTGAAAACGACTGTACATTATATTTTAATTATAAATGAGATAAACAAACAGTATCGACGAAATACGACAGATAAAGTAAATTGACTAAACCAAATTTGCGTAAATTGTCAAACGCGCCCCCACGACCACCACTGACAGGTGACGTTCCACTTCCGACCACTTCTACTTTGAATGTGTAGAAATAAAACACTGACTTTATCCCAAACCAAAGAAGATATATCATACCTTTTTCAAAACATTTGTTTACAGGTAGTATTGCTCCAAATGGACCCTTCATGCGTGTCTTTCTTCGCCGGCTGTTGGCAAACTATCTTCAGCTCGCGCTCCTTCAGTGTCAGATTTGCGAAGGTGGGTGTATCCCGCGTTGCTATTCGTTCACCCATCCCTTGAGCTATTCATTCACCCATCCTTTGAGCTATTCATTCACCCATCCCATGAGCTACTCATTCACCCATCCCTTGAGCTATTCATTCCTTCCCCTCGTTAAATCTCGATAGAGGCAGATAAATGTCTGGTATGTATTTTTCGCGCGCTTCTGGTCAGCACGAGCGCGTGCAATTGTTCGTTCCTCAGGGGGGAATTTACTGATTTGGCTGAAACATTTAGGTAGCTTAATCAGCCAGCCATATGGCATCTTGGCATAATGTATATTATTATTATATTACATACACACACACACACACATACATACTTGTTGTTACGTAGGCCTATAACAACAATATGTACCTGTGAACCTGCTACATGCATGGTTTCTGAGTAGCCTAGTCCTCTCAAATGAATATGTCAACAATTTTAGGTTTCAATTTATAATATCTCCATCCACATCTCTGCTCTATTATTTGTTTGCATTCCATCTATCTGGCTATCATTATCATCAGGGTGCAGCAAGTTGTTCTTGGCTAAATATGAAATGGGACATGTATGAAAGTGTCTATCAATCTTATGCTTATGTTACCAAAATATGTACCATCAGGGTGCGTTTTATTTTTATTGGTTGGGTAAGGGCTAAAATAATTTCTGGAAAGTGAATTTGTTAAAAAATACCTTTCTTGACCACATCAAATGTGTTCATGCCTGTGGAAGTAAGCACAGTGGAATCCAGGATCCTTGGGACATCCCTAACTGAAAACACTAACCTTAACCTCTGCCCTAATCTTAACCATAACCCTTACCTAGCCCTAACCTTAACCCTTACCTTAACCTTTTTAAATGTCAACTTCAATGGGTTAGGGGCGTCCCAAGGATCTGTATAGCACGCACCCAAGCTAAGATACTATTAACTTTGAACATATAGCAGCAAACTTAGTACAACCTAGCAACTGCTTCAAGAGGTTTGGACCTCTTGGAATAATGGTTAAGGTGTTGAACTGATGGTCAGAGTCCCTGGCAGGTACCCCCGAATTTGCCACATTGGTGTTATGAGTAGGCTGGCACTCCAGTGCAGCCTAATTTTTTTTTAATGAATATCCAATCAAGTTTAATGTTTCACACAATTATTTTTTTAATGAAATGGCTCCAAACACACAGGCTCTACCCTTGTTGTTGAAAAATATATATTTTTTAAACTTATTTGAGTAACTTCGGGATAGCTGTTTTGATTAGACCATCTCACATCAAACTACTACTCATTCATCAATGGACAGTTAACACGTCATTGACTAAAGGATGGCTGTGACTGAATGCAGTACAGTTAGCATGGGTAACCCCATGCAGTCTTAGGCTACGCACCTTTCCCAGTTGGCCCAATGTCAAATGCTTCTCTATAAGCTCAGAGGGGTAGTTAGGAACGCCATGTTTTAGGCATAGCCATGACACCAAGGTCATGGTCATGACAGAGGTGATAAAGAATAATATTTTCAAAATCTATTGTGCATTTATAATGCTGAGCCCCCCACTAGATGGAGTTTGAAATAGCTCACAATTTCTGCCCTTGACACATGCCCTGACCCATCTAAAGAGCATTCCATGCTACTGCACTTAAACCCTTGAGCCCTTAACCTGTCACGCCCTGGCCTTAGTATTCTTTGTTTTCTTTATTATTTTAGTTAGGTCAGGGTGTGACATGGGGAATGTTTGTGTTTTGTTTCGTTTTTGGTGGTTATATGGAAAAGGGGGGTGTTGGGTTTAGTTTATGGGTTTGTGTTGAGTGAATGTTTCTAGGTATGTCTATGGTTGAGTGAATGTTCTAGGTATGTCTATGGTTGCCTGAGTGGTTCCCAATTAGAGACAGATGTCTTTCATTTGTCTCTGATTGGGAGCCATATTTTAGGCGGCCATAGGCATCATGTTTTTGTCGGGTCATTGTCTAGGTCTGTGTCTAGGTTGCATGTTTGCATTTCGTTCGGTTCTAGCTTCACGGTCGTCTATTTGTTGTTTTGCTTCGTTCGTTTTCTCCTAAATAAAGAGAAGATGTCTTTTTTACATGCTGCGCCTTGGTCCTCTCTCTCTCCCATGGTCAATCGTGACAGAATGACCCGACCATTCAGGACCAAGCAGCGTGAAAGGAGGGGGCCAGAGCCCGTTGTGCAGATACTGGAGGTGAGCAATGGGAAGGATATAGAGACTGTTAAGGATTTATTGAGGAGTTTGGAGGAGAGTGAAAAGAGGGAGCTGCTGTGTTGGTGCGTGAGGCACGACATCCACCCGACAGAGCGTGTGCGGGATGTGATGTTACCTGAGTCAGCTCTTCATGCTCGTCCTGAGTTGCGTGCTAACCGTCTGGGAATGACAGTTCCACGAACCAGGCCTCCTGTGTGCATTCCTAGTCCTACACCTCCTGTAACACCTTCCCGTCCCAGCCCGGTACCACCAGTTCCGGCACCACGCCCCAGGATTCCAGGGTGTGGGAAGGATACAGAAACTGTTAAGGATTTATTGAGGAGTTTGGAGGAGAGTGAAAAGAGGGAGCTGCTGTGTTGGTGCGTGAGGCACGACATCCACCCGACAGAGCGTGTGCGGGATGTGATGTTACCTGAGTCAGCTCTTCATGATCGTCCTGAGTTGCGTGCTAACCGTCTGGGAATGACAGTTCCACGAACCAGGCCTCCTGTGTGCATTCCTAGTCCTACACCTCCTGTAACACCTTCCCGTCCCAGCCCGGTACCACCAGTTCCGGCACCACGCCCCAGGATTCCAGGGTGTGGGAAGGATACAGAAACTGTTAAGGATTTATTGAGGAGTTTGGAGGAGAGTGAAAAGAGGGAGCTGCTGTGTTGGTGCGTGAGGCACGACATCCACCCGACAGAGCGTGTGCGGGATGTGATGTTACCTGAGTCAGGTCTCTATGCTCGTCCTGAGTTGCGTGCTAACCGTCTGGGAATGACAGTTCCACGAACCAGGTCTCCTGTGTGCATTCCTAGTCCTACACCTCCTGTAACACCTTCCCGTCCCAGCCCGGTACCACCAGTTCCGGCACCACGCCCCAGGATTCCAGGGTGTCTCCAGAGCCCTGTTCGCATTGTTGCTTCTCCCCGCACTCGCCCTGAGATGCGTGCCCTCATCCCGGTACCACCTGTGCCGGTACCACGCACTAGGCCTATAGTGCGCTTTGAGAGCCCAGTGTGTCCTGTTGCTGCTCTCCGCACTAGCCCTGAGATGTGTGTCCCCAGCCCGGTACCACCAGTTCCGGCACCACGCACGAGGCCTAATGTGCGTATCCAAGGTCCAGTATGCCCTGTTCCTTCTCCCCGCACTAGCCTTCAGGTGCATGTCCCCAGCCCGGTACCACCAGTTCCGGCACCACGCACCAGGCCTATAGTGCGCCTCAGTCGGCCAGAGCTGTCCGTCTACCCAGTGCCATCTGAGTCGTCCGTCTACCCGGTGCCATCTGAGTCGTCCGTCTACCCGGTGCCATCTGAGTCGTCCGTCTACCCGGTGCCATCTGAGTCGTCCGTCTACCCGGTGCCATCTGAGTCGTCCGTCTACCCGGTGCCATCTGAGTCGTCCGTCTACCCGGTGCCATCTGAGTCGTCCGTCTACCCGGTGCCATCTGAGTCGTCCGTCTACCCGGTGCCATCTGAGTCGTCCGTCTACCCGGTGCCATCTGAGTCGTCCGTCTACCCGGTGCCATCTGAGTCGTCCGTCTACCCGGTGCCATCTGAGTCGTCCGTCTACCCGGTGCCATCTGAGTCGTCCGTCTACCCGGTGCCATCTGAGTCGTCCGTCTACCCGGTGCCATCTGAGTCGTCCGTCTACCCGGTGCCATCTGAGTCGTCCGTCTACCCGGTGCCATCTGAGTCGTCCGTCTACCCGGTGCCATCTGAGTCGTCCGTCTACCCGGTGCCATCTGAGTCGTCCGTCTACCCGGTGCCATCTGAGTCGTCCGTCTACCCGGTGCCATCTGAGTCGTCCGTCTACCCGGTGCCATCTGAGTCGTCCGTCTACCCGGTGCCATCTGAGTCGTCCGTCTACCCGGTGCCATCTGAGTCGTCCGTCTACCCGGTGCCATCTGAGTCGTCCGTCTACCCGGTGCCATCTGAGTCGTCCGTCTACCCGGTGCCATCTGAGTCGTCCGTCTACCCGGTGCCATCTGAGTCGTCCGTCTACCCGGTGCCATCTGAGTCGTCCGTCTACCCGGTGCCATCTGAGTCGTCCGTCTACCCGGCGCCATCTGAGTCGTCCGTCTACCCGGCGCCATCTGAGTCGTCCGTCTACCCGGCGCCATCTGAGTCGTCCGTCTACCCGGCGCCATCTGAGTCGTCCGTCTACCCGGCGCCATCTGAGTCGTCCGTCTACCCGGCGCCATCTGAGTCGTCCGTCTACCCGGCGCCATCTGAGTCGTCCGTCTACCCGGCGCCATCTGAGTCGTCCGTCTACCCGGCGCCATCTGAGTCGTCCGTCTACCCGGCGCCATCTGAGTCGTCCGTCTACCCGGCGCCATCTGAGTCGTCCGTCTACCCGGCGCCATCTGAGTCGTCCGTCTACCCGGCGCCATCTGAGTCGTCCGTCTACCCGGCGCCATCTGAGTCGTCCGTCTACCCGGCGCCATCTGAGTCGTCCGTCTACCCGGCGCCATCTGAGTCGTCCGTCTACCCGGCGCCATCTGAGTCGTCCGTCTACCCGGCGCCATCTGAGTCGTCCGTCTACCCGGCGCCATCTGAGTCGTCCGTCTACCCGGCGCCATGTGAGTCGTCCGTCTACCCGGCGCCATGTGAGTCGTCCGTCTACCCGGCGCCATGTGAGTCGTCCGTCTACCCGGCGCCATGTGAGTCGTCCGTCTACCCGGCGCCATGTGAGTCGTCCGTCTACCCGGCGCCATGTGAGTCGTCCGTCTACCCGGCGCCATGTGAGTCGTCCGTCTACCCGGCGCCATGTGAGTCGTCCGTCTACCCGGCGCCATGTGAGTCGTCCGTCTACCCGGCGCCATGTGAGTCGTCCGTCTACCCGGCGCCATGTGAGTCGTCCGTCTACCCGGCGCCATGTGAGTCGTCCGTCTACCCGGCGCCATGTGAGCCGTCCGTCTGTCCCGAGCTGCCAGAGCCGTCCGTCTTTCCCGAGCTGCCAGAGCCGTCCATCAGTCCCGAGCTGCCAGAGACGCCGGCCAGTCAGGAGCTGCCGGAGTCCCTCAGCCAGGACCTGCCGGAGTCCCTCAGCCATGAGCAGCCGGAGCCTTCCGCCAGCCATGAGCAGCCGGAGCCTTCCGCCAGCCATGAGCAGCCGGAGCCTTCCGCCAGCCCGGATCAGCCGGATCCGTCAGCCAACCATGAGTCATCCAGCCAGGATCCGTACCTCAGTCCGGAGCTGCCGTCCCTCAGTCCGGAGCTGCCGTCCCTCAGTCCGGAGCTGCCGTCCCTCAGTCCGGAGCTGCCGTCCCTCAGTCCGGAGCTGCCGTCCCTCAGTCCGGAGCTGCCGTCCCTCAGTCCGGAGCTGCCGTCCCTCAGTCCGGTGCTGCCGTCCCTCAGTCCGGTGCTGCCCCTTAGTCCGGTGCTGCCCCTTAGTCCGGTGCTGCCCCTTAGTCCGGTGCTGCCCCTTAGTCCGGTGCTGTCCCTTAATCCAGTGGGGTTAAGGGGAAGGATGGCCATTGGGAGGAGGCTACGGAGGCGGGTAGTGACTATGGTGGGGTGGGGACCCCGACCAGTGCCGGAGCCGCCACCGTGGAAGGAAGCTCACCCAGACCCTCCCCTAGACTGTGTGCTGGTGCGCCCGGAGTTCGCACCTTAAGGGGGGGTTATGTCACGCCCTGGCCTTAGTATTCTTTGTTTTCTTTATTATTTTAGTTAGGTCAGGGTGTGACATGGGGAATGTTTGTGTTTTGTTTCGTTTTTGGTGGTTATATGGAAAAGGGGGGTGTTGGGTTTAGTTTATGGGTTTGTGTTGAGTGAATGTTTCTAGGTATGTCTATGGTTGCCTGAGTGGTTCCCAATTAGAGACAGATGTCTTTCATTTGTCTCTGATTGGGAGCCATATTTTAGGCGGCCATAGGCATCATGTTTTTGTCGGGTCATTGTCTAGGTCTGTGTCTGTGTCTAGGTTGCATGTTTGCATTTCGTTCGGTTCTAGCTTCACGGTCGTCTATTTGTTGTTTTGCTTCGTTCGTTTTCTCCTAAATAAAGAGAAGATGTCTTTTTTACATGCTGCGCCTTGGTCCTCTCTCTCTCCCATGGTCAATCGTGACATAACCCCTGTAATGCCCTCAAGAGTTATCTTAACCTACATTTCCTACACTAACTGGCGCGAAGCTGGATATGTTTGTATCCCTCTATTACTCTGTAGTGATAGCAGCCCTAATAATAATGCAGGAAAAAATATATAATGCAGGGAAAAAGCTTGTAGTTTGTTATTGGCTATGTACTCTTATAATCTCCACTGGGCACAGCCAGAAGAGGACTGGCCACCCCTCAGAGGCTGGTTCCCCTCTAGGTTTCTTCCTAGGTTCCTGCCTTTCCACAACGTTTTTTTCTAGCCACCTTGCTTCTACATCTGCATTGCTTGCTCTTTGGGGTTTTAGCCTGGGTTTCTATATAAGCACTTTGTGACATAAGCTGATGTAAAAAGGTCTTTATAAAAAATGTGATCGATTGATTGTAATATTATTGTGGCAAATGTGACATCAAACAAACATGATGACAAAACCAAAAAACATATTAAAGTACTGAAAAAGCTTGTAAAAGAGATTTGGATATTCATTCAATGAGATCCAATTTGCGAATATGAGTTGTATATGTGGTACATACTGCCACCTGGTGGTCAGAGCCATATGGAATCTATGGCTCTGTTTACGTTTTTGAATGTTGTTCCATGTACTGTATAGTTCATTATCCCATCTACGATATTATAGCACCATGCTCTCCTTGACCAGATATTATGTCCACTTAATCTATGAATGCCAATGTGATCCTGTCGATCATGATCTTCAAGGTCATTTCTTATTTTATTGCAGTTTAAAGTACCTGTCATGGTTCAATACATGCTGTTACTTTATTGCCATTAGATTGAAGCAGAGTAAAGATTCTAGCCATAATCTTGATGTTGCTAAAATAATTTGCTTAATTTGATGTGATTCCTTTTTTTTTTAAGATTGTAAAATGTATTATTTGCAAGTGATGAATCATATCATAAACATTGATACATTGAAATACACATTTGCTGATATTTTGAATTGAATTACTTTATTTTATTAATTCATTGGCTAATTGAAATATTTACACACTGATCAAACACTAACACAAATGTAGATACTCCTTGCTGGCCTGGCTGCACTAATACCTTCTAAAGATCAGTTGATCATAGCAAATGTATAGGGTCAGGCTACAGTATATGGCTATATACTAGTACACATCCTTAGTGCTTTTGGTCCTTCATACCTTATGTTGGACCATGTGATCATGCATTACACTTGAAGTATTCTACAAAATCCACAATATCACTGCTATAATCTATCTATTTCACTTTGACATAATACATTCATTTGTTATTTCAAAAATAAAAAATGATTAACATATTGATAGGCTACTACTGATTGATTATTTGAACTTTTGTCAGTATTGTGGGTTTCCAAAAACATTGCAATGGAATCAGATTTGTTTTATTTGATTTGAGAAACCAAGATGACATCCAGGCCTTTTTATGCTGCTCGACACTATGTGGTCTGCAGTTTGACAGTATTGTGCTATTTTCAGGCCAATATAAATACAATGGTTAAATTGCTCCTGCTACCAAACTTAAGAATTCAATGCCAAACATATTCAAAGCAAAATGCCAAGATAATTCAACAAAACAACTTATATTTAAAAACACCTCTGCCATGTCAGAAAGCATGGAGTTGTTTACAATATGTGCCACCTCACTTATCAACAACACCCTAAATACTTGTCTTTCTAGGAAGGAACCCTCCATTGGAGCATAGGAGGGAGTGGATGGAAAAGCAAACAGCAGGGGGATGGCAATGAGTAGGCGCACAGGTCAAAAGTCTAAACCGCCTCAAGAGAACAAAAGCACAAGCTGGAACCATGTTAACCACGGAACACTGGTCAGTCTCGGACTGATGATGTAAACACACGTCTTCACAGTGGGGCTCATTGGGGGTCGCTGTGGGGTCGCTGTTTCTGTGACCCTCGTCTCAGGTCGATGATGTAGCTAAGTCCATTTCGCTCCATATCAAGGTCATAAGGTTTCTATGGATTTATTTGGGCCAATACAGTCCACATTCTTACTCTAAGCTTTCCGCCTCCAAGAGCCAATGGGTGACTGAGACCTTAAGCTGACTGTAACCGAATACAATACAACCTCATCCTCAACAATCAGACTCCTCCATAATCTCCATGACCACGGTTCGTTTTCCAGTGAGGATGAGGTTTCTGACCATCTTGTAGTCCAGAGACAGGACGTTCAGACCATTAACAGAGACCACAAACTGGCGCACCTGGAAAACAGACTTTGGTCAAATATTGTACGTACTGAAGATCATTTATGAGAGCTGCATACAGCAGAGGAAGACGTTTATTGCGTACCCATCTAATAATATTGATTTGACAAAGCTATCAACCCGGAGGCACTGGAGCTGCTCTTTACACTACATGTCCCACAATGCCATGGTACTCACCTTCACTCCTACTACTGCTGCAGGCCCACTGGGGTCCACTGCCTGGATGTGACATGGCCTACTCCCCCTGACCACAAATCCCCAGCCCACCGCATCACCCACAATCTGGATATAGATTGATCAGATTACTTAAAAAGAAAATAGTCAGTAAAATCACAAATATAATGTACTCGTGAAAAACGTTATGGATTTGAATGATATTTGGTTGAGTTTCATGCTTTTGGCATGAATAAGAGATAACACTGTGGTAACGTACTGTAAACGTCCTCTTTATGTATGGGCTTCCTGGTCTCTGCAGCTCCTCTGGACTCACTTGTCTCTTCAGCACTGTCAATGGAACAAACACTTAATTAGCAAGTTCTCAGTGTAATCATGAACAGTGGTGTTTATATTGAATCTGTACAGTAGAGAGGACATGATACAGCTTTAGATTAAGACCAAAGAGACTCTTACCTGATTTGGGGTTTGACAGCACAGGTGAGGTAGGGGTAAGCGTGGGGCCTCTGTTATAATACCCAATGTTGCCACTACTAAGACTGTTATCATGCGCCCCAGACACCATCTTTCTTTCCTTGGATGGAGTGACTGAGAGGAGAAGAATAATATATAGAGATATCGCACGGAGAGAACATAGACATGTTGTATAATTGAGAGTGATTGACAAAGTGTACTGAGAGGAAAAAACACTAATAACAAAAGGAAGCCATGTTATTCATTATGAAATTTCACACACACATTCAGAACTGTTTACTGTGCTGTAGTATCTACAGTAGAACACATCAAACACACACCACATACCTGCCTCCCATTTCATATATGAGTGTTTTGAAAGAACTAAGCGTCTGCTGTTAATCAAATATAGCCACACAATGTGCTGTATCAACACTCCCTGACCTGATTGATATCACAATAACACTTCCTGACAAGCTAATATTTATGTACCAGCCTATCCATGTAGCTATGGATACTGCACTTAGCTACATAACAATCACCAGCATACATTATGGTGGCACATAAAATAAAGGTAGAATTCACCCCCAGTCAAACTCAATGCAATAGTGCTTTAATCTATGTTCTGTATCTCTTCTAATTTATAGTTTAATATAATTGGACTGATCTATCATTTGTCATCAATAAAATTGTTCTCAATCTCTCCAAAATAACAAATAAATGTGATCATTTAAAAATACTTAGTAAGAGCCCAAGTACAAGTGAAAACAGTTCCACATTTACTTGTTATACCATTGTATTCACAACACTCATAAAGGTGAACTTAACAAGAGACACAATAATATATTGCAAGTAGCAAGTAAACCTAAAACAATTTCAGTTTCAATTTCAGTTTCAATTTCAATTTCATACCTAAAATCAACACTTTTCACATATTTGCCTCACATAATAAAAGTAGCCCTTACCAGCTGTCCGAGGTCCCATAATACAATTAAATCCACTTCAAAGTGCCAAGTAACTTGGGAAGTTGCTGTCTACTATTTCTGATGCTGCAGTCAGCTATGGTGCTCCGGTGTAAATGTTAAATGTTAACCCCCAGAAACATTCTAGGCTGGCTTGGAGGGAGAGGGAGGAGTTGAGGGATGCCTTGTTGCCAGGCTATCCCAGGGTAGGAGATAAGAGCTGAGAAAGGCATTGGGATCACTAATGTTCTAATGGAGGTAGGGACAGACACAGTGGAGTTTTCCACTGGTCACTGTGGTCAGGCAAGATGGAGTGGAATGACTGGATATTCTCTGTTACACATACACATACGCACACATAAACACACACATACACACACATTCTCTGTCATGGTAAATGTATGAGAGACGTGGACAGCGGGAAGGTTCAACAACATCAACAGCAACAACATCCACAATGACAAATAGACAAACAAACTGCTGATAATGACCTAGTGATAATGGCATTCTGTGAGATAAATCAAGAACATTCCTAGCTGTTGACAGCATGAGGTATTTGCTTCTACAAATACAATATTCAACGTATTTACCCAATTATATAACAGGCCTATATAATACCATTGGTCATTTGAAAACAAAGAACCTACAGGAAATTTAAGAGCAGTAGCAAATAGAACAAAATAGGATCAAACATACTTGTTTCTGGAAACAAAAGAGTCCATGTGTTTGCTGATTGTCATTGAGGTCAATGAACCTGTTCAACACTTTTTAAAACAATATGATACAGTCATCCTGCTGTATAGTTTACTATCACTGTCCTAGATTATGTGGACTATATCTGTAACGAGTATCACTGAAGGTGGCCTCCCTTCCTGTTCGAGTGGCGCTCGGCGGTCGTCGTCGCCGGTCTACTAGCTGCCACCGATCCCTTTTTCCTTTTCGTTTGGTTTTGTCTAATTGATTTCACCTGTTTATTGTTTGGTTGTTAGGGTGGTGTTATTTAAGTTCGTTTAGCCCGTTTATGTTTGTGCGGGCTTGTTTCTCTGTTTGTATGTTGAGGTTGCTATTTTTCATTGGGGTTTTTCCACAGACTGGATTTATGTTTCCAGTTTTGGACTTTATTCAAGTTGGAGTTGTACGCCAATGTTTTTTGACGTTACCAGTTGTATTTCTGGTTGGACATTAAAGAGTGGTTTTCCCCGTTACCTTTGCTCTCTGCGCCTGACTCCTTACCTTTGTCCTCATCAATTGTAACAGAAGCCCGCACCAATATAATGGAGCCAGCAGGAGCAGCGACCACCCCTCTCCCCACGATGGAGGAGAGAGTCCTTCATCACACGTCCATCCTTCATCGCATTGGATCAGCTATGGATCTTATGATGGAGAGGATGGATCGTTGGGAGAGGAGTGGTCTCCCTACAAACCCACCTCCTGCCCTCCCTCCAGCACCATTACCATCTCCTCCAGCGGGACCCGGTACCAGCGCGTTGCGTATTACGCCTCCAAGCCAGTACGATGGAGCGGCGGCGGGGTGCCAGGGATTCCTGCTACAATTAGACCTGTACCTGGCCACCGTCCGACCAGCTCCCTCGGATGAGGAGAGCGTGAGTGTCCTCGTCTCCTGCCTGACGGGTAGAGCCCTAGAGTGGGCCAATGCGGTCTGGAACGGGGCCGACTCAGCGAGGGGCCACTACCCGGAGTTCACCCGCCGTTTTCGGGCCGTGTTCGATCACCCTCCAGATGGCCGAGCGGCGGGTGAGAGATTGTTCTATCTACGACAGGGGACGAGGAGCGCGCAGGACTTCGCGCTGGATTTCCGGACCTTGGCCGCTGGAGCAGGGTGGAACGACAGGGCCCTGATAGACCATTACAGGTGTAGCCTGAGAGAGGACGTCCGCAGAGAGCTGGCTTGTCGGGACACTATGCTAAGTTTGGATGAACTAATAGACATGTCTATCCGGTTAGACCATCTGCTAGCTGCTCGCGGACGTTCTGAAAGGGTCCTGTTCGTTTCATCTCCTGACCCTCCTGTTCCCATCCCGATGGAGCTAGGAGGGGCAGCATCTAGGGAGATCGGAGGAGGCTCCTCCTGTACCAGTTGTGGCCGAAGAGGGCACACTTCCGGTCGGTGCTGGAGGAGTTCATCTGGGAATCGAGAGGGCAGGCAGAACACTCCTCGGTCACCTCAGGTGAGTCAGCACCACACTCTCCCAGAGCTTCCTGTTGGTCACATGTTTTTGTTAATATGTTTCCTTAAATTTTTTCCCTCTCTCCAGCATAAGGCGCTAGTCGATTCAGGCGCAGCTGGGAACTTTATAGATATCGGACTCGCTCAGAGGTTGAGGATTCCGTTAGTTAAGGTAGACCCCCCTTTTCCTGTGCACTCCTTAGATAGTCGACCGTTAGGGTCAGGGCTGGTCAGGGAGTCCACAATTCCTTTGGAGATGATTACGCAGGGGAATCATAAGGAACGGATTAGTCTGTTTCTTATCGATTCACCTGCGTTTCCGGTGGTGCTGGGGATTCCTTGGCTGGCTATTCACAATCCGACGATTTCGTGGAAACAGGGAGCTCTACAGGGGTGGTCTGATGAGTGTTCAGGCAGGTGTGTAGGAGTTTCCATCGGTGCGACAACGGTGGAGAGTCCAGACCAGGTTTCCACCGTGCGCATTCCCGCTGAGTATGCCGATTTGGCTATCGCCTTCAGTAAAAAGAAGGCGACCCAATTACCTCCCCATCGACAGGGGGATTGCGTGATAAACCTCCAGGTAAACGCTGCACTTCCCAGGAGTCATGTGTATCCTTTGTCCCAGGAGGAGACGTTGGCTATGGAGACATATGTCACGGAAGCTCTGGGACAAGGATTCATTCGGCCCTCCATGTCACCCGTCTCCTCGAGTTTCTTTTTTGTGAAGAAAAAGGATGGTGGGTTGCGTCCGTGTATTGATTATCGAGGTCTCAATTCCATCACGGTGGGTTTTAGTTACCCACTACCTCTCATCGCTACGGCGATGGAATCATTCCACGGAGCACGGTTCTTCACGAAACTGGATCTCAGGAGCGCGTATAATCTGGTGCGTATTCGGGAGGGAGATGAGTGGAAAACCGCGTTTAGTACTACATCGGGCCATTATGAGTACCTCGTCATGCCGTACGGGTTAAAGAATGCTCCAGCTGTCTTTCAATCCTTTGTTGACGAGATTCTCAGAGACCTGCACGGACAGGGTGTGGTGGTGTATATTGACGATATTTTGATCTACTCCGCTACACGCGCCGTGCATGTGTCTTTGGTGCGCAAGGTTCTTGGGCGACTGCTGGAGCATGACCTGTACGTGAAGGCGGAGAAATGTGAGTTTTCTAAACAAGCCGTTTCCTTCCTGGGTTACCGCATTTCCAGCTCGGGGGTGGATATAGGGGGTGACCGCGTAAAAGCCGTGCGTAATTGGCCGACTCCGACCACGGTAAAGGAGGTGCAGCGGTTCTTAGGGTTTGCCAATTACTACCGGAGGTTTATCCGGGGTTTTGGTCAGGTAGCAGCCCCTATTACCTCACTACTGAAGGGGGGGCCGGTGCGTTTGCAGTGGTCGGCAGAGGCAGACAGGGCCTTCTGTAGGTTGAAGGTGCTGTTTACCGAGGCGCCAGTGTTGGCGCATCCGGACCCTTCTTTGGCGTTTATAGTAGAGGTGGACGCATCCGAGGCTGGGGTTGGAGCGGTGCTCTCACAGCGCTCGGGTGTGCCACCAAAACTCCGCCCTTGTGCTTTTTTTCCGAAAAAACTCGGGCCAGCGGAGCGGAATTATGATGTGGGGGATAGGGAGTTGTTGGCTATGGTTAAAGCCCTGAAGGTGTGGAGACACTGGCTTGAGGGGGCTAAGCACCCTTTCCTCATCTGGACTGACCACCGTAACCTGGAGTATATCCGATCAGCTAAGAGACTGAATCCGCGTCAGGCAAGGTGGGCCATGTATTTCACCAGATTTCGTTTTACGATCTCGTATCGACCAGGTTCCCTTAACACTAAGGCCGACGCGCTGTCTCGCCTCTATGACTCAGAGGAGCGGTCCATCGATCCTACTCCCATCATTCCGGCGGCCAAGTTGGTGGCACCGATAGTATGGGAGGTGGACGCGGACATCGAGCGGGCGTTAAGGGAGGAACCTGCGCCTCCACAGTGCCCGGAGGGGCGTAGGTATGTACCGCTCGCTGTTCGTGATCAATTGATTCGATGGGCTCATGGTATACTCTCGTCAGGTCACCCGGGTATTTCGAGGACAGTGCGAGGTCTTAGGGGGAAGTACTGGTGGCCCACCTTGGAGAGGGATGTGAGATTCTATGTCTCTTCCTGTTCGGTATGCGCTCAGAGTAAGGCTCCTAGGCACCTGCCTCGAGGGAAGTTACAACCCCTCCCCGTTCCACAACGGCCGTGGTCCCATCTTTCGGTAGATTTTCTGACTGACTTACCTCCATCTCAGGGGAACTGTCACGCCCTGGCCTTAGTATTAGTGGTTTTCTTTATTATTTTAGTTAGGTCAGGGTGTGACATGGGGAATGTTTTTGTTTTGTTGGTTTTGGGTGTTGTTTATGGTAAAGGGGTTGTGTATAGTATATGGGTTTGTGTGGAGTACAGGTTTCTAGTATTGTCTATGTATGTTTAGTTGTCTAGGAGAGTCTATGGTTACCTGAATGAGTTCCCAATTAGAGACAGCTGATTTCGGTTGTCTCTGATTGGGAGCCTTATTTAGGGTAGCCATAGGCTCTCATTGGTTGTGGGTAATTGTCTATGTAGAACGTTTGTAGCCTGTCTGTATGTGCACAACGTTTGTAGCTTCACGGTCGTTTTGTTGTTTTGTTAGTTTGTATAGAGTTTTGTGTCGTGTTCATCTTCGTGTTGTTAAATAAAAGAAGATGGCTTATTTTCCAACTGCTGCATTTTGGTCCGTCAATCCACCACACGATCGTGACAGAATTACCCACCATAGGACCAAGCGGCATGACCAGCGGCAACAGGAGCAATACAAGGATTTATGGACATGGGAGGAAATTTTAGACCGGGAGGTACCAGGAGAATATAACCGCCCCAAAGCTGAGCTGGAGGCAGCGAAAGCAGAGAGGCGGCGATATGAGGAGCTAGCTCGGAGGCAGGAAAAGGAACCTACAAAGGATCTGGGTTACACTACGTGGGAGGAGATCGACAGGTGGGCGATCAACCCAGGGAGAGTGCCGGAGCCCGCCTGGGATTCTCTGGCGCAGTGCGAGGAGGGATACCGGCGAATGGAGGCAGCACGACGAAGCGGTAGGAAGCCTGTGGGAAAACCCAAAAAATTTCTTTGGGGGGGGCTTAAAGGGAGAGTGGCGAAGTCAGGTAGGAAACCTGCGCCTACTCCCTGTAATTACCGTGGAGAGCGAGAGTACGGGCAGACACCGTGTTACGCAGTAGAGCGCACGGTGTCTCCTGTACGTGTGCATAGCCCGGTGCGGGTTATTCCACCTCCCCGCACTGGCAGGGCTAGATTGAGTATTGAGCCGGATGTCATGAAGCCGGCCCTACATATCTGGCCACCAGTGCGTCTCCTCGGGCCGGTTTACATGGCACCAGCCTTACGCATGGTGTCCCCGGTTCGCCTACATAGCCCGGTGCGGGTTATTCCACCTCCCCGCACTGGTCGGGCAACGGGGAGCATTCAACTAGGTAAGGTTGGTCAGGCTCAATGCTCAAGGGAGCCAATACGCCTGCACGGTCCGGTATTTCCGGCGCCACCTCCCCGCCCCAGTTCAGTGCCACCAGTGCCTACACCACGTAACAGGCTTCCAGTGTGTCTCCAGAGCCCTGTTCCTCCTCCACGCACTCGTCCTATGGTGCGTGTCTCCAGCCCGGTATCACCAATTCCGGCACCACGCACTAAGCCTTTTGTGCGTCTCCAGAGTCCTGTGCATCCTGTTGCTGCTCCCCGCATTAGCCCTGAGATGCGTGTCCCCAGTCCGGTACCACCAGTTCCGGCCCCACGCACTAGGCCTAATGTGCGTCCCCAGGGTCCAGTATGCCCTGTTCCTGCTCCCCGCACTAGCCCTGAGATGCGTGTCCCCAGCCCGGTGCCACCAGTCCCGGCACCACGCACCAGGCCTACAGTGCGCCTCAGCCGGCAGGAGTCTGCCGTCTGCACAGCGATGACTGAACTGCTCGTCTCCCCAGCGCCATCTGAGCCATCCGTCTCCCCAGCGCCATCTGAGCCATCCGTCTCCCCAGCGCCATCTGAGCCATCCGTCTGCAATGAGCCTGCAAAGCCGCCCGTCTGCCATGAGCCTGCAAAGCCGCCCGTCTGCCATGAGCCCACTGAGCCGCCAGCCAGACAGGAGCCGCTAGAGCCGCCAGCCAGACAGGAGCCGCTAGAGCCGTCCGTCAGACAGGATCTGCCAGAGCCGCCAACCAGACAGGATCTGCCAGAGCCGCCAACCAGACAGGATCTGCCAGAGCCGCCAACCAGACAGGAGCAGCCAGATCAGTCAGCCAGCCATGAGCAGCCAGATCCGTCAGCTAGCCATGAGCAGCCAGATCCGTCAGCTAGCCATGAGCAGCCAGATCCGTCAGCTAGCCATGAGCAGCCAGATCCGTCAGCTAGCCATGAGCAGCCAGATCCGTCAGCTAGCCATGAGCAGCCAGATCCGTCAGCTAGCCATGAGCAGCCAGATCCGTCAGCCAGCCATGGGCCATCCCTCAGTCCGGAGCTGCAGTCCCTCAGTCCGGAGCTGCCATTCTTCAGTCCGGAGCTGCCCCTTATCCTGGTGCTGCCCCTTATCCTGGTGCTGCCCCTTACCCTGGTGCTGCCCCTTACCCTGGTGCTGCCCCTTACCCTGGTACTGCCCCTGACCCTGGTACTGTCCCTGACCATAGTACTGCCCCTGACCCTGGTACTGCCTCTTACCCTGGTACTGCCCCTTAGTCCGGAACTGCCCCTGAATGCAATGGGGTTAAGGTGGAGGGGGATCGTTTGGAGGAAGCCTAGGAGGTGTTTAGGTACTGTGGTGACGTGGGGACCGCGACCAGAGCCGGAGCCGCCACCGTGGATGGAAGCCCACCCAGACCCTCCCCTAGACTGTGTATGGTGCGCCCGGAGTTCGCGCCTCAAGGGGGGGGTTATGTCACGCCCTGGCCTTAGTATTAGTGGTTTTCTTTATTATTTTAGTTAGGTCAGGGTGTGACATGGGGAATGTTTTTGTTTTGTTGGTTTTGGGTGTTGTTTATGGTAAAGGGGTTGTGTATAGTATATGGGTTTGTGTGGAGTACAGGTTTCTAGTATTGTCTATGTATGTTTAGTTGTCTAGGAGAGTCTATGGTTACCTGAATGAGTTCCCAATTAGAGACAGCTGATTTCGGTTGTCTCTGATTGGGAGCCTTATTTAGGGTAGCCATAGGCTCTCATTGGTTGTGGGTAATTGTCTATGTAGAACGTTTGTAGCCTGTCTGTATGTGCACAACGTTTGTAGCTTCACGGTCGTTTTGTTGTTTTGTTAGTTTGTATAGAGTTTTGTGTCGTGTTCATCTTCGTGTTGTTAAATAAAAGAAGATGGCTTATTTTCCAACTGCTGCATTTTGGTCCGTCAATCCACCACACGATCGTGACAGGAACACTACGATCCTGGTCGTTGTGGATTGGTTCTCTAAGTCCTGCCGTCTTATCCCGTTGCCCGGTCTCCCTACGGCCCTGCAGACTGCGGAGGCATTATTTACCCATGTCTTCCGGCACTACGGGGTGCCCGAGGATATTGTTTCTGATCGGGGTCCCCAGTTCACTTCCAGAATATGGAAGGCGTTTATGGAGCATTTGGGGGTCTCGGTCAGCCTTACATCGGGGTATCACCCGGAGAGTAATGGGCAGGTGGAGAGAGTGAACCAGGAGGTGGGTAGGTTTCTGCGGTCGTATTGCCAGGACCGGCCAGGGGAGTGGTCAAGATACATCCCCTGGGCAGAGATTGCTCAGAACTCACTAAGCCACTCCTCTACCAACATGTCACCATTTGAGTGTGTGTTGGGGTATCAGCCGGTTCTGGCACCATGGCATCAGAGTCAGACCGAGGCTCCTGCGGTGGAGGAGTGGGTACAGCGCTCTAAGGAGACTTGGAGAGCCGTCCAGGAGTCTCTGCGTCAGGCGAGTAGACGGCAGAAGAAGAGCGCTGACCGTCACCGCAGTGAGGCCCCCGTGTTTGCACCGGGGGATAGGGTCTGGCTCTCGACCCGAAACCTGCCCCTCCGCTTGCCCTGCCGGAAGCTGGGTCCGCAGTGTGTAGGGCCATTTAAAGTCCTGAGGAGAATAAATGAGGTGTGTTACCGATTGTTACTTCCTTTTTATTATCGTATTAACCCCTCATTTCATGTGTCTCTCCTCAGGCCGGTGGTAGCTGGTCCCATGCAGGAAGGTGAGGTGCCGGAGGTCCCTCCACCCCCTCTGGATATAGAGGGGTCCCCGGCGTACAGGATAAGGTCCATTCTGGATTCCAGACGCCGGGTGAGGGGCCTGCAGTACCTCGTGGACTGGGAGGGGTACGGTCCGGAGGAGAGGTGCTGGGTCCCGGTGGGGGATATATTGGATCCATCTATGCTGAGAGAGTTCCATCGCCTCCATCCAGATCGCCCTGCGCCTCGGGCCCCGGGTCGTCCTCGAGGCCGGCGTCGGCGCGCTGCGGGAGCTGCGCGTCAGGAGGGGGGTACTGTAACGAGTATCACTGAAGGTGGCCTCCCTTCCTGTTCGAGTGGCGCTCGGCGGTCGTCGTCGCCGGTCTACTAGCTGCCACCGATCCCTTTTTCCTTTTCGTTTGGTTTTGTCTAATTGATTTCACCTGTTTATTGTTTGGTTGTTAGGGTGGTGTTATTTAAGTTTGTTTAGCCCGTTTATGTTTGTGCGGGCTTGTTTCTCTGTTTGTATGTTGAGGTTGCTATTTTTCATTGGGGTTTTTCCACAGACTGGATTTATGTTTCCAGTTTTGGACTTTATTCAAGTTGGAGTTGTACGCCAATGTTTTTTGACGTTACCAGTTGTATTTCTGGTTGGACATTAAAGAGTGGTTTTCCCCGTTACCTTTGCTCTCTGCGCCTGACTCCTTACCTTTGTCCTCATCAATTGTAACAATATCCAAGAGAAAGTTTATTGTATAATTCAATGACAAACCAAGATGATCATCAAACCAAGATGATCATTGACCACACACCAACACTGAGTGCACCATAATCCGTAGTATAACATTAATGACCTCTATTCTGTGGTTCCTTTGCCTGGTTACCTGGCCAGAGAGCAAGATGCAATAGCAATATCTCTTTCCTCTCACATTGCTAAAAGGTAGAGACATCCTCAAATCAAATCAAATGTTATTTACACTGTTGTTACTCACTGTTTATTATCTATGCATAGTAACAACAGTGTAAAAACAAAGGGGGGGGGGGGGGGGGGGGTTATTTGATTAATTGCCCGGGTGGCCATTTGATGAATTGTTCAGCAGTCTTATGGCTTGGGGGTAGAAGCTGTTAAGGAGCCTTTTTGGTCTTAGACTTGGTGTGCGGTAGCAGAGAGAACAGTCACTTGGGTGACTGTAGTCTTTGACAAGTTTTTGGGCCTTCCTCTGACACCGCCTAGTATATAGGTCCTGGATGTCAGGAAGCTTGGCCCCAGTGATGTACGCACTACCCTTTGTAGCGCCTTACGGTCAGATGCCGAGCAGTTGCCATAGCGGTGATGCAACCGGTCAGGATGCTCTTGATCAGGCCTGGGCAATTCCAATCCTCGGGAGCCTGATTGGTGTCACACTTTTGCCCCAGCCCCAGCTAACACACCTGACTCCAATAATCAACTAATCATGATCTTCAGTTAAAAATGAAATTAGTGGGCCTCCCGGGTGGCGCAGTGGTCTAGGGCACTGCATCGCAGTGCTAGCTGCGCCACCAGAGACTCTGGGTTTGCGCCCAGGCTCTGTCGAAGCCGGCCGCGACCGGGAGGTCCGATTGTTAGTAGTTACTATCTTGTCTCATCGCTACAACTCCCGTACGGGCTCGGGAGAGACGAAGGTCGAAAGCCATGCGTCCTCCGAAACACAACCCAACCAAGCCGCACTGCTTCTTAACACAGAGCGCATCCAACCCGGAAGCCAGCCGCACCAATGTGTCAGGGGAAACAGCGAGCACCTGGCGACCGACCTGAGCCCGGCCCGCCACAGGAGTCGCTAGTGCGCAATGAGACAAGGATATTCCTACCGGCCAAACCCTCCCTAACCCGGACGACGCTTGGCCACATTGGCCTAGCGTCGTCCGGGTTAGGGAGGGTTTGGGCGCAGTGCGGCTTGGTTGGGTTGTGTTTCGGAGGACGCATGGCTTTCGACCTTCGTCTCTCCCGAGCCCATACGGGAGTTGTAGCGATGAGACAAGATAGTTGGATACCACGAAAATGGAGAGAAAAGGGTGCTAAAATTAAAAAAAAATGTTTAAAATTGTGTGACATCAATCAGGCCCCCAAGGACTGGAATTGCCCAGGCCTGCTCTTGATGGTGCAGCTGTAGAACTTTTTGAGGATCTGGGGACCCATACCAAATATTTTCAGTCTCCTGAAGGGGAGACTTGTTGTTGTGCCTTCTTCACAACTGTCTTGGTGTGTTTGGACCATGATAGTTTGTTGGTGATGTGGACACCAAGGAACTTGAAACTCTCAATCAGCTCCACTTCAGCCCCATCGATGTTAATGGTGGCCGGTCCTCCTTTCCTATAGAACACAATCAGCTCCTTTGTCTTGCTCACATTGAGAGGTTTTTGTCCTGGCACCCCACTGTATAGAGGTGAGTCATGATCAATAGGCTGATAAAGTCTGATATGGATGACACACTGCCTCTGGTATTTAGAAAACATACAGCTCAATAACTTTATATAGGCCTTATCTTACATACAGATGTACGATCTTCCTTTGATCACTATTCTGTTGCCTCAGCAGGAAATGCAAACTTGTAGGCTATTCAATGCAAACTTGTAGGCTATTGTCCCAACGAAAAATGCATCAACCCCTACAAAAACCTGTCCATGAATTATAAACCACATGATTCACATTTCTTGTTGCTGCAGGATTATTTTCCTTCTGTAGCAAACTAGCACAAATTAAGCTCCTACATCTGTAGACTTAGGTCTCAATTCAATTAAACCCACATGTAGTGCAAAGCTCTTTCCCATATGTCCCCAAATAAAATAACAGAATGTTCCTGGATATTATACTACTAATACTAACAGTTAGGCTCTGCTCAAAGATAGATGCTTCCGGATTTCCAGAAAGGGTAGTGTGTGAGTCACATAAGGCCACTGTTATATAAAGCGCAGTAAGCTGTAAAGTATGTACTATGCTGTATGTGGACTAATGTCCTTCAAGACATGTCTCCGCATGTCAAGATGACCATAAAAGCCTGCACTGAACAGTGACAAAAATATAGAAGATAAGCTAAGTTTAGAGAATTGCAAGATGACAGTACAGTCAACATGATAGTATTACCACATGACTTACTGTTTATCAGCACATGTAATACATTTGAACCACAAATGTAGTTTAAATTTGTCCTTGCTTTGTATCAAGTGTAACAGAGTCCACCCTTACTATAGGCCTACATGATAGCAATGGCAGGCACACAGTGTCATTTCACAGTCCTTTTTTTTTACCATTGCCATTTCAAGTCAGTTGACAGATGGTTGAAGGAATGACACACTTTTTAAGAGACAATGGTTGGTCAGCTGGGTGTAGTGTTGCAGTGTAGCGTTAACAATACCAGGGTTGGTGACCACTGTTACGGTGCTTTTTGTATTAGCCCCATGTGGCTCACTTGGTAGAGTACTTGCAATGCCAGGGTTGTGGGTTGTGGGTTTGATTCCCACGGGGGACCAGTATAAAAATGTATGCACGCACTACTGTAAGTTTCTCTGGATAAGAGTTGTCTGCTAAATGACTAAAATGGACATGTATTATAGATAACATTGCCATCTACTGGCCATAGACTGACTACCAAACCACAACCATTTTGTTGATCATGATTATTGAGGACATCTACATTTGTTTCTAACAATGGACAAGTTAAATAACAAGCAGTCATGATCCAGCCAGACTCATATTTGTAGTCGTACATAAGCAACAGTGCTGTAACAAAGAGCATATGACTGTAGGTTACGCAGAAGTAGAAATTATGACAGTACCACTATTCACCAGCAGAGACAGTATGTTTCAGCATGAGAAGTTCAAGAGTCCCAATGCAGATGGTAGTAGATCATACTGTATTTTTCTGTAAATTCAAATCATTGTCAGATTTAGACTTGGTAAATTATTTGGAAAAAGACCAATTTTTAATCAAACTGTCGACGCTACAGCACCAAAGTGCAAATTTGTTTAAAACGGAAATTTGCAGTTGCTACATTTTTTACTTAAAAATTGATGATACAGTTGAAGTCGGAAGTTTACATACACCTTAGCCAAATAAATTTAAACTCCGTTTTTTAAAATTCCTGACATTTAATCTGTGGAAAAATTCCCTGTCTTGGGTCAGTTAGGATCAACACTTTATTTTAAGAATGTGAAATGTCAGAATAATAGTAGAGAGAATCATTTATTTCAGCTTTTATTTCTTTCATCACATTCCCAGAAGTTTACATACACTCAATTAGAATTTGGTAGCATTGCCTTGAAATTGTTTAACTTGGGTCAAAACGTTTCGGGTAGCCTTCCACATGCTTCCCACAATAAGTTGGGTCAATTTTGGCCCATTCCTCCTAACAGAGCTGGTGTAACTAAGTCAGGTTTGTAGGCCTCCTTGCTCGCACACGCTTTTTCAGTTCTGCCCACACATTTTCTATGGGATTGAGGTCAGGGCTTTGTGATGGCCACTCCAATACCTTGACTTTGTTGTCCTAAGCCATTTTGCCTCAACTTTGGAAGTATGCTTGGGGTCATTGTCCATTTGGAAGACCCATTTGCAACCAAGCTTTAACTTCCTGACTGGTGTATTGAGATATATCCACATAATTGTCCTGCCTCATGATGCAATCTATTTTGTGAAGTGAACCAGTCCCTCCTGCAGCAAAGCACCCCCACAACATGATGCTGCCACCCCCTTGCTTCACGGTTGGGATGGTGTTCTTCGGCTTGCAAGCGTCCCCCTTTTTCCTCCAAACATAACGATGGTTATTATGGCCAAACAGTTCTAAATCAAATCAAATGTATTTATAAAGCCCTTCTTACATCAGCTGATATCTCAAAGTGCTGTACAGAAACCCAGCCTAAAACCGCAAACAGCAAGCAATGCAGATGTAGAAGCACGGTGGCTAGGAAGAACTCCCTAGAAAGGCCAGAACCTAGGAAGAAACCTAAAGCATAACCAGGCTATGAGGGGTGGCCAGTCTTCTGGCTGTGCCGGGTGGAGATTATAACAGAACATGGCCAAGATGTTAAAATGTCCATAGATGACCATCAGGGTCAAATAATAATAATCACAGTGGATGTCGAGGGTGCAAAGAAAGAGAATTAGAGAGAGCATACTTAAATTCACACAGGACACCGGATAAGACAGGAGAAATACTCCAGATATAACAGACTGACCCTAGCCCCCCGACACAAACTACTGCAGCATAAATACTGGAGGATGAGACAGGAGGGGTCGGGAGACACTGTGGCCCCATCCAACGATACCCAAGGACAGGGACAAACAGGCAGGATATAACCCCACCCACTTTGCCAAAGCACAGCCCCCACACCACTAGAGGGATATCTTCAACCACCAACTTACCATCCTGAGACAAGGCCGAGTATAGGCCACAAAGATCTCCGCCACGGCACAACCCAAGGGGGGGCGCCAACCCAGACAGGAAAATCACGTCAGTGACTCAACCCACTCAAGTGACGCACCCATCCTAGGGATGGCATGGAAGAGCACCATTAAGCCAGTGACTCAGCCCCTGTAATAGGGTTAGAGGCAGAGAATCCCAGTGGAGAGAGGGGAACCGGCCAGGCAGAGACAGCAAGGGTGGTTCGTTGCTTCAGTGCCTTTCCGTTCACCTTCACACTCCTGGGCCAGACTACACTCAATCATAGCACCTACTGAAGAGATGAGTCTTCAATAAAGACTTAAAGGTTGAGACCGAGTCTGCGTCTCTCACATGGGTAGGCAGGCCATCCCATAAAAATGGAGCTCTATAGGAGAAAGCCCTGCCTCCAGCTGTTTGCTTAGAAATTCTAGGGACAATTAGGAGGCCTGCGTCTTGTGACCGTAGCGTACGTTTAGATATGTACGGCAGGACCAAATCGGAAGGATAGGTAGGAGCAAGTCCATGTAATGCTTTGTAGGTTAGCAGTAAAACCTTGAAATTAGCCCTTGCCTTAACAGGAAGCCAGTGTAGAGCACTGGAGTAATATGATAAAATTTTTGATTTCTAGTCAAGATTCTAGCAGCCGTGTTTAGCACTAACTGAAGTTTATTTAGTGCTTTATCCGGGTAGCCGGAAAGTAGAGCATTACAGTAGTCTAACCTAGAAGTGACAAAAGCATGGATTCATTTTTTTGCATAATTTTTGGACAGAAAATTTCAGATTTTTGCAATGTTACGTAAATGGAAAAAAGCTGTCCTTGAAACAGTCTTAATATGTTCGTCAAAAGAGAGATCAGTGTCCAGAGTAACGCCGAGGTCCTTCACAGTTTTATTTGAGACGACTGTACAACCATCAAGATTAATTGTCAGATTCAACAGAAGATCTCCTTGTTTCTTGGGACCTAGAACAAGCATCTCTTTTGTCCGAGTTTAAAAGTAGAAAGTTTGCAGCCATCCACTTCCTTATGTCTGAAACACAGGCTTCCAGGTAGGGCAATTTTGGTGCTTCACCATGTTTCATCGAAATGTACAGCTGTGTGTCATCCGCATAGCAGTGAAATTTAACATTATGTTTCCGAATGACATCACCAAGAGGTAAAATATATAGTGAAAACAATAGTGGTCCAAAACGTAACCTTGAGGAACACCGAAATTTACAGTTGATTTGTCAGAGGACAAACCATCCACAGAGACAAACTGATATGATACTGATGAGACTGATACTTCAATTTTTCTTTCCTCAGACCAGAGGACATTTATCCAAAAAAGACGATCTGTGTCCCTATGTGCAGTTGCAAATCATAGTCTGGCTTTTTAATGGCAGTTTTGGAGCAGTGGCTTCTTCCTTGCCTTTCAGGTTATGTCGATATAGGACTTGTTTTACTGTGGATATAGATACTTTTGTACCTGTTTCCTCCAGCATCTTCACAAGGTCCTTTGCTGTTGATTTGCATTTTTTGCACCAAAGTACGTTCATCTCTAGGAGACAGAACACACTTCCTTCCTGAGCGGTATGACGGCTGCGTGGTACATGGTGTTTATACTTGCATACTATTGTTTGTACAGATGAACGTGGTACCTGCAGGCATTTGGAAATTGCTCCCAAGGATGAACCAGACTGGTGGAGGTCTACACAATTTTTTCTCAGGTATTGGCTGATTACTTTTGATTTTCCCATGATGTCAAGCAAAGAGGCACTGATTTTGAAGGTAGGCCTTGAAATACATCAACAGGTACACCTCCAATTGACTCAAATTATGTCAATTAGCCTATCAGAAGCTTCTAAAGCCATGACATCCTTTTCGGGAATTTTCCAAGCTGTTTAAAGGCACAGTCAAATTAGTGTGTGTAAACTTCTGCCCCACTGGAATTGTGATACAGTGAATTATAAGTGAAATAATCTATCTGTAAACAATTGCTGGAAAAATTACTTGTGTCGTGCACAAAGTAGATGTCCTAACCGACTTGCCAAAACTATAGTTTGTTAACAAGAAATGTGTGTGTAACGGATGTGAAATGGCTAGCTAGTTAGCGGGTACGCGCTAGTAGCATTTCAATCAGTTACGTCACTTGCTCTGAGACTTAAGTAGTGTTGCCCCTTGCTTTGCAAGGGCCGTGGCCTTTGTGGAGTGATGGGTAACGACTGTGCTTCGTGGGCAACCGTTGTTGATGTGTGCAGAGGGTCCCTGGTTCGCGCCCGTGTCGGGGCGAGGGGACGACGTAAAGTTATACTGTTACATTGATGCTGTTGACCCGGATCACTGGTTGCTGCGGAAAAGGAGGAGGTTGAAAGGGGGGTGAGTATACTGTTACATGTGGAGTGGTTGAAAAGCAAGTTTTAATGACCCCAACCTAAGTGTATGTAAACTTCCGACTTCAACTGTAGGTCAATGATCTTACATTAGTGGGCTGTGTGGTCAAAATTCTATGCAACTCGCCACTACACACTGAGCAATAAACAACATGAATAAGGTAAAACAGTCAAATGTTACATCTGTCCATAGGCTATGTGGTATTAGTATTATGAGGAACAATTCTACTGGTGCTCTGGTTTTTGTGTCACTGTTTCCTTGGACAAATCACAATTTTGTATGAGTGCACCTACACCTGGTTGGCATCTTTTGGATTTTGTAAAGAGGAGGGGTTCTTTTGGCTCTTAGACTTGGCCGAGGCTTTAAGAAGGGAGGGGATGTTGATTTGTCTGCTACCGACTTGTCTGCCGTGGTTCTGCCACTTGTACTAGGCGAAACATCTCAGACTTTCCCCGCAGACCCAAATCAAGAAGCTGGCGGGAAGCTAGCAGTCAAGCAAGATTTGGTTCTGGATTGCCGAGATTACCTTTAATATGATTAGTCTTCTGTAAACATTACATGGAATACATATTCCAAGAAAAGGGTAACATACACAAATATACAATGGTGTCTTTAAAGGGACAGTCCACTTCGAAATCATAATGTTTTCAGACCTCAAAAGTAGTCTGTCATTATGATTCCAATGTTTGTGTAGATCCAGCTACATGCCCCAAATTAATAGATGGCTAAGCACCAAATAAAATCATATATTTTCCATTCACTTTAATTGAGGCATATAGACCTAGCTGAATTGTCCGGTTAACCTTTGCTGGGATTAGCTGACAGACACCATCATTGTCAGAAAGAAACCCAATGGCATCAATAAGGTACACTGGCTAATAAAGATCAGAGAAATGCCTCATAGGCTGACAAATAATCTTTACGTTGTTACAGGTGAATACTCTCTGTGTGTGTGTGTGTGGTAGGGCCAATATTTACAAACTTTGTCCAAAGTGCAGTGGTGTGCTCTTTCACATTCCTCTCAAGCAATGTCATCACAAGCTTATTTGAGTATACTCTTGACCTCACTTCCTATAACCATATTACTGTCAATTTTATTCCTGGAAAATTCTTAATATGCTCAATTAATCTAGAGTGGAAACAATGTTTCCTTTTAGGTCTGTCATAGTGGTTGACACTTTTGACTGTACAAAGACTGAAGCAGGGTGGGTCTCAAGCAATACTGCATGTGGAGCAGTGATAAACTCACAAATTCATGATATTCTTCTTTGTCGAATGTATTTTCTTTAACCATTTCAACTTGTGGTGTGTGTCTGGAGTTTGAAAAAAAAAACTCCAGGGGTCTTACATGCAGTATTCTCTGGTCAAAAATTGCAAGATAACGTTGTTAGAAACCATATCCAATAAGTGTCCTTATAGTAAAGTTAGCCAACCAGAGCCTGAGGGGGAACGAGACTGTGTCCAATCCAAGACAGTCTGTCATTTTAGTCCGTGTCGGAAGTTGAATGAAGCCCTTTTTCAGAGAGAGAGAGAGAGAAAGAGAGAGAAAGAAAATGTTTAATTAATCTGGTCCCCAGGTGACATGGAAGTTGAAAGCCTATCCAATCCAACTTCCTGTAGGATCAGAGAGGTAAGCATATCTCCAGGTAGCAGAGGTTCACGGCCCAATCAAATTGTTCCATGGCCATGCCAGATAATCTGCTCCAGAGGCCTAATAGCTCAATTAGACAGGACAAGGTTTACCTCTTAATGCTGTGTCATTCAACAGCTACCCATGACTCCCTAAGCCTCCAACGGCTGAATAAAAAACCATTGTTTCATAAATATTTCATAACATCAGTGTACATTTTAGGAAGTGGATGCCCTCAAGCAAAGGTTGTCCTGATTAGTTTCAAAACAGTAAAGCAGCGACAGAGAGGCTCCTGTAAAGAGCTTGACTGCCAGAATAAAAATACAGATTTCGGAGTATTGGTAACATTGGCATCTTTATAATTCTGTGAATAAGAGCCCCTGCAAAATGATTGGAATATAACATTGTGTACTGTACTATATATCAGCATGCACTGAAAGATGCCCATGTGGGCGGGTTGAACCCTCTATACTTCTGGGACAGCCTTGAGAGGAGCATTGAGTAACAGTTCCCTTTGCATTGTGACATCCCCCTTTGACTCAGTAAACAGAACAGAATGATCGGTAAACTATACAGAATGGGGAGTATTTGTTGTAGTAAATGAAATCGAGGACTCATACCTAAAAAAGTATGTGTTACCGTGTCAAAATCACACAGGCAATTACAAAGGGCAAGAGGAGTGCTTTTCCATGCATTTTCAAAACATATTTCAATAAGGTGTCAATTTCAAGTCAAATCCTTAGCACCACAAGTAGAGGTCGACAAGAGGACACATGCCATATCTGACATACAGTAGAGGCCTATCTGTTATCTGAATAACTCTGTGCGCTCACCTCCCATGCAAGGGTGTAGATATTTTGAGGGGTATATGGAGGGGTATTGTGAAAACACAGTATAAGTGGAAGGATAAGTGAAGTTTGTTGCACCCTCGACAACTACTGTGATTATTATTACTTGACCATGCTGGTCATTTATGAACATTTGAACATCTTGGCCATGTTCTGTTATAATCACCACCCGTCACAGCCAGAAGAGGACTGGCCACCCCTCATAGCATGGTTCCTCTCTAGGTTTCTTCCTAGGTTTTGGCCTTTCTAGGGAGTTTTTCCTAGCCACCGTGCTTCTACACCTGCATTGCTTGCTGTTTGGGGTTTTAGGCTGGGTTTCTGTACAGCACTTTGAGATATCAGCTGATGTAAACAGGGCTTTATAAATAAATTTGATTTGATTTGAAAGGCCCCCCATCATGAAAACAGCTTACTTCCTGCATTTCAACACATTTTGCCATGGGGCAGAGAGAAACATTTGCAGTTTAATAATGCTATTCTACACATTGTGTCATGAATCTGAGAGACAATTTTGCAGTTTTAAAGCAACTTCTGGGGCAGGGATTAAAATCTACTGTTTTATAGCTCATCTCATGCTATTCTTCCCATATTGCTAAGAGGATGAGAGAAAATGTTGCAGTTTTAAAGTAACTGTCCAGTGAAAATCTCACTTTTAGAAGTTACTATTCTGTTAACTCATACCCAAGTAATGTTGTTGACTCATCCTATACTCATATTTGTGGCCAAAGTATAAATAGGAGAAAAACACTTCAAAAACCCCACCTCAAATTTGTATCTCAAATATACTGTTCAAAAAATGCTTGCTATTTCCTTATAGAGGAGGATGATCTGGCCAATCAACATTCTACTCGCAGGAATATTTTGTATGACCGGTATATGCTCACACCATTCTGTTGTTGGGGTACACCCACACCATTCCAACACAGAAAAGCTGCTGTAATTAATTATAGGTCATATTTCATAGAAATCTGCAAACACTGGACAGTTACTTTAAAGGTTGACAAAAATAACAGCTTTAAACTGTATAACTGATCAATGCACCATCATACCAGGTCATTTAATGCTTAGAAATCTAAATAAATGAATGAATAAGATATTTGGCTACAGAAGTGCCATTTCTTACCAATCTCTACAGCTTCCGTCCAAAAACAAATCCTATGAAATGACATCATGACATACTGGAGGAGTTACTGGCTAGCTACAAGTGACTAGTTTAGTTAACAAACTAGCTACGTTGGTCGTGGTACACATGACCAAAATCACACATCGATGAACCACCAAAGGCACACCCCATTTCTTTTGTTCGTGCCCAAAGTCAACTGTTAAAGCAAATTTCCCGCAATTCTATACATGTTGACATTGCTAATGACATGTCCATATACTATCTGGGTTGTTCTGACCTCCAGGGGGCTCCCCCCCCCCCCCCCAAATAATATAAGATATACATATAATTGGGGGGGGGGGGGGCAGTCGACCTTTTCAGAATATTGGGGGGGACACCCATCCCCGTGGCAATTTCATCTATGCTCCCAAGGCCTTTTCCAAGCAAGTTCTTGGTGTGGTGTTTTCTCAAATTTGGCAGCTACATGATTTTACAGCTGTCATTTCAACATACACTGTAGTAGAGAAAGTTGTTTTTATAAAAACCCACCCCCTTCTCTCTCGGGGCGCCTCTCTCTCCCTCTCCCTCTGTCATTGCGCGAGTCGAGTTGACCCACAGTTTAGTGCTGACTATGGTTTACAGAACATCTGCCAGCAGCACCATTGTACCACAGTGCAGCTGTCACCATTACTTAATCCGCATTGGTTTGCAGCAAAAAGACAATTGAGCAAGACAACTCAACAGCTCTCAACCCCTGCGCCCTGGTCATCGATTCAGAACGGTCAGAGGTGGACTTTGCCCACAATTTTTGGACTCTTTTGGGGAATGCTAAGGAGGAGGATACGCTATTTGGAACATGTTACTGGGAAAATTGGTACGGTAAAGTTGTTGCATAATTGTTGTATTCTGAAATGTAGTCTTGAAATTCTTGGATTTCTTTTGGACAACCTGACAAAATGCAAAATGCGTCCTTGCAACATATTGATAATAGGGAATAATAGGGAATAAATTGTACTTTGAATCGTATTGACAGGCGTCCAGATCTTGCAAGCGAGCTATTAGTAAACGTATGTAATTATTCATCCTATTCATTAATATATTGTCTTCAACGAAAATAAACAATTAATTAATAGCCAAATTTTCGGTAGGCTACAGTCTGCAAATAGTGGCACACGCACTTGTTTACCCGGGCAAGTAAACAAGCTAATTGGCTAATGATTAATATTTTGAAGTCATGTACTGTAAGGCTCCATTATGTTCTGTGACGAATTGTTCTTCATTCATCTTAAATGATGCCAGCTATTATTTGAACGTTTCAACTGAAACGGAATAGGCAGGCCTGTGTCAGATGTATCAGTTTAACTGCAACAGTTCATGTGAACTTGAAACAATATTGTCGCAAATGAGTGACAGGAATCGTCTGTTCAGATTGATTAGCCTATAATTAATCACATTCATTTAAGTCTTCTCTTAATTTACTTAAATATCAGCCTCTTATTGAGATGTTTATTTATTTATCCCCCCCAGAAAATGTCACATATAAAAAGATTTGTTTCAATAGCCCAGCAAACTTGTACAAAATAAATAATCATCTAAATAAATACACTTGGGGGTCAATTCGGGGATCAAATTACCTCGTTCGAAATACAATGAACATGGGGGTAGTTTTTAAAAAGCAACATTTGTGTAGGAAATATTTTGCCATGATAATTAAGTTATTATACATAAATTCAGATTTTCTGTTCTCCATTAGGAAAACAAACCTCTCTTCAAACTGCGTCAATCCGTGGGCTGTTTATGGAAAAACAAAAGACAACCACTTTTTGTGATGAATTTAAAGGAGTATTTCAAGCTAAACAAATATTATGTTCCTCTCTTCAATGATTGTTGAATCATATTTGAAGCTCAACACATACAGTACATACACTAGTAACAAAATATTTGTCAAAATGATGGTGCTATGGTTAGACCAGAGTCAAATATGGGCTGTAGGTCAAATACTTATTAGCCTATTTGAGGTGCACTTGATTTTGCTGTAAATGTGCACTTTTGGGACTATTCCATTGGTTCCATTGTACAGTGTAAGCTAAATCATGCTCAGCTTGAGTATTTGAATGTAGTTGACATCAACCAGTATACAAATACTAAGTTGTCACAGTACCTACCTATAACTGGTATTTTCGCACTAGTAGAAAATTATTTGGGGATTTGTTTGAATTCATCAGGTGGATTACCTCATGGTCTAGGCTTGACTCCTTGATTCTGATGTTGTGTGAACAGCTTTAGGATGACGTGTATCTCTTCTTCTCAGTTAGTTGTTCTCTTCGCACTCCTTGCGGGATCCAGTGTTAGTGTGGCATATGTCTTTCAAGCAAGTCGACCTGGAGAAGATGCAGGATCTCCGCCACAAACCAAAAGTGAGAAATTAATCTCTGTGTTGACATCTGGCCTTTCCTGCCCTGACATTCAATTGGCTTATAATGGTTTTATTACAGTAGAGTAAAATAGAGAATAATATAACTGTTTTGTCCCTTCGAGGATGGAAATTGTTCTTTGGCATCACCACTGTTCATTTTCTTCCATATTGCACCTTTTTTCTGGAACTGTAGTAACCCAATATTTAAGATTGACGTTACATTTTCTGCAGCTTGATCGCCTTTAGCCCTTGTCTTGTCATAATCCCATAGTTTTTTATGTGCAACACACAAACTGGGTTTACCAGGCTACATTTTCAATGCACTGAAGTATTTTCTAGTGAATATGGTATGCATACTAGGACACGTCCATGGGAAGTTGAGTCAGAGTCACTTGGAGTTGGCGTGTCTCCTTAGCATTGTGTAATGGTGTTCTCTTGTCCCAGCTATCTCAGACTCCCTGTGGGTTAGCTCAGCAGGATCATGTAAGGGCAGATGTTTCGAATTGGAAGAAGCTTTACCGCCAGGTTGCAGATGTGACAACTTGTGCAAAACCTACTACAGCTGCTGCTCAGATTTCGATGAGCACTGTTTAAAAACAGGTTTGTGTACCAGCTTGTCTTTGAGCTCTTTTCTCTTACGGTGTCTCTTACTGTGGTGCCATGGAATAATTGCACAATAGGCCCGATGGGGTGTGGTATATGGCCGTATACCACTAACACCCGAGGTGCATTATTGCTATTATACCATGGCTAAGGGCTGTTCTTAAGCATCACGCAACAAGGAGTGCCTGTATACAGCCCTTAGCCGTGGTATATTGGCCGTATACCACAAACACCCGAGGTGCCTTAATGCTATTATCAACTGGTTACCAACGTAATTATAGCAGTAAAAATAAATGTTTTGTCATACCCATGGTTTACGGTCTGATGTACCATGGGTTTTAGCCAATCAGCATTCAGGGCTCGAACCACCAAGTTTACAATCCCCAATATGAACAGATTATAACCATCCACTACTTTAGAAAATAATTAAACCAAATAAAAAAAATGGCTGATATTGAATTTGCTTTCTGATTGATTTGTGTGCATGAGTCATGACTATGGTCCTGTTGTAGCTAGTTGTTGATGCTGAATACAGACTCTTATGTCCCTTCCCTGGTGCAGCGGGTGGCTTTGAGTGCAGTGAAGATCGCTGTGGGGAGACGAGGAATGATGAGCATGCATGCCACTGCTCAGAAGATTGTCTGGAGAAAGGAGACTGCTGCACCAACTACAAAGCCCTCTGCAAAGGTACACACTCAAACTTGGGATGTATGAAAGGCTGTTGAAGAAAGTTAATTTAGGTCAGTTCATTCCATATTGAGACACAAATGGGAAGGCAGTTGGTTAGAAGGTGACATAGGATGTGGGCTTTGGGTTCTTGTCTTGCATTTTCCTTTGGACAGAAGTGCATTAGCTTCACATATGTTGTTTGCTCTACAATGAACCAATAGAAAGTGCAAGCTGTGAGTAACTTTCACATTCTTCATGTATTATACGTATCATCCTCATACTCTGACAACCCTTGCTAATCTGCATATTTTCGAAATGAAGAAGTGAAACATTGCAACAAGCAGTGTGAAGAAAATTCTTATTTTGAATCAAATTCCAATGTACCGGAAACAGACTTTTACTAGATCATGTGCTAGACTTTTCCAATTCTCCTATTGCAGGAGACACTAAATGGGTGGACGGTGAGTGTGAGGACATCACAGGCCCTGAATGTCCTGCAGGGTAGGTTTGAATCAAAAACTCAAGAATGTTTTCTTATTATTTATGATTTTATCCTCAGAAACAGCGACAATGGCTTCATGGTCTGGGGAAAGTGGCAGCAGTTGAGCAGTCACCTCCAACTTGGACTGGAACCAGTAGCCCTGTTGGCACTTTTTGACCTAACACTGCTAGGCCATATGGTTCCCATATAATTTGTGTAAACTAAAGAAGTGACATCTTATCAACATGAAATTTTCCATGACAGCTTTTGAGTATTTGATCATTCTTCCCAGTTTTATCCGCCCTCCTCTGATCATGCTGTCGGTGGATGGGTTCCGGGCCTCCTACATGAAGAAGGGCAAAGCGGTGATCCCCAACATGGAGAAACTGAGTAAGTCACTCCCACTCACATCCTGACACTAGATAGGCCATACTGTAGCTAATGGCGTTGAAAGCAGAAAAGGTGAAGTACCCAGGCAACTTGCATGTCAATCACATTTATTTTATAAGGTCGTTTTTACGTTAACAGTTGTCATAAAGTAGCTTACAGATACCCAGCCTAAAACTCCAAAGAGCAAGCCATGCAGAGGCAGAAGCACAGTGGCTAGGAAAAACTGCATAGAAAGCATAGGGGTGTCTAGGAAAAAAACACCCGCTACTCTACTCTATTATGTTCTAGATCAGAATGGATGTGTTTAGTTATCATGCAGTGTGATGAAATATTCTAGGCTACTGATCATTGGCTAATTTATTTCCATATAGGAACATGTGGCACTCATGCACCCTACATGCGACCAGTGTACCCCTCCAAAACTTTCCCCAATTTGTATACTCTTGCCACGGTATGTTTACTTATTCCGATGCATGTCCATATGAATTTCCACTGTTTTATTGAAACTTGAAATAAAATATGTTTTCAATTAGATGGTTTCCAATACATGTCCATGTACATTGTAACAACATGTAACAACATTATAATAACATTGTAACACCTTTTAAACAGATCAATTATGTTTCAATGATGTTTCTCTGGTAACTCTGTGAGTTGTGATGTTTTCAAGGGGCTTTATCCTGAGTCTCATGGAATAGTGGGAAACTCCATGCATGACCCCGTGTTCGACGCCAATTTCCACTTGAGGGGGAGGGAGAAACTGAACCACCGCTGGTGGGGTGGCCAACCTGTGAGTGTATAGATACTGTCCAATTCTTCACACTTACACGGTTTTTAAACTTAGGGAAATACACCAATACGTTTGCAGAAGCACAATGACATTTCTAATGTAAGATAGCAACTTGGAGCAGCATCAAGTGGTTAGGAATGGATAGGATAATAAGTGAATGGGTTTTTTGCATACTGTATGCCTCATGTTTTATATTTGTGGAACAATGCTTGTTTCCCTGTATGTCTGTAGATCTGGATCACTGCAGAGAAGCAAGGGGTGAAGGCAGGCACCTTCTTCTGGCCGTGGTGCGTTAACTCTCTTTGTCAATTACTTTTTGTTTTTTGACTGTCAGTTTTGCCCTTTATGAATGTGTTATTCAGTGCGTTTCTATGGGCTATAGCAGTAAAGGCCAAATTCAATATTGTATCAAATAATTTATATATATATTTTTTATACCTACAGGGGTCCAAATATTCCAAATCAAATAGCTAAAGGATCCATGGTATTACCATCTTTAACCCCCCCCCCCCCCCCCTCCATTGAGTGGTGAAACTTAGTATAAAGATGATGATAAGGGTCAATATACATACAAATAAGTTGTGATTTTACTTGTGAAATGACGCAAACATTTGCATATCTATGACCTAATAAGCACGAGGGAGCTGGTCCATCCTACAGCACATCTTTACAAACAATACCCCCCATACAAGCAGACACATTGGCCATTGAGCTCTCAAAGCATGGTAGCGTAGAGCCCAGCTTGTTTTGCTAGCAAGTTTCCCTAATTAGTATACAAACATGAGAGCCACGTTAGACTGCCAGACGAACACTTTGGTTGATATTTCTACGTTTTGGCACCCTTTTGGATTTTTTCAAAAATGTTTTACCCCCATAACATGCAGTTATTCTAGAACTAAACCATGAGATACCTTGGTCAGTATACTTGACTGACATGTCTGTGTCGTTGCAGGGTGATTCCACTGGAGAGGAGAATCCTGACCATCTTGCGTTGGCTAAGTCTTCCTGACGATGAGAGGTTAGATATTCATCCCCAATGCTCATTTCATGTTAACATCAACCTGTTGCAACCTCACTTCCACCAATTTGTCCAAACAAATTTCCCCAAGACACTCAGATGGACTAATTTGGGAGGGGGCGGGAGCATTAATATATATAAGAGTATTAATAGATACTGAATAGAGAAGCAAGCTACTGTACTGATTATGGGTCAGTGGTTGAGCTGTGTGTCTGTACTGGGATCAGTGGTTGAGCTGTGTGTCTGTACTGAGGTCAGAGGTTGAGCTGTGTGTCTGTACTGGGATCAGTGGTTGAGCTGTGTGTCTGTACTGAGGCCAGTGGTTGAGCTGTGTCTGTACTGACGTCAGTGGTTGAGCTGTGTGTCTGTACTGAGGTCAGTGGTTGAGCTGTGTCTGTACTGACGTCAGTGGTTGAGCTGTGTGTCTGTACTGAGGTCAGTGGTTGAGCTGTGTGTCTACTGAGTATGCGTCAGTGGTTGAGCTGTGTGTCTGTACTGAGGTCAGTGGTTGAGCTGTGTGTCTGTACTGAGGTCAGTGGTTGAGCTGTGTGGCTGTACTGAGTATGGGTCAGTGGTTGAGATGTGTGTCTGTACTGAGTATGGGTCAGTGGTTGAGATGTGTGTCTGTGTGTTATTTCTAGGCCCTATGTGTACGCTGTCCACTCAGAGCAGCCTGACACCTTCGGACACAGACTGGGGCCCTTCAGCACTGAGGTGAGCTCCTCTGATTGGGCCAGAAATAACCTCATCCCCAGGCTCAAATTGGTTCGACAGAGAGAGCGAGAGCTGGCTGGTGGACGAAATTAGGGCAAAGATGGTTAATGGTTGCTATGGGGTTGTGTGGGTGTGGTGGGGGAAGTTTCATGTAAGAGCAACTAATTTTAAGGGGCTAAAGAGCTAAATCTTGATGCGCTCTCTAACTACGGTGATATTTACGCATCGATACTGTAAATACAGGTAAAATGTTATCATGAACCACAATTGACAAATTCCAGAGATTGTTCTTCAGGCATGACTTACTGTAGTAACCTTGGTGTGTTTTGTGTGCTGTAGTTGGACAACCCCCTGAGGGAGATTGATAATGTCATTGGACAGCTGATGAACGGCCTGAAGCAGATGAACCTACACCGCTGTGTCAACATCATCGTCGTTGGAGACCATGGTATGGAAGAATAGACCACAATTTTGAATTGTATCTGCACTAGCCTATGTCTACTCTGGTTAACTGACTTAATATTTTGTTAATTTAACTAGGCAAGTCAGTTAAGAACACATTCTTATTTAAAATGATGCCCTACCGGGGAACAGTGGGTTAACTGCCTTGTTCAGGGGTAGAACAACAGATTTTTACATTGTCAGCTCAGGGATTCAATCCAGCAACCTTTTGGTTACTGGCCCAACACTCTAACCACTTGGCTACCTGCCACCCCTGAATAACACCCAAACCAGATGTCTTTCCGATGTCTTGATAACATTGTGAAAATATCCATATTTACCTTGTTGTAATCTGGTTATTTGATGTCTCTACAACCAGAAAACCATTTTACAAGCATAAAATCATGTTTAAAAAAAAAAAAAAGTTTATTAACCTTGGCTTATGTTAACTTGTCTCTTTCTCCCCCTAGGAATGGAGGAGGCCCACTGTGATAGGACTGAGTTCCTCAGTACCTATCCCGTGAACGTGGATGAGATCAATCTGATCCCTGGATCTCTTGGGAGAATCCGGGCCCGGGATCCCAAATCAACCACCTGTGAGTTACACAGTACTGTAAGAGAATGGATGTAGCAGGCTAGATATGTGAACTAGAATGTGTTCACACATATTTCTTTCTTTCTAGTTTATTTTCCTATGTATCTGTTTTACTTTTTTATGTTTACTTTTTTCAGATGACCCAAAAGTAGTTGTGGCAAATCTTACAGTAAGTGCACATGGGGGGGGGATAATTTTTTTTAATGTTTTTGTTAGATATTTTGCTGGCTGTGTAGAACTTACAGTAAGTCATCTACATGTGTGGTCACAGAGTCCATGTAATGACCTTGTTTTTCAGTGTAAAATGCCAACCCAGCACTTTAAGCCTTACTTGAAACAACACCTCCCGAAACGGCTTCACTACGCCAACAACCGCAGAATTGAGGCTGTCCACTTACTCATGGAGAGAAAGTGGCACGTTGCTTGGTATTGTATTTTTCTACACTACTAGTACTATCAACTCAACTAGATTAAGTTAAAAGCATTATATGGAATTTGTGGACTAATTGGTTTTTGTGTAATGCTTTTTATTCTGTATATTCTTTCTATGTGATGCAGGAAAGTACCTGAAAACAGGAGGCATCCTGGGAGATGTGGTTTCTTTGGTGACCACGGATTTGACAATAAGATCACCAGTATGCGGGTAAACACTTAAATTACCATTCTATCAGTGCAACATTTTTCAGATACTGTACTGTATTCTTAGCTGCTTGTGCTTACATTGTTTCCAATGTTTGTTCCCTATATAGACAATCTTTTTGGGCTATGGACCAAGCTTTATGTTCCAGACCAAAGTGGCAGAATTTGAAAATATCGAGTTGTACAATGTCATGTGCGGTACGATTTCTTTCTGTACTTATTAAGTGCTAGTACGAGCTTATTTGTTGGCACCCCTTATTACTCTGAAACCAATATTTACAAGAGTTATTTTATAACCAGGAAATATAAAGTCTCTGTGGAAACTTTGTTGCATACCAAATCCATCTCATATGCTCTTCTTTCCCAGACCTCCTGGGCTTAGTCCCTGCCCCTAACAATGGAACCCATGGCAGTCTGAATGACATGCTGAAAGCTCCTCCTTTCACACCGATCATGCCAGAGGAAGTGACCCCACCCACCACCTCTGACACCACCTCTGCCACAACCTACGACTTGGGATGTAGCTGTGACAATGAGGTCAGTGGTGAGGTCATGACTGGAAACCAACTCAAAGAGTTTCATAGAGTAACAGGGTTGGGGTACATTCCATTTTCATTTCAGGTCATTTGGGAGCTACATTGAGATTCCAATTCCTTTCCATTTATTACAACTTAATGACACATACATTCTTGAAATCACTTCTTAAAGGTAACAATTAAGTACCTTACTGTTAGTTTCAATTAAAATGGTCAAAAAGAAACAAAAATAGCTTCTTAGCAAAGAGCAATTTCTCAAGTAAGAATTTAGCTAGGACTGTCTGGGACTGGTCTGATTAGGGAAGTAAAACTGAAAACTAGCTGGTATTGGCAGAGAGGTTTGGAACTCTCTTTCTTATAATGGCGCCGGAGGGGATGGCTGCCGTTTTACGGGCTCCTAACCAACTGTTCAATTTTGTTTGTTTTTTCGCATTGTTTGTAACTCATTAGGTACATAATTTTGCTGCTACCGTCTCTTATGACCGAAATTAGCTTCTGGACATCAGAATTGCGATTAATCAACTCGGACTGGACAAAGATTTTATTTTAATGAATCCGACGCGAAGGATTTACTGCTCTGTCAAGACAATGCCCAAAACCCCATCATCAGCGTGAAGAAAACACGGAGGAAAAGGTGTAGGAGGGCGGGGTGCCTTGTAAGAATTTGCCGACGAGTAGGTAAAGCACCACTTCCCTCCGTATTATTGGCCAACATGCAATCATTGGAAACAAACTGGACGATCTACGATTGAGACTGTCCTACCAACGGGACATTAAAAACTGTAATATCTTATGTTTCACCGAGATGTGGCTGAATGACGACACGCATAATATAGAGCTGGCTGGCTTCTCCGTGCATCGGCAGGACAGAGCAGCTACGTCTTGTAAGACGAGGGGCGGAGGTGTGTGTCTATTTGTCAATAACTGCTGGTGCGCGATGTCTAATATCAAAGAAGTCTCGAGGTATTGCTTGCCTGAGGTAGAAAACCTCATGATAAGCATTAGACCACACTGTCTACCAAGAGAGTTCTCATCTATATTATTCATAGCCGTCTATGTACCACCACAAACCGATGCTGGCACTAAGACTGCACTCAACGAGCTGTATAAGGCCATAAGAAAACCAGAAAATGCTCATCCAGAAGCGGTGCTCCTAGTGGCCGGGAACTTTAATGCAGGCTAACTTAAATCAGTTTTACCTCATTTCTACGAGCATGTCACATGTGCAACCAGAGGAAAAATAAATCTAGACCACCTTTACTCCATACACAGAGACGCGTACAAAGCTCTCCCTCGTCCTCCATTTGGAAAATCTGACCATAATTATATCCTCCTGATTCCTGCTTACATGCCAAAATTAAAGCAGGAAGTACCAGTGACTCACTTAATACGGAAGTGGTCAGATGACGTGGATGCTATGCTACAGGACTGTTTTGCTAGCACAGACTGGAATATGTTCCAGGATTCATCCAATGGTATTGAGGAGTATTCCACCTCAGTCACCTGCTTCATCAATAAGTGCATCGACGACGTTGTCCTCACAGTGACCGTACATACATTTCCCAACCAGAAGCTATAGATTACAGGCAACATCTGCAGCGAGTTAAAGGCTAGAACTGCCGCTTTCCAAGAGCGGGACACTAATCTGGACGCTTATGAGAAATCCCGCTATGCCGTCAAATTAACCATCGAACAGGCAAACCGTCAATACAGGACTAAGATTGAATCCTACTACACCGGCTCTGATGCTCATCGGATGTGGCAGGGCTTGAAAAATATTACGCACTACAAAGGGAAACACAGCCGCAAGCTGCCCAGTCAAGCAAGCCTACCAGTCGAGCGAAATGCCTTTTATGCTCGCTTTGAGCCAAGAAACACTGAAGTATGCATGAGAGCACCAGCTGTTCCGGACGACTGTGTGATCACGCTCTCGGTAGCCGATGTGAGCAAGACCTTTAAACAGGTCAACATTCACAAAGCCGCGGAGCCAGATGGATTACCAGGACGTATACTCAAAGCATGCGCGGACCAACTGGCCAGTGTCTTCACTGACATTTTCAACCTCTCCCTGACCTAATCTGTAATACCTACATGTTTCAAACAGACCACCATAGTCCCTGTGCCCAAGGAAGCGAAGGTAACCTGCCTAAATGATTACCGCCCCGTAGCACTCATGTCTGTGGCCATGAAGTGCTTTGAAAGTCATGGCACACATCAACACCGTCATGCAGGAAACCCTTGACCCACTCCAATTTGCGTACTGTCACGCCCTGACCGTAGATTGCTTTGTATGTTTCTATTTTTAGTTTGGTCAGGGTGTGATGTGGGTGGGTATTCTATGTTGTAGGTCTAGGTTTTCTGTTTCTATGTGTTTGGCCTGGTATGGTTCTCAATCAGAGGCAGCTGTCTATCGTTGTCTCTGATTGAGAGCCATACTTAGGTAGCCTGTTTTCCCACTTGTGTTTGTGGGTGGTTATTTTCTGGTTAGTGTTTGTTGCACCTGTCAGAACTGTTAGTTGGTCGTAAATATTTTCTTAACTCTATTTCTTGAACTGCATTGTTGGTTGAGGGCTTTAAAGTAAGCATTTCACGGTAAGGTCTACCTACACCTGTTGTATTCGGCACATGTGACAAATAACATTTGATTTGATTTGATGAACTAATTCACCGCCAGGTGATGTCACCGGGCAGGCCAAAACTCCATCCCACTTAAACAGGCTGAAATTTCCGTTGGTCTTTTCAAACAACACTAAAAGTGCATTATCATAATTTTCGCAATTTCACAGTATTATTCAAACCTTATAGTGTGTAAATATATATAAACTCAGCAAAAAAAGAAACGTCCCTTTTTCAGGACCCGGTCTTTCAAAGATAATTCGTAAAAATCCAAATATCTTCACAAATCTTCATTGTAAAGGGTTTAAACACTGTTTCCCATGTTTGTTCAATGTAAACAATTAATGAACATGCATCTGTGGAACGGTCGTTAAGACACTAACAGCTTACAGACGGTAGGCAATTAAGGTCACCATTATGAAAACCTAGGACACTAAAGAGGCCTTTATACTGACTCTGGAAAAACACCAAAAGAAAGATGCCCAGGGTCCCATGCCTTAGGCATGCTGCAAGGAGGCATGAGGACTGCAGATGTGGCCAGGGCAATAAATTACAATGTCCGTACTGTGAGACGCCTAAGACAGCGCTACAGGGAGACAGGACGGACAGCTGATTGTCCTCGCAGTGGCAGACCTGCACAGGATCGGTACATCCGAACATCACACCTGCGGGACAGGTACAGGGTGGCAACAACAACTGCTCGAGTTACACCAGGAACGCACTGTTACGGCTCTCGTTTGTGGAATGACCGGACCAAGGTGCGGCGTGGTAGGCGTACATCGTTCTTTTTATTGATGACACCAAAAGCAAATGCAAAATAACAACGACAAAAACGAAAGCGTCCCTTTTTCAAGGCAAATAAACTATACAGAAAACAAGATCCCACAAAACCCAAAAGGAAACCGAAAAGGATCCCCAATCAGAGACAACAATAGACAACAACAGCCAAAAACACAAAGAAATAGAAAACATAGATTTTCCCACCCGATTCACCCTGAGAATAATAAGGATCTCTAAGGTCAGGGCGTGACACGCACAATCACTCCATCAGTGCTCAGACTGTCCACAGTAGGCTGAGAGAGGCTGGACTGAGGGCTTGTAGGCCTGAGGGCTTGTAGGCCTAGCAATTAAATGTCACAGGTGGTGATATTTCAAGCTGAAGAGTGAGCTTTACCAACTCAACTCGGTTACAGACACACCATGACAATGTGACACAACATCACCTATGGGCACTAACTAGGCAAGTCAGTTAAGACCACATTCTTATTTACAATGATGGCCTACCCCAGCCAAACACTGGGCCAATTGTGCACTGCCCAATTGGACTCCCAATCACTGCCAGATGTGAGACAGCCTGGATTTGAACCAGGGACTGTAATGACACTTCTTGCACTGAGATGCAGTGCCTTAGACCCCTGTGCCACTCAGGAGCCCTGAAGGTCTCTGTCTTCTGTTACAGAACAAAGTAGAGGAGAACAATCAGAGATTCAGCCCAGCAGCAGATGGTAAGTGACTATCTTCTAGAGTGTGGTCGGTTACAGTTTACTTAAAGAGATAGTTCTCATTTTTGACGTTTTAGCTTATTTTCCACTTACCTAGGGTGTTGTGGAGACATCCAAACCATGTTTAAGTTTGTTAGCAGGTTATTTATCAACTTCCAGAATCTCCTGACTAACAGTTTTTGTGAAATATTGTGTCAGTTAGCGGTGCATTCAAAAGTATTATAACTGGCCTAGTCTCTCTTGACAAGGTATGACATGAAATGTGAAAAATGCTAATGTGGGGAGATTGACTTGCATTGGATTTTGGACACAAATGGCCAGGTAAACAAAACCAAAGCATGGATTGCTGTCTTACCTTGTCCATAAACTGTTCACAGGGTAAGGAAACTATGTCATTTTGTAATTTGAGTGAACTATCCCTTTAACTATTCTGAAACTCATACCCTGACATTCTCCTTTTACTGAGTGAATAAGAGCTTAGCAATCACCTGACGTGTAACCGGTGGCATTGTGTGGCTTAACAGCTTTGCTTCCTCGCTCACACGTTCGCAACTGGGATTGATCTTATGTCTTCTGTATCCCAAACACATGTGACCACCCTCTTGTATCACATCCATGACGCTGTTGGGGGTATTTCAAGCTGAGGTGTGAGCTTTATCAACTCAACTTGGTTACACTCGCTCCTCTCAGTCCACAGCAACCCCAGCCGTTGAGCTGAGCGCAGCTGCAGATCTGGGGCACGACACCACTTTAACCGGCGGCATGCTACTTGCTTAACAGCTTTGCTTCCTCGCTCACAAGTCCACTGCTGAGAGGGATTGACCTTGCGTCCTCTGTCTCGCAAATACACGTGACCGTCCTCTTGAAACACCTTAGCCAGATTAGCCACGAAAAGCAATTAAATGGCACAGGTGGTGGTATTTCAAGCTGAAGAGTGAGCTTTACCAATTTAACTCGGTTACAGACACTCCATGAAAATGTGAATTTGATTGGTCGAGAACCCGTAGTGCAGAGCGTTTACACATTGTACATGTTCATTTTCCACTCCCGAGTGTCTCCAGCCAGCTCCAACACATTTTCCCCATGGTTTTGAATGCGTTAACTAATGCAAATGCTAATGCTAACCCTAATGCTAATGCTAACCCTAATATAAATGCTAACCCTAATACTAATGCTAATGCTAACCCTAATACTAATGCTAATGTGATAACTGTATTTATTATCGCAAGCATCATATCAGTGTCTACATGTGAAAACATAGTTTTTACATTCTGTAATTAAAAAGATGACAACAACCAGAAAATCGTAGTATGCATGAAACATGCAATATTCAGACAATATAACATGAAAAGAGTGCTATACTGTAGAATTCAAATACAGAGTGTCTGATTTCGAACCTAGGTTTACTACTGCCCTCCTTGCTTGATTAACTGGTGTTTTCACAGAAGCCACACACCTCCCCTTCGGTCGACCAGCGGTTATTTTTCAAACGACGTACAGCCTCCTCCTCCACAGTGATTTCATCAGTGGATACAGCCAGGAGCTCTCCATGCCCCTATGGACGTCATTCACAGTTCCCAAACAAGTAGGGTATTCATCACATGGAACACAACAAATGAAACTGACCTCAAGTCATTTAATGACTCGATCCATATGATTTGAGAGTTTGTCCTCAGACCTGGGTCATGTTGATTAGTTGATTAGTGGTTTCCGAATGTTTTTTTACTTGTGACCCACATAAGGCTATTCTTGTTACCCACAGAATAGACACACAACTTTTTTTTTATAGCCACAGGCCAGTCTTTGGTCAGGGACCTACCAGTATGTCTGGAGTCACCATTTGGGAAACATTGCAGTAGGTCATATATTTCCAAAGCTCTTTTGAAATGTCTCTGTATACTTGAATGGTTGCAGGGAGTAGCATGCATGAAAACAATTAGTAGTCCTGTTAGGAGATCGTAAATGTAATGTTGGTCTTTGACTCAACTGGTTAATTGTATTTTGTATTAGAATGAGCCTGGTTTTGATTTATTGGGGGCAGAGAGCCTGGATAGGGACTTGCGTAACACTAACCTAACAGAACCCTATACAGATTTAGAAACGATACAGCACACAAATCAACTAATGACATGGGCCCCAATCACATACAGAAACACTGTATTGGGTGTTTGTAAACAATGGGTGTTTGTATACCACTTCTATCTCATTTTACGATGGGATTTCACAATGTGTTACCAATGACAACATGTTCCCTTCCAGGAAGAAGTCACGCCCCTCCCTGAGCCTGAGCCAGTGAGTGAGTGTGTGAGAGCAGACCTGCGGGTCCCTCCTGAACACAGCCAGGCCTGCACCACCTACAGCCAGGATACAGACGTCTCCTATGGCTTCCTCTATCCACCAGGTGAGTTGCACACTAGTCCACCCTGTGTCATGTTCATTAAGGCACACTGAAGCAAAACATGTTGCAATGCAAAATAAAAACAAACGTATCTTATTGGACAAGTTCAGACAGTATCTCCCGTTTCACTCAGTTTGGTTCCTAAAGGAGATGACCCTGGTCTTGGGGGTGTGCAGGCTTTTTTCCAGGCCTAAATGGGAGGTAAATTAAAGTATATATTTACATTTTTTATGCTAGAGCTGGCCCTGTCTCCTGAATCAAAATATGATGCATCACTGATCACAAACACCGTTCCCATGTACCCTGCATTCAAAAGTGAGTATTAATTTATTTATATTTACATATTAAATTTTTATTTGTATATTTCCAACCCATTTGAAAATACTGGTTCAAATGCTTTATAAATCTGCCACTGTGTTTTGTTAAGCAGGTTGTTGTTATAGGTTCTCTAAGGAGATCCTTGTTGCTCAATTTTAGTTTTTCTCTGGTAGATGCTTCCCTCCAAAGCTATTACAGTCACCAATCACATAGTATATAGTACATGTGGCCCTCTGTGAGTGTTGTGCTGTATCTTTGCTTGGACTGGCCATGCAAATGTGTGGAGGGAGAGGTAGGAGGGGGAGTGAGGAGGGAGGCTAGTCTGATGACCTCAGGTCTGGGAGAGAAGGGACAGGCTGACACCCATTGTCCTCTCACTGGAGAGAGACGTCCAGTACCCACCCACGCACTCACACACACACACACACACACACACACACACACACACACACACACACACACACACACACACACACACACACACACACACACACACACACACACACACACACACACACACACACACACACACACACACACACACACACACACACACAAAGAGAGAGCCTCAGTGAAGCCTGATGTGGTGAATGATTGTAGAGATGGATGTGAAGAGCAGTTCCCTTGTCTGGGGACTTTTAGAGCAGGGCATGACTTTTACTTCTTCTTGAAGGAATGTGCATCAAGATTAAACCAGCCTTTGGCTTTTGAAATGCTTACAAGGTGCCCTGCTATAATTTAAAAGGTGTAAGACCACATTAATAACATCTATTCACAAAATGCTATACACAGATGCAGTATAGAGAGTATTTTTCAAGGCTGGCTATAAGAATTAATTTCAGTTCATGAGTTCTTATAACGTCCTTGTCACGTTCCTGACCTGTTTTCTGTTGTTTTTGTATGTGTTTAGTTGGTCAGGGCGTGAGTTGGGGTGGGCATTCTATGTTATGTGTTTCTATGTTGGGTTAAATGTGTTGCCTGATATGGTTCTCAATTAGAGGCAGGTGTTTGACGTTTCCTCTGATTGAGAACCATATTAAGGTAGGCTGTTCTCACTGTTTGTTTGTGGGTGATTGTTGCTGTGTCTGTGTTTGTTACACCACATGGTACTGTTTCGTTTTTTTCCTGTTCTTCGTTATATGTAGTTCACAAGTTCAGGTCTGTTTAACGTCGTTTGTTGTTTTGTAAATTATCAAGTGTCTGTTCGTCTTGTCTAATTAAATCATCATGTATTTATCACCCGCTGCGTCTTGGTCCGCTCTCTCCCCGAAAGACGAACGTTACAGTCCTAAATGCATTCATGCAACAGGTGTTATACAGACAATGTTAGAAAGCTTTTGTTTTGGTTCTTTGTGTTGCTGTACCAAAACAAAACCACATTTGCTTGTACCTTGTTCTCTTTTCCCTTCAACTTTCCAGAAGTATGGAGCTACCTCCAGGGGACTCTTCTCAAGCGCTACGCAGAGGAGAATAACGGCATCAATGTGGTCACCGGTCCCATCTTTGACAACAACTACGATGGCCTCCGTGACACCACCGCGAAGATCAAAGAGTAAGAGCTCAGAACAATAGCGTTTGCTGGCCGAGAGCACTTAGCACCTCTGAACGTAATTTGCGAACCGAGTGCATACCGATTTGACATGTTGAATCCCATGAAAAATGTCGGCAGTCAAACATCTACAGTAGATTCACATTACTGCAGTGAGCTAAATCAGGGTCACACAGAGTGATTCTTTGAAACAAAAGTATACACCTCACACACATGGCTATGGGCTTAAAAAAGAAGACACCTGTACCATGTCAGATACAGAGTTGAAATGTATTCAATTTTGAGTTTGCATCCCAAAATTACACTTTTTAAACAGTACCAGTCAAACGTTTGGACACACCTACTCGTTCAAGGGTTTTTCTTTATTTTTACTATTTCTACATTGTAGAATTATAGTGAAGACATCACAACTATGAAATAACAAATATGGAATCATGTAGTAACCAAAAGTGTTAAAATTCTTCAAAGTAGTTGGGGAGGCAGGTAGCCTAGTGGTTAGAGCGTTGGACCAATAACCGAAAGGTTGCTAGATTGAATCTCTGAGCTGACAAGGTAAAAATCTGTCGTTCTGCCCCTGAACAAGGTAATCAGCCCACTTTTCCTAGGCTGTCATTGTAAATAAGAATTTGTTCTTAACTGACTTGCTTAGTTCAATAAAGGTTAAATAAAAAATATATTTTAAAAAGTCACCCTTTCCCTTGATGACAGCTTTGCACACTCTTGGCATTCTGTCAACCAAATCATCCCTAACCATCTCAATTGGGTTGAGGTTGTGTGATTGTGGAGGCCAGGTCATCTGATGTCAGCACTCCATCATTCTTGGTCAAATGGCCCTTACACAGCTTCAAGGTGTGTTGGGTCATTTTCCTGTTGAAAAACAAATGATAGTCCCACTAAGTGAAAACCAGATGGGATGGCGTATCGCTGCAGAATGCTGTGGTAGCCATGCTGGTTAAGTGTGCCTTGAATTCTGAGTAAATAACTGACAGTGTCACCAGCAAAATTACATAAACACACACACAATTAGTTATACAATGGGTACTAACATGACACAAGGAAAAGTCCCTAGTGGATGAAACCGATATGACGGCTTGGTAGACAAAGGAAAGGAGTGGGGACAGCTCAAGAGCGGGAAACTCAGAGTGGACCCACTGTATTACAGTTCATAACTACATGCATGTAAATGCTAATACTTTGAACATGAACAGCCGCTCATTAGAAAATAAATAGCAATTTACATATTTGCGAGTGTATGCCTTTGTTGTCCCTCTCTGTGATCGCCGGTCCGTCTGCTGGATAATAGTTCATCAGAGAGTCTCTGGTTGCGTTCCCCAGAAGTCCCAAGGTCTTTTGTGGTTGTAGGTTGTTAGAATGGATACGTCAGAATACCATTCGAAAATGTTCTTAAATCGGATGCATTTACCAGACTAAAGTATTTAAACAGCTGCAGCCTGAATAATCGATCTTAAGTTTGTAGATTTCTTCACCATTTTAGGGTGGGGAGGATCTCCATGTTCTCTGGTCTTGTGCTTTTGTAGTTGGAGTTTAAACCACTTCACACACCAGCATCACCCGGCGTTTTGGTCTAGAGTAGTAGCCATTTCAACGTGGGGACCCTGTTATCTTGACTAAATGTACATTTTGTCACAAGTCATTTTATTCTGGAGTAGAAAAGGGGGCGTTCCATGACGCTGATGTAAATGTCTGTGCTCACGGGGTGTGGTCACTGACTAGTTATAACTTTACATAAAAAAACATACTCTCATTTAGAAGGCTAACATTATCTTCTCACAAATAGTTTCATATTTTATCATAGATTTTATACAACACTCAGAAGCAAACCCCAAAATTGAGAAGTGTACAGTCATGGCCAAAAGTTTTGAGAATGACACAAATATACATTTTCACTATGTCTGCTGCCTCAGTTTGTATGTTGGCAAATTCCAGAATCCAGAATGTTCTGAAGAGTGATCAGATGAATTGCAATTAATTGCAAAGTCCCTCTTTGCCATGCAAATGAACTGAATCCCCCAAAAACATTTCCACTGCATTTCAGCCCTGCCAAAAAAGGGCTAGCTGACATCATGCCAGTGATTCTCTCGTTAACACAGGTGTTAGTGTTGACGAGGACAAGGCTGGAGATCACTCTGTCATGCTGATTGAGTTCGAATAACAGACTGGAAGCTTCAAAAGGAGGGTGATGCTTGGAATTATTGTTCTTCCTCTGTCATCCATGGTTACCTGCAAGGAAACACGTGCCGTCATCATTGCTTTGCACAAAAGGGCTTCACAGGCAAGGATATTGCTGCCAGTAAGATTGCACCTAAATCAACCATTTATCGGATCATCAAGAACTTCAAGGAAAGCGGTTCAATTGTTGCGAAGAAGGCTTCAGGGCACCCAAGAAAGTCCAGCAAGCGCAAGGACCGTCTCCAAAAGTTGATTCAGCTGCGGGATCAGGGCACCACCAGTACAGAGCTTGCTCAGGAATGGCAGCAGGCAGGTGTGCGTGCATCTGCACACACAGTGAGGCGAAGACTTTTGGAGGATGCCTGGTGTCAAGAAGGGCAGCAAAGAAGCCACTTCTCTCCAGGAAAAACATCAGGGACAGACTGATATTCTGCAAAAGGTACAGGGATTGGACTGCTGAGGACTGGGGTAAAGTCATTATCTCTGATGAATCCCCTTTCCGATTGTTTGGCGCATCCGGAAAAAAGCTTGTCCGGAAAAGACAAGGTGAGCGCTACCATCAGTCCTGTGTCATACCAACAGTAAAGCATCCTGAGACCATTCATGTGTGGGGTTGCTTCTCAGCCAAGGGAGTGGGCTCCCTCACAATTTTGCCTAAGAACACAGCCATGAATAAAGAATGGTACCAACACATCCTCCGAGAGCAACTTCTCCCAACCATCCAGGAACAGTTTGGTGACGAACAATGCCTTTTCCAGCATGATGGAGCACCTTGCCATAAGGCAAAAGTGATAACTAAGTGGCTCGGGAAACAAAACATCGATATTTTGGGTCCATAGCCAGGAAACTCCCCAGACCTTAATCCCATTGAGAACTTGTGGTCAATCCTCAAGAGGCGGGTGGACAAACAAAACCCCACAAATTCTGACAAACTCCAAGCATTGATTATGCAAGAATGGGCTGCCATCAGTCAGGATGTGGCCCAGAAGTTAATTGACAGCATGCCAGGGCGGATTGCAGAGGTCTTGAAAAAGAAGGGTCAACACTGCAGATATTGACTCTTTGCATCAACTTCATGTAATTGTCAATAAAAGCCTTTGACACTTATGAAATGCTTGTAATAATACTTCAGTATTCCATAGTAACATCTGACAAAAATATCTAAAGATACTGAAGCAGCAAACTTTGGAAGTTAATATTTGTGTCATTCTCAAAATTTTTGGCCACGACTGTACACAACCAAAGACACAGTAATGTGTGTTTCCTGTCCTTCATGACATCACCAAATGAAACAAACTCAACATGACTGTTCCTTAAGTGTCCACGGACCACTCCAACTGGTTGGAGTAGAGAAATATTGTTACATGATTCAACCTTTTGACGTTACCGTACTGCAAAGTCTTTCTGTCTTAACAAAGGGATTCTCAACTTTAATTTTGGCAGGGTGTGGAAATGAGTTTCGGTATTTACGACCGTCATAAACCTATGGTGGGAGAGAGAGAGGCTATGTACTTCCCCCAAAAGCTATGTACTTCCCCCAAAAAGGCGCGGCCTGAAAGTCCCCCTTTGGTGGGTTCAATCTTGTGATTATCCTACAAGTTGCAAGCCAACACAAAAATAACGATCACTTGATGTCCTGGTTGTGTTTCATCATTGCAGTCCCCCTCTGGTGGTTGACCTTGGTAGGCACTCTGAGAGCGGAGCAGTCCACCACAAGGTTGGGCAGTGGATGTCCAGTTGGTGATCGTTGTTGCAGTCCCCCTCTGGTGGTCGACCCGGGCAGGATTTCTGCAAATGAAGCAGGCTGCCACAACGATGGGCAGTGGATGTCCGGATTGGGATTGCCATTCCGGACCCGTCGTCTGGTCGTCCAGGCTGGTGGATCTAGGCAGTAACTTAGGCAGATGTTAACAACGCACGCACACACACTCATGAAATACATAATTCAATTTCTTCCCAAATGAGCAGCGTTGTGGCACTAAGTGAAGGTTGTATGGGGAACTTGTTTATGGCTCTATCACTTCCTAAGTGTCAAAGGAAATGAAACAAAAAGGAATGAAAGCATAAACAAAATATATACAAAATATAGTTATCACACCTTCATCTAATTGGACTGTATTCTATATATGTTCAAGGTCTTGGCAAAATGACCCTATCATGACATTGTCTAATGTCATATCTAGGGTGTTCCTAATTTCCAGTGTGTTGCTTAGGGCACTATCCTAAGTTGATAACTACATGATAAATCTACAGCTGTAAGTCACTAGCTTCAGGTAGTCTACAGGGATGACCTATGGACCTCTGTGGAGAAACTGGTGAGTACTGTAACTGTGGTCAAAAGCCTAAGAGTACATTTTCAACTTTACTAAAGCTGGTATTTTGTTCGAACCCTTAAGCGATCCGAGCATAAAACCTCATTAAATGTTCCGTTGCACGTGTGCGTTTGTGCTTACACAAGCGCACATACCAAGGGAAAGAAACCAAGTATCCGGGTAGGCTAAAACCTGTTCAGAATGAGTCTGATGTCGTCAGATAATTTCTAGGTCAATGCCTGGAGGTCAGTAAGAATTGATGTCGACCTCAAGACGTGTTAAAAGAACCTGTAGTAGTTTTACTACACTTCAATGCGTCTTACACCATTGTAGTGGTGATAGGTATGAAAGAGTCTATTTCATGACGGAAGTACTCTCTAAGCACTGAACCAGTCGTACGCGGTGTGATCATGTTTCATAACTTCTAATAACTTTTCTCCTGAATGGAGGGTTTTGTTTATTAGTGGCATGTGTGTTAACCATCAGAAGAGTGTTCTGGAGATTCCCTTACACGTGTTGCACTCTGAGTGACTACCAACTCCTCTGTCGCTATTATCAATAGCAATTTGACTTGTGAGGTCTCTAATCCTCTTACTGATAGTTGCTGGACTGACTGTGGCATTGGTACTGGTACTCAAGGAGACCAGTTATCCTAACGATTTATTAATTATTGTTGAAACTACACATGGCAAGGCATGATTATTTTTGCAGTTTGTTTTGGAGGTGGAACATCCACTGAACTTCTTTTACGACCAGTGTGGTACACCTCAGTAATATCTTAGATGTGTTCTAAGGTTATCCCCGTCTATGGGCCTGTCCGCTCCTCTCTGTTCTCATAGGGGAGTTTACAACTAGATTTGTTTTCTGCTCTGGCCCCTCTCCCCCTTTGTGTCACAGGACCCCCCCCCCACCAGCAGTTGGTGTTGGTGTCTGAGGCACAAAGGAAAAGTTCGGACCCTATGTACGAGTTGTTAGCGGCCGCGTTATTATGAGAATGAGAACTTTTCCACCAAATCTCCTGGTGTTTGTGCATCAAAACGCTCAGTGGCTGTCGAGGCTTGTCAGTCACCACAGCGTCCACGTGTGGCAACCTCTTCAGTACCTGCGAACTAAGACGAGAATATCTGTCTGTGACATTGTAAGGTGCTTCACCAGTGGGAGTCATCGGGTCAGGTGCGGGACTGACGCCATTAGTGTCATTGTAAGGGGTGACAGTCCCCCACAAAGCGGAAGATGTATTATCGGAAGCAGAGTACACTCTGCGCATCTATGTTTTTCCTGCTGAGACGGCCGCAGTGCTTGCGGAAGTGTCCGTAGGGCAAGAGAAGTTCATCTCAACCACAGTATTGCATGACTTCAAGGAGAAGGGAAGTTGCTCATTCACAGAGACTGCTGGCTCAAAATCATGAAAAGAATGGTCAATCAGGTTTGCTGATTGAATGTGATGAGCTATCGTAATATCTCCTTGGATCGGATTCTGCACCAAGAGGTTTCGAGGTCTTTTCCTAAGGGGTGCTTTCGACAGACACCCCTCGTGGATGACTGCATTGCAGTGGAGAAGGCACTTTGACCTGTGACCATGGTTGGTTTTCCATCAAGTCAGCTCCTAGTAGCAGGGGTTCAGATTCGAGGATGGTCACATACAAGCGAACAAGCAATACGTCCTAGAAGTCTAGTTTCAGCATGATTCTCAATGTGAGAGGCGAGGTAGTCTGAGTGAAACCTCGAAGTGTAGTGTCGCATTGTTCCACTTTTAACCCACGTTTAGTTGGCTTCAACGCCATTTTGAGATCATTGAACAATGTTTGAGAGATGAGTGATATTGTCGTGTCCGAATCAATTAGCGCATGACAAGTTAAGCAGTCCTCCAGGACTGTTTCCAGGTATGGCCGTTTAGAGTGGCGTTTAGTGGACATATTCCCCACAAAGTGGAGTGGTCGTTCGCAACGACATGATGTGCCATTTTAGTTCAAGGTGAAAGGACTTTTCGGATTTTTAGTGGGCTTGCCTTTAGCGAAGCTTTAGACCTTTTTCTTTGCAACCTTTGTATCAGAGTCTATAGACAACGTGTAACGTTCTTTGCTTCACGGAAACATGGCTCACTCGAGAGACGCTAACGGAGTCGATGCAGCCAGCTGGTTTCTTCACGCATTGCGCCGACAGAAACAAACATCTTTCTGGTAAGAAGAGGGGCGGGGGGGTATGCCTTATGATTAACGAGACGTGGTGTGATCATAACAACATACAGGAACTCAAGTCATTCTGTTCACCTGACTTAGAATTCCTCACAATCAAATGTCGACCACATTATCTACCAAGGGAATTCTCTTCGATTATAATCACAGCCGTATATATTCCCCCCCAAGCAGACACATCGATGGCCCTGAACGAACTTTATCTGACTCTATGTAAACTGGAAACCACACACCCTGAGGCTGCATTCATCGTAGCTGGGGATTTTAACAAGGCTAATCTGAAAACAAAACTCCCTCAATTCTATCAGCATATCGATTGTGCTACCAGGGCTGGTAAAACCCTGGATCATTGTTATTCTAACTTCCGCGACGCATATAAGGCCCTCCCCCGCTCTCCTTTCGGAAAGCTGACCACGACTCCATTTCATTGCTTCCAGCCTACAAACAGAAACTAAAACAAGAAGCTCCAGCGCTCAAGTCTGTTCAAGGCTGGTCCGACCAATCTGATTCCACGCTTCAAGACTGCTTCGATCACGCGGATTGGGATATGTTCCGCATTGCGTCCAACAACAACATTGACGAATACGCTGATTCGGTGAGCGAGTTCATTAGAAAGTGCATCGGCGACGTAATACCCACAGCAACGATTAAAACATTCTCAAACCAGATACCGTGGATTGATGGCAGCATTCGCGTGAAACTGAAAGAGCGAACCACTGCTTTTAACCAGGGCAAGGTGACCGGAAACATGACCGAATATAAACAGTGCAGCTATTCCCTCCGCAAGGCAATCAAACAAGCTAAGTGCCAGTATAGAGACAAAGTAGAGTCGCAATTCAACAGCTCAGACACAAGAGGTATGTGGCAGGGTCTACAGTCAATCACGGATTACAAAAAGAAAACCAGCCCCGTCGCGGACCAGGATGTCTTGCTCCCAGACAGACTAAATAACTTTTTTGCTCGCTTTGAGGACAATACAGTGCCACTGACACGGCCCGCTACCAAAACCTGTAGGCTCTCCATCACTGCAGCCGAGGTGAGTAAAACATTTAAACGTGTTAACCCTCGCAGGGCCGCAGGCCCAGACGGCATTCCCAGCCGCGTCCTCAGAGCATGCGCAGACCAGCTGGCTGGTGTGTTTACGGACATATTCAATCAATCCTTATCCCAGTCTGCTGTTCCCACATGCTTCAAGAGGGCCACCATTGTTCCTGTTCCCAAGAAAGCTAAGGTAACTGAGCTAAACGACTACCGCCCGTAGCACTCACTTCCGTCATCATGAAGTGCTTTGAGAGACTAGTCAAGGACCATATCACCTCCACCCTACCTGACACCCTAGACCCACTCCAATTTGCTTACCGACCCAATAGGTTCACAGACGACGCAATCGCAACCACACTGCACACTGCCCTAACCCATCTGGACAAGAGGAATACCTATGTGAGAATGCTGTTCATCGACTACAGCTCAGCATTTAACACCATATTACCTTCCAAACTCGTCATCAAGCTCGAGACCCCGGGTCTCGACCCCGCCCTGTGCAACTGGGTGCTGGACTTCCTGACGGGCCACCCCCAGGTGGTGAGGGTAGGTAACAACATCTCCACCCCGCTGATCCTCAACACTGGGGCCTGCTGGAGGTCATTTTGCAGGGCTCTGGTAGTGCACCTCCTTGCACTAAGGCGGAGGTACCGGTCCTGCTGCTGGGTTGTTGCCCTCCTACGGCCTCCTCCATGTCTCCTGATGTACTGGCCTGTCTCCTGGTAGCGCCTGCATGCTCTGGACACTACGCTGACAGACACAGCAAACCTTTTTGCCACAGTTCGCATTGATGTGCCATCCTGGATGAACTGCACTACCTGAGCCACTTGTGTGGGTTGTAGACTCCGTCTCATGCTACCACTAGAGTGAGAGCACCGCCAGCATTCAAAAGTGACCAAAACATCAGCCAGGAAGCATAGGAACTGAGAAGTGGTCTGTGGTCACCACCTGCAGAATCACTCCTGTTTTGGGGGGTGTCTTGCTAATTGCCTATAATTTCCACCTTTTGTCTATTCCATTTGCACAACAGCATGTGAAATTTATTGTCAATCAGTGTTGCTTCCTAAGTGGACAGTTTGATTTCACAGAAGTGTGATTGACTTGGAGTTACATTGTGTTGTTTAAGTGTTCCCTTTATTTTTTTGAGCAGTGTATATCTTTATGTACATATTCTTTATCCCTTTACACTTGTGTGTATAAGGTAGTAGTTGTGGAATTGCTAGGTTAGATTACTCATTTACATTTACATTTAAGTCATTTAGCAGACGCTCTTATCCAGAGTGACTTACAAATTGGTGCATTCACCTTAAGGTATCCAGTGGAACAACCACTTTACAATAGTGCATCTAACTCTTTTAAGGGGGGGGTAGAAGGATTACTTTATCCTATCCTAGGTATTGGTTATTACTGCATTATCGGAACTAGAAGCAAAAGCATTTCGCTACACTCGCATTAACATCTGCTAACCATGTATATGTGACAAATAAAATTTGATTTGATTTGATTAAACCAATGTACTCATTATATTTCACAGTAAACTTACATTTTGGATCAATGGCTGTGTGGTGAAAGATGTCTACAAACAAAATGAATGCCCAATAAAAAGTGTTGGATGTAAGACTGGCTGTGTTACAAGTGTTACCAATTTGGAGTTTTGTTCTAAGATTTAGAAAATTCACCAAATATTTGTGAAAATAGTAGCAAAGCTATACAAAAAAACGAAGACCTACCAGGTCAGGTTCCTCTGGTCATGTTTGTTTTTGTGTCTGCAACAGTGCGTCTTTCTGTGTAAAAAGAAAGGGTAATACCTAGTCAGTTGCACAACTCAGTGCATTCAATCGAAATGTGTCTCCCGCTGAATCAGAGAGTTGCAAAGGGCTGCCTACATGAACACTTCAGCAGTTCTTGTTGCGGGTTAATTGCTTTGTTCATTAACGGCAGATTTTTCCACTTTGCCAGCTCAGGGAATTGAACCAGCAACCTTTCTGTTACTGGCCCAATGCTCTTAACAGCTAGGCTACCTGTCACCCTTCCGTGTGTGTGTGTGTGTGTGTGTGTGTGTGTGTGTGTGTGTGTGTGCGTGCGTGCGTGCGTGCGTGCGTGCGTGCGTGCGTGCGTGCGTGCGTGCGTGCGTGCGTGCGTGCGTGCTTGCCTGTATCTTCATTAAAGTGACTACTTATGACTGTGACCCACATATGACCCCCAGATACGCCGCAGTCTCGGCTCCGGTCCCCACACACTACTATGTAGTGATCACCAGCTGTCAGGATGTCAACCAGACGGCCGGGGTGTGTGACGGCCCCCTCAATGTCTTCTCCTTCCTCCTACCCCACCGCTCAGACAACGACGAGAGCTGCAAGGTAATTCTCTCACCACATGGGGGCACTATGTCTATGACTGTCTCTGCTTGAAGAAGCCTACGCAAGAAATTGTTTGTAACCACAAATCTAGAATCTAGAACCCATAGAAATAGAATCCCACATTTATTTTCTAAATGTGTATGTATTTCACCACACACCATTACAAGGTATTTACTTAGAAATTACATAGCAAAACTAATTCAACTGAATTCAACTGAACTGAACTTATTCCCTTGACAAATTCTTGGCACCACATGGTACTTTGTTGCTAATTAATTGTTCATAATTCTTCGAAAAATTGCTGGCATGACTTTATTTAATCATTTCAAGGGAACAGTTAAATGGTGTAGACAGAGGAAGTACTTAGTTCATTCCCATGCACAGTCCTTCAGTCAACTTTGCATCTAACAGCCTTTACCACACTTTTGTATTTCCGGACTTCTATTGCACTACTGAATTATTGGAGTGGCCATTATAATGAATATAGGTCACTCTTCCCACTAACCTTTTGCTGCACTAACTCATAAAGGCCTGATTCAGGGCCGAGATAAGCGCACACAACTCTGACCTTTGCATTAATCTTACATTGATCTCAATGGGACACTTCCACGAAAGTTGGAGTTAAGGGCACAGAGATCTCAAGTCAGAATACAACCTCTTTTCATTGTCGGCAGAAGATGGCATTTAATTGCAGCCTTCTGTATCAGTTCAAATTTCACAATACAACTGTGGATTTCAAAATGGAGTGCTATGATAAATATAACTTGTTCACTATGACCCTCTGGTCTCATGATGATAACGATAATGACCTTTCATTGCAGACTCTTGAGGCTGTATCTCTTAAAGTTGTGTAGGCCTACTGTTTGAGCCATTGGTCTTTCATTAGTTCTAGTGACCATGACCACTTATTTGTCTGTGACCTTTACTGAACTTACTGAACTTGCTCGTCTGAGGCTACCTGACCCCTCTTCAGAGGACAAATATCTTTGTTTTATTTTTACACCTTTTTTCTACATATACATACATTTAACATATACATTTTACATACATGGTACTTTTATATACAACAACAATACATTACCAAACAAACTCTTTAATCCCAACCCTCAGCCCATCCCACCTACCACCACAGACCGCCCTTGTTTGGTTTCCATGTGCCATATATTTTTCAATTGTGTTGTGCTGTTTGACAACATTTGTTTTATCTTTCTAATCGTATATTATGCACAGATTGTGAGCTAAAGATGAACACCTTTCTTACGATTATTATTATATTATTTATTGACTGGCTATGGCTTTCCACATCGCCCAGCTTTCCAGATCGCCCAACACTGCTATTTGTAAGGTTAATTTTGTTGTTGTGATGTTGTGATTTTTTAACCATTCCTGAACCTGTGACCAGAAACAAATTAAATAGGGGCAATACCAGAATAAGTGATCTATTGATTCTGTCTCTTCGCAACAAAATCTACAAACTTGAGATTGTTGTATGCCCCATATATATTGCATTCTGTTGGTGGCAAGAATTTGATAGAATAATTGAAATTGAAAAACTCTAATTGTTGAGTCAAGTGTATTTTTTTGTACCAGTTCATAAACCATGTGCCATGGAATTGGTACATCAAAAATCTCCACCCATTTACTTTGCAACCTGTATGGCGCAGCTGTCAACATTTCTGTCCTCAGATTAAACTTATATATTTTTCTATTTATGCCAGTTCCTTTCAGCCAATTTGTATCTTTAATAAATGGCAGGCAAACAAGTTCCCTTCCTTCTGCCTTTTCCACTTGCCTCTTCCATTTTTGTGGTAGTTGTCACGCCCTGACCAGATAGCTTTTATTCTCTATGTTGGTGAGGTCGGGGTGTGATTTAGGGTGGGTCAACTAGGCGTTTATATGTCGATGTTGGCCTGTTATGGTTCCCAATCAGAGGCAGCTGTTTATTGTTGTCTCTGATTGGGGATCATATTTAGGCAGTCATTTCCCCTTTGTGCTTTGTGGGATCTTGTGTTTGTATAGCTGCCTGTGAGTAGTTCAGAACGTCACATTTCGTTTGTGCATGTTTGGTGAGTTTCGATTTATTAAAATATGTGGAACTCTACGCACGAGAGGCAGCACCCCCCCCAAAAAATTGGGGGGCACACCGGGTGGTTGGCGGAGCCAGGTTTCAGACCAGAGCCAACTCCCCGCACTCGCTTTAAGGAGCGTGTGACTGTTCAGGCACCATGTTATGCAGGAATACGCACTGTGTCTCCATTCACAGCCCGATGCGCTCGGTGTCAGCTCTCCGCACTTGCCGTGCGAAAATAAGCATCCAGCCAGGACGGGTTGTGCCGGCTCAGCGCTCCTGGTCTCCAGTACACCTCCTCGGACCAGAATATCCTGCGCCGGCTCTACGCGCTATAGCCCCAGTGCGTCTTCACAGCCCAGTGCGTTCTGTGCCAGCTTCCCGCACATGCCGGGCTGGAGTGAGCATCCAGCCAGGACGGGCTGTGCCAGCTCTGCGCTCTAGACCTCCAGTGCGCCTCCACAGTCCTGTGCCTCCTCCCGGCACTCGCCCTGAGGTGTGCGTCATCAGCCCGGTGCTACCTGTACCGGTCCCACGCATCAGGTCTCCAGTGCTCCTCCACAGTCCAGTACGTTCTGTGCCTCCTCCCCGCACTCGCCCTGAGGTGCGTGTCATCAGCCCGGTACCACCTGTACCGGTCCCACGCATCAGGCCTCCAGTGCGCCTCCACAGTCCAGAGCGTCTTGTGCCTCCTCCCCGCACTCGCCCTTAGGTGCGTGTCATCAGCCCGGTACCACCTGTACCAGTCCCACGCATCAGGCCTCCAGTGCGCCTCCACAGTCCAGAGCTTCCGGCGACAGTTCCCAGTCCAGAGCTTCTGGCGACAGTTCCCAGTCCAGAGCTTCTGGCGACAGTTCCCAGTCCAGAGCTTCTGGCGACAGTTCCTAGTCCAGAGCTTCTGGCGACAGTTCCCCGTCCAGAGTTTCCGGCGACGGTTCCCAGTCCAGAGCTTCCGGCGACGGTTCCCAGTCCAGAGCTTCCGGCGACGGTTCCCAGTCCAGAGCTTCCAGCGACGGTTCCCTGTCCGGAACCTCCTGAGACGGTCCGCGGTCCGGAACCTCCTGAGACAGTCCGCGGTCCGGAACCACCTGAGACGATCGGTGGTCCGGAACCTCCAGCGACGGTCTGCGGTTCGGAGCCTCCTGCGACGGTCTGCGGTCCGGAGCCTCCAGCGGGGGTTCCCGGTCCGGAGCCCTCGGCAACGATCCACGGCCCCGGAGCCCTCGGCGACAATCCACGATCCGGAGTATTCGGCGACAATTCACGGTCCGGTTCCTCCGGCGACGATCCACAGTCCGGAGCATCCGGCGATGATTCACGGTCCGGTTCCTCTGGCGACAACCCACGATCCGGTTCTTCTGGGCGACAAGCCACAGTCCTATTCCTCCGATTATGTGTCCACGAGCGGAGTGAGTACTTCGCCTCGCACCGGAGCCGCCCCCGACGGTAGATGCCCACCCGTACCCTCCCCTATTGAGTCAGGTTTTGCGGCTGGAGTCTGCACCTTTGGGGGGGGGGGTACTGTCACGCCCTGACCATAGAGAGCTTTTATTCTCTATGTTGGTGAGGTCGGGGTGTGATTTAGGGTGGGTCATCTAGGCGTTTATATGTCGATGTTGGCCTGTTATCACCTGTTTATCGTTGTCTCTGATTGGGGATCATATTTAGGCAGCCATTTCCCCTTTGTGCTTTGTGGGATCTTGTGTTTGTGTAGCTGCCTGTGAGTAGTCCAGAATGTCACGTTTCGTTTGTGCTTGTTTGTTTTGTTTGGTGAGTTTCTAATTATTAAAATATGTGGAACTCTACGCACGCTGCGCCTTGGTCCATTCCTTATGACGAACGTGACAGTAGTGCTGCAATCAGTTGGTTGTAAGTGTGGATTGAGCAGATATTCCCATATATTTTCAATAACTGCGTATGTGACATACTGTAACTCCTCCATTTCTATTCATAATATCATTGATAAATATAATTTTAAAACATTTCTTCCATAAAGAATGTTTTTTTATTAATCAATATATTTGAGTTTAACCTTAACATTTGTTGTAATATTTGTTATTTTCTGGAGGATAAAACTGAAATTCTAACCAGCTTTGTATGGCTTGTTTAAGAAAGGGCGATACTTTAAAACATTTACATTACATTTAAGTCATTTAGCAGACGCTCTTATCCAGAGCGACTTACAAATTGGTGCATTCACCTTAAGATATCCAGTGGAACAGCCACTTTACAATAGTGCGTCTAAATCTTTTAAGGGGGGGGGGGGGGTCAGAAGGATTACTTTATCCTATCCTAGGTATTCCTTAAAGAATACCTTTAAGGAATACCGCCGGAGATGCCCAACTGTAATAGTTTCTACAGTGCTGCTATTCGGTGGCTAGCTGGCTAGCTAGCAGTGTTGATTACGTTACGTTACGTTAAAAGGACGAAAATAGCTGGCTAGCTAACCTAGATAATTGCTCTAAACTACACAAATTATCTTAGATACAGAGATGGCTATGTAGCTAGCTAAGATCAAACAAATCAAGCCGTTGTACTGTAATGAAATGAAATGAAATGCGATACTACCTGTGGAGCGAAGCGGAATGCGACCGGGTTGTTGAAAGCGGAAAGCTGACTATCGTAGTGAGTAATCCCAACCCCACTTTATTTTAGCATCTAGAATAGTTGTTTCTATTTAAGCCAATATGTCATTTCTAGGCCTATAGTGCAGGGCTAGGCAACCATGGTCCTGGAGTGCCGCAGACCATTCATGTTTTTGATTTACCGTTGTTTTTGATTTAAAAGTAAATCATTTTCAATTAGTTGGAAATGAGAAGTTGTAATCTATATACATGAATGCTCATATTTGAAAGTCCTAGCAGGCTATAAGCATGTCAGTCTAGCCTGCTCAGTTCATTGGATTCAGTTGTTCGTAAAAAAAAAAAAAAAAAGAAGAAGAAGAGAAACAACCTAAATATATCGCAAGAGCAGTCCTTTTTTTATGTCCATTACATGCATGACATATTTCATGTCGTCTTCATTATATCCTGTTATATTCCGACAAAAAAAGGAACAAGGAACGTAGATTCTAACGGCCGCTAATGACTGCCAGTAAAAATGTGTCTTAGGCATCAAATTATATCCTGTTGTATCATACAATGACTGTCAGCAAGCCAACACTTGTCACTCTCTTATGGGAAGGCATACTCAAATTCCAACTCACAATCGATTCCGACACAGCCACGGCCTGACAGCCAAGAATACATGCAGTACTGACAATCCGGAGTGAGTAAACTTGTAAAACCAACCCTCTCTCCACCCGACACATTGTTTTTTATTCCAGGGTCGTTTCTCTATCACCTCAGCTGTTTTACACCTAGGCCTATATCATTAGGATCAAGAATATAAAAGGTAGCATAAATAGCTTATATAGAAATATATATTATAACGTTCTCTCGCTAAGAGAAGTTCTTCCATAAGCCAATTATTGTATTAGTTCTACTGTTAACTTTAATCACTTTATCCCAGTGTTAACCAGCCCACACACACTAGAGACAACAACCCTGTTGACAATACCTAATCCATCCATTTGCCAGTGTGTATCGGAAGAATAATCATCCTTTATATTTTTCATACTTACTGTAATTGATGGATTAGGTACTGAATTTACTGTAATTGCTCGTCTGAGGCTCCATCACCATGACCACTTATCGGTCTGTAACTTTTACTGAACTTACTGTAATTAATCGTCTGAGGCTACATGACCATGACCACTTATCGGTCTGTAACTTTTACTGAACTTACTGTAATTAATCGTCTGAGGCTACATGACCATGACCACTTATCCCACGATGTCAGTGGTGCTGCATTGTGCCCTTCTCCCTGAGTGTGCTGTGCAATCCGAAGCGTCTTTCACTCGCATTGCTCTACCTCATGTGAACGGGTCTTTCTCACAGGTTACAAGTGAAGACAGACACATCTGGGACGCAACTGCGCGCGTCCTTATCCAATTCCAAGGTGCATATTGAAGATATTGGAAGAACTGTCCACATTTACTTTTTGTCAACCAACAAGATGAGTAGGCCTAACGAACAGCAAAAGCACTAGCCTATGTCAATCTACTATCCCCCCTAGTACAAAAGTCAACCTATTCTATTCTGTGGGAGAAATAAATATTCCAAACATAGTCTGGGACAGTTGTGGAATGTGATAGATCCCAAATTAATAGAACCACTAGCATCAAAAAAACTTTTTTATGCAATGTGGCTGAAGCAACAGATCAGGAAGTGTAGCGTAAAATGTTGGTAAACTATTAGGCTATTTTTTCACATTATAAGCGCAGCAATGTGCACATGGTAGTAGGCTGTAAGCGTGAATGTTCCATTAGCGGAAAACACCATTATCAAAAGTGATTGCAAATGCAATTATGCATGTAATGCTTTAATTATAAAGGTTTTTATGGTGAAATGTATCTTCTACAAACTTGAAATTTACGCACTGCTTATACTGTATATATATGCCAGTTAGGCTCTACACCCCTTGTTAAGCGGATTCATGTGCTTAATTTTAAGAAGCTATTTGGCCACCTTAGTTGTGCTACTAACCTTATTAAATCATATAGGCTTATGGGCTGGGCTACATGAGGTGTAGACTGCCACTATGATTAGAAAAAAGTTTTACAAAAAAAGCCATTATTTCTTATGCTGGGCATCATTCACAAGTGATAATATATTATTCCCAAGTGATAGGCTAATATTGTCACCCATCAGACTATTCTTGATTTAATCCTGTCTTTACATATACTAAATAATATATGTGTGACATTTGTATTGATTTAGAATGGACCGTTATCATGCACCTGTATCAAAACAGGGGCAGCGTCAAATCTTTTATTTAATCTATGCACTTAAATAGTAAATGAAGGACGCTTTTCCCCGTGGTATATTTTCATGCCAGTCAGGTAGGCTATACTCCTGTTGTAAATATAAGCAATGTGCTTAATATTAGGAAAGTTGAGAAATAAATATGGTAGGCCTAGCCTATAGAAAGCTGATGAGATCCTCCTCTTTTTATTAGCAGCCATCACTCTGTTTTCTCCCGCAATTTCATAGCCTATAGAAATGTTGCACAACATGAGCTCATGGGCTCCCATGAAGTGTTTGATTAGATTTTAGAATACATATGCATTGATGTCAGAGTGATTACAGGGATAATAGAGTGCTGAATATCAGGCAGTTAGCAAGTTTAGTAGGCTACTAATGACCAGCAGCAGCATCAGAGTTTGGAGAAGACTAATTACCGTGACTAAACGGGCATGTGGAATTTGACTGCCTTCATGACTCTTGACCGCCAGTGTGGAGATAATACCGTCACTGCAACAGCTCTACTTGTGATGGTCATATAGGGGGTTTCCTATGACTGCAGCCATGTTTTTTTCTGGTATCGTCATTGTAATTTCCGCTCTATCAATATTGATGACCTTGTAACGCTGTGTGTAGTCTTTTGAAATGCTTTCTATAAATAATACATAGATTGAATCAGCCAGCTGATGATCATAATAATGTCCAAATTAGATATGATTTATATGTAACACACATACAATTTTTTTTTTATCTTGTCTTGTGGTGGTCCTGCAGAGCTCAGAGGACGAGTCGCAGTGGGTGGAGGAGCTGCTGAAGCTGCACACAGCGCGGGTCAGAGACGTGGAGATCCTCACAGGCCTGGACTTGTACCGCTCCACCACCCTGAACTACACCCAGACCCTCTCCCTCAAGACCTACCTGCACACCTTCGAGGGTGACACCTAAAACAGACACACACAAACTCCCTCTCACTGTATCTCTGTATCGTTTTCCCTCTCTTCTCAATTTTCATACTGTGTTTCACTTACCCTCTTTGTCTCTCCCCTCTTTGTCCCACTGGGCACAAATGTAAATTCAACGTCTATTACACGTTGGTTCAACATAATTTCATTGAAATGACGTGAAAAACAACTTTGATTCAACCCGTGTGTGCCCAGTGGGGTCTTTCTCTTTCTCTCTCCCCAGTACATGTCTGATCCTTAGGTGTATATTTTTTATAGTATTTGTCATATTTATTATGTAGGGGATAAAAATGCTGCCACTTCGTCACACTAATCCAGAGAGCTCTTGTGTTCGAAATAGGAGTGGAATTAGACTTTTGTTGTGTATGGTTTGAGAGAAAGTGTTGTGTTGTGAATTAAGTGTTTGTTTGGGGAAGTGGAGGAATGGGTTGGATTAGGTTAATGGAAGCTTTTGGTTGCAGGAAGATTATGTCATATCCAGTGGTGGAAAAAGTACCCAATTGTCATACTTGAGTAAAAGTAAAGATATCTTTAATAGAAAATTGAAAGTCCCCTAGTAAAATACTACTTGAGTAAAAGTCTAAAAGTATTTGGTTTTAAATATACCTAAGTATCAAAAGTAAATGTAATTGTTATAATATACTTAAGTATCAAAAGTAAAAGTATAAATCATTTCAAATTCTTTATATTAAGCAAACCAGATGGCACCAAAATTTACGGATAGCTAGGGGTACACCAACACTCAGACATCATTTACAAATTAAGCATGTGTGATTAGTGAGTACGCCAGATCAGAGGCAGTAGGGATGACCAGGGATGTTCTCTTGATAAGTGCGTGAATTTGACCATTTTCCTGTCCTGCTAAGTATTCAAAATGTAACCAGTACTTTTGGGTGTCAGGGAAAATACATGGAGTAAAAAAGTACATTATTTTCTTTAGGAAAAAAATGAAGAGTAAAAGTTGTCAAAAATATTAATAGTGAATTAAAGCACAGGTACCCCAAAAAACGACTTACGTAAAAATTCTTCAAATTACTACTTAAGTACTTTACACCACTGGTCATATCTATTAATACTGCAGAGTGATGATCTACTATAGCCTGACGTGTCTTTGTAATTGGTGTGAAGACTTTATTGCCACCTCCTACACTTACATAAGGTTTAAATAAGGATGACATAGCAAATGTTGAAAACAGTCGAGACACCAATGACAACTTTCTGTAATACTTTATTGGTGACACAAAGTGTTGTTCGGGTTAGCTAACAGACTAGTGGTGTGCGTTGGTATTATAGGTGTTAAAAGTGCTAAGTCAGTTGTTATAAGCTCTTATAACTGTGTTATAACGTAACTTTAACAACTGGTATATGATGTTTATGACAGTGGAGTCAAGTGCAGTGTTTGGCTGTTTGGCTTTGAGCGTAATGAACTAAATCTACTACTGATAGCGGCCCTGCTTGCAGAACACTTGACTCGTTGAAAGTCCTACAGATTCAGCACAATTAACAAACATTTTCATGTCACTTAATACAACCTCCACTGATGGCCTCAGATGTTATGTTAATGGTATCTGGTTATATTTTTCCCTTCTAAATTGTGTATTATTAACATATGGCAAGGTTCTGATCAGAATAAATTCTTATAATGTTGCAGATGAGCATTTGAGTAATTTTTGTTTCAATAACCATGAAATCAAAATAACTGGTTATACAGTAGGAAGCCTGGCACACCAAAAATAGTTCAGAATTTATGTTATGTAAAGAGACATTTGAGGGAACCATCTAGTCAATATTTGAACCTTGGCTGTAGTATTTGGAGTAAAACCAAAACGCAAAGTTTAGGAAGTGTGTTTTCTTATGCTATACTTAAGCAATTAAGCACGAGGGGGTGTGGTATATTAGCCATATACCACACCCCCTCGTGCTTAATTGCTATTATAAACTGGCTACCAACGTAATTAGTATTTCTTGGCTCAAACCACCCAGTCTATAATTGGCTGTTTATCCATGAGGAATGATTGTGCAAGCTACCCACTAAAATCTGGGTGGTTGTTATTTCAGATTTAGATGACAGTGGCTTTGCAAAGTCCAGATAATGTACGAAGCGCCGTTCCCTCCTTCAGTGAAAGTGTTGATTTCCTTCAAAGAGCCATGAGGCTTTGTATTTGGTGCCAGCAAATCGTGGTAGTCCTGGTTCATAAATCAATTTGTGGATGATATCGACACTAGTCCGCCGGGTGTCAAAGTGTGTCCCTTTTTATTGTATAAAGCACTCAGGCCCGTCCGATAATGTCTGGATTGTCTTCCACAAAATGCTATCAAACAGTCAGGGAGTCAGGAAGTTAGGGCTGCGGTCACCCCCTCTTCAAAGGGGGAGACACTCTAGACCCAAACTGTTACAGACCTATATCCATCCTGCCCTGCCTTTCTAAAGTATTCGAAAGCCAAATGAACAAACAGATCACCGATCATTTCGAATCCCATCGTACCTTCTCCGCTATGCAATCTGGTTTCCGAGCTAGTCATGGGTGCACCTCAGCCAAGCTCAAGGTCCTAAACGATATCATAACCGTCATCAATAAAAGATAGTACTGTGCAGCCGTCTTCATTGACCTGGCCAAGGCTTTCGACTCTGTCAATCACCGTATTCTTATCGGCAGACTCAACAGCCTTGGTTTCTCTAATGACTGCCTCGCCTGGTTCACTAACTACTTCTCAGATAGAGTTCAGAGTGTCAAGTCGGAGGGCCTGTTGTCTGGACCTCTGGCAGTCTCTATGGGGTTGCCACAGGGTTCAATTATCGGGCCGACTCTTTTCTCTGTATATATCAATGATGTCGCTCTTGCTGCGGGTGATTCTTTGATCCACATCTACGCAGACGACACCATTCTGTATACATCTGGCCCTTCTTTATCCACTGTGTTAACTAACCTCCAGACGAGCTTCAATGCCATACAACACTCCTTCCGTGGCCTCCAACGGCTCTTGAATGCAATTAAAACGAAATGCATGCTCTTCAACCGATCGCTGCACGCACCTGCCCGCCCGACTAGCATCACTACTCTGGATGGTTCTGACTTAGAATATGTGGACAACTATAAATACCCAGGTGTCTGGCTAGACTGTAAACTCTCCTTCCAGACTCACGTTAAGCATCTCCAATCCAAAGTTAAATCTAGAATCAGCTTCCTATTTCGCAACAAAGCCTCCTTCACTCATGCTGCCAAACATACCCTTGTAAAACTGACTATCCTACCGATCCTTGACTTCGGCGATGTAATTTACCAAGTAGCCTCCAATACTCTACTCAGCAAATTGGATGCGGTCTATCACAGTGCTATCCGTTTTGTCACCAAAGCCCCATATACTACCCACCACTGCGACCTGTATGCTCTCGTTGGCTGGTCCTCGCTACATATTCGTAGCCAAACCCAATGGCTCCAGATCAGCTATAAGTCTTTGCTAGGTAAAGCTCCGCCTTATCTTAGCTCACTGTTCACCATAGCACCATTTTTGTTTTGAGATGCCTGAAAACATACGCATGCTCACTGAATGTCATCCAATGCCAAATACACTGAACATACAAAACATTGGAACAGATATTTTTGTGCTGTCTTGCCAACTTTGGGGCAGCAGGTAGCCTAGTGGTTAGAGTGTTGGACTAGTAACTGAAAGGTTGCAAGATCGAGTCCCTGAGCTGACAAGGTAAAAAAAATATGTCGTTCTGCCAATGATCAAGGCAGTTAACCCACTGTTCCCCACGTGCGGAGACATGGATGTGTATCAAGGCACAAGGCAAGACCCAGATGCAGACACAGATGGATGGAGTCTTACAATGTAGGCTGTCATTGAAAATAAGAATTTGTTCTTAACTGACTTCCCTAGTAAAATAAAAAACTCAGGAGTTGTCATGACAGCACAGACAGGTCTGCTACCTACTAGCTGTATCTGTTCCTCTGATACAACTCCAGTACATTTAATCAGCAGTCACATTGATCCAGCATGTCCCTTCATTGACCTTCACTCCAGACAATACCAGAACCTTGTTGTCCTCATATCGTTATTGGGAGCTGTGTGTGTTCTAGAAAATGGTCCCCGGTGGTCAGAACAGCCGCCTGCTGCAGCCACTGCTGACTGACATGGAGTACAAGGTGACGGTCACCCCGGTCTACGCCGATGGAGACGGCCCCGGTGTCAGCCGCATGGGACGCACCTGTAAGTCTGTCTGCATGACCTTCTCTCCATGGTGACACGGACTCTGAGATATATGTCCTGTTCTGTTCAGGACAATGGAACCCTCTGTGCTTCTGTATTCTTCTTTCAGGTGGAATATGAACTTCAAATATATACACTGAGTGTACAAAACATTAAGAACACCTGCTCATTCCATGACATAGACTGACTAGGTGAATGCCATGATCCCTTATTGATGTCACCTGTTAAATCCACTTCAATCAGTGTAGTTGAAGGGGATGAGACAGGTTTAAGAATGATTTTTAAGCCTTGAGACAATTGAGACATGGATTGTATATGTGTTCCATTCACAGTTCGAGTGGGCAAGACAAAATAATTATATAAGTGACTTTGAACAGGTTATGGTAGTAGGTGTCAAGCGCATTGGTTTGAGGGTGTCAAGAACTGCAATGCTGCTGGGTTTCACACACTAAACAGTTTCCTGTGTGTATCAAGAATGGTCCGACAATTTTCTGTCATAGACAAAGGAACTCAAAGGGTGTGATGATATTAATTAACAAAAATGTTGATCTGAATGTGCAAATAGTCAGGAATGATTCACAAGGAAGGTGGATACTTTTGAATATGAAAGTGGACGAAAAAGAGATTTGGCTCATTAATCTATATGGTCCAAATCAGGATGATCCATACTTATTCGAAAACATTTATACCAATTTATTGAACTTACAGGCAACAAATTATCTAATAATTATGGTAGGAGACTATAACACAGTGTTAAGTACGTCAATGGGCCGTAAAGGTAATCACTCTAGAAACTATCATCACCGTGCCCTTAAGGAAATCCCAAATATTATGGACACATTAGAAATAGTGGATATTTGGATACTAGAAAACCCTGACCTAGTGAGATATACATGGAGGAGACTTAATCAAGCTAGTCGTCTTGACTACTTCCTTGTCTCTTTCTCTCTTGCATCAAAGGTTAAAAAAAAACTTTTTTTTTATACTTTTTCCAGTATAATATAGGTTCAGCAAATACCCTTATTGTTTGGGATACCTTTAAATGTACCTTTAGGGGTCATTCAATTCAATATTCATCAATAATAAAAAAGCAGTTTCTGGCTAAAGAGACAAGACTAACAAGGGAAATCCATGAACTAATAGTACAGGAAGAAAGCAATAAAAACGATACTACAGAGATACAAAATATGTTAGAGGGAAAACAAAAAGAACTTGAGGAACTTATCCAAGAACGATCTAATGTAATCTATTACAAAAATAAAGCAAATTGGATGGAATATGCAGAAAAATACTAAACATTATTCCTGAATCTCCAATACAGGAACGCTAACAAAAAGAATTTGCAGAAACTCGTTACTGAAGACGGAGTCATCTATTATTCTCCAAATTATATTTTAAAAGAGGCTAATTATTTTATATATTTTATATATTCCAAGATGGCGTAGCAGTCGGACGTGTGTTTCTCTTGTCTTGTCCCGTCTTGTCCCGCGTAAATAGTCCTCGTATTTGTTGTATACATTTCGTATATATTTTAATTTCACTTTCCATCTTGGAACTGAATATACATTCCCGCAACCCGCCTCACCCAATGTGGTACGGATCTGCTATTTTTTATACTTTAGAACCGTAACCCCAATCAGAAGCTAGCCAGATAACTAGCTACTAGCTAGTAGTCAGTTAGCCACTGCTGCGGTCTTCACCCTTAACTCGGACACCAGCCAGCTTCAGCTCGGGCCAATACCTGCCAGTCTGCAGGCGCGATATCAACCCAGAGAATATAGGACTGCTTTTTCTCTACCACATCACCGGATTCCTGACGCAAGCTCTGGACAATTACACCGGATCATCGTCGCTAGCTAGCTGCAACCAAGTGGCTACTACTGGCTAATACCTCTGTCCCGAAACAAGCACCAGTTAGCCTTGAGCTAGCCTCGAGCTAGGCCCATCTGCCGGCTAGCCGAAGAGGCCTACCATCGAATTCTTGGGCTACAATACCTCTTTTGCCAATTGGACTGGACCCTTTATTGCCGACACGGAGCCCCGCCGATCCATCACGACTGGTCTGCCGACGTAATTGTCCGAGGTGGTTTCAACAGGCTTTTCCATTGCGACGTTTCTGAATACCCATCTGCTAATTATTAGCTTTCTTATCGGCTGCTATCTAAATAAATATATCGGACAATTTTTTTTTTTCTTTTTTTCCTGGGTCACTATATCTATTTTGCCAATTGGATCGATCCCCTCTACCACACGGAACCCCACTAATCTACCGACGGAAACGAACGAGGTGACAAAAAAAAAAAAAAAACAGACCTCCATCCTATGTTATCTTGCTACCGATAGCCAGCTACCCGGCCAGCTGTCTGGATCGCCGTGACCCCAACCAACCTCTACTCACTGGACCCTTATGATCACTCGATTAAGCATGCCTCTCCTTAATGTAAATATGCCTTGTCCATTGCTGTTCTGGTTAGTGTTTATTGGCTTATTTCACTGTAGAGCCTCTAGCCCTGCTCACTATATATCCAACCTCTCAGTTCCACCACCCACATATGCGATGACATCACCTGGTTTCAATGATGTTTCTAGAGACTATATCTCTCTCATCATCACCCATTACCTAGGTTTACCTCCACTGTATTCACATCCTACCATACCTTTGTCTGTACATTATTCCTTGAAGCTATTTTATCGCCCCCAGAAACTTCCTTTTACTCTCTGTTCTAGACGTTCTAAACGACCAATTCTCATAGCTTTTAGCCGTACCCTTATCCTACTCCTCCTCTGTTCCTCTGGTGATGTAGAGGTGAATCCAGGCCCTGCAGTACCTAGCTCCACTCCTATTCCCCAGGCGCTCTCTTTTGATGACTTCTGTAACCGTAATAGCCTTGGTTTCATGCATGTTAACATTAGAAGCCTCCTCCCTAAGTTTGTTTTGTTCACTGCTTTAGCACACTCTGCCAACCCAGATGTTTTAGCCGTGTCTGAATCCTGGCTTAGGAAGACCACCAAAAATTCTGACATTTTCATCCCTAACTACAAGATTTTCAGACAAGATAGAACGGCCAAAGGGGGCGGTGTTGCAATCTACTGCAAGGATTGCCTGCAGAGTTCTGTTTTACTATCCAGGTCTGTTCCGAAACAATTTGAACTCCTACTTTTAAAAATCCACCTCTCTAAAAACAAGTCTCTCACTGTTGCCGCCTGCTATAGACCACCCTCTGCCCCCAGCTGTGCTCTGGACACCATATGTGAACTGATTGCCCCCCATCTATCTTCAGAGCTTGTGGTGCTAGGCGACCTAAATTGGAACATGCTTAACACCCTAGCCATCCTACAATCTAAGCTTGATGCCCTCAATCTCACACAAATTATCAATGAACCTACCAGGTATCACCCCAATTCCGTAAACACGGGTACCCTCATAGACATCATCCTAACCAACTTGCCCTCCAAATACACCTCTGCTGTTTTCAACCAAGATCTCAGCGATCACTGCCTCATTGCCTGTATCCGTAATGGGTCAGCGATCAAACGACCTCCACTCATCACTGTCAAACGCTCCCTGAAACACTTCAGCGAGCAGGCCTTTCTAATCGACCTGGCCGAGGTATCCTGGAAGGATATTGATCTCATCCCGTCAGTAGAGGATGCCTGGATATTTTAAAAAAATGCCTTCCTCACCATCTTGAATAAGCATGCCCCATTCAAGAAATTTAGAACCAGGAACAGATATAGCCCTTGGTTCTCTCCTGACCTGACTGCCCTTAACCAACAGAAAAACATCCTATGGCGTTCTGCATTAGCATCGAACAGCCCCCGTGATATGCAACTTTTCAGGGAAGCTAGAAACCAGTATACACAGGCAGTTAGAAAAGCCAAGGCTAGCTTTTTCAAGCAGAAATTTGCTTCCTGCAACACAAACTCAAAAAAGTTCTGGGACACTGTAAAGTCCATGGAGAATAAGAACACCTCCTCCCAGCTTCCAACTGCACTGAAGATAGGAAATACTGTCACCACCGACAAATCCATCATAATTGAGAATTTCAATAAGCATTTTCTATGGCTGGCCATGCTTTCCACCTGGCTACCCCTACCCCGGTCAACAGCACTTCCCTCCCCTCTGCTACTCGCCCAAGCCTTCCCCATTTCTCTTTCTCCCAAATACAGTCAGCTGATGTTCTGAAAGAGCTGCAAAATCTGGACCCTTACAAATCAGCCGGGCTAGATAATCTGGACCCTTTCTTTCTAAAACTATCTGCTGAAATTGTTGCCACCCCTATTACCAGCCTTTTCAACCTCTCTTTCGTGTCGTCTGAGATTCCCAAAGATTGGAAAGCAGCTGCGGTTATCCCCCTCTTCAAAGGGGGAGACACTCTAGACCCAAACTGCTACAGACCTATATCTATCCTACCCTGCCTTTCTAAGGTCTTCGAAAGCCAAGTCAACAAACAGATTACCGACCATCTCGAATCCCACCATACCTTCTCCGCTATGCAATCTGGTTTCAGAGCTGGTCATGGGTGCACCTCAGCCACGCTCAAGGTCATAAACGATATCTTAACCGCTATCGATAGGAAACAGTACTTTGCAGCCATATTCATTGACCTGGCCAAGGCTTTTGACTCTGTCAATCACCACATCCTCATCGGCAGACTCGACAGCCTTGGTTTCTCTAATGATTGCCTCGCCTGGTTCACCAACTACTTCTCTGATCGAGTTCAGTGTGTCAAATCGGAGGGTCTGTTGTCCGGACCTCTGGCAGTCTCTATGGGGGTGCCACAGGGTTCAATTCTTGGACCGACTCTCTTCTCTGTATACATCAATGATGTCGCTCTTGCTGCTGGTGAGTCTCTGATCCACCTCTACGCAGACGACACTATTCTGTATACTTCTGGCCCTTCTCTTGACACTGTGTTAACAACCCTCCAGGCGAGCTTCAATGCCATACAACTCTCCTTCCGTGGCCTCCAATTGCTCTTAAATACAAGTAAAACTAAATGCATGCTCTTCAACCGATCGCTGCCTGCACCTGCCCGCCTGTCCAGCATCACTACTCTGGACGGCTCTGACTTAGAATATGTGGACAACTACAAATACCTAGGTGTCTGGTTAGACTGTAAACTCTCCTTCCAGACTCACATCAAGCATCTCCAATCCAAAGTTAAATCTAGAATCGGCTTCCTATTCCGCAACAAGGCATCCTTCACTCATGCTGCCAAACATACCCTTGTAAAACTGACCATCCTACCAATCCTCGACTTCGGTGATGTCATTTACAAAATAGCCTCCAAAACCCTACTCAATAAATTGGATGCAGTCTATCACAGTGCCATCCGTTTTGTCACCAAAGCCCCATATACTACCCACCACTGCGACCTGTACGCTCTCGTTGGCTGGCCCTCGCTTCACACTCGTCGCCAAACCCACTGGCTCCAGGTCATCTACAAGACCCTGCTAGGTAAAGTCCCCCCTTATCTCAGCTCGCTGGTCACCATAGCAACGCCCACCCGTAGCACGCGCTCCAGCAGGTATATCTCTCTGGTCACCCCCAAAACCAATTCTTCCTTTGGCCGCCTCTCCTTCCAGTTCTCTGCTGCCAATGACTGGAACGAACTACAAAAATCTCTGAAACTGGAAACACTTATCTCCCTCACTAGCTTTAAGCACCAGCTGTCAGAGCAGCTCATAGATTACTGCACCTGTACATAGCCCATCTATAATTTAGCCCAAACAACTACCTCTTTACCTACTGTATTTATTTATTTAGCTCCTTTGCACCCCATTATTTCTATCTCTACTTTGCACCTTCTTCCACTGCAAACCAACCATTCCAGTGTTATTTTTTACTTGCTATATTGTATTTTCTTCGCCACCATGGCCTTTTTATATTTTTATTTATTTATATATATATTTTGTTTGCCTTCACCTCCCTTATCTCACCTCACTTGCTCATATTGTATATAGACTTATTTTTCACTGTATTATTGACTGTATGTTTGTTTTACTCCATGTGTAACTATGTGTTGTTGTATGTGTCGAACTGCTTTGCTTTATCTTGGCCAGGTCGCAATTGTAAATGAGAACGTGTTCTCAATTTGCCTACCTGGTTAAATAAAGGTGAAATAAAAATAAATAAATTAGGCAGATGTTCTCTTTTCCGTCTCATCCTCTCCCACTGAATGAATATTATGGTAAGAAATTCTTTCCAAATAATATAAAAAATGGAAAACTAACAAATGTACAGAAAGACCCATCAACACTCACAATGATAAAGTGAAAACATGTTTATTTCTTTTGCAATTTTATTGAAAATTAAATACATTAATATCAAATTTACATAAGTTTTCACACCCCTGAGTCAATAGTTTGTAGAACCACCTTTGGCAGCAATTACAGCTGTGAGTCTTTCTGTGTACATCTCTAAGAGCTTTCCACACCTGGATCATTATTTTCAAAAATTATTCAAGCTCTGTCAAATTGGTTGTTGATCATTGCTAGACAACCATTTTCAGGTCAAGCCATATATTTTTAACTTGGACACTCGGTAACATCCACTGTCTTCTTGGTAAGCAACTCCAGTGTAGATTTGGCCTTGTGTTTTAGGTTGAACTCTGTAACGTCACCATTGGCCTCATGTTGAAATCGCTAAGCAGTTTCCTTCCTCTACGGCAACTCAGTTAGGAAGGACTGTTGTATCTTTATAGTGACTGGGTGTATTGATGCACCATCCAAACTGCAATTAATAACCTCATCATGCTCAAAGGGATATTTAATATTTTCTTTTTACCCATATACCAATGGGTGCCCTTCTTTGCGAGGCATTGGAAAATCTCCCTGGACTTTGAGGGACCTTACAGATATTTGTATGTGTGGGGTACAGAGATTATGTAATTCAAAAATCATGTTAAACACTTATTGCATGCAATTTATTATGTGACTTGTTAAGCACATTTTTACTCGTGAACTTTTTTAGGCTTTCCATAACAAAGGGTTTGAATACTTGACTCAAGACATTTCAGCATTTATTTTTTTACATTTCTAAAAACATAATTCCACTTTGACATTATGGTATACTGTGTGTAGGCCAGTGACCAAAACATATTAATTTAATCCATTTGAAATTCATGCTGTAACACCACAAAAATCTGAAAAAGTTAAATGATGTCGTCTGTCTGTCAACTCACTTTCGGTGACCGCTGTTGAGCAGAAGCACACATTGTTGGGGAGACCAAAAATGCTGTAACCCAGCAATGACTACTGTATCATCCAGTCTTTGTCAATGCAATAGCAAGAGATCCCTCATGCATGCCAGTGTGGAACTCATTCACTGTGGACAAACCTGTAAGAGTTCCATGTCATTTCATCTCAAGGCCATAATTTTTACAAATCAAGTGTAACTGATCAAGTGTAATTTGTTTGACATTCATTTGAACTCTCGGTTAGAAGGTCTAAATTTATGTGAATGTCATGATATTTGTGCACCCACAAGTGTTTACATGATCTATTCTTTACATGAGTTATGATGAGTAAACAACGCCTCTCAGAAATCAACTTTGATTGAAGTCTCTCACTGCATGACAGATGCCAAATGTGAGTTGACTTGGGGGTGAGGTTTAATGTGGATGTTTCTTGGGTGTGTCTTGGTGGTGGCAAGGAAACAGCCATCTGTCAGAATGTTGCCTGCAGCCGTTTCCCCCCACTCAATTACAACAAAAACCTCCCACAGGTTGAGTTCAATAACTACAGGTGAGATGCCAGAGGTTTCTGGTGGTAATGGGGCTACCTTGGCAAACATGTCAGCGTGGTCATACCTTCCTGTGTGGTGTCTTGTATACAAGAGCAGTTCCCAGATCCTGGTGCATAATACACAGGGTTTCCCCCTCCCAATATTGACTGATACCATTCAATTTAATAAAAATAAAAAACACATTACAAGTACAAGTTGTGTCTACTAAAATGTTAATGCCGAGTGACAGGTCTCTCTCCATTTAGAAACATCAGTATAAAGCCTGTCTGTCGTTCAGGACTCCATCACATCATCTTGCAAGTCTCCAAGTGCCCGGCTCCATAGATGCATCTATGAACACATACAGTCACTGTTCCACTGTTCTATTACCAATGGTAGTTAGAATAGGTTAAACAGTATCTGACAAAGAAACATATACTATGTTGAAGTTTGAACAGGTGAGACTAAACTTACTTTATTCTGGTCTCCCCATCGACGACCGTTGGTGTGCAGGCAAAAGGAGAGGCTGGGGGTGAGGTTTTAGCCTGTGCGCCGTTGATGGGCATGGCAGCATAGATCAGCTCCTGGCCCCTCATCAAAGATACAGGTCGGTCACACACAGAGCACAGATTACATTATCAATGGTGGTTAGGATTAGTATGGTGGAACCAACATGATCGCTGCATTCGCCTTTATTTCACTTCAGATACCACGAAATGTGAAGTGAAATAGAATGGTAAATGCAGTGTTCAGGCTAGTTCCACCAGCCTGGTTATGAAGGTGAATTGGGACAAAACTCAAAACTGTTTTGACCTTAGACCAGGTCAAATGTCACCAACCTGATTCAAGTGTCCTCCCTGTTCAATTTATAGAAATTCTCACAGCGAGGCATGTCTGCTTGATGCTAAGGGTCCCCTTGCTGGTCTTCTCTATGTTGCATGTTTAGCTTCAAACTGGACATCTCGATCAACTGCAGCAGGCAATCCTCATAAACAAATGTACTTCCTCATCTGATGAGGTGGTGTTGACTGAGGCGGTGACAGGGTGATACAATTTTATTATAAAAAGGACAAAGCGTTTTGATAATGCACATCACAACCAAAATGACTATCACTTGTATCTGCTTGTCTGGGTAATTACCCTACTAGTTTATCAAACCAGGTATTTGTTTTACACAACTTTTCACATTACCGTTGTCGATGAAGACGTCTGTGTCATTCAGGTAGTAACTCGGGTCAAGCTAATACTAGGTCGTCTGTGCTGCCATCCTGTTAGAAGGTAACAGATTATTTTATTACAAATGGTTAAAATGGATTTTCATTGTGTTCCATGGTGTTATTCACCCCCTAGTGGAGCTTTCTGGTACTTAGACTGAACGCAAACGAAGTAGAGAATTCGTTCTGCACCATAGAATCAGCTAAAAACAACGCTACGGTGCAGGTCTTTCAGTGTAGTTATTTCTTGTCACGCTTCAGCCTTGGAAAATATTTGTTTGTAAGTTCGATTCAAGCATTTAGCTAGTGATGATAATCTTGTTATTAATAGAGTTGCTTACATATCAATGTTGGTTGGTTGCATTTACTCACACAAATTGCAATGCCTTAAATGTATGCCGTTAGCTGTATTACTTTGCTCGTGCGTCATGCAAACGAATTGTAAAATATACAATACTGTAGTTTTGTTACCGATTCTAGTGTAATATGCTTTGTTATTCTATATAGATGGTTGTACATTAGAGTAATGAAAGGAGTTAGTCAATTACAATATGAGTAACAATTAGCTATATGGTTTGGCATCATGCCAGATGCATGGTACCTTAGCACGTGCTTTGTATTCATGGCACTTCAAATGTATAATGTACAGCTACAGTATGTCGGTCTGAATTGAATACTAACGTATATTTTCTGTATTTTGCAGTTTTACAACAAACGTTTTCAATATATTCATTCAAGAAAAGTCACGCCTTGGGAGTTTTATTGAAGACTTAGTTGTTAGCTATCTGTCTAGTTTTGCATGGGAACGCAACTCAAGGGCAGAATACCTCCACTAGTTACCACAAAAACAAAGGCCGCCGATTTCTACAATTTCCCTTCTTAAATGTGATTATAAACATAACCCTTGCCTTAACCACACTGCTAACCTTATGCCTAACACCTAAATTAAGTACATGTTTGTTTTCACAAGTTTTTGTTTTCATACATTTTTACAATATAACCAATTTTGACTTTGTGGCTGTGGTAACTAGTGGAAACCCCTAATTCTGTGTTTTACATATGAAGATTGACTGTGGCTCCAGATTGGATTAGATTTAGGCCGATGACGCCGTTACATTTTGTTGCTCATAGTTCACTATTAGTCAGACTCAGACATAAATTAGCTACCACCATATCTGCACCTATTTAGTTTTGCCCTAGACCAATGGTTCCCAACTCTGGTCCTCGAGTACCCTCCACAGTAAACTTTTTTACATTTAATTTTAACCCCTTTTCTCCCCAATTTTCGTGGTATCCAATTGCTAGTAATTACTATCTTGTCTCATCGCTACAACTCCCGTCTGCGCCACCCGGGAGGCCCAACAGTACACATTTTTATTGTAGCCCCAGACAAGTACCCCTAATTCAATTTGTCAGCTAATCATCAGGCCTTCAATTAGTTGAATCAGGATTGTTTGTCCGAGACTAGAACAAAAATGTGTGCTGTTGAGTGTACTTGAGGACCGGAGTTGGGAACCACTGCCCTAGACAATACAGAATACACTTGTATGAGCTTTGTACTAACATTAACTTGCAAATTCGACGTGTAAACTAACGTTAGTTAGCCTGCATCTGGCTAGCCTGCCTCGCTAGCATTATCTAATTAGAATGTTACATAATCAGCAGTATCTTTGTCATTATCTAGGGAGAAAACGTTAGCTAGCCTGCCTCGCTTTATTAAAAGATAGCTACCTAGCTAACGTACATAACCACATCGTTAACTAAATTATACCAGAGAGGTCAATATATTCCAATATATCTGGTTATACTCACCACCACCGGTTGTTGCACACACACAATGCTAGCGTTACTGGTACAAACTTGGACACGACAAGCTCCAAGCTCCTATTCCGATCATTCCGCAGGGCATGCAAACTGCATAATTTTGGCTCTGGGGGCATGGTCAATCCATATATGGCCATGATTCTTCTTTGAAAGCATTGGGGGCGATGAATCCCCTCACTAAAATAACAATCTACTTCTTCCAGGAATCCAACTGTCAAAATAATGAGGAATATAGTCTTACTGATGTACGTCATTGTTTATGTTATTTCAGATCTCATCAATACGTCAGAGGAGTATGAGTTTAAGAGTGCGTACACACTTCACAGTCTGAGACAACTCTCTCTTGCTTCCTTTTAAACATGTTTTTCCTCTCTAGTTCACTCACTGCATTCTTAATTTAGCAGGTCTTTGTATATTGTGCATTCGGAAAGTATTCAGACCCCTTCCCCTTTTTGTTACGTTAGCATTATTTTAAATTGGATAAAATAAAATCCTCATCACTCTACACACAATACCTCATAATGACGAAGTGAAAACAGGTTTTTATAAATTTTAGCAAATTTATAAAACATAAGTACCTTATTTACATAAGTATTCAGACCCTTTGCTATGAGACACAAAGTTGAGCTCAGGTTCATCCTGTTTCCATTGATCATCTTTGAGATGGTTCTACATCTTGATTGGAGTCCACTTGGGGTAAATTCAATTGACTGGACATGATTTGGAAAGGCACACACCCGTCTATATAAGGTCCCACAGTTGACAGTGCATGTCAGAGCAAAAACAAAACCATGAGGTCGAAGGAATTGTCCGTAGAGCTCCAAGACAGGATTGTGTTGAGGCACAGATCTGGGAAAGGGTACCAAAACATTTATGCAGCATTGAAGGTCCCGAAGAACACAGTGGCCTCCATCATTCTTAAATGGAAGACGTTTGGAACCACCAAGGCTCTTCCTAGGGCTGGCTGCCCAGCCTAACTAATCGGGTGAGAAGAGCCTTGGTCTGGGAGGTGACCAAGAACCCGATGGTCACCCTGACAGAGCTCCAGAATTCCTCTGTGGAGATGGGAGAACCTTCCAGAAGGACAAACATCTCCGCAGCACTCCACCAACCAGGCCTTTATGGTAGAGCGGCCAGACGGAAGCCACACCTCAGTAACAGGCACATGACAGCCCGGTTGGAGTTTGCCAAAAGGCACCTAAAGGACTCTCAGACCATGACAAACAAGATTCTCTGGTCTGATGAAACCAAGATTTAACTATTTGGCCTGATTTCCAAGCGTCACATCTGGAGGAAACTGGGAGACTAGTCAGAATCGAGGGAAATATGAACAGAGCAAAGTACAGAGAGGTCCTTGATGAAAAACTACTCCAGAGCGCACCGACCTCAGACTGGGGCAAAGATTCACCTTCCAACATGACAACGACTCTAAGCACACAGCCAAGACAACGCAGGAGTGGCTTCGGGACAAGCCTCTGAATTTCCTGGAATGGCCCAGCCAGAGCCAGGACTTGAACCCGATCGAACATCTCTGGAGACACCTGAAATTAGCTGGACAGCGCGACGCTCCCCATCCAACCTGACAGAGCTTGAGAGGATCTGCAGAGAAGAATTGTAGAAACTCCCCAAATATAGGTGTGCCAAGCTTGTAGCGTCATACTCAAGAAGACTTGAGGCTATAATCGCTGCCAAAGGTGCTTCAACAAAGTACTGAGTAAAGGGTCTGAATATTTATGTAAATGTGAATTTATAATAACCTGTTTTTTCTTTGTCATTATGGGGTATTGTCTGTAGATTGATGAGGGGGAAAAAACAATTGAATCAATTTTAGATTAAGGCTGTAATGTAACAAAATGTGGAAAAAGTGAAGTGGTCTGAATACTTTCCGTATGCACTGTATGTGAGCTTTTCTCTATCATACAAGAAAATCTTAGAAATCTCACAAAAGGGAATCATGAAACACAGTGTAGCAGAGCGCTTTGGGTGGGGCACAGAGGATTGCAGTGAAATCATATTGTTCAGTCTTAACCCGTGTTTTATTTCTTGCTTTCATTAAGGTTTGTAACAGGTACACAGATTCCAATCCCAACCCATTAATCTGTGCTCAAGAGCTGTACGGCAACCAGTGAGCAGCTGTAACAATGAGCTATAGACCGTTTCCTTCATGATACCACACAAAGCAGACAACTCAGAGAGCTGTATTGTAAAGCAACCATATCACTTCCAAAGCACTGGACTATTTATTTGTAAAAACAGCAAAATACAAGAAAAACTGTACAGGTCAAAGAATTGAAAGTACAGAGAGTTTTGGAATGATGTAGATTCTGTATTCTCTTTCTCTTACCACTGACAAACACATAGGGAAATACAAAAAAAAGTATTATAACATTGAGAAAACACCTATATTTTAATGTGTTTTGAAGACAGTATCACCTTTTGCAAGACCCTTTCCCAACACTTGTCAACAATTTTGGTGGATACCCCTGGTTCACACCTTGATGTGGATTGTGTTTAGTTTGTACTGCAGATTGGATTAGATTTAGGCCGGTGACGCCATAACGGTTTGTTGTTCCTAGTTCATTGTGCTAATCAGACTCAGACATGAGTACCACCATAGCTGCATCCATTATTTAGTTTTGCTTTAGACAATACGGAATACACTTGTATGATCTACGAACTAACTTGCAAATCCGACTTGTAGGCTAACATCACCTAGCCTGTAATTAGCGAGCCTGCCTCGCTAGCCTCATCAAATGATAACTTTGCACAACCAGAAGTATCTAGAAAATACACAATACACTTGTATGAACTATGATAACTAACTAAGGTGTAATGAGGTAGCTATGCTAACGTTAGCTAAAAAAGTGTTATATAGTTGAGAAAACATCTATACTTTCATGTGTTTTGAAGACAGAGTAACATTTTGGCATGACCCTTTCCTAATACCTGTCAACTATCATGATGTTTTGGTGGAAAACCCCTGGTTCGTAACTTGTGTGGAATTCACATTGTTTTTGTCTGTACCTCAGTCTTGTTGTGTCTACACCTCTGTAGTCATAATTAGGGTCTGTGTCACTGATCTGCTTATTCTTATACTTCCATAGAATGGTGACACGGCATCTCTATGGGTTGAACACCACCCGTGGTTCCACCAATCACGTGTCAGAGATGTAGAGGGGATCACAGGACTGGATTGTTGTCAAGGTAACACAAGACCTATTCCGGAACTTCTAAGAATAAAGACTCGCCCAACTACTACCATTCACAGAAGGCATTGAAATTAATGATCTTTTGAAATATACCTGTATTGATAAAGGCATTTGATAATTATGATGGACATGTTTTGTATAATATATGTATATACATTGAGTGTACAAAACATTAAGAACTCTATCCATGACAGACTGACCAGGTGAAAGCTATGATCCCTTATTGATGTCACTTGTTAAATCCACTTCAATCAGTGTATTTGACGGGAAGGAGACAGGTTAAAGAAGGATTTTTAAGCCTTGAGACAATTGAGACATGGATTGTGTATGTGTGCCATTCAGAAGGTGAATGGGCAAAACAAAAGATTTAAGTACCTTCAAACGGGTTATGGTAGTAGGTGCCAGGCGCACCGGTTTGTGTCAAGAACCACAACGCTGCTGAGTTTTTCACGATCAACAGTTTATCAACAGTTTGCCGTGTGTATCAAGAATGGTCCAACACGCAAAGGACATTCAGTCAACTTTGGGGAAGCATTAGAGAAACAAAAACAGGATTTTATATTTTTTTGGTCTAGTGTGGCTATTTATGATTAAAAATCAATGCAAGGAGTTTTTTAAATCTATTAATTAATGCTGGTTCTGTCCTGTAAGAAATATGTGTAATGATGAGCTATATATTTGTGTAATACTGCCATAACATTTTCGAATGATGCTGAAGAGCAGTATCACCATAAGTCTTCTCCCCATTAATAAATTCCAGTGCAGAGATGATCCCCTAATCTTACATTTTAGTAATTTAGCAGCTCTCGTATCCAGAGTGACTTACAGTACAGTAGTGTGTGCATACATCTTCATACTTCTTTTCATACTGCTCCCCAGTGGGAATCAAATCCACAACCTTGTTGCAAGCGCCATGCTCTACCAACTGAGCCACACTGGCAACAGAAAAACCTGTTTGACAATTACAGGAAGCGTATGAGCTAATGCAGTATTTCCACTCAGCCAAATCTTCCCATGGCTTTACTGTTATCTGCTGGCATAGAGACAGCAGATAACAGGAGATCTTCTGACCTCTTCCTCTTTTTTATTTGAGATATTAATAATGCAGCATGATTGATATGTATTACTGCAAAATGTCTTCATGAAAAGGTGTGGTTCTCCTAAGTAATGAGCATTTGGCCTTATGTCCCCCAGTCACTCTGGTGGGTAATAAGTTGTTCAGTAGCATTGTGGATCATTGGTTATTGGAAGTGCAGTGTAACATATTGACTATTCTATCGAGGATATATCGATTTTCCTTTTTACTCATACTCCTGACATCACATTTCCAGAAAATAAATTTACCCAATGTACTTTATGCGCATGTAGAAGGCTGAGCAACAAATTGTTATCAATTCATCACCATTCATACAAAATGGGTTTTTAATGGCTCAATACTGTGGAAAGGAGGCTGTGGGGGGAATTTCCTTCCAAGCAACACTTATTCTTCCAACTCCAGCTTTTAGATTATTTATTTGGATGTGATTCATATACCATTGCCAAAGCAAGGAAAGTTGGAACAATCTAGTGTGTGTGTGTGTGTGTGTGTGTGTGTGTGTGTGTGTGTGTGTGTGTGTGTGTGTGTGTGTGTGTGTGTGTAAGAAAGGGATAGTATGAAGCTTGTGGAATTATAGCTTGATCTGGTGGATGTTGAGCCAAAAGTTATATTTAGTCTTGCCAAATCTCATTTGGTGTAAGTCAACTACAGTTACTAATGATCACGAATGTGACAGCAATACAGTAGACATAATAAGTGTGTGTGTGAAGATACAGTTGAAGTCGGAAGTTTACATACACCTTAGCCAAATACATTTAAACTCAGTTTTTCACAATTCCTGACATTTAATCCCAAGTAAAAATTCCCTGTTTTAGGTCAGTTAGGATCACCACTTTATTTTAAGAATGTGAAATGTCAGAATAATAGTGCAGAGAATAATTTATTTCAGCTTTTATTTCTTTCATCACATTCCCAGTGGGTCAGAAGTTTACATTCACTCAATTAGTATTTAGTATGGCCTTTAAATGGTTTAACTTGGGTCAAATGTTTCAGGTAGCCTTCCACAACCCAACAATAAGTTGGGTGAATTTTGGCACATTCCTCTTTACAGAGCTAGTGTAACTGAGTCAGGTTTGTAAGCTTCCTTGCTTGCAATCTTTTTCAGTTCAGCCCACACATTTTCTGTAGGATTGAGGTCAGGACAATGTCATGGCCACTCCAATACATTGACTTTGTTGTCCTTAAGCCATTTTGCCACAACTTTGGAAGTATGCTTGGGGCTATTGTCCATTTGGAAGACCAATTTGTGACCAAGCTTGATGTCTTGAGATGTTGCTTCAATATATCCACATCATTTTAATTCCTCATGACGCCATCTATTTTGTGAGGTGAACCAGTCCCTCCTGCAGCAAAGCACCCCCACAACTCACTTCTGTCATCATTTAGTGCTTTGAGAGACTAGTCAAGGATCATATCACCTCCAGCCTAACTGTTATCTTAGACCCACTTCAATTTGCCTACCGCCCCAATAGGTCCACCGACGATGCACTCGCCATCACACTGCACCCTGCCCTATCCCATCTGAACAAGATGAATACCTATGTAAGAATGCTGTTCGTTGACTACAGCTCAGCATTCCACACCATAGTACTGTTGTGTCTCTGACTATGATTAAATGAGATGACAGGCTATTTTATCAAATTGATTACCTACTGTTTAATTGATTACGTAACTGAATTATACTATGAAACAATTAACTCATTCGTAACCTGGGGCACCACGGAAGAGTGTTCATAGAGCTGCTGTCTTCTGAGAGATCGCCATTGTCCTTTGAAGAATCTTTCTGGTCGTCGTGTTGTAGAGCGGACATGTTTAAGTACCCTCAGTTCTTAGGAGATTGTCTGTCCTTTCCTAGGCCACATACATTTACAGCTGATAACTCGACGTCTAGGATGTATCACTTCTTTAGTGAATAAAAGTTCAAAGTTCATACCAAGTTACCAAAATCAACTCGTGCTGTATTCTGGCTGGTGTAGTCGAAATTCACCATTCCAGCGTGGTGATCGTCACCTGCACGTTGAAATTCGCCCTTCTAAACGTTAGGACAGTAGTCCTCACATTTCTGGAACTATATGTTAATGATCGTTACAGGAGCTTTGTACTAGGGAGGAGAAGGGGCGTGTATCATCCTTCTAACCAATGTCTGTGCTCCTGTGGGTGGGGTTACTGATTGAGCACAAGTTTACTTAGGAAACATTTATTTTATTTAGGAGGCTAAAATTACATTTAATCTTTTCTCAAATAGTTTCATATTTAGACATTTAAATTGCACAACAGTTCCATGTGAATCTGATAACTAGAGTGTGTCGACTTTCCAACATACAATTTATGTCTTTAAGTACCAATGGACACTTTCAACTGGTTGAGAAAGGGAAATATTGTTCCATTTCCCAATCTTTTGATGTTACCATACTTTCTCTGTGGTAACAAAGGGATTTCCAAGAGTCCATTCTGTAGAGTGGAGAGAGAAGGGGGAAAGGTATTTATAGGGGGGGTCATAAACCTCTCCGAACAGGGCAATGATAGTACCCTCCTAACTCATCATTAAGCTTGAGACCCTGGGTCTCGACCCCGTCCTGTGCAACTGGGTCCTGGACGTCCTGACGGGCCACCCCCAGGTGGTAAAGGTAGGTAACAATATCTCCACTCCGCTGATCCACAACACTGGGGCCCCACAAGGGTGCGTTCTCAGCCCTCTCGTGTACTCCCTGTTCACCTACGACTGCGTGGCCATGCACGCCTCTAACTGAATCATCAAGTTTGCAGATGACACTAGTGGTAGGCTTGATTACCAACAACGACGAGACAGCCTACAGGGAGGAGGTGAGGGCCCTCGGAGTGTGGTGTCAGGAAAATAACCTCTCACTCAATGTCAGCAAAACAAAAGAGATGATCGTGGACTTCAGGAAACAGCAGAGGGAGCACCTACCTATCCACATCGACGGGACAGCAGTGGAGAAGTTGGAAAGTTTTAAGTTCCTCGGTGTACATATCACTGACAAACGGAAATGGTCCACGCACACAGACAGTGTGAGGAAGGCGCGACACCGCCTCTTCAACCTCAAGAGGCTGAAAAAATGTGGCTTGTCACCGAAAACCCATACTAACTTTTACAGGTGCACAATCGAGAGCATCCTGTCGGGCTGCCCGGTACGGCAACTGCACCATCCTCAACCGCAAGGCTCTCCAGAGGGTGGTGCGGTCTGCACAACGCATCACCGGGGGCAAACTACCTGGCCTCCAGGACACCTACAACACCGATGTCACAGTAAGGCAAAAAAGATCATCAAGGACAATAACCACCCGAGCCACTACCTGTTCACCCCGCTTCCATCCAGAAGGCGAGGTCAGTACAGGTGCATCAAAGCTGGGACAGAGAGATAGAAGCTGTTTTTCAATCTCAATGCCATCAGATTGTTAAACAGCCACCACTAGCACAGTGAGGCGGCTGCCTACCTACAGACTTGATATCATTGGCCACTTGAATAAATGGAACACTAGTCACTTTAATAATGCCACTAAGAATGTTTACATATCTCGCATTACTCATCTCATATGTACTATATACGGTATACTGTATCCTTTACTATCTATTGCATCTTAGCCGCTCTGTCACTGCTCATCCATATATTTTATACTTATATATTCTCATCTCATTCCTTTACTAGATTGTGTGTATTAGGTTTTGTTAGATATTAGGTTTTGTTGTGGAATTGTTAGATATTACCTGTTAGATACCGCTGCACTGTCGGATCTATAAGCATAAGCATTTCGCTACACTCACAGTAACATCTGCTAACCATGTGTGTGACGAATAACATTTGATTGAAGGAAAGTTAACCTGCAGCTGGCCCAGAACATAGCGACATGTCTTGCTCTTCATTGTAATCAGAGGGATGATATAAATACTATACATGCCAGTCTCTCTTGGCTTAGAGTTGTGGAGAGACTGACTGCATGACTTCTTCGTTTTATAAGAAACATTCATGTGTTGAAAATTACAAATTGTTTGCATATTCAACTTACACACAGCTCTGATACACACACTTACCCCACCAGACATGCCACTAGGGGTCTTTTCACAGTCCCCAAATCCAGAACAAATTCAAGAAAGCATTCAGTATTATATAGAGCCATTATTGCATGGAACTCCATTCCATCTCATATTGTAATGCACAAATAAACAACAAACCTGGTTTCAAAAAACAGATAATGCTATACCTCACGGCACAACCTCCCCTATTTGACCTAGATAGTTTGTGTGTATGCATTCATACGTAGGCTATGTGTGCATTTAAAAGAAAATATATGTAGTTCTGTCTTTGAGCTGTTCTTGTCTATTAATGTTTTGTATTATGTCATGTTTCATGTTAAGTGTGGACCCCAGCAAGAGTAGCTGCTGCTTTTCAAATCAAATCGTACTAGTCACATGCGCCAAATACAACAGGTGTAGACCTTACAGTGAAATGCTTACTTACAAGCCCCTAACCAACAATGCAGTTAAAAAAAGATAAAAAAGTAACAAGTAATTAAAGAGCAGCAGTGAAATAACAATAGCGAGACTATATACAGGGGGGTACCGATACAGAGTCAATGTGCAGGGTACCGGTTATTTGAGGTAGTATGTACATGTAGGTAGAGTTATTAAAGTGACTATGCATAGATGACAACAGAGAGTAGCAGTGGTGTAAAGAAGGGGGGGCATTGAAAATAGCCTGGGTAGCCATTTGACTAGATGATCAGGAGTCTTATGGCTTGGGGGTAGAAGCTGTTTAGAAGCCTCTTGGACCTAGACTTGGTAGCAGAGAGAACAGTCTATGACTAGGGTGGCTGGAGTCTGACAATTTTTAGGGCCTTCTTCTGACACCGCCTGGTAAAGAGGTCCTGGATGGCAGGAAGCTTGGCCCCAGTGATGTACTGGGCTGTTCGCATTACCCTCTCTAGTGCCTTGCTGTCGGAGGCCGAGCAGTTGCCATACCAGGCAGTGATGCAACCAGTCTGGATGCTCTCAATGGTGCAGCTGTAGAACCTTGAGGATCCATGACAAATCTTTTCAGTCTCCTGAGGGGGAATAGGTTTTGTCGTGTCCTCTTCTCGACTGTCTTGGTGTGCTTGGACCATGTTAGTTTGTTGGTGATGTGGACACCAAGGAACTTGAAACTCTCAAACTGCTCCACTGCAGTCCCGTCGATGAGAATGGGGGCGTGCTCGGTCCTCTTTTTCCTGTAGTCCACAATCATCTTCTTCGTCTTGATTACGTTGAAGAAGGGGTTGTTGTCCTAGCACCACACGGCCAGGTCTCTGATAGGCTGTCTCGTCATTGTCGGTGATCAGGCCCTACCACTGTTGTGTCATCGGCAAATTTAATGATGGTGTTGGAGTCGTGCCTGGCCGTGCAGTCATGAGTGGACATGGAGTACAGGAAGGGACTGAGCACACACCCCTGAGGGGCTCCTGTGTTGAGGATCAGAGTGATGAATGTGTTGTTAACTACCCTTACCGCCTGGGGACGGCCCATCAGGAAGTCCAGGATCCAGTTGCAGAGGGAGGTGTTTAGTCCCAGGGACCTTAGCTTATTGATGAGCTTTGAGGGCACTATGGTGTTGAATGCTGAGCTGTAGTCAATGAATAGCATTCTCACATATGTGTTCCTTTTGTCCACGTGGGAAAGGGCAGTGTGGAGTGCAACGGCGATTGCATCATCTGTGAATCTGTTGGGGCGGTATGCAAATTGGAGTGGGTCTAGCGTTTCTGGGAAGATGGTGTTGACGTGAGCCATGACCAGCTTTTCAAGGGACTTCATGGCTACAGACGTGAGTGCTATGGGTCAGTAGTCTTTTAGGCAGGTTACCTTAGTGATCTTGGGCACAGGGACAATGGTGGTCTGCTTAAAACCTCTCTGGGATATGTGGGATGCTACCTCGCCAACAGCCAGTGAAATTGCAAGGGCGCCAAATTCAAACAGAAATCTCATAATAGAAATTCCTCAAACATACAAGTATTATAAACCATTTTAAAGATAATCTTCTTGTTAATCCAACCACAGTGTCCGATTTCAAAAGGCTTTACGGCGAAAGCATACCATGCGATTGTCTGAGGACAGCGCCTAGTCACAAAAAAAACATAAAGCCATTTTCCAGCCAAAGAGAGTCACAAAAAGCATAAATAGAGATAATATTAATCACTAACCTTTGATGATCTTCATCAGATGGCACTCATAGGACTTCATGTTACACAATACATGTATGTTTTGTTCGATAAAGTTCATATATATATCCAAAAATCTCAGTTTACATTGGCGTGTTATGTTCAGCAATGTTTTGCTTCCAAAACATCCGGTGATTTTGCAGAGAGCCGCATCAATTTACAGAAATACTGATGAAAGATACAAGTGTTTTACATAGAATTAAAGATAAACTTCTCCTTAATGCAACCACTGTCAGATTTCAAAAAAGCTTAACAGCTAAAGCACACCATGCTATTATCTGAGTACAGCGCTCAGCCACCAAAACAAGCCATACAGATACCCGCCATGTTGTGGAGTCAACAAAAGTCAGAAATAGCGTTATAAATATTCACTTACCTTTGATGATCTTCATCGGAATGCACTCCCAGGAATCCCAGTTCCACAATAAATGTTTGTTTTGTTAAAATAAAGTCCATCTTTATGTCCAAATACCTCCTTTTTGTTAGCGCGTTTAGTTCACTAATCCAAATGCACAAGGTGTGGGCACAAAGTCCAGACGAAAAGTCAAAAAGTTCCATTACAGGTCGTAGAAACATGTCAAACGATGTATATAATCAATTTTTAGGATGTTTATCATAAATCTTCAATAATGTTTCAACCAGACAATTCCTTTGTCATTAGAAAGGAAAGGGAACGGAGCTCGTGCTCGATCAACAACTAAAGGCTTTCAGCTGAGCCATCTACTGTGACTGGTCTTATTCTCTCCCTTTTCACAATAGAAGCCTGAAACAACGTTCTAAAGACTGTTGACATCTAGCGGAAGCCTTAGGAAGTGCAATCTGACCCCATTTACACTGTAAATTAGATAGGCAATCACTTGAAAAACTACAAACCTCAGATTTCCCACTTCCTGGTTGGATTTTTCTCAGGTTTTCGCCTGCCATATGAGTTCTGTTATACTCACAGACATCATTCAAACAGTTTTAGACACTTCAGAGTGTGTTCTATCCCACTAATAATATGCATATCCTATCTTCTGGGCCTGAGTAGCAGGCAGTTTACTCTGGGCACGCTTTTCATCCGGACGTGATAAATACTGCCCCCCATCACAAAGAAGTTTTAAAACATGTATTACAGACTCCGACAGGGAGAGGTTGAAAATGTCAGTGAAGACACTTGCCAGTTGGTCAGTGCATGCTCACAGTACATGTTCTGGTAACCTGTCTGCGGCCTTGTGAACAGTCTTGTAGCTTAGCATCTGCTTCCTCTGACCACTTTTTTATTGATCTAGTGACTGGTGCTTCCTGCTTAAATTTTGGCTTGTAAGCAGGAATCAGGAGGATAGAATTATGTTCAGATTTTCCAAATGGAGGGCGAGGGAGAGCTTTGTATGCGTCTCTGTGTTTGGAGTATAGGTGGTCCAGAGTTCTTTTTCCTCTGGTTGCACATTTAACATGCTGATAGAAATTTGGTAAAACTGATTTAAGTTTCCCTGCATTAAAGTCCCCGGCTACTAGGAAAACTGCCTGGGTGAGCGTTTTCTTGTTTGCTTATGGCGGAATACAGCTCATTCAATGCTGTCTTAGTGCCAGCCTCAGTCTGTGGTGGTATGTAAACAGCTACAAAGAATACAGATAAACTCTCTCGGTAGATAGAGTATCTCATGATAAGCTGTAGATTACACTACCTCAGGCGAGCGATAGCTCGAGACTTCCTTAGATATCGTGCACCAGCTGTTGTTTACAAAAACACATAGACCGCCGCCCCTTTTCTTACCAGACGCCGCTGTTCTATCCTGCCGGGACATCGTATAACCAGCCAGCTGTATGTTGATGTTGTCGTCGTTTAGCCACGACTCCGTGAAGCATAAGATGTTAGTTTTTTATGTCCCATTGGTAGTTTAAATTTCCGCGTAAATCTGCGATTTTATTGTCCAAGGTTTGCAAGTTTTCTAGCAGAATGGAGGGAAGTGGGGGTTTATTCGATCACCTACGAATTCTCAGAAGGCAGCCCGACCTTTGCCCCCTCTTTCTCCGCCTTTTCTTCACGCAGATCACAGGGGTCGGTGTCACGTTCTGACCTTAGTTCCTTTTTTATGTCTTTATTTTAGTTTGGTCAGGGCGTGAGTTGGGGTGGGCATTCTATGTTGTTTTTCTATGTCTTGTTCTGTTCGTTGTATTTCTATGTGTTTGGCCTAGTATGGTTCTCAGAGGCAGGTGTCAGTTGTTGTCTCTGATTGGGAGCCATATTTAGGTAGCCCGTTTTTCATTGTGTTTTGTGGGTGATTGTTTCCTGTTTCCTGTGTTAGTGTTTGCACCATACGGTACTGTTTCGGTTTTCATTTATTCTCTTGTTATTTTGTATTTTGTATTCATTCTCGATTAAATGATATTATGGATACGTACCACGCTGCATTTTGGTCCTCCTCTCCTTCCACCAACGAAAGCCGTTACAGTCAAGCCCTGTTCCGGAGGAAGCAGTGTATCCTTCGCGTCTTGAAAGGAAAAAGAGGATTCTGTTCATCCGTGGTGAGTAATCGCAGTCCTGATGTCTAGAAGTTATTTTCAGTCATAAGAGACGGTAGCGGCAAAATTATGTACAAAATAAGTTACAAACAATGCAAATAAACAAACAAAAAAAACAATCGGCTGGGGGCACGTAAAACGTCTGCCATCTCCTCCGGCACCATCTTACTTTTGCAATAGCTAATGGGGATCCTAATAAAATACCAAACCCTTATGGTCGGTCGCAAATCAACAGAAACCTCACAAAGCACAAAAGTTTGGGTACACTTGTCTTAGGCTCTTCACTCTCCTGGTTTGCTGTCCTAGATGGCAGATTGACCCCTCTCCATGTCATATGGCAGGAGCTATGTCGGTACCCCATGGCTTGGTACTAGGTTGTTCTCTTGTTCATGCCAAAAGAGGTAAACCGTTTGGCAGAGATTGGTGTGCTTCTTTCAGGCAGGTTCCCAACAAGTTTAAAGCTGGGTGTGATGTATCATCAGTAAATGGTTCTAATCTTGGCTGTACTGGAATGAACTGATGTCAGGTCAGTGGAAAGGGTATTCTAACTCATTCCACTTGTGAATGATCCTAGCCATAACATTCTTAGATCGGCAGTTCACTCCCAGTTTTTATGAAGGTTATCTAAATGTTGATAAAACCTTGAGTTTATGCGGGGGTCAGTTCCTTGGCCCTGTCTCCAAATGCTGATTAGAGAAACTCCATGTGATAACTTCCATCTAGTCATGCTGAGCAGATGGGAATTTGTGGCATTGTGGATGCTTGCCATATGTCAACTTGACACATTGCACTTGAAAGAGCTGGATTGCAGTGCTCTCATTTAGACTGGACACAATCATTCAGATAAACAACTGGTGAAATGATATACTTAAAAAGAAAATGTGTACTTAGTCATGCAATTTCAAAAATCATACACTTGAAGTTAATGTATGTCAATATTCTGTTATTGGTATTATTATGACATAGGACTAATATAATCATCTTTTTAAAAAATGAGCAAAAAAGAAGCTATGAACTTTGTCAGTTTGGAGGGAGTGAAAAAGTCTTAGACTTGATCTTAGCTTGTAGTTAGGTTAAGTGCTGCAGAGAATGATACTGTAGAGCAGTATCAAGCAGGGTCCTGTCTACCAAACAACATGACCTTGACTTTAGTGGTGTTTCGTATGTACTTAGTATTTGTGCTCCATGACTGGATATATTTAGCAGTTAATAAGTGAGTATTACAGTAGCAGGACACTGATGGACGACAGGCCTAAATAGGCTGGATTTCTAATGGGTTAATGTTTAGTCAATACCGTTATGGCATGTGTATGGAGTTGTCATGGTACAAAGATGCTTCTGTTTTAACAAAGCCACAATTTTTTAAAATAAATGTTCAGAATTTGAGCTAAACGGTAGCTGTCATAACTGTCATACCTATAAGGTAGAGGAAAGGAAATTGTGTCCCTGATCTAAACACAATACCCCATAATGTAACGGCAGTCTAAGTCGAGAAGGATCTGAGGACCAATGTGCAGCGTGGTAATTTTCCATGATTTAATTAACACAAAACAAGACACTATATAAAATGACAAAACGTCACAGTCCTAGCTGGTGCAGACAAAACACAAAGACAGGAAACAACCACCCACAATCCCCAACACAAAACAAGCCACCTATATATGATTCTCAATCAGGGACAACGATTGACAGCGGCCTCTGATTGAGAACCATATTAGGCTGGACACAGAAACAGACGAACTAGACACACACCATAGAATTCCCACCCAGCTCACGTCCTGACCAACACTAAACAAGCAAAACACATAAGAACTCTGGTCAGGACGTTACACATAATGTCAAAGTGAAATGTAGTTTTTCGAATTTTTTACAAATAAAGTATTTAACCGAGTTATGGCAAGCCTAAATAAGTAACAATGTGCTTAACAAATCACATAATAAGTTGCATGGACTCATTCTGAGTTCAATAATAGTGGTTAACATTATTTTTTAATGACTACCCCATCTCTGTACCCCACATATACAATTATCTGTAAGGTCCCTTAATCGAGTAATGAATTTCAAGCACAGATTCAACCACAAAGACCAGGGAGGTTTTCCAACACCTTGCAAAAGGCACCAATTGTTAGATGTGTACAACAATAAAAAAGCAGACACCAAATATCCCTTTGAGCATGGTGAAGTTATTAATTAGACTTTGGAAGGCAGTGGAGGCTGCTGAGGAGAAGACGGCTCATAATAATGCCTGGAACGGAGTGAATGGAATGACATCAAAACACATGGAAACCATGTTTCAATATTAGGCTATATATAATTCAAAGAAAGAGAAAGAGACCTTAATGTCTGGACTGTATAATACAGTCAATTGCTAAATTAAGGAACTGGCAGTCTCCCTCTCTCTCTGTTTTCTTCTATTGAATTCAGTATACAACCTTTTGGGTTTGTCAAAGAACAATGCTGGGACTAGTTTATGTGGATGCGGATAGATTTACAGTGTTGTGCTTCGTTTGACAATGCTGCTCCCGTATGCGTATCTTTCTGCCAAGAAGTGATGGGCCTTTCAGAGAATGAAATAAACGGGAGATAGGCGGACATTCCAGCCTTCAGTTGCAGTAACTATGTAATGTAATCCAACACCAGAATCCCTTGTTACTACAGCTCATAAATCCACTCACTTGGCTGAAGAGACAGACAATTAAAATACATTGACCTTTATTTAAATATATGATGACTTGTGTTTAGTAAATAGCACTGTATAAATATCTAGTAGATGTCTATTGCCTTAGCAATGTGTTATTAAAGCCAATCTAACATCTTGTTAGGCTATATTAGAAGTAGTCGTGTCTAAATATTTCCCCGAATCCCCCTTCCCTAATTAGCCTACTGTAGTAGGTATGAAATACATTTCATACAATATACAGCTTCCATTGGCATTCATGAATACACGCCACTGGTATGCTACATGACTTGTGTCAGTGTGCGTGAGTGTGTCTATCTCTGTTTACTTCCTATCTCAACAGCACCACAGCAGCTGATCTGTCATTTATCACAGAACCAGCACTTGGACCAGCAGAACCAGAACTTTTAGCAAATAAGTAGGGTAATTTCACACATTTAACAGCGTAGCCCTCAAGAGCCCTTTTTATGGCATCACCTTTCCGTTTTTCTGTTTCGACTGAGTGACTGACAGAGAGTAAGAGCGGGTCACATGCCACGTTCAAATCAACTGGGAAATCTCAAATTTCCAACTGCAGTGCGTTCAAGACTCCTGGGAACTCGGAAATAAACAAGCTCTGACTGGGGGGGGAAATAAATAAATAAATACAACATTCGGTCGTCCAACTCAGAATTCCAACTCAGAATCTTGGGCCTCTTTCTAGAGCTCCGACTTTCCAACCTGAAGATCACTGATGTCATGATTTGACCTTGTAGTTCCCATTTGTATTGAAAGCACCATCACTCTCGCTGATAATGTGCATTTGACTTTGAATGTGAATTTGCACCACCTCAGCCAATCAGAAAACCGTCCGCCTATGGCTAAACTGACCAAGACGCACCGCCAACAGCACATAAAATCTTGCATAATTCTGGCCAAAAACAAGGACAATTTCTCTCAAACAGTGGCATTATTATGGGCTTTTTAGGTGAGCGCTGATGCCGCTTTGTCAAAGGCAGGGACGCAAAATATTTATCTTGTCCATTGATCTCAGCACGCTTCTCCAGAGAATACCATGAGTGTAAGGCTGTCATCAAGACAAAGCGTGGCTACTTTGAAGAATCTAAAATCTATTTTGATTTGTTTAACACTGTTTTGGTTACTACATGTGTTATTTCATAGTTTTGACGTCTTCACTATTATTCTACAATGTAGAAAATAGTAAAAATAAAGAAAAACCCTTGAATGAGTAGGTGTGTCCAAACTTTTGACTGGTACTGTGTATATGTATTTTTTTTATGTGATTTTCGAAAAGCCCACCCCAGTAAAAGATGGTCCGGCCCTTCTGGCATTTGCCAAAATTGCCAGACGGCCAATCTGCCCATGATACATCCAGTCACTACAAAGATACAGGTGTCCTTTTTAACTTAGTTGCAGGAGAGGAAGGAAACTGCTAAGAGATTTCAACAACATTGCAGTTATTCCACAATACTAACCAGACAACAGAGTGAAAAGAAGGAAGCCTGTACAGAATCATTTTTTTCTCCAAAACATGCATCCTGTTAAGGCACTTAAATATTGCTGCAAATAAATGAATGTTTTTTCCTGGATATAAAGCGTTAAGTTTGGGGCAAATCCAACACAACACATCACTGAGTACCACTCTTCATATTTTCAAGCATGGTGGTGGCTGCATCATGTTATGGGGATACTTGTCATCGGCAAGGACTAGGGCGTTTTTTAGGAAAAAAATTAATGGAATACAGCTAAGCACAGGTAAAATCTTGCAAGAACCTGGTTCAGTCTGCTTTCCAACAGGCACTGGGAGATGAATTCAACTTTGAGCTGGACAATAATCTAAATCACAAGGCCAAATCTACACTGGAGTTGCTAACCACGAAGACGTTGAAAGTTCTTGAGTGGCCTACTTACAGTTTTGATTTAAATCGACTTGACAATCTATGGCAAGAACTGAAACTGTCTGTCTATTAATGATCAACAACCAAATTGTCGCCAATTTATTAATGCACAATTAATTTGCCTAAATGGATAATGGAAACATTAAACCATTTCATTTTTATCCTACTGTTATTTTTTTTGGTGTGACATTATTACGTCCAGCCGTTTTTATCGACACAAGACAGTTTAATGGAAATGCACCGTAGCAGGCAATTATTGCATCTATTTCTATGCCACATTTCCAAATGCCAAAAAAAATAAAAAATTACTGGACAAGTTAATGGAAACATAGCTAGTGACAACCTCTGAGGAAAACAACAAGCACTTTTAGCACCTTCAAGGCCAGTGTTTCCCTACTCTGGTCCTCGAGTACCCTCAACAGCACACATTTTAGTTGAAGCCCGGGACAAAAACACCTGATTGAGGGCTTGATAATTATTTGACAAGTAGAATCATGTGTGCTTGTCTGGAGCTACAACAAAAATGTGTTCTGTTGGGGGTACTCGAGGACTGGAGTTGGGTAACTGTGTGTCACCAGTTCTTATGACTGTTTCTTTATATTCTTGACAACTTTGCAAGTTTTCTTGTGAATTTCTCAATTAATGTTTTGAGGCAAAGTGATTCAGTCAGTTGATTATGCAACAGGTAATCCATAAAGTCCTTCGGTCATCCTCCATTATTCTAAAGTGTACACGTTGGATCCAATTTGTTCAGGGACAGAAGTTCAAGGTATTGCATGTGGATAGATACAACTAGCAGGTGAAGATTGAGTTGTATTCCGTAAATCGAAAGTCACAGGAGTGAACTGACCTGTGGTGGAGGTGCAGTGATTACAAATGGTTGGCTGTGCTGTCTTTACAAAACAAAAAAACATCACAATAACCGATATCTAGGCACATGTCCTATGCGTGTATAAACAGTTCTGTATCAATCCTTGTAATGATTTGTATTTCTTACATATTTTTTTATTTATTTTATTTTATTTATTTCACCTTTATTTAACCAGGTAGGCAAATTGAGAACACGTTCTCATTTACAATTGCGACCTGGCCAAGATAAAGCAAAGCAGTTCGACACATACAACAACACATAGTTACACATGGAGTAAAACAAACATACAGTCAATAATACAGTGAAAAATAAGTCTATATACAATATGAGCAAGTGAGGTGAGATAAGGGAGGTGAAGGCAAACAAAATATATATATAAATAAATAAAAATATAAAAAGGCCATGGTGGCGAAGTAAATACAATATAGCAAGTAAAAAAAGTAGAGATAGTAGAGATAGAAAAAAGTAGAGATAGAAATAATGGGGTGCAAAGGAGCAAAATAAATAAATAAATAAATACAGTAGGTAAAGAGGTAGTTGTTTGGGATAAATTATAGATGGGCTATGTACAGGTGCAGTAATCTATGAGCTGCTCTGACAGCTGGTGCTTAAAGCTAGTGAGGGAGATAAGTGTTTCCAGTTTCAGAGATTTTTGTAGTTCGTTCCAGTCATTGGCAGCAGAGAAGTGGAAGGAGAGGCGGCCAAAGGAAGAATTGGTTTTGGGGGTGACCAGAGAGATATACCTGCTGGAGCGCGTGCTACAGGTAGGTGCTGCTATGGTGACCAGCGAGCTGAGATAAGGGGGGACTTTACCTAGCAGGGTCTTGTAGATGACCTGGAGCCAGTGGGTTTGACGACGAGTATGAAGCGAGGGCCAGCCAACGAGAGTGTACAGGTCGCAGTGGTGGGTAGTATATGGGGCTTTGGTGACAAAACAGATGGCACTGTGATAGACTGCATCCAATTTATTGAGTAGGGTTTTGGAGGCTATTTTGTAAATGACATCACCGAAGTCGAGGATTGGTAGGATGGTCAGTTTTACAAGGGTATATTTGGCAGCATGAGTGAAGGATGCTTTGTTGCGGAATAGGAAGCCAATTCTAGATTTAACTTTGGATTGGAGATGTTTGATGTGAGTCTGGAAGGAGAGTTTACAGTCTAACCAGACACCTAGGTATTTGTAGTTGTCCACATATTCTAAGTTAGAGCCGTCCAGAGTAGTGATGTTGGACAGGCGGGCAGGTGCAGGCAGCGATCGGTTGAAGAGCATGCATTTAGTTTTACTTGTATTTAAGAGCAATTGGAGGCCACGGAAGGAGAGTTGTATGGCATTGAAGCTCGCCTGGAGGGTTGTTAACACAGTGTCAAAAGAAGGGCCAGAAGTATACAGAATAGTGTCGTCTGCGTAGAGATGGATCAGAGAATCACCAGCAGCAAGAGCGACATCATTGATGTATACAGAGAAGAGAGTCGGTCCAAGAATTGAACCCTGTGGCACCCCCATAGAGACTGCCAGAGGCCCGGACAACAGACCCTCCGATTTGACACACTGAACTCGATCAGAGAAGTAGTTGGTGAACCAGGCGAGGCAATCATTAGAGAAACCAAGGCTGTCGAGTCTGCCGATGAGGATGTGGTGATTGACAGAGTCAAAAGCCTTGGCCAGGTCAATGAATACGGCTGCACAGTATTGTTTCCTATCGATGGCGGTTAAGATATCGTTTATGACCTTGAGCGTGGCTGAGGTGCACCCATGGCCAGCTCTGAAACCAGATTGCATAGTGGAGAAGGTATGGTGGGATTCGAAATGGTCGGTAATCTGTTTGTTGACTTGGCTTTCGAAGACCTTAGAAAGGCAGGGTAGGATAGATATAGGTCTGTAGCTGTTAGGGTCAAGAGTGTCCCCCCCTTTGAAGAGGGGGATAACCGCAGCTGCTTTCCAATCTTTGGGAATCTCAGACGACACGAAAGAGAGGTTGAAAAGGCTAGTAATAGGGGTGGCAACAATTTCAGCAGATAGTTTTAGAAAGAAAGGGTCCAGATTATCTAGCCCGGCTGATTTGTAAGGGTCCAGATTTTGCAGCTCTTTCAGAACATCAGCTGACTGTATTTGGGAGAAAGAGAAATGGGGAAGGCTTGGGCGAGTAGCAGAGGGGAGGGCAGTGCTGTTGACCGGGGTAGGGGCAGCCAGGTGGAAAGCATGGCCAGCCGTAGAAAAATGCTTATTGAAATTCTCAATTATAGTGGATTTGTCGGTGGTGACAGTGTTTCCTATCTTCAGTGCAGTTGGAAGCTGGGAGGAGGTGTTCTTATTCTCCATGGACTTTACAGTGTCCCAGAACTTTTTTGAATTTGTGTTGCAGGAAGCAAATTTCTGCTTGAAAAAGCTAGCCTTGGCTTTTCTAACTGCCTGTGTATATTGGTTTCTAGCTTCCCTGAAAAGTTGCATATCACGGGGGCTGTTCGATGCTAATGCAGAACGCCATAGGATGTTTTTCTGTTGGTTAAGGGCAGTCAGGTCATGAGAGAACCAAGGGCTATATCTGTTCCTGGTTCTAAATTTCTTGAATGGGGCATGCTTATTCAAGATGGTGAGGAAGGCATTTAAAAAAAATATCCAGGCATCCTCTACTGACGGGATGAGATCAATATCCTTCCAGGATACATCGGCCAGGTCGATCAGAAAGGCCTGCTCGCTGAAGTGTTTCAGGGAGCGTTTGATAGTGATGAGTGGAGGTCGTTTGACCGCTGACCCATTACGGATGTAGGCAATGAGGCAGTGATCGCTGAGATCTTGGTTGAAAACAGCAGAGGTGTATTTGGAGGGCAAGTTGGTTAGGATGATATCTATGAGGGTGCCCGTGTTTACGGAATTGGGGTGGTACCTGGTAGGTTCATTGATAATTTGTGTGAGATTGAGGGCATCAAGCTTAGATTGTAGGATGGCTGGGGTGTTAAGCATGTTCCAATTTAGGTCGCCTAGCAGCACGAGCTCTGAAGATAGATGGGGGGCAATCAGTTCACATATGGTGTCCAGAGCACAGCTGGGGGCAGAGGGTGGTCTATAGCAGGCGGCAACGGTGAGAGACTTGTTTTTAGAGAGGTGGATTTTTAAAAGTAGAAGTTCAAATTGTTTGGGAACAGACCTGGATAGTAAAACAGAACTCTGCAGGCAATCTTTGCAGTAGATTGCAACACCGCCCCCTTTGGCCGTTCTATCTTGTCTGAAAATCTTGTAGTTGGGGATGAAAATGTCAGAATTTTTGGTGGTCTTTCTAAGCCAGGATTCAGACACGGCTAAAACATCTGGGTTGGCAGAGTGAGCTAAGGCAGTGAACAAAACAAACTTAGGGAGGAGGCTTCTAATGTTAACATGCATGAAACCAAGGCTATTACGGTTACAGAAGTCATCAAAAGAGAGCGCCTGGGGAATAGGAGTGGAGCTAGGTACTGCAGGGCCTGGATTCACCTCTACATCACTAGAGGAACAGAGGAGGAGTAGGATAAGGGTACGGCTAAGAGCTATGAGAATTGGTCGTCTAGAGCATCTAGAACAGAGAGTAAAAGGACGTTTCTGGGGGCGATAAAATAGCTTCAAGGAATAATGTACAGACAAAGGTATGGTAGGATGTGAATACAGTGGAGGTAAACCTAGGTATTGAGTGATGATGAGAGAGATATTGTCTCTAGAAACATCATTGAAACCAGGTGATGTCATCGCATATGTGGGTGGTGGAAATGAAAGGTTGGATATGGTATAGTGAGCAGGGCTAGAGGCCCTACAGTGAAATAAGCCAATAAACACTAACCAGAACAGCAGTGGACAGGGCATATTTACATTAAGGAGAGGCATGCTTAATCGAGTGATCAATAAGGGTCCAGTGAGTAGAGGTTGGTTGGGGTCACGGCGATCCAGACAGCTGGCCGGGTAGATGGCTATCGGTAGCAAGATAGCACAGGATGGAGGTCTATTTTTAGACACCTCGTGCGTTTCCGTCGGTAGATTAGTGGGGTTCCGTGTCTTGTAGAGGGGATCAATCCAATTGGCAAAATAGATATAGTGACCCAAGAAAAAAATAATAATAAATTGTCCGAAATACTTATTAAGATAGCAGCCGATAAGACAGCTAACGATTAGCGGGCCCCAGGTGAGCGTTCAGGTAACGTCGCGACGGAGGTGCCAGTTGGATAACTCCCTCGGGCAGATAACGTCGGCAGTCAATCGTGAAGGCCCGGTGGGGCTCCGTATCTGCAGCAAAAAAAAAAACCCGGGTCCGGATAGGTGACTGTAGCCCAGGAATGGCTGATGGAACTCCTCAGCTGGCTAGCTCCGGAATAATTTAAGTTTGCTCCGGGATCGACGTAAGCCAATAGTCACACGGTTTGCAGCTAGCTAGCTGCGAAATCAAGGTGCAAATGTCCAGAGCCTGCGGCTGAAATCCTGGGAAACTGAGAGAAAAAAAAGGCCCGGTATGCTCCGGTCCGAGTCGCGTTGCACAAAAGTGCCGGTAGATTATCGAGCTAAAGGAATAGCTGATGACCACAAAACGTGGGCAGCTGAAACACCAACGCTAGCCAGCAAGCCGGCTAACTTCTGGGCAGCTTCAAATTAGCTTTCGGCTAGCTTTTGGCTAACTTCTGGTTAGCTTTCTGGCTAACTTCTGATTAGCCCCTGGTTAGCTTCACTGTGGATTTTCAGATTTGAGGTAAATAATACTTTTTTGTTGTAATTGGTGAGGCGGGTTGCAGGAAAGCTTTTGTAGTTGAGTTCTTGGATAATAAAAAAATATAAAAGATATGCGAAGAAGGTGTAAATATATATATACAGGACAAGACAGTACGAGGACAAAAATGACGTCTGAACTGCTAAGCCATCTTGGCTAGAGAATATAGGCATATAGCTAAGTGACAGTGTGTCAAGGAAGAGTGTACAGAGGGCTATTTTCTCCAGTTTGACTTCCCCACAACAATTGTACCAGATTGGGCCTGACAACTGGCCCTGTTACGGACACCAACCAGAACGCACTGTGTAGGAGAATGGGCAGAAGCCTCACCTCGGACTGCCTCAATCCTCATCAATGGTGTCAGACAGGTAAATATGTACCAACATTATCCAGAGTACATTGCTCATACTCTAAACGTCATGTGTAGGTATTTGCTTAGTTCCTCTGATGAAGAACATCCTGAATAAAGTAATTACAAAACAATTCGGTTGTATCAGACTTAACTCCCAAACATCATGTCATTGAATGCATGACGGAAGTCATAGTCACATAAATCAGTTGTTTATCCACGTATAATCATGAATAATTTTGGTCAATCGACCCACTAGGCACAGACATCAATGCAACGCAATTTAATTGAAATAACGTGGAAACAAAATTGACTCAACCAATGTGTTTAACCTGGGAAGTTAGTCAGTGCATCATCATTTGTTCCCTCTAGGGTGTACCATTGTATATGTTATATCCACAACTAGAGTGACTGAAGATAATGTAATTCAAATGACACAGAGAAAGTGGGCTCAATCTCTTCGAGGCATTCATGAGAATGAGGTAAATCTGTTGTCACGTGAGACATCTTTGTGTAATGGACTTGTTCAGCGCTTTTGACAATGTGGGAAAACTGAGTAGAGGGAATGTTAATAAATTGAGAACAGATGTGGGGATGTGACTTGACCTGTGCTTGAAATCCAATGACCGAATACTGTGGTATTCTGGTTACCTAAAATGGGGAAGGTGTCACGCCAAACATTCCCTCCATATGGGGAAAAGGACAGTCAAGAAGTAGGTTGAACAGTTTGATCAACGTAGGGACATTAGTCAATTTTCTTTGCATTACACAGAAATAATGTATGGTACATATGTGTACTGTAATTGATTTTAGGATATCTTTCATTCTCTGCTGCTGGGATGATTGGCTATGGAGTCCATTCACCAGGGTTGTTTAGAAGGGCACAGCTTGGCAAATGTTTTGCAACAGAAAACTAAAATATATTTTCTTTGTGACAAGTTTAAGTTACACTACCTTGTGGAAAACATTTTCTGTCAACTTAACATGAACCGGATTTCACAGGACAGTTGGTTCTTGTACAATAATATGGTAAACAGCCAAAATGGCTGCACTGAGATGTGTAACAGATATGCATGCTCTTACGGTCACACCTACTCCCGCTCCAGTGTTCGATGGCACCAGTCGAATAACAACCGGTCTGGCAACCATCATTACGCACACCTGCTCCCCATCATTACCTTGATAACTCTCCCTTTATTTAACCCTCAGTAGCCTCAGTTATCAGAACGCTTCTCCTGTTTTGTTGATCTGCCTTTTTCTTATGATTAAACTCACCTGCTTCCTGACTCCCAGCGTATACGTTATACTTATAGTTCTCTTTTGTATATAATCCAGATAATGCTTGATCATGTGACATGGAATTATCCATGAAATAGAAGCCAGGTGTGTGTGCTGACGTTTACACTGATGATGGCCTGATGCCGAAACGTTTGTTTTGTTTTCACCTTTCATTTATGCACCATGATGTTTTAATAAACATCTTTATTTTGCATTCAAGCCTCAAATTTAGATTTATAATAATCTCCATCTCTTCCAGTATTCTTATTTTGACTCCTACTCACCTGGGACACTATTAGGTAGTAAGGACCTTAAAAGAGTGTAGACGGCCTCTTATGTGGGATGCATGCCAGCAAAGCCACAACACAACACTAAATAATACATTGATTGCACTATAACGGTGACAAATGGTGGCCACAAACTGTTTGGGCCCACATAAAGCTGTCCCAATAGCAGTCCCAATATCTTACCACTGGCTATCAGCGGAGCCTTGTCAGGCAGCGAAACAGTTCATTCAGCCTTATTTACTGCCTTTACAAAATAAAAAAAAGTCAGCTGATATGGCTGGATAAGAGGCAATCCGTAATCTCGATTAAGACAATGAGCTAGCTAGGACGGACGTAACGTTAGTCAATAACTATTTGTTTAGCACTTTTGAAATATACAGCGACAGAATTCAACACATGGGCCATTCTTACAGTGTTCTCCCTGTACATCAAGTCAGAACTGTAGAATAAATAAAGGGGGCATATACGCAGGCAATAAAAGCTCTTACAATATTCAATGATTACATTTCTCTAAAACAGGTTATAGGCTACATGTACACCACCAAGTCAGAACAGTAGGCGAAATAAAGAGGGGTAAATAGACCAAATTATTAGGGTGAAGCACATGGTATACTAACATATTACTACACAACATACACTTAGTATTACTTTCTAAGCTACAGTATACAATACTATATACAATAAGTTGAGTGAATTTTGGTCCATTCCTCCTGACAGAGCTGGTGTAACTGAGTCAGGTTTGTAGGCCTCTTCTGGAGGCTCCGGACTGGAGACCGTCGCTGGAGGCTTCGTGCCGGGGAACGTCGCTGGAGGCTTCGTGCCGGGGAACGTCGCTGGAGGCTTCGTGCCATGAATCGTCGCTGGAGGCTTCGTGCCATGGATCGTTGCTGGAGGCTTCGTGCCATGGATCGTCGCTGGAGGCTTCGTGCCATGGATCGTCGCTGGAGGCTTCGTGCCATGGATCGTCGCTGGAGGCTTCGTGCCATGGATCGTCGCTGGAGGCTTCGTGCCATGGATCGCCGCGGGAGGCTTCGTGCCATGGATCGTCGCTGGAGGCTTCGTGCCATGGATCATCGCTGGAGGCTTCGTGCCATGGATCATCGCTGGAGGCTTCGTGCCATGGATCATCGCTGGAGGCTTCGTGCCATGGATCATCACTGGAGGCTTCGTGCCATGGATCATCACTGGAGGCTTCGTGCCATGGATCATCACTGGAGGCTTCGTGCCATGGATCATCACTGGAGGCTTCGTGTCATGGATGATCACTGAAGGCTTCGTGCCATGGATGATCACTGGAGTGAGGAGACGTATGGGCAGTCTGGTACATGGAGCTGCCACAGGGCTCACCAGGCTGGAGAGACATACAGGAGGCCTGGTTCTGACAGCAGGTACAGGACTCACCAGGCTGGGGAGACATACTGGAGGCTTGGTTCTTGGCGGAGGCACCAGATACACTGGGCCGTAGAGGCGCACTGGAGGTCTCGAGCGTAGAGCCTGCACAACCCGTCCTGGCTGGATGGTTATCTTCGCCCTGCACATGCGGGGTCCTGGCAAAGGACGCACTGGGCTGTGCAGACGCACCGGAGACACTGTGCGTAGAGAAGGCGCAGGATATACTGGGCCGAGGAGGCGCACTGGAGTTCTGGAGAGCAGGGCTGGCACAACCCTTCCTGGCTGGATGCTCACCCTAGCCCGGCAACTGCGGGGTGCTGGCACAGGACGTACTGGGCTGTGGATGCGCACTGGAGACACTTTGCGCTTCACGCATAACACGGTGCCTGACCAGTACCAGTACCACCAGTACCAGTACCACGCTCCTCAAAGTGACTATCTTGCTCCAGACTCCAACCCCTCAAAACTTTTTCTGCCCTCTTCACTGCCAACCACTCCTCGCTCAAACGGTCCAAGAATCCCTCCTCGGTCTCGGACTCACCCCTCACTCCCCCCTTCCCCAAAAAATTGGGGGCTGCCTCTCGGGTTTCTGTCCTCTCCTCCTGACCATGCTGCTTGGTCCGTTTGTGGTGGGTAGTTCTGTCACGGCCGTCAAAGGAAGTGGACCAAAGTGCAGCGTGGTGAGCGTACATTATCCTTTATTTTGGAATGACGCCAACAAAACAAGAAACACAAATAAACAACCATGAAGCTTACGAGGGCATAGTGCCACAAACACAAGTCAACTACCCACAACCAAAGGAGGGAAAAAGGGCTACCTAAGTATGGTTCCCAATCAGAGACAACGATAGACAGCTGTCCCTGATTGAGAACCATACCTGCCCAAAACATAGAACCACAAAATCATAGAAAACAAAACATAGAATGCCCACCAAATCACACCCTGACCAAACCACATAGACATAAAAAGGCTCTCTAAGGTCAGGGCGTGACAAGATGGAAAAAGCTGTCTTTGAAACAGTCTTGATATGTTTGTCAAAAGAAAGATCAGGGTCCAGAGTAACGCCGAGGTCCTTCACAGTTTTATTTGAGACGACTGTACAACCATCAAGATTAATTGTCAGATTCAACAGAAGATCTCTTTGTTTCTTGGGATCTAGAACTAGCATCTCTGTTTTGTCCAAGTTTTTAAAAGTTGAAAATTTGCCGCCATCCACTTCCTTATGCCTGAAACATAGGCTTCCAGGAAGGGCAATTTTGGGGATTCACCATGTTTTATCGAAATATAGAACTGTGTGTCGTCCGCATAGCAGTGAAAGTTAACATTTATATTTCCGAATGACATCACCAAGAGGTAAACTATATAGTGAAAACAATAGTAATCCTAAAACAGAGCCTTGAGGAACACCGAAATTTACAGTTGATTTGTCAGAGGACAAACCATTCACAGAGACAAACTGATATCTTTCCGACAGATAAGATCTAAACCAGGCCAGAACTTGTCCGTGTAAACCAATTTGGGTTTCCAATCTCTCCTAAAGAATGTGGTGATCGATGGTATCAAAAGCAGCACTAAGGTCTAGGGCAGGGGTGTCAAAGTCAAATGGACGGAGGGCCAAATAAAAAATGTAGCTACAAGCCGAGGGCCGGACTGTTCGAATGTTCATTGAAATTTTTTTAAATGACGCATATAGTCTAGTGAACCTAATTGAACCTACTGAAAACCTAACAAATATATTCCAATATGATCAGATAAATAAAGCAATATTTTCTTATGGCTCTGTCAGTAATCTTTAATTTTCAACAGACACAAAAGACAAATTTCCTTTATATAAAAATCCCCATAACATGAACATTAAATGAAAGAAACCGGTATTCAAGGCACCATCAGTAGCCTATATTTTCTATTTTAGCAAAAGTGGGCTAAATTTACTTCAAAGAAAAAAACAATAATAGCAATTTTCTATCATCCACTCAACTGAAATATTTTTAAAATATAATTGGATTGAAATACAATAAAATAAAGTGCAAAAATCTATTAATCAAAAACAACACTTTGTTTAAGGAGAAGTAACATGCAGTGAAAACAAATATTAAACTTTAACTTTTAAACTTGAACTGAGTAAAAACTCTAAATATGTGATTGCACAGTAATGTTCACTTGTTTGAGGTTGAGGGTGATACTTGGTGGTGTCCCATCTTTTCCACAAGTTCATCAATGTTCGGGGTAAGGCTCTGAGCTGAGGAAATCCTCAGAATTGAGTGGAGGTGTTCAGCAGTAAGTCGACTTCTGTGTGATGTTTTGTTCAGGTTCATCAAAGAAAACAGTTGTTCACACAGGTATGTGCTGCCAAACATAGACAACGTTTGAGCAGCCTGGATGCGCAGCTGGGGCATTGTGTCGGGGAGGAAACGGGCGAACTCCGCAGCACCCACTGCCGCATATTTTGCCCTCAGTGCATCATTGCATTGGAGGTCAATCAACTCCATTTGGAGGTTTGGTGGTGAGCTTTCCACGTCAACAGCAAATGGGTTACCGAGCAGTTCCAACCTGCTTTTTTGTGCTTCAAAGTCAGCAAATCGGCGTCGAAAGTCAGCGGCAAGCATACCTATTTTATCAGCCAACTGTGCGCTCGGGAACGCACTGGTAGAGAGCTTCTCTTTCATGGTCTGGCAGCTGGGAAGTGGCTCAAATTTTCTTTCCGCATCTGCGTCTCCCACAGAGTCAGTTTGGTTTTAAATGCCTTCACTGTACTGTACATATCAGAGATGACATGATCCCGACCCTGCAGCTGCAAGTTCATTGCATTCAGATGACTCGTAATGTCACACAGAAAAGCCATTTCACACAGAAACATTTCGTCTCGGAGTTGTGTTGTGTCTTTCCCTTTGCTGTCCAAGAACAGACAAATCTCCTCACGAAGCTCGAAACATCTTTGAAGCACCTTTCCCTGGCTTAGCCATCGCACCTCTGTGTGATAAGGCAAATCACCATGCTCCGTTTCTAACTCCGTCAGAAATGCCTTGAACTGGCGGTGATTCAAACCTTTGGCTCTGATAAAGTTAACTGTGCGCGTGATGATGCTCATTACATGCTCCATTTTCAAGGCTTTACCGCACAACGCTTCCTGGTGTATGATACAATGATAAGCTGTCAGCTCACCTGTCGCGTTTTCCTCTTGCATCTTTTCCCGTATCTTCGCCACCAGTCCGCTCCTGTGTCCACACATCGCAGGTGCTCCGTCGGTTGTCAAACCCACAAGTTTTTCCCAAGGCAGCTCCATCTCATTTACACATCTTGACACCTCTTCATACAAATCATGCCCCGTAGTTGTGCCATGCATAGGACGTAAAGCCAAAAACTCCTCTGTCACGCTTAGGCTGGAGTCCACTCCGCGGATGAAAATTGACAACTGGGCAATGTCAGAAATGTCGGTGCTCTCATCCACAGCCAAGGAATATGCAATGAAATCTTTTCCCTTTTTCACAAGCTGCTCTTTTAGATTGATGGACAACTGGTCTACTCTCTCGGCAATGGTGTTTCTGCTCAGACTCACATTTAAAAAGAGTTGCCTTTTTTCTGGGCAAACTTCGTCACAAACTTTAATCATGCAGTTTTTGATGAAATCCCCCTCCGTAAATGGCCGGGCTGATTTAGCGATCTCTTCTGCCAAAATAAAACTGGCCTTGACAGCAGCCTGGCCTTGTGATTTGGCTTTTTTGAACAGAGCCTGTCGAGATTTGAGGCCTCGTTTTAATTCCTCTGCCTTTTGTAGCCTTTGTTCCATGTCCATATTCTTGTTTTTGTCCGCGTGTTTCGTTTCATAATGTCGTCTCAGATTATACTCTTTCAGTACCGCCACACTTTCTCCACACAGAAGACACACAGGTTTTCCAGCTACCTCCGTGAACATATACTCCGACTCCCACCTTGTTTGAAACCCCCGGTTCTCAGTGTCCACCTTCCGTTTTGCCATTTTTGATGGGTATCTGAAAGTTAATTTTACTGTGATGCTGACGACTGCTGTGCCAATAAATATTGAAATGAAGCAGCCTACTGCTCGGTGCGTCACCGTTGCATTGTGGGAAATGTAGTATTGGTGCGTGTAAAAGATCTGCGGGCTGCCGGCTTGCTGCGGTCTGCGGGCCGGTTCTAATAATAAATCAAGATCATCCCAGGGGCCGTAAAAAACCTTCTCGCGGGCCGGATGTGGCCCGCGGGCCTTGACTCTGACATATGTGGTCTAGGGGCATGAGGACAGATGCAGAGCCTCGGTCTGACGCCATTAAAAGGTCAGTTACCGCCTTCACAAGTGCAGTCTCTATGATGGGGTCCTGTCCTGTTGACTTGTACCAGTCCGTGGCCCCCCTCCTTCCCATAGTATCCCGATGTCTAACAATAACATGTTCTGACAGTATTTACACATCCTGCTTTCCTCTCTCTCCCTCTGTGACATGATTAAGGATGTTTGAAGTTTATAGGTCGAACCCATCAGTTCCATGTAGAACCCTCTGGGGAAATTGCACTAAGGTCTAGGAGCACGAGGACAGATGCAGAGCCTTGGTCTGACGCCATTAAAAGGTAATTTACCACCTTCACAAGTGCTGTCTCAGTGCTATGATGGGTTCTAAACCAGACTGAAGCATTTCGTATACATTGTTTGTCTTCAGGTAGGCAGTGAGTTGCTGCGCAACAGCTTTTCTAACATTTTTGAGAGGAATGGGAGATTCGATATAGGCCGATAGTTTTTAAATATTTTATGGGTCAAGGTTTGGCTTTTTCAATCGAGGCTTTATTACTGCCACTTTTAGTGTGTTTGGTACACATCCGGTGGATAGAGAGCCATTTATTATCTTCAACATAGGAGGGCCAAGCACAGGAAGCAGCTCTTTCAGTAGTTTAGTTGGAATAGGGTCCAGTATGCAGCTTGAAGGTTTAGAGGCCATGATTATTTTCATCAATGTGTCAAGAGATATAGTATTTTTTTTTTTACTTGAGTGTCTCCCTTGATCCTAGGTCCTGGCAGAGTTGTGCAGACTCAGGACAACTGAGCTTTGGAGGAATGTGCAGATTTAAAGAGGAGTCCGAAATATGCTTTCTAATGATCATGATCTTTTCGTCAAAGAAGTTCATGAATTTATTACTGCTGAAGTGAAAGCCATCCTCTCTTGGGGAATGCTGCTTATTAGTTAACTTTGCAACAGTATCAAAAATAAATGTGGGATTGTTCTTATTCTCCTCAATTAAGTTGTAAAAATTGGATGATCGAGCAGCAGTGAGGGCTCTTCGATACTGCACGGTACTGTCTTTCCAAGCTAGTCGGAACTTCCAGTTTGGTGTAGTGCCATTTCCGTTCCAATTTTCTGGAAACTTGCTTCAGAGCTCGGGAATTTTCTGTATACCAGGGAGCTAGTTTCTTATGACAAATGTTTTTGTTTTTAGGGGCGCGACTGCATCTAGGGTATTACGCAAGGTTAAATTGAGTTCCTCAGTTAGGTGGTTAACTGATTTTTGTCCTCTGACGTCCTTGGGTAGGTGGAGGGAGTCTGGAAGGGCATCTAGGAATCTTTGGGTTGTCCGAGAATTTATAGCACGGCTTTTGATTCTCCTTGGTTGGGGTCTGAGCAGATTATTTGTTGTGATTGCAAACGTAATAAATTGGTGGTCCGATAGTCCAGGATTATGAAGAAAAACATTAAGATCCACAACATATATTCCACGGGACAAAACTAGGTCCAGAGTATGACTTTGGCAGTGAGTAGGTCCGGAGACATGTTGGACAAAACCCACTGAGTCGATGATGGCTCCGAAATCCTTTTGGAGTGGGTCTGTGGACTTTTCCATGTGAATATTAAAGTCACCAAAAATGTGAATATTATCTGCCATGACCTCAAGGTCCGATAGGAATTCAGGGAACTCAGTGAGGAACGCTGTATATGGCCCAGGAGGCCTGTAAACAGTAGCTATAAAAAGTGATTGAGTAGGCTACATAGATTTCATGACTAGAAGCTCAAAAGACAAAAACTCTGCAGTTTTTTTGTCAATTGAAATTTGCTATCATGAATGCTAGCAACACCTCCACCTTTGCGGGATGCGCGGGGGATATGGTCACAAGTGTAACCAGGAGGGGAGGCCTCATTTAACACAGTAAATTCATCAGGCTTAAGCCATGTTTCAGTCAGGCCAATCACATCAAGATTATGATCAGTGATTAGTTAATTGACTATAACTGCCTTGGAAGTGAAGGATCTAACCTATTTTGAGATGTGAGATATCACAATCTCTTTCAATAATGACAGAAATGGAGGAGGTATTTTTTCCAGTGAGATTGCTAAGGCGATCACCGCCATGTTTAGTTTTGCCCAACCTAGATCGAGGCAAACACAGTCTCAATGGGGATAGCTGAGCTGACTACACTGACTGTGCTAGTGGCTAACAGCCCTCCAGCTAGGATGGAGTCCGTCACTCCTCAGCAGGCCAGGGTTGGTCCTGTTTGTGTGTGAATCCCAGAAAGATGGCAAATTATCTACAAATTCTACATTTTGGGAGGGGTAGAAAACAGTTTTCAACTAGCGATTGAGTTGTGAGTTCATCACTCCCCCTAACTGGGAGGGGGCCAGAGACAATTACTCAACGCCGACACGTCTTTCTAGCTGATTTACACGCTGAGGCTATGTTGCACTTGGTGATCTGGCTGTTTCATCCTAACATCGTTGGTGCCGACGTGGAAAACAATAACCCTATACTCACCAGTTTTAGCTTCAGCCAGCACCATCTTCAGATTAGTCTTAACGTCGGTAGCCCTGTCCCCTGGTAAACAGTGTATGATCGCTGGATGATTCGTTTTAAGTCTAATACTGCGGGCAATGGAGTCGCCAATGACTAGGGTTTTCAATTTGTCAGAGCTAATGGTGGGAGGCTTCGGCGTCACAGACCCCGTAACGGGAGGAGGAGAGACCAGAGAAGGCTCAGCCTCTGACTCCGACTCGCTGCTTAATGGGGAAAACCGGTTGAAAGTTCCTGTAGGCTGAATGAGTGACACCGGTTAAGCATTCCTACAACATTTCCTTCCAGAAGCCATGAGAAAGTTGTCCGGCTGCGGGGACTGTGCGAGGGGATTTATACTACTATCTACTTATTGGTGGCAGAGTCGCTGTTTCATTCTTTCATACACTTAAATTCCCCTTGCCTAACGATTGTGTCTGAAGCTGGGCTTGCAGCACAGCTATCCTCGCTATAAGGCGATCGTTCTCCTGTATAGTATGAGTACAGCGACTGCAATTAGAAGGCATAATGTTAATGTTACTACTTAGCTTCGGCTGGTGGAGGTCCTCACGAACCACATCCAGAGAAAGCGCCCAGGGTGAAAAAGTTGAGGGAAAAACAAAAAATATAAACGGTAATTATAAAGTAAAAACCGTAAAGTTGGCAGGTAGCAAAGTAAGGTTAGCAACAAGCAGCACGTGAACAAGTCTACAAGTTGTGACCGGAAATTACGAGACAGAGATGCCTGAGGGATGAGACTGAAAATACTAATGGTATTTTCACCAGCCGTGCTTACAGGGGTTCTTCATAAACTTTCCAGCACCTTCCAGGTTTCTTGTAAACCTCGTTATACAGGCTTCTTATTTAATTGGTCAGTTTGTTATCCAAATTAGGGCAATGCACATGTGGGTGTAATCAAATAACGTTAACGGTTGAGTACCTGAGAAGGTCTTTTCCTGAGTCACCAATGGAATCAAATATAGTTGCGTACACAAAGGTATTTTTGCAATAGGAAAGTCTGTTGGGCATACTTGAGGAATGATTTGTTAATTATCCCATGCCAAAGGAATGAGCGAATAATTGTTTCCTTTCACAGCGGAAATGTACATCAGCACTTTGTTAAATATATACAGCAACAGATTATTTAAAACAATTTCAATATGAGAACTTAGCACAGTCATACTGTCTGGAACTTCAAATGGTCAGGCATTGCCATGGTGTTTGTTTTGTTGTAACGATCGTCCTGGAAAGAAGGAGACCAAAACGCAGCGTTGTAAGTGTTCATTGTAATTTAATAAACTGAACACTGAAACAACAAAAACAACAAAGAGAGTGAACGAAACAAAACAGTTCTGTCTGGTGCAACAACACAAAACAACTACCCACAACACACAGGTGGAAAAAGGCTACCTAAGTATGGTTCTCAATCAGAGACAACGATAGACAGCTGCCTCTGATTGAGAACCATACCCGGCCAAACACACAGAAAAGAAAACATAGAACACCAGACATAGAATGCCCACCCCAACTCACGCCCTGACCAAACCAAAATAGAGACATAAAAAGGATCTCTAAGGTCAGGGTGTGACAATTGTTTTGCCAAATATGGAATTGTTTTAAGATGGTAATACTATGGATCATTTAGCTATTTGATTTAGAATTTTATGACAGTTGGGTCATATTAGCTTGTCGACCAAACGGTTCAGATGCTACAGATAGAAGTTGGCGAGAAAAACCATTGTGTTCATGAGAGTCTCATCGTTCCATAGAGTGGTCATATTATTTGTTCAGATGCCACAGACGTTTTTGTGAGAAGACCGATTTTGGATGTCTCATGGCCCACTGTAAGAGGATGCAGCCCAAGTATAGCAGCCTGGGCAACATCAGTTGCATCACCCAGATGGACCAGAGAGCTGTGAAGCACTTCCTGTCGAGGGGTCAGGCAAGGAAGACATCCACAGGGGATTTTCATATTGTCATGCTGGTCATTGGCTTTGAGATTGAATTGAACATACATTTACACATTGACATCTTCAAAGGTAGAAATTTTGCATATGGGTGAATAATTATTTTGGTGAGTAATTTACAGGTTTGGTGAGTAACTGATTACGTGTATTCTGATTGCAAAAAAATAACTGTAATCAGTCGTTACCAGCTAAAATATTGTAATCAGATGAAAGATACTTTTAAAAAACTAGATGATTACTTATTGGATTACTTTTAAATCAGAAAGGATTTTTGTGAAAAAATACATTATGACACCTTTCTGTTTTCTCAATGACATTCAATTCAGCACTGAACTAAGTTGCAATTTTAAGTTTGTTCCACCTGAGCAAGTCTGACCAAGTCACAGACCATTATTATGACGCACCAAATGTTCTTGATGGATCCATTTTGTCTTCTTCAAATGCTTCTTAAGGGGTAAAGTAATCAGATTATGCAACTAGCAACTATAACCGATTACATTTAGAAAGTAACCCACCCAATCCTGTTTGTAGGCTAATAGCAATTATGCATGGTGAGAGGTTCAGGAAGCTAATTAATATATTATTTGATATGTCCTTCCCCAAGGGTTCCTAGTATTTTAGTGACATTTCCTCCTATGAATAGACTAACGGGAACAATAACTAGTATTTATTATCAGTGCAATTAATACATGATTCCATGAATAGCCTAACATCAGGCATTTCTAACAGTCAATTAATATGAGAAGAACTCAGCATAAAATGCATATACTATTGACGGATAGAAATTGTCAATTCAGTAGAATAGGGGCTCAATTCAATCTCCTTCGCGGAGACTAATGTTCCTGCTTTAGCAGAGACTGCATTCACAGTAAACGCTGCACATGTCGGCTCAATCAGGAAATTATCTTTATCGGAATTTGTAACGTTTCCGCTTGGTTAAAATTGGTTACTCATACCAACGTCAACACGTTTAACTGACTAATAGGCTATGTTAAAACCAACCTCAGTGACGCCCAATGCGCTTGCATTTGCGCGCACTTAAATAGGCGGTCTTCTTTCTGGACCAAATAAATAAAGCATCTATTTGAATCCAAGGAGAGGTGCATTAGCCTACACAATGACGGTATGTAGAAACATATGCTTAGCCTGTATGAAAACTGTCTTTTTACTTCATTGCAATTAACTGAATATGAACCAAATGCTGTGAACCAAATGCTGTACAAACAAATTGAATGACAACCTGTCTGTTCTATCCCTACAGCTCTTTTTTATGTTGATGCTAGTCAGTGCTGATGCCAGTATGGCACTTCACGCCCGAACTTTCAAAAACGATGATCGCTACTCTGGTCTTTCGATAGTGTGTGACCGCTGTCCACCTGGAACTTACCTCCGCGCGCCCTGCAGTGCCATGCGAAAGAGCGACTGTGCGGAATGTCCCAATGGGGCATACACTGAATTTTGGAACCACATCTCCAAGTGCCTGCGCTGCAGCATGTGCGCCGAGAACCAGGTTGTCAAGCAGGAGTGTTCTCCATCCAACAACTGCGAGTGCGAGTGCAAGGAGGGTTACTACTTCAACAAGAAATACGAAGCATGTATCAAACATAAAGAATGTCCCCCCGGGTATGGAGCAAATACTACAGGTATGGCTAAAATAGAGCCCGCGTTTTACATAAAGAAAATGTTATACGCGAAATGACTATTTCCACTTAATCTATTTGATTTCAACACTTTCTTATCATCACGGTTTACAGTCTATAGTTCCATATGCGTAGGTTGCATGTTCAGATGTCTCAGTCTCTCCTGATTGTGTTTCTCTTGGTTTGGATTGTAAAAATGACATTTGGCATCAATAACAAATCTGCGAATTAAGGTGAATTAAAGGGATACTTCAATTATTTCATTTATGTAGATATGGTTTATTACCATGAAAGCAGTCTATAGACATTATACTGAATGCAATACACACTAATGTTTAGTTAAACTAGCCACGCAAACAATTAGCAAACATGTAAATCAATCCCCCCCGTTTAGCATGTATCGAATGTCAAACCCAAATAAAATCTTAAATGGATTGTGTTCCTCATTGAATTGGTGAAAAATGATTTTGAGATAAATAATTTGGCACACATTTCAAAATATTTCCTCAGGTACACCACACCAAGATACAGAATGTGTGCAGTGTCAGGCCGGATTCTATTCTGAAGTTTCCTCCGCAAAAGCGACCTGTCTAGCGCAATCAAACTGCAAAGTTGGTGGACTTCGCGTGGTTCTGAAAGGCCAGGACTGGCACAATACACTGTGCGCCTCATGCTATGACCTCAAAACTCGTGGTAAAACACATTTTGAATAACAATATTTATAATTAACTAATAATTTTTGGCCTCAGCTGAGTTTAAGTTCCCCAACCTTGTTTTTTTATTTTCAGATGGAGCTGAATATCTGCATGAAATCCTTCCTACGTTCTTCATTCAACTTCACCAGACGATGGGAATCAAAAGAATGCGTCGGTTAGCAATGAGGCTGCCACAAGAGGGAGGCAAGAAACCGCTCATAGGAGCGGTCATGAAGCTTAATAGAAGGGGTCTTCACGACTTTATGAACAGTTGGGACCAAGGTGCAGGGAACGATCAGGTTAGGAAACTTCCTGAGGTGTTGAGGAAGATAGGGGCCTTCAACATGGGAGACAAACTAGAGCGTAAACTGGCATATATCGACCAGCAATCCAAACTCTGTGAAGAGTTAGTTGAAGTAGCCCAAAATTAGTTAAAGTAGCCTGTCATCCCCATCTTCTGAATAACATCTTGAGCAGGACAGCAAAAAGTTATTCATTTCAACAGGTGTCCATTCATTTTAAAATGGTCCATATAGGGTATGTGGGCTATACAGTCTAGACCAGGGTTCCCCAATAGGTGACCTGTGGGCCAAATTCTGCCCTTGGGTATTTTATTTGGCCACACAAGTTTTCTGGGCAAAACAATTATAATGTACAGTATATGTTTTTTTATAGGCCTATATACTTTTCTTTGTTGGACATAAAAGACTGTAAAATCACCAGGGAATCACCTCAAAGTCATTTTAATTTAGGAAATCTGTTCCCAGGTATTCCTACACATACATAGAGGTATATGTGATTGTATCCCAATGTGATCAAGGTTTGAAATTATTCTGTTTTTGTCAAACACTATATCTGTTTGGGATTCTTGCGGTCAATTTGCAGTGTACAAATTATTTATAACTATTCAAAAAACATTCCTTACCCCAGGATATTTCAACTGGTGACTATCCGGCAGAATAAAGAAAAAGGAGCACTCAGTTTCTGCATAAATCTGATAGATTTCTTGATGGGACAAACCAGGTTTTTCTTTTAAGCTGGGCTGAAGCGTGTTTGGGTATACCTTTTTTTCCATTATTTATAACTATGTTCCGGCCCCCCGACCATGCACTCAAGGAAAAATCCTCCCAAGGCTGAATGTAACTGGGGACCCCTTGTCTAGATCTATTGTTTCATTGATTGTTTTACTTAAATGTATCACGTTCCTACCTCTGCAATCAATGGTTACGCCTTCAAACACACACACACACACACACACACACAAAATGTTGCTGTTATGCAAACATGTTTTGTGATTTTGTTGCGTTTTAAGAAGGATTTCAAGATTTAAGTAAAATATATTTTTATTTATTTAAGGCACAGTTTTTGGATATGGAAAATGTTCTAATATAGTATAAGATAGAATCCATAAAACTGTCCTGAAATGCTTTTTGCAATAATGTTTCTTCCTTTTCATGTACTTTTTCATGTGAGACACAAGGACTTTGGACTACTCTTACATAAATGTCTCTCTACACTTCAAAGTAGCATTTTATTTTATTTGTGAAAAGTTGTCTTTTTTTATTTTGCTTTAGACTTTACACGGCACATGTGTTTGCAGTAATCTTGGCACCCAGAACCAAATAGACTATCTTTCGTACACGTAGATATACTACACAGTACAAGTTTCTGATCTGCTAGAGCCATTTTTCACTGAGTGTTACCCATGGAATGTGTAATCAGTTCAATAGTCAATTAAAACAATTCAACATACACACTTGACTTGCTTGCCCTGCATCGTGAAGACTTTAAATGATTATTTCAGCTGAAAGTTTTCAATTTAATAGCTTGACATAAGCACTGCTGTATCCACTCAAATAACACAAACTCTCAATTTACACAAATAATCTGCAATGAAATAATCCAGTCAATAGCAAAATCTTTGTGTGATCTATAGGTCATCGCTTACTTTTAGGCTACAGACAATAAAACTGAGATCTAGATCTAAAGACGTCTGCGTCTGAATGTTTTAAAGAACTACTCCTCTGTGTTCTCCCCAGTCATCATCACCTAGGAAATACAGACTCAGCACAGTGTTGTACTATTTGCTTAGTCATCACATACTCATCAGTACATTTGACATTTTATCAGGCTTCATCACAACCCCTTTTCATGTGATATACCACATATAGTACATGTCCACACTTTTAAGGAAGTACACCACGTTTTCACCCCTTAAATGCACAGTCATGGCCATCATCATCACTGACTGTGCACAATGTCATCCACGTTACACAGCCTTTTTGTCTGGTTATCGCAGTGATACTGACAGATGCTGCTGGAAGACATACTTGTCTGATGAACGATTAGGGAGCGTATGTTAGGCAAGCAGTGTGTCACACCACCCTTGTTTTTAAGGCAGATGACCTTCAGATACTTTCTCATTATGTAAACACAGCAAAACACTGAAGGCCTTTTATGAGTAGAAGGAAAAAGGAAATAGTAGCTGAAGGGGAATTTGATAAACAGCATAGAAGTATTCACTTCAATGCATAGCAGCTGGCTCTGGGAAAGTACAGTAAAATTGGATTATCCCCTGCTGAGAAGTGACAAAACAGCTGTTGTGTTTCAGGATACATACCTTGTAGGGACCTGGGATCCGTATTGGCCCCGTTCTGAGTCTGGATCCGGACCGTGGCTAGCATGGAAGTTAGAGTAGAGAGGCGGACCAGTAGCTGGAAGGTTCAAGCCCAGGGCCGGGCGATAAAAGTATGTTCTCTGCTCCCAGGCACCATTCACTGCCAGAGTGACCTAATATCATTGGTTAATTCTCAAATATTAAAATGGCATACAAAGAGCAGCATACAAAAAACAAAAAGATAGCATACGATCATAGATTCATTTTAGACTACACAAGCTTACAAACCATTACAATGGCAAAGTCACAATAATCACAAGAATGGCTTCAGATCAAAGTCTATGTTGAGACCGAAGGGAGCAAGGGTCTTTAAGTTAAAGATCCAGGCAGCCTCTCATTGTAACATTAAATTATCAAGGGCACCTCCTCTCCTAGGGAGGGTGACATGTTCGATGCCAATATAACGCGGAGACGAAATTGAGTGGCCTGCCTCCAAAAAGTGAGCCGCAACTGGGTAAGTCAAGTTTTTGCACCTAATGGTGCTACTATGCTACTCCTATCCATGAAGCCCTGATTCACACAGTCTCCTTTGGACAGTTGATGTTGAGACGTGTCTGTTACTTGAACTCTGTGAAGCATTTATTTGGGCTGCAATTTCTGAGGCTGCTAATTCTAATGAATTTATCCTTTGCAGCAGAGGTAACTCTGGATCTTCCATTCCTGTGGCGGTCCTCATGAGAGCCAGTTTACTCATAGCGCTTGATGGTTTTTGTGACTGCACTTGAAGAAACTTTCAAAGTTCTTGAAATGTTCCATATTGGCTGACCTTCATGTCTTAAAGTAACGATGGACTGTCGTTTCTCTTTACTTATTTCAGCTGTTCTTGCCATAATATGGACTTGGTCTTTTATCAAATAGGGCTATCATCTCTATACCCCCACACCTAACTTGTCACAACAACAAAAAATGGCTCAAATGCATTAAGAAGGAAAGAAATTCAAGGCACACCTGTTAATTGAAATGCATTCCAGGTGACTACCTCATGAAGTTGGTTGAGAGAATGCCAAGAGTGTGCAAAGCTGTCATCAAGGCAAAGGCTGGCTATTTGAAGAATCTCAAATATAAAATTTATTTTGATTTGTTTATCACTTTTTTGGTTGCTACATGATTCCATATGTGTTATTTCATAGTTTTGATGTCTTCACTGTTATTCTACAATGTAGAAAATAGTAGAAATAAAGAAAAACCCTTTAATGAGTAGGTGTTCTAAAACTTTTGACCGGTAGTGTGTATATATATATATATATTTATTTTTTTAACTGCAGCATTGTTAGTTAAGGGCTTGTAAGTAAGCATTTCATTGTTAGGTCTACACCTGTTGAATTCGGTGCCTGTGACGAATACAATTTGATTTGATATAAGCCCTGTGCAAGACCTTCATTTGAATAATTGTATACCTTACAAAGTTGTGTTTTTACATATTCCATCCCATCCCACTGAACTGTGGTGAGAGATACACCCATGTCCTCTTCCCAATTTCCTGTTCCCAACATAACTGAGTAGGGGTGTTGCTGTTTGGGGAAGAGGCCAACCACCTTGTATAAGGTGGAAACCATTCCTTTCCCAATAGCAGTATTCCTCAGTTTGATGTCTAGATTCCTCAGTTTGATGTCTAGATTCCTCAGTTTGATGTCTAGATTCCTCAGTTTGATGTCTAGATTCCTCAGTTTGATGTCTAGATTTCTCAGTTTGATGTCTAGATTTCTCAGTTTGATGTCTAGATTTCTCAGTTTGATGTCTAGATTCCTCAGTTTGATGTCTAGATTCCTCAGTTTGATGTCTAGATCCCACATCAATACCTTTTGAAGAAAAACACGTTAATATGGGTTATAATTTAGGCATGTAAAATGAATGGCGCCCTACAGGGTTGGGGTTGATTATATTTAGTTTCAGTAAATGAAAGGGTCACTTTTTATGAGGATATTCATTCATTTATTTATTTGTCTGTTCCTAAAATTGAGTTTCACTCCAGGAATTGACTGCACTGATATGGAATTGACTCCATACTGAGTGCCTTAAAGTGCTGCAAAGTGTGTGTCCAGAAAGAAACACACAAGTGTATCATGCAGTGTTCTATTTTGCATTTTGTTAATGTAGCTATTACATAGCCTTGTGCAATTTTGTTTTATCAGCTATGTCTAGTTCTGAAAACAGACACAGCACATAGCCTACCATACATTTGTTTTGTAAACATATGATGAGGATGTTTTCACTATATGTACACAGATAGTACAGTATGATATGCATGCTGCTGTCACGAAAGCTTTTTCCCTGAATGGGGTTGTCTGGTTTCTCAGCGCATAACTGACAGTGCATTCAGTGTATGCAAATTACTTTATAAAAGGAAATTTCACTAGAGGTACGTGCTGAGTAGAGGGACATACTGACTAGACGTCAACTCAAATATAGAAAGCACCCTAATAAACAGTACATTATACCAATGTGATCTAAATACAGTATCAACTCACCTGCAGCCCATACAAAGCACAAACCATAACCTTCTAAGCAAATAGCATGCTTTGCTTGGCTTTGCTTATGTAGAAATTCTATAAAACTATTTAAAACTCAGTGTTTTTACCATCTTGAGTTTCTCAATTTGAAGATGCTGTACTAAACAGAATAATATTGAAAAAAAGTGTTATTCTGCATGTGAATTGATTGTCTGATCCTACAATCTGGTGGTCAATGATCTTTGAGAAATTCAAGACCACCTTGGCCTAGCAGGAAATAGAGTCACTCAGTTGTGTACAGTACTACAGACTGGTGTATTGTGCCAATTTGAATAGAAAAATCATATGGGCTAAAATTATCCCATCTGATTTGACTGTTGCGTATGCTTATGTCAATGGCTATTCAACCAACCAACGCCCTAGAGATACAGTGCATTCTGAAAGTATTCACACCCCTTGAATTGTTCCACATTTTTTTCGTGTTACAGCCTGAATTTCAAATGGATAAAGTTTAGATTTTTGGTCACTGGCCTACACACAATACCCCATAATGTTGAAGCGGAATTATGTTTTTCGAACTTTTTACAAATGAATTAAAAATTAAAAGCTGAAATGTCTTGAGCTAATATGTAACGGCCGATGCCGGACAGGAGAAGCAGGTACGGGGAGTCAGACATTTATTCGGGAACAGACAAGGAAACAAGACAGGAACAGCGTCGGAACACGGGTAAAACGGACATGAGACAATTAATCCCGAAGCAGGGAACAGAGCTTGGGACAGACAGATACAGGGAAGGTAATGACACAAGTAATTCAGTCCACGTGAGTCCAATGATCTCTGATGCGCGTGACGGGGGGGAAGGCAGGTGTGCGTAATGCTGGGGATCCTCGAGCGCCAGGGGGAGAGAGCGGGAGCAGGCATGACATAATAAGTATTAAACTCCTTTGTTATGGCAAGCTTAAATAAGTTCAGGAGTAAAATTAGCTAAACAAGTCACATAATAAGTTGCATGGACTCACTCTGTGTACAATAATAATGTTTAACGTGATTTTTGAATGACTACCTCATCCCTGTACCCCACACATACAATTATGTAGATGGGTAAGACATTGAAAATCCCTTTGAACATGGTGAAGTTATTAATTACATTTTGGATGGTGTATCAATACACCCAGTCACTACAAAGATACAGGCATCCTTCCTAACTCAGTTGCCGATGAGGAAGGAAACCGCTCAGGGATGTCACCATGTGGCCAGTGGTAACTTGAAAACAGTTACAGAGCTTAATGGCTGTGATAGGAGAAAACTGAGGATGGATCAACAACATTGTAGTTACTCCACAATACTAGAAAAGTTCAAGGAAAGCCGCACACTCTAGGAGCTCAGATGCAATAATTTAATAACCTAATATCCAACGTTTTGACAGACAACCTGTCTTCATCAGGATATAATGACAAACACTGCGGTGTGACTAGTTTATATAGTGTCAAATGACAGACACACATGTCTGTAATCATGGTCTGATATCATTGGTTAATTCTCAGATATTACATTTTTTTAATAACATACCAAAAACATGAATGGGTAGCATACGATCATAGACACAACTTGGCTACATTGGCCTACAAACATTTACAATGGCAAAATCACAATAATCACAAGAATGGCTTCAGATCAAAGTCTACGTTGAGACCGAAGGGAGCAAGGGTCTTTAAATTAGAGATCCAGGCAGCCTCTCGTTTTAATAAATTGTCGAGGTAACCCCCTCTCCTAGGGAGGGTGACATGTTTGATGCCGAAATAACGTAGGGACGAAATCAAGTGGTTTGCTTCAAAAAACTGGATACAATACTAACCCAATTGACAGAGTGACTAGAAGAAAGCCTGTACAGAATAAAAAATATTCCAAAACATGCACCCTGTTTGCAACAAGGCACTAAAGTAATACTGCAAATAATGTGGCAAAGTAATTCACTTTTTGTCCTGAATACAAAGTGTTACGTTTGGGGTAAATCCAATACAACACATTACTGAGTACCACTCTCCATATTTTCAAGCATAGTAGTGGCGGCATCATGTTATCGGTATGCTATCGGTATCGTTAAGGACTGGGAAGTTTTTCAGGATACACAATAAACAGAATGTAGCTAAGCACAGGCTAAATCCTAGGCGAAAACCTGGTTCAGTCTGCTTTCCACCAGACACTGGGACATTAATTCACCTTTCAGTAGGAGAAAAACCTAAAACACAAGGCCAAATCTACACTGGATTTGCTTACCAAGAAGACAGTGAATGTTCCTGAGTGGCCGAGTTACAGTTGACCTAAATCTACTTGAACATCTATGGAAAGACCTGAAAAAGATTGTCTAGCAATGATCAACAACCAATTTGACAGCTTAAAGAATTTTGAAAAGAATAATGAGCAGTTGTTGCACAATCCAGGTGTGGATTAGAGACTTACCCAGAAAGACTCACAGCTGTAATCGCTACCAAAGGTGCACCTAGAAAGTATTGACTCATGGGTGTGAATACTTATGTAAATGACATTTATGTATTTCATTTTCAATACATTTGCACCAAAAAATACACGTTTTCACTTTGTCATTATGGGCTATTGCGTGTAGATGGGTGAGAATATAAAAAATATATATTTTGAATTCAGGATGTAACACAACAAATGTGGAATAAGTCAACGCTATGAATAATTTCTGAAGGCACTGTATATGGCTCTCAGTCCAAAAAGTATTACATCATATTACAAACACCTTGTATGTTAAGGAGATGGACTCATAGTCATTTATAATAATTGATATGTTCATTCACTTCAGTATTGATTGACTCTGTCAGTAACTTAGAGGCTTGGGTGCCATATCTAGGTCAATATGAGGCGCTGATGTCACAATCGTCTATGGGTGAGAGAGAGGATCAAGGCGCAGCGTGTGCAAAAAACATTCTCTTTTATTTAGAGAATGGAAAAAACACGAAACGAACATTGAATACAAACTAAACAAAACAACAAACGACGTAAGTGCAATGACAAGCAACAAACGTTCAACATAGACAATTACCCACAAAACCCTAATGCCTATGACTGCCTTAAATATGGCTCTCAGAGACAATGAACCACAGCTGCCTCTAATTGAGAACCAATCTAGGCAGCCATAGACATAACTAGACAACTACACTAGACACTGCCCCATACACATACAACACCCCTAGACACTACAAAAACACATACATTCCCCATGTCACACCCTGACCTAACTAAAAAACATAAAGAAAACAAAGAATACTAAGGCCAGGGCGTGACAGTACCCCCCCCCCCCCAAAGGTGCGGACTCCGACCGCACAACCTGACATAGAAAGGGGAGGGTCCGGGGTGGGCCCCATCATGGCGGCGGCTCGGGTGCGGGACGTGGCCCTCACTCCACCATTGTCAATACCCGCTTTGATAAATCCTGTGTAGGTGGGTCCTGTTGCTGTTTCACACGCCGCTTGGTCCGATTCTGGTGGGTAATTCTGTCACGATCGTCTATGGGTGAGAGAGGACCAAGGCGCAGCGTGTGCAAAAAACATTCTCTTTTATTTAGAGAAAGGAAAAACACGAAACAAACACTGAATACAAACTAAACAAACGACCGTGAAGCTAAATGACATAAGTGCAATGACAAGCAACAAACGTTCAACATAGACAATTACCCACAAAACCCCAATGCCTATGACTGCCTTAAATATGGCTCTCAATCAGAGACAATGAACCACAGCTGCCTCTAATTGAGAAGCAATCTAGGCAGCCATAGAAATAACTAGACAACTATACTAGACACTGCCCCATACACATACAACACCCCTAGACACTACAAAAACACATACATTCCCCATGTCACACCCTGACCTAACTAAAAAACATGAAGAAAACAAAGAATACTAAGGCCAGGGCGTGACAGCTGAACATTCATTTATTGTATAAAACTTTTCGTCTTCACGTTTAAAAAAAACATGCTCTCTTCTAATGTTAGCAGAGTAAAATATAAAAAATATTCTGACATGCTAAACTGAGTGAACTCAACTGTGAATGGTCCTGGCGTACCAAAAAATGTGTTAAGGGAAGCCAGTTTGGATTCTCCCCTATCACATCGCATCAAGAGAATTACGTCATTGACAGAAACAACTTGAAATGTTGCGTCTCATTGTGTTGTTGTCCTCTGGTGGCTAGCTGGCTAAAATAGTCCCTTTCCTAAATTAACCATGGATAGAAATAGGGATTTGGACTTGTGGTTTTACTTAATTCTCAGTACTGGCCAGTGAGTATAACGGCCATGTCTGATCTAACCATAAATGAATACATTGTGCCCCTGGCCTGAGGGAATGGAAGTTCAATATGTAGCTAGATGTAGAAGGCGAATGTTAAATAGCTAAAGTTGCCCATGAAAAGAAATTAGGCTAGCGAGCAAGGATTTCTATTCTGCCACTGTGTCTTCTTATTGTCTCGGATTTAGGCCTATATATCACAGTCGCAAGGTATATGAACTAATGGGTTATAGAGCAAACAACACAATTATCACAACACATAGGTTGTAATATTGTAACGGTCCTGACCTGTTTTATGTTGTTTTTTATGTGTTTATGGTCAGGGCATGTGTTTTGGGTGGGCAGTCTATGTTATCTGTTTCTATGTTGGTTTTGGGTTGCCTGGTATGGCTCTTGATTAGAGGCAGGTGGTTTGCGTTTTCCTCTAATTAAGAGTCATATTTAGGTAGGGCGTTCTCACTGTTTGTTTGTGGGTGATTGTCTCCTGTGTCGTGTCGATGTATGTACCATACGGGACTGTTTGGCTGTTCGTTTTCGTTTCGATGTCGTCTGTTTCCTGTCCGTGAGTTTACGTGTAGTTATGTAAGTTTATGTTCAGGTTTCGTCAACGTCGTTTTCTTGTTTTGTAAATTTGAAAGTGTTTTGTGTTTCGTGTTGCCATCGTCGTATTCATAATAAAGATGGCTTATTTCCCTGAAGCTGCATTTTGGTCTGAAGATCCTTCTCTCCTCACCTCGTCCGAGGATGAGGAGAGCGACAGCCGTAACAGAATCACCCACCACGCTAAGACCAAGCGGCAAGGGAAAAATAAACGGAGTAGGGAACAGGAGAAGAAGGAGCAATGGACATGGGACGATTTATTGGATGGAAAAGGTGTCTACACATGGGAGGAGATCCTGGCTGGTAGAGATCGCCTCCCATGGGAACAGCTGGAGGCACTGAGGAGAGCAGAGGCTACCGGAGAGAGGAACCGGAGCTATGAGGGAACGCGTCTGGCACGGAAGCCCAAAAAGCCCGTAAGTAATTCCCAAAAATTTCTTGGGGGGGGGGCTAGGAGGTAGTGGGCCAAGGGCAGGTAGGAGACCTGCGCCCACTTCCCAGGCTTACCGTGGAGAGCGGGAGTACGGGCAGGCGCCGTGTTACGCAGTAGAGCGCACGGTGTCTCCTGTACGAGTGCATAGCCCAGTGCGGGTTATTCCACCTCCTCGCACTGGTAGGGCTAGATTGGGTATTGAGCCAGGTGTCATGAGGCCGGCTCAACGCGTCTGGTCTCCAGTGCGTCTCCTCGGGCCGGCATACATGGCACCGGCCTTACGCATGGTTTCCCCGGTTCGCCTACATAGCCCGGTGCGGGTTATTCCACCTCCCCGCACTGGTCGGGCAACCGGGAGCATTCAACCAGGTAAGGTTGGGCAGGCTCAATGCTCAAGAGAGCCAGTACGCCTCCACGGTCCGGTATTTCCGGCACCACCTCCCCGCCCCAGCCTAGTACCTACAGTGTCTACACTACGCACTAGGCTACCAGTGCGTATCCTGAGCCCTGTTCCTCCTCCACGCACTCTCCCTGTAGTGCATGTATCTAGCCCGGTGCCTCCAGTTCCGGCCCCACGCACTAAGCTACCAGTGCGTCTTCAGAGCCCTGTACACACTGTATCTTCTCCCCCTACTAATCCTGATGTGCTTGTCCTCAGCCCGGCGTCACCAGTGCCGGTACCATGCATCGGTTATAGAGTGGGCTTTGAGAATACAGTGTGCCCTGTCCCTGCTCCCCGCACTAGTAGGAAGGTGCTTATCATTAGCACGGTGCCTCCAGTTCCGGCACCACGCACCAGGTCTACAGTGCGCCGTATCCGGCCAGAGCCATCCGTCTCCCCAGCGCCATCTGAGCCATCCGTCTCCCCAGCGCCATCTGAGCCATCCGTCTCCCCAGCGCCGTCTGAGCCATCCGTCTCCCCAGCGCCGTCTGAGCCATCCGTCTCCCCAGCGCCGTCTGAGCCATCCGTCTCCCCAGCGCCGTCTGAGCCATCCGTCTGCCAGGAGCCTGCAAAGCCGCCCGTCTGCCATGAGCCTGCAAAGCCGCCATGAGCCTACAGAGCCGTCAGCCAGACAGGAGCCGCTAGAGCCGTCAGCCAGACAGGATCTGCCAGAGCCGTCAACCAGACAGGATCTGCCAGAGCCGCCAACCAGACAGGATCTGCCAGAGCCGCCAACCAGACAGGGTCTGCCAGAGCCGCCAACCAGACAGGGTCTGCCAGAGCCGCCAACCAGACAGGGTCTGCCAGAGCCGCCAACCAGACAGGGTCTGCCAGAGCCGCCAACCAGACAGGATCTGCCAGAGCCGTCAGAGAGCCATGAGCAGCCAGAGCCGTCAGAGAGCCATGAGCGTCGAGAGCCGTCAGAGAGCCATGAGCGTCGAGAGCCGTCAGCCTGCCATGAGCGTCGAGAGCCGTCAGCCTGCCATGAGCGTCGAGAGCCGTCAGCCTGCCATGAGCGTCGAGAGCCGTCAGCCTGCCATGAGCGTCGAGAGCCGTCAGCCTGCCATGAGCGTCGAGAGCCGTCAGCCTGCCATGAGCGTCGAGAGCCGTCAGCCTGCCATGAGCGTCGAGAGCCGTCAGCCTGCCATGAGCGTCGAGAGCCGTCAGCCTGCCATGAGCGTCGAGAGCCGTCAGCCTGCCATGAGCGTCGAGAGCCGTCAGCCTGCCATGAGCGTCGAGAGCCGTCAGCCTGCCATGAGCGTCGAGAGCCGTCAGCCTGCCATGAGCGTCGAGAGCCGTCAGCCTGCATAGACCAGCCCCTTGTCCCGGTGCTGCCCCTTGTCCCGGTGCTGCCCCTTGTCCCGGTGCTGGCCGTTTATTTAGGGGATGTGAGTTTTAGGGTGGTCATTGGGAGGGGAAGACAGAAGCAGGGAGTGACTATGGTGGTGTGGGGACAGCGTCCTGAGCCGGAGCCACCACCGTGGTCAACTGCCCACCCAGACCCTCCCCTGGACTTTGTGCTGGTGCGCCCGGCGTTCGCACTTTGAGGGGGGGGTTCTGTAACGGTCCTGACCTGTTTTATGTTGTTTTTTATGTGTTTATGGTCAGGGCATGTGTTTTGGGTGGGCAGTCTATGTTATCTGTTTCTATGTTGGTTTTGGGTTGCCTGGTATGGCTCTTGATTAGAGGCAGGTGGTTTGCGTTTTCCTCTAATTAAGAGTCATATTTAGGTAGGGCGTTCTCACTGTTTGTTTGTGGGTGATTGTCTCCTGTGTCGTGTCGATGTATGTACCATACGGGACTGTTTGGCTGTTCGTTTTCGTTTCGATGTCGTCTGTTTCCTGTCCGTGAGTTTACGTGTAGTTATGTAAGTTTATGTTCAGGTTTCGTCAACGTCGTTTTCTTGTTTTGTAAATTTGAAAGTGTTTTGTGTTTCGTGTTGCCATCGTCGTATTCATAATAAAGATGGCTTATTTCCCTGAAGCTGCATTTTGGTCTGAAGATCCTTCTCTCCTCACCTCGTCCGAGGATGAGGAGAGTGACAGCCGTAACAAATATGGCTTTTTTTTCAGGCTTGGCTTCCTCAGTAATTTTACCCACGCACTGCTACTGTTTATGTACGTCATCATGGTCCTGAGCGATGTCTTTGAGTCAAGGCTGACTTGGTCACTTTAGTTCAAGCGTAGGCTGCTACACATAAACTTACCCACATATAAAAAATTAAAGAACATTGTATCTTAACCAGCAACGTTTGCCAAGTCAAATACCATTGTAATGACTGTTCATTTTGGTGGTCAACAAAGGAAAGTATTTTCTGGGAAAGAGCACAGGATAGCTTCACTTCTATGTGCTGAATCCAACTACTGTCTGTTCCAGAGAGTTGTTCATTAAAACCAGACCAGGAAAGGCCATGTGCCTAATGATGTTAATTATTAAGAGACTACAAAGTAAACTTCAAATTCACTGGAATTCTTCAAACCACATGGGCCTCCTGTCATCAAATCTACAGAGTTGTTCATTAGCGCACCAGAAAGTATCAAGAAAGTTGTAATGAGACCCACTGTGTCATTGCACTTTTGGTCTCCCGAGTGGTGCAGCAGTCTAAGGCACTGCATCTCAGTGCTAGAGGCGCCACTACAGACACCCTAGTTTGAATCTAGGCTGTATCACAACCGGGTGTGATTGGGAATCCCATAGGGTGGCGCACAATTGGCATCGGCCGGTGTAGGCCGTCATCGTGAGAAATATTTTTTTTTAACTGACTTGCCTCGTTAAGTAAAAAAATATCTCTATATTGAATACTCCTAAATGCTGAGACTCATGTATGGCTTTTGGGGGGGATTGCCAGGAAATTGACTGCAGTGAAATTTGATTATCTTAAAACACTATAAGGATCTGTTGCCATCTTGTGGCCACAAAATGAACAACAATCAAATGACCTATTTGAGTGTGGAAGCACAAGACAGTCAAAGGGGTGAAAATAGTAAAACGTTGGACAAAGCAAGGAAGCGCTTGCTGTGCCAGCAAAGGCAAATTGCTTCCTCCCTCCCTTCTGCCCTCGTTCACTTCCCTTTATGAATATGAACTAAGTGTCGAAAAAAAAAATGGGGAGGGGGTGAAAGTGTCCATTTTAGGCCCTTTTAGATCTGCTCATGACCCTATTATCTGTGAACTGTAGATGATTCAGACATCTTGGTGTCATTTTACTTCTTATAGTTTTCTCTCAAATATGGAGTATGTCTAGATTTTGAAATAAAATGTTTCACATTCATTTATTCAACATAACAAATACTTATATTAATATAAAAAAATTACCCTTAGGTTTTCCTTGTTTTTTTAATATTGTTTGTAACAATATACTCTTCAAACACATAACATTTCCAGAGTGGGCTCTCTGGTACTTTTAATTATATGACCCATTGTAAACATAGAAATTGAAATATAGGTAATTAACCAATCACAGCTTTCCTTTAGGAGTGCACATTCAGCAAATCACCAGCAGAGGGAGTTCCCTTTGAAAACATTTTCCGATTCACTGTGTTGGTGGTGCTCATAATGTATACTTCAGAATTAGCAGAGAGCCCACTCTGGAAATGTGATGTACTTCTAGAGATATTGTTACAAACAATATGTCTTAAATTGAACAACATTAAAAAGGGTACTTTTGAGATATTAATATTAGTATCTTATCTTTTTTTTAAAAATTTATTTCAAATGTATAATAAAAAATTGGTATACCATATTTACATAAGTATTCAGACCCTTTACTCAGTACTCTGTTGAAGCGCCTTAGGCAGCGATTACAGTCTTGAGTCTTCTTGTGTATGACGCTACAAGCTTGACACACCTGTATTTGGTGAGTTTCTCCCATTCTTCTCTGCAGATCCTCTCAAGCTCTGTCAGGTTGGAAGGGGAGTGTCACTGCACAGCTATTTTCAGGTCTCCAGAGATGTTTGATCAGGTTCAAGTCTGGGCTCTGGCTGGGCCACTCAAGGACATTCAGAGCCTTGTCCCGAAGCCACTCCTACCTTATCTTGGCTGTGTGCATAGGGCCATTTTCCTGTTAGAAGGTGAACCTTCGCCACTGTCTGAGGTCCTGAGCATCCTGAGCGCATCTTTTTATCAAAGATTTTTCTGTACTTTGCTCTGTTCATCTTTCCCTCAACCCTGACTGGTCTCCAAGTCCCTGCCGCTGAAAAACATCCCCTCAACCTGATGCTGCCACAACCATGCTTCACCATAGAGATGGTGCCAAGTTTCCTCCAGGCGGGATGCTTGGCATTCAGGCCAAAGAGTTCAATCTTGGTTTCATCAGACCAGAGAATCTTGTTTCTCATGGTCTGAGAGTCCTTTAGGTGCCTTTTGGCAAACTCCTAGTGGGCTGTCATGTGCCTTTTACTGAAGAGTGGCTTCCGTCTGGCCCCTCTACCATAAAGGCCTGATTGGTGGAGTGCTGCAGAGATGGTTGTCCTTCTGGAAGGTTCTCCCATCTCCACAGAGGAACACTGGAGCTCTGTCAGAGTGGCCATCGGGTTCTTGGTCACCTCTCTTACCAAGGCCCTTCTCCCCTGATTGCTAAGTTTGGCCAGCTCTAGGAAGAGTCTTGGTGGTTCCAAACTTCTTCCATTTAAGAATGATGGAGGCCACTGTGTTCTTCGGATTAAAGCTGTAACGTAACAAAATGTGGAAAAAGTCAACTGGTCTGAATACTTTCAGAATGCATTGTAAGTCTAAAAAGGGCCTAAAATGGCCACTTACATGAATCAAAATCAAATGTTATTTGTTACATGCTTCATGAGCAACAGGTGTAGACTAACAGTGAAGAGCTAACCTGTGCGGCCTTCCCAACAACGCAGAGAGAGAAAAAGAGAAATCATAGAAATGTTTTACACAAGGCATAAATACACAATGAGTAATGTTAACTTGGCTATATACACATGGTACCAGTACCGAGTCGATGTGCAGGAGTACAAGGTACTGTACAGTGGCAAGAAAAAGTATGTGAACCCTTTGAAAATACCTGGATTTCTGCATAAATGTAGATATGGCCTTCATCTAGGTCACAACAATAAACAAACACAGTGTGCTTAAACTAATAACACACAAACAATTAAACGTTTTCATATCTTTATTGAACACACCATGTAAACATTCACAGTGCAGGGTGGGAAAAGTATGTGAACCCTTGATTTAATAACTGGTTGACCATCCTTTGGCAGCAATAATCTCAACCAAACGTTTTCTGTAGTTACGGATCAGACCTGCACAACGGTCAGGAGGAATTTTGGACCATTCCTCTTTACAAAACTGTTTCAGTTCAGTTATATTATTGGGTTGTCTGGTGTGAACCGCTCTCTTGAGGTCATGCCACAGCATCTCAATCAGGTTGAGGTCAGGACTCTGACTGGGCCACTCCAGAAGGCGTATTTTCTTCTGTTGAAGCCATTCTGTTGTTGATTTAGTTCTGTGTTTTGGGTCTTTGTCCTGTTGCATCACCCAGCTTCTGTTGAGCTTCAATTGGCGGACAGACAGGCTAACATTCTCCTGCAAAATATCTTGATAAACTTGGGAATACATTTTTCTGTCAATGATAGCAAGCTGTTCAGGCCCTGAGGCAGAAAAGCAGCCCCAAACCATGATGCTCCCTCCACCATACTTTACAGTTGGGATGAGGTTTTGATGTTGGTGTGCTGTGCCTTTTTTTCTCCACACATAGTGTTGTGTGTTCCTTCCAAACAACTCAACTGGGGTGGAAGGTAGACTAGTGGTTAGAGCGTTGGGCCAGTCACTGAAAGGTTGCTAGATTGAATCCCAGAGCTGACAAGGTAAAAATCTGTCGTTCTGCCCCTGAACAAGGCACTTAACCCACTGTTCCTAGGCCGTCATTGTAAATAAGAATTTGTTCTTAACTGACTTGCCTGGTTAAATAAATAAAAAACTGTAGTTTCATCTGTCCACAGAATATTTTGCAAGTAGTGCTGTGGAACATCCAGGAGCACTTTTGCAAACTTCAGACATGCAGCAATGTTTTTTTTGGACAGCAGTGGCTTCTTCCATTGTGTCCTCCCATGAACACCATTCTTGTTTAGTGTTTTACGTATTGTAGACTCGTCAACGGAGATGTTAGCATGTTCCAGAGATTTCTATAAGTCTTTAACTGACACCCTAGGATTCTTCTTAACCTCATTGAGCCTTCTGCGCTGTGCTCTTGCAGTCATCTTTGCAGGATGGCCACTGCTAAGGAGAGTAGCAACAGTGCTGAACTTTCTCCATTTATAGGCAATTTGTCTTACTGATGAACATCAAGGCTTTTAGAGATACTTTTGTAACCCTTTCCAGCTTTATGCAAGTCAACAATTCTTAATCTTAGGTCTTCTGAGATCTCTTTTGTTCGAGACATGTTCACATCAGGCAATGCTTCTTGTGAATAGCAAACTCTAATTTTGTTAGTGGTTTTTATAGGACAAGGCAGCTCTAACCAACAGCTCCAATCTCATCTCATTGATTGGATTCCAGGTTAACTGACTCCTGACTCCAATTAGCTTTTGGAGAAGTCATTAGCCTAGGGGTTCACATACTTTTCCCAACTTACACTGTGAATGTTTAAATGACGTATTGAATATAAACAAGAAAAATACAATAATTAGTTTAAGCACACTATGTTTGTCTATTGTTGTGACTTAGATGAAGATCAGATCAAATTTTATGACGAATTTATGCAGAAATCCAGGTAATTCCGAAGGGTTCACATACTTTTTCTTGCCACTGTAATTCAGGTAGATACTGTATGTATATATAGGTAGGGGTAAAGTGACTAGGCAACAGGATAGATAATAAACAGTAGCAGCAGCGTATGTGACGAGCCAAAAGAGTTATTGCAAAAAGGGTCAATGCAGATAGTCCGGGTAGCTTTCTGGTTAACTATTTAGCAGTCTTATGGCTTGGGGGTAGAAGCTGTTCAGGGTCCTGCTGGTTCCATACTTGGTTCGTCGGTACCGCTTGTGATGTGGACACCGAGGCACTTAAAGCTCTCAACCCGCTCCACTACATCCGCATAAATGTGGATGGGGGCATGCTCGCCCCTCTGTTTTCTATAGTCTACGATCAGCTCCGTTGTCTAGCTGACGTTGAGGGAGAGGTTGTTGTCCTAGCACCACACTGCCAGGTCATGTCCTGGCACCACACTGCCAGGTCACTGACTTTATCCCTATAGGCTGCCTCATCGTCATCAGTGATCAGGCCTACCACCGTCGTGTTGTCAGTAAACTTAATGATGGTGTTAAAGTCATGCAGTCATTGGTGAACAAGGAATGTTGAGGGTCAGCGTTTATCATGTTTTTCTCAAAAATGGTTTGTGATACAAAGGTAAAAAGCATGTCAAACATCCTTCCTCCTAATGAAGTTTCTATGTGAGAATTGACAGAACAATCTGAGATATAAAAATATATATTCGGGCTACGCTGGCATGGAATCCCCCAAGGACCTTCCTTTAGATACACTATGGAAGTGTATTTACTGTATTTACTTATGTCAAAAATTTGTCTTGAATGTTGTATGGTTATAATAGTTTTGGCTCAAAGCACTCCAAGAGGCAAAAGTTCTGTTTAGCTATAGTCAGCAACTGTAGCCTAGAACTTCAAAGACGCATTAAAATGTTGGCTGCATATGACATACATATTGTGTTTTGAGAATTATTACCTGCTTAATAACTAAACTTAGGAAACCATTAATTGAAGTTGTTGAAGTAGTAATCAGCAGCTGTATTAACCTACTGATATGACTTTGCTGTACTTATGGTAGCCTAGGCCTACTCTTTATAGGTTCTTTACCTGCACAGAGTCAGAAAGATGTTGCATAATGCCACCAGGCAGGATCTGGCCATTCTGCCACCCTAGGCTAGACAACAACAAAAAATGCTGCCCCTACAAGAAGTCCCAGTAAGCAAAATGACGTTGAAAAGACGTCTAAAATACTTATTTTCCAGGCGTTGAAATCAGGTTCATTTTAGGCTCTTGAATTAAAGTTGAAACTATATAATTTCTAGACATCTATGTTTTGGCCAAATCAAGGCTGGTCCAGACCGGTCAATATCTGAACTAAACATGTGTAACAGTTAAGCTTCCGTCCCTCTCCTCGTCCCTCTGCACACATCAACCACAGGCACTCACGAAGCATCGTTACCCATCGCAGAGCAAGGGGAACCACTACTTCTAGGTCTCAGAGCGAGTGACGTCACCGATTGAAACACTATTAGCGCGCACCACCGCTAACTAGCTAGCCATTTCACATCGGCCACATCTGCACCAAAAAAAGATGTCCAAAAGGCGTCAGCGTCGTCCCGTGCTTACTGAAGTATAGCCTATAGTGTCACCTGAAATGTAATTTTATGAATGCCCATCCATGTGGGCTCCCGAGTTGCGCAGCGGTCTAAGGCACTGCATCTCAGTGCAAGAGGCATCACTACAGTCCCTGGTTTGATTCCAGGCTGTATCACATCTGGCTGTGATTGGGAGTCACGTAGAGCAGCGCCCAGTGTAGTCTAATACATTTGTCTATTTAAATTCAGAATATCAGCTACCCAACTTAATCAGGAGTTATCCTGAGCCTATTTGCAATGCATTTACACAGTGGGAAATGCAGAAGCATTTTATTTTTCGTTATGATCAGTATACAAACTTGAAACACTGATCATGACAATTTATCCCACTGGATTAAACTCCTGGATAGCAGGTGTAGCCTGATTGTCCATTCCATATTGTCCATTTTACTTTGACCTGTCCTGTTTTTAGGATATTTGGTTTGTTAACATGTCGGCGCATTTTGTATTTGATTGTGCGCCATTTAGGTTAGGCTATTTGATCGGAGAAAAATGCACGATGTAAAAACTTTCCATATCATTACACTGTCTTACATTTTATATCCAGCTTGTAGGCTACAGAAAAGGCCACATACTATTTCTACTACATGATTTATGTTGGAGGAATTTTTTTGACAGAATGTTGGTGGAGTGCCGCAGCGATTCATCTCTCCAACAGCACCCTGGAGAGGCGCGCTGGGAATGGACAAGATAAATATTTTGCATCCCTGCCTTTGACAAAGCTTATCACAGGGCGGCATCAGCAGTCACCTAAAAAGCCCATATGCCAATAGTTGAGAGAGAAATTGTCATTGTTTTGGGGCAGTATTGTGTGAGGTTTTGTGTTGTTGGAGGTACGCCTTCGACAGTAAGTTAGCTCAGAAAATGCCGCCCTCGTCAACCTGCGGTGATAGGCAGCCTCCTCCTGCCTAATGAGCGGGCCGGCCCTGCCACCAGGTGTCACATTTTCCCTACTTGACTTCGGTGAGTAGCCTACCTTTTGTTGAGGAGGGAGGGATCATTCACGAGTTGACTGAAAGTATGTGATTATTTTTTGCAACAGACTCGCAGAGTAGGCTAGTCCAAGCATCTTAACGTTGTCTTCAATTTACTCATGTCATTTTATTCGTTAATTTCGTCTCTCGAGCGCTAAAAGGTACATTGCTCTGACGCACTCGAGGATGAATGGAGAAAGTAAGCAAAACGACCCCAGGTACTCAAGAAACTGGACTAGGCTACTCGTCGGTGGATAACTTTACATTTTAATCCATGTCGCACAAGTCTTTGTCGTTGTGCTTTTTTAACTCCACAACTCTCCTAATTCTTAAACATGTCTGAAGAAGATACGGGTTTTCCTAACGAACTACTGGGTAAGAAACTTTAACAGTAATGTAATTTATTTGGCCTAAAATGAACGTTACTACTCTTGCATTGAAATTGTTCATTTTAAATTGCGTAACGACTATGGGGGATAAACATGATATGTCAGCTGTTTCTCAAGTGTTCGAGCTCCACCTGATTGCCACATACATTTGTACACAAAGTTGGAGAGAAGAACTGGAGCTGTTCTTCTCTTCTCTTGAGAAATTCCCCCAGAGTGTGATGACACCATGACGCATGCCTCCTCTAGGATAGACCAATGTATGGATAAACCATTGTCATACTACGCAAAGCACAGGACATACAACAAGCCCAGACAGCCATATGAGATTTCTTCCTCAGTTTTCCTCACAGTTCTTTCAAAATGTTACATTTTTCTTTTGAGAATGGACACTGATCAAGTTATGGAATCATCACGAAAACAACTGCAAAAACTGTTTTCAGACATTCCTTTCAGAGAACTGGATACATAAATAGATGTCCAAAAATGGCAGTTGATCTGAGTTGATGACCTCATGTCCAGAGAGTGATGTAATCAAGAGTTTCCCCCACTCTTGCCAGGATTCCCTGAAGAAAAACAAGACTACAAAAAAATTGAGGTGCCTCACCAAAACAGATCAGTCCCTCACTCAGCTGGTTTCCTGGTTGGCATCTGGCTTCCCTCTTAATATAAATTTGACAACGGAATCATGAAACCTGTAAGAGGCTGATGCTGGTTAAAGCTGTGTTTGGTACAAAATTAAGCAATAATATTACTCTGACTGCTATTATGTGGGAGAAAAAAGTGCACCAATGTTGAATTACTAACCTCCCTAGCACTGCCCTATGGCCTGTCTATGGACTGTGTGGTATTTTCAATACTTATGAGTTTCTTTTTGAGTGTAGTGGTTACGAAACTGACATTAGGTCCACTGTTGATACAACTGTTAAAAAACTGCTCAATGCAGGCAAAGTGGGTTGTTTTCCTATCAAAAAGCATTTCTGCTTCTGTTATTCATGATTTCCCAGGCCAAGCATGAGTTATTTTTGATTTTATAAAGGCCTCCAATAAGCCTAGCCCTGAACATGCAGTAGAGGAAACGATAGCGTGATCGTATCAATCTTCCAATTGTTCCTCCTAGAGAGTCTGAGAGATGCCGTGGGAAGGAAGATCAAGCTCACCCTGAAGAAGAGGTTGAAACTGGAGGTCAAAGGTGACAAACTGGAGAACCGAGTTCTGGTAAGACATCAGGCCTGCATTCTAGGCCCCCATATAATTGGTTTCTCATTGTGCAGTTCTCTAAATGTAGCGTTAAATGTGTAGACACAACACAACCCTTCTATGTAGGAGAACATCAACTTGTCTTTCTGAGCACCCCAGTGTTTGTAATTTTCCTCATTCTCTCAAGGTTTACATGTTTCTCAGCAAAACCTTGTTCCTGTGCCTCATTCACAGCAGGCCTGCAGTCGACTGTTTGACCACAGAACGTTTGAAACACAACCTCACCACTTTCTGTGGACTTGACAGACTGAGAAAGAATTTTGTCTGCGGTGTAATATTCTTGTTACTTTGTATGCAGAATATTGGATTTTGATGGTTAAATGTTACATTTGAAATGTTACAGGATGAACCTCCACAACTGTCAAATTTTTGTTAGCAACTTCAGAGCACTTTCAAAATAGCGCCAAAACGTATTGTGTTTCAACTGGAATATCAGTTGCCTCCATCAAACCTAAGGAAGACCAGAGATGCTTCGGCCTCTTTCCAAACAAAATTCTTTATAAGGTGTTGCAAGCTGATCTTCTTTAATCCTAAGCCCTGGGCCGTGTTCATTAGGCATCGAATGGAAGAAAACAGACTAATACATTTTATTTGCGCCTTTCAAAATACCCAAGAACACTTACAGAATAAGAAACACTCGTTTTCATTTTCCGTTGTAAAACGTTTTCCAATGCATGCCCTAATGAACACAGCCCTGTATACAGACACTATTCAGTCTCACCTCATACTTGGCAACTTCATCATCCTTTAACCCTTTCCTTTAAGCCGTGGGCCAGCAAAGACATGAAAAGCATCAGACCCAACTTTCAAAATACATTTGAGCCCTTAGTCTCAGTGTATTATTGTGTAAGAGGAAGAACAATGGATAAAGTTATGTGGGAGTAGGCCTACTATTGGATATGGGCCTTTCTTGTTTCATGTAACTGCATGTCTCTAGACCCCCAGTGTGTGTTACTCAGCAGACAACGTATAAGTGTGGATTTAAAAAACGAAGTTTCTTGGCATGCTAATGTTTGCTGCACCACCCATGAGTTAACAGACAGAAACAAGGTTCTGTTTTAATTGTAGAACATGTGCAGCTGACTAGCTTTGGGAGATACTCTGAAACACCTATGTGTTTCCTAGTTCATTAAAAGGACAAATGTTGGCAACTGATTTTAAACGCATAGTATAATGAGGATATAACTGACTCGTTACTCTAAATACGCATCCTCAACTCATGAAACTCTATACCATTTTCACATTTGAAGGCATATCATTTTCTGGAAAGTTGTCCTTCCTTAGAGTTTAGTGTGAAATGGGCCCATTGTAGGTTCTGGGGGCCCATTGGACACGGTGTAGGCTCTGGGGGCCTATTGGACACGGTGTAGGCTCTGGGGCCTTATTTTCTTTGTAAAGTTCCACAATTTGGTGGCATGTATGTTCACTGTCTTGACTTGACACCACTTCCCCACAGGACACTGACTGAGCGCATCAGACACTGATTAACATAGCCCGGCACATTCCTAGGCCTTGCTAGAATTGGGACTGTAAATTCTTCTGCCAAACTCGGTGGTCAACATTTGGTTGAGCTGTCTTTTTCTTTTAAGACACAATGGATAAGTGGGTCTTACCTGTAAGAATTATTATGGGATTGTGAAATGTATGTGTGTGTCTACATGTGCATGATTAGTGTGTGTGTGTGTGTGAACATGCAATACCCCTCCCCCTCTTTTTACACCTGAGATACTTGAAAATAAAATACAAATCTGAAACAGGTTGTCCAGAGCAGAGAGGGGCGGGGTCTCCTGCCTCACCCAGCCATTGGCTCACTAAGCCACTATCAATGCTCATATTTGGCCTTGAGTGACTTCACTCCAAAAACCCACATACCACAGCTATCTGATCCACAGACAGTTCTCTCTTTCTCCTTTTGACTATAACTGTGTATTCACCTGTAGCATGATACTTTTGCATGTCTCTAGAAATGAGTTAGCTACCACAGTGTGATTTCAATTGAGTTTGCTCCAGTGTTTTTAAGAATAAAGGGTTTAACACACAGAAACTATAGTAAAAACGAGACCATGTTCTTTACGTATGTCCCATCTCCAGGTCTCTTTCACTTGGCTCTACAGTTGATATTTAAATTCCTTCTAGACAATAACAGCTGCAAACCGCTGGTGGAAAGGCTTAGTACTGTAACTGTCCAGTTCTAGTTGTACAGTTGTTGACTTCCGTTACGTCTCTCTGATCTGTCTCGCTCTCCTACAGGCTTTGGCATCCCATCGGGTCTTTCTGCTTACTGCAAGGGTCCCCACCAAGGTAAGGAGAAGTGTGCCGTGTGTGCGAGGTGAGACGGCATACATGCACATGTGAGACACTGAGTGTTTTGAATGTGTGTTAGTGTATATCCTGATCTTCCTATGCCTCAAATAGCTGCGTCCCACAGAAGCTTAAACATTAGTTTACTAGTGTACTGCATGGTGCTACATTTGTGCATAGTGCTACGGGAGTTAACATCAATATTACTCAGGCCCAATTAAGTTCTTGTGAAGTTGAAATCGCTGCAACTCACTTTTATGTACTATGTAATGATGACAGACAGGGAATTCACTCCATTACGACACGTAGTAAGTAGAGGTTTGAGTGAGTGGGATGACTTCTTTCTGGATGAATTGAGGAAATTCAATTAGACTGACTGTCTTCCTCCCGCCCCCAGTCATCCCAGATGGTCCTCCTTGGGAATGTTTGGTTAGTCTATCTCCGAGCATGCTCCTGCTTGTTTTGGAGGAGCGCTCCTGGAATTCTCTCTGGTACAGTTGCTGGCCCAAGGAGCAAGTCTCTGCAGATCTCTCCCCTATTTCTGTTTAACTTTTTTGACTCTCTCTCCCTTTTAAGGTTTTAGGTTTTTCAGAAAGCATTGACTGTTTTTCTTTCCCACAGGCTGTGTTCACAGCTGCATTGTGGGTAAACATATCAGATGTCATGGCATATGGTGGGACCTGCTCACTTGTGCCAGGCGGTAATGTACTGGTTAACGAATACCAGTAACTGCAACTTCTTCACTGCAATCTTTGGACTGTGCATTTCATGAATGTGGTGAATTACAAATACAGTGCCTTCAGAAAGTATTCACACCCCTTGACTTTACCCACATTTTGTTGTGTGCAAAGTGGGATTAAAACAGTTTTTTGTCAACGATCTACACAAAAGTCTCAGTAATGTGAAAGTGGATGAAAAATTCTAACATTTGTAAAGAATTTATGAAAAATAAAACACTATCTTGATTAGATAAGTATTCAAACCCCTGAGTCAATACATGTTAGAATCACCTTTGGCAGCAATTACAGCTGTGAGTCTTTCTGGGTAAGTCTCTAAGAGCTTTGCACAACTGGATTGTACAATATTTGCACATGATTCTTAAAAAATTCTTCAAGCTCTGTCAAGTTACTTGTTGATCATTACTAGACAGCCATTTTCAAGTCTTGCCGTAGATTTTCAAGCCGTTTAAATCCAAACTGTAACTAGGCCAATCGGGAAAATTCCATTTAATCTTGGTAAGCAGTACTGTTTTTGACCTGCTGAAAGGTGAATTTGTCTCCCAGTGTGTCTGTTGGAAAGCAGACTGAACCAGGTTTTCCTCTTGGATTTTGCCTGTGCTTAGCTCTCTTCCGTTTATTTTTATCATTAAAAAAATCCCTAGTCCTTGTCGATGACAAGCATACCCATAACATGATGCAGCCACCACCATGCTTGAAAATATGAAGTGGTACTCAGTGACGTGTTGGATTTGACACAAACATAACACTTTGTATTCAGGACAGAAAGTAAAATTTTTTGCTGCATATTTATTTTTTATTCTGTACGGTAGTGGTCACCAACCTTTTCTGAGTCAAGATCACTTTCTGATCAAAATGCAAGCCAAGATCTACCACTCAGATGTTTTTGCATGACTTAAAAAGCGTAAGCCTATGCAACCTATTAAAAATAGTACTGTAGCAATGAGGTTTGTGCAGTGGGCTATAGGACCAATACATTATCACCGCATATTAGCTTTGCATGATATGCCGTGCCAATGCGTTGTTGTTCAGGCCATTTTAAACATATATTTAGGTGTAGGCTATGACCACACTGGTAATAGAACAGTTGGTGTATTACTTGCGAGACACAGCTGAGTGAACACGCATTTAAATAATTTGCTTTTTATTTTACTGGGCTAATGGCACCTGCATCTGATGTTCAGTCTCAGCGGAGGGAGAGAGCAGCAGACTGAGGGTCTGAGGGCCTCTCAACGTCCCGTCGATCCCTTTCCTACGCTGACCAAAAAGGGACACCGTCTTCCAGCTGATGGCGAAACTCGAGTCGCCCCCGCTTTATTTCTGCCTCATGCACAAATTCATGTTTTTACTCTGATTAACATCTTCAACTTTGCTGTAGCTTTCTTTTACGCCTGCTACGTTACTGCATACACAGTAATCTGAGCCATCCGATTGGCCAGCGGTAGGCTGATAGTGCACTTGATTTGCTCTCCGGGCCCACTGGAAAGACCATTCAGACACATGAAATGGTTAAAAATTGGAACACTTCTATCTGGCGTGCAGGGCAGATGAATCGGGTGCACCTACCGCCAGCAGCGGTAGATATGGGAACGCAAGGCTTTATCATTAGGTTTTTTACAGAAATGTTTTGCGATCAAGTAGAAATGTTTTGGAGACCACTGCTGTACAGACATCTTTCTTTTCACTATGTCATTTAGGTTAGTATTGTGGAGTAGCTACAATGTTGTGATCCATCCTCAGTTTTCTCCTATCACAGCTCTTAAACTCTAACTGTTAGGTCATCATTGTCCTCATGGTGGAATCCCGGAGCAGTTTCCTTCCTCCCGGGCAACTGAGTTTGGAAGGACGCCTGTATCTTTGAGACTGGGTGTCTTGATACACCATCCAAAGTGTAATAACTTTTGTAATAAGTTTTTTTTTTTTTACTGATCTGATCTAGGTGCTCTTCTTTGAGGGATTGGAAAAGCTCCCTGGTCTTTGTGGTTGAATCTGTGTTTGAAATTCACTGCTTGACTGAGGGACCTTAAAATTAGTTGTGTGTGTGGGGTACAGAGATTATGTAGTCATTCAACATTTTTGTAAAACACTATTATTACACAACGTGACTCCATCCATCTTATGTGACTAGTTGAGCAAATGTTTACTCCTGAACTTATTTAGGCTTGCCATAACAAAAGGGTTGAGTACTTACTGACTCAAGACATTTCAGCTTTTCATTTTTAATTAATTTGTAACAATTTCTAAAAACATCATTACACAATAATACCCCATCATTTTAATGTGGATGTAGGCCATTGACACATCTAAATGTAATCAATTTTCAATTCAGGCAGTGTAACAACAAAATGTGGAAAAAATCAAGGGGTGTGAATACTTTCTGAAGCTACTGTACTTCAATTGCTAGTCATTAAAACCCATGCACTTAAAAAAACTTAAAGTTACACTATTTACAGAGCCTTACAAGTATTCATGCTAATTCCTCTTTTGGGTGTATTTTAGTCTTCTACTCGTATCCTCTGGAAAGGTACAAACCCTGAGGAAGTGATTTTTGGTAACACTAGGCTACATGCTTATTACAAGTTATACATAAAGCATTATAGCTGCAGGCTAAAGTTTTAGCATTTAGTTTTCCTGTATCCTGGAAAGAAGTCATTGTATGATGGTGTTTGGATTATTATACGCTCTGTGTACGACAGAGGCTCAGTTGTTCCTGGGAGTAAATCTTGCCCTTGGAGTTTTGTGTGCCGAGCAAAGACATTGGAGGGATTTAACAGCTGGAGGGGGAGGTTTTTCTTTCCTCCTTCAACGTGGGCCTCTAGTGTCAGAAAGATAGCAGCTCTGGATTAGTTTGACTTCATCCACTCGCTCTCCCTCTCTCCCCTGTCATCCTGCCAATTGTGTGTGTGTGGGGGGGGGGGGGGGGGTTATTGGGGTTTGTCTATCTACACTATATATACAAAAGTATGTGGACACATTCAAATGAGTGGATTTGGCTATTTCAGTCACACCCATTGCTGACGTGTATAAAATTGAGCACACAGCCATGCAATCTCCATAGACAAACACTGGCAGTAGAATAGTCTTACTGAAGTGCTCCGTGACTTTCAACTTGACACCGTCCTAGGATGAGTTCCTAACTGCCTCTGGAAGCAACGTCAGCACAAGAACTGTTCGTTGAGAGCTTCATGAAATGGGTTTCCAAGGCCGAGCAGCCGCGCACAAGCCTAAGATCGCAATGCCAGGCGACGGCTCGAGTGGTGTAATGCTCGCTGCCATTGGACTCTAACAGTGGGAACGTGTTCTCTGGAGGGATGAATCATGCTTCACCATCTGGCAGTCCGACGGACGAATCTGGATTTGGCGGGCGCCAGGAGAATCTGCCCCAATGCATAATGCCAACTGTAAAGTTTGGTGGAGGAGAAAAAATGGTCTGGGGCTGTTTTTCATGGTTTGGAGTAGGCCACCTAGTTCCAGTAAAGGGAAATCTTAATGCTACAGCATAAAATACATTCTAGACGATTCTGTGCTTCCCACATTGTAGCGACAGCTTGGGGAACGCCCTTTCCTGTTTCAGCATGAGAATGCCCCCGTGCACAAAGCCGAGGTACACACAGAAATGGTTTGTCGAGATCAGTGTGGAAGAACGTGACTGGCCTGCACAGAGCCCTGACCTCAACGCCATCGAACCCCTTTGGGATGAATTTGAATACTGACAGTGAGCCAGGCCTAATCACCCGACATCAGTGCCCAACCTCACTAATGCTCTTGTGGCTAAATGCTGCGGGGACTTGCTTCCATTGTTCCAACTAGTGGAAAGCCTTCCCAGAAGAGTGGAGTCTGTTATAGCAGCAAAGGGTGGACCAACTCCATATTAATGGCCATGACTTTGGAATGAGATGTCCACATACTTTTGGTCATGTTGTATCTCAGTGTCTGTTTTTGTTTGTGTTGGCCTTTATAGCTGTGAAAGAGAAAGTGGACATATGTCCTTGTGTGCCTCACATGTTTTTGATTTTATCAATATGTTTTCCAACATTTTGATTCCATACCTTTTTAATTTTTAGAGTATAGTGAAATTTTTGTTGTGTGGTTTCAGATTGAACACACCTTCAATTACCTAGATATAGAGGGGATCACTAGTAACAAGCCCACTCAGGTAAGATAGTCCTGGCTTTAAACATTAAACTTCTGTTGAAACCAAACATGTTACAGACAGTATCAGTTGACTGTGTTGCGCCCCCTACAGTTGTTGTTGGAGTATGACCGAGGCCAGCTGTCCCTGAAGCTTGGCTCTGTGGAGGATGTGGATGAGGTGGTGGCCCACATTGGGAGCTGTCTACACAGAATCTGTCCAGGCCTCTCCCCAGCGTAGGTCCCCTCTACTTTGTCACTCTCTTTTGTTACTTTCTTTATTGTCACTTCATTATTCTTTTACTCATACAAACACTTACATTAGTGAGTCACTCATTCATCTGCTTGAGTACTCATTCACTTGCTTGTGTGCTCATTCACTCGCTTGTGTGCTCATTCACTTCCTCAGTCAGACTGTCACCCACTCTCACTTTACACATGTCCGACATGATAAAGTGACAGTGTGTGTTTTGTCCTCTGGGCTGACTGATAGTGACAGTTTGTGGTGTGTCCCCTGTACTGTGAAAGGAAGGCGATGAAGAAGTTGACCCTGAAGCCTCCTGAGAGGACGGCCGTCCTACAGTCTCTCTGGGAGGACCAGGCCACCACAGACCTAGGGCCATGTGGTAACGTTATATTATAGAACATATTTCACAAAAATCCCAACTATAACATAGTTGACTTTCTGTATTCACCTCCCTCATTCTCTCGTAGGTGGTTTCTCCCACATGTACTGGTGTCTCTGTGACCAGCTGGGTCTGCCATTCAGAGAGGAGGTGCAGTGGGTTAGTAGATTTGTCTCCTTCCGTTTAATTTAATATTGCTAATTGATCATAGTGTAACGGGGGCAGTTTATGGAGGTCCAGTAGCCTGAATATCCTGTTCGTGTAGATAGGCATCTGTGCTAAAGTTTCTAACATTGTCTTTCTTGAAATGCATGTATGCTGACCTGGCTTTACATCCTGTGGGTTGTTTTAGCTATATCAGTGCAGATTTTGCAATTGTTTGAGTTATTCCCATCTTGGTCACGTCTCTCCATGTTGCCCAACAGGATGTGGACACAATCTATCAGACCCAGGACACCAGAGAACTGAACCTGCAGGATTTTGTACATCTTGATAACCGGTAACTTCACTTCCTTATTTTACTGCTGTCAAATGTACACATTGCGTGAACAACTGTCTTTTTATACCATTCTGTTTTTGATAATCAATGCTATTTACTTCTCCTCCAGAGATTTGGTGGCCATCATTGTGGTCCTGGAGTATAACCAATGGTTCACCAAGCTCTCCACAAAGGACTACAAACTGGTACATTTTATTCTGAACTCTGCTGGTGACCATTTTCCATGTTCTGTTACACTTATGAAGGGAAAAAATCTTAGTTCAACTGAAGTAAATAAATTGGAGAAACGAGCATCATGCTACTCTTGAAGAGAGGTGGAAGTTAAATAAATTGTGGTAACACTTTACATTAAGCCTGTACTGTAGGTATATGCATTATGATTAGTGCTGGGCGATTTAACTGAAATTTCGGTTATTATAATTTTTTTTAACTAATTGACCAACGTCGGTTCAATTATTTGAATTCCATTTTGTTCTGGGTTTTTTGCAAAGTTTCTCTAGAGATAAATCCGATCAAGCCCGAACTGTGTGATGTAGAAGGGAGTTGTAGTTTTTAACAGGCCAATATTCTACATAGTTTGGCACAGAAAATGTCATAATTATCTACTCTGGTCTGTGAGGGGTTGTTTGGGGTTTCTTTTACGCCTGCTATGTTAGGTTAGTATGGGGTAGACATGGAGGAGAAACATAAGAATAGAGAAATGGTTGCTTCACAAGGGATCTCTACCGGAAAATACATGATCTCAGTGATTTGATAGTTTGTATTCAGCAGTCATAGAAGTGGCAAAACTGCACATTTTGGAGTGGCCTTTTATTATCTCCAGCAGATGGTGCAACCTGTGTAATGATCATGCTGTTTAATCAGCTTCTTGGTATGCCACACCTGTCAGGTGGGTGGATTATCTTGGCAAAGGAGAAATGCTCACTAACAAGGATGTAAACAAAACAATTTGCACAAAATATGAAAGAACTCAGCTTTTGGTGCGTATTGAAAATGTTGTGGATCTTTTAGGGATCTTTTAATTTCAGCTCATGAAACATGTGACCAATACTTTACATGTTGCATTTTTTTTTGTTCCCTTTTTGAAGAACTACTAAAATAGGGATTTTGTCAGACAGCATAGAGATGAGATGACTTTAATTAAATAAGTCATCAAATAAAACAAATGTAATATACACAACAAATTAAACATTTTATTAAAGTAAGGTGATAAATGATGGTTAATAAGTGATAAGCAATAATGGGCAGTCACTACCATCATGGGACTTTTATCAATTGTTTTATTCTGTGTTACAGCATTCAACCCACATAAAGCATACTGTAGTGCGTCTAATGTTTTAAAAATTGATTTAAATCGAAAACCCTAAATGTTTAATAATCATACCGAAATAACCTCAAACGCTAATAGCTCAGCACTAATTTAGGATGCAGTTAAAATGCATTGTAAGACTTTCATTAAGTGCTTATTTTGTATTGAAACCATTCTCTATTATATAACTTCCACTATCCTCTGAGAGTGGCTAAACACGCGTTGTAAAGGGCACACTGTCCACAGCAGGAAGAGGACAGCTGTGTGTGTATAAAGGAGTGTGTGTTCTGGTGGTGGCAGGCAGAGAGGCATGAGGATGAGATGTCAACAAGCGCTTATTAGTCAGGGATGGTGTGACTGCTGCTGATACTTAGTCATAGGAGGTGTGTGTGTGTTTGTTTTGGTGAATGTGTCCTTGTGTGTGTTTGCGTTATTGTGTGTTTGCGTTCTTGTGTGTGTTTATGCATTTAATTAAAGGTTTTACGTTTTTGTACAGTAAGTTATGCATCTGTGTTTACACAAGCCTGAGCTTGTTACTTTTCACACTGAAGTGTTTGCTTGCAGTCCACAGATGTGTGTGAACAAATTCTGCGAGTTGTGGCCCGCTCCAGTCGCTTAGAGGAGCTGGTTTTAGAGAATGCAGGTCTCAGAAGGTGAGCACTAAGCACTGGTAATAAGCTATACTGGCTTTATTTTATCCAGCACACACACAGATGCTGGTGCAAACACAAAACGCACACACACAGTTTCAGAATGAATCACGCTCTCGAACGCAGCCACCTTCCATGCATGCTGTTCAGTAGGAAGCTACAAGCTCACACACTAGTTACACCCATGACTCACTATTATCAGAAATATACTTGATGTAGAAAATCCTGAGAACTTATGTAGCGCTGTGGAAAAAAGTATTCCAATTGAGCTTCAGCCCAGCCCAAACGAAAAAGGGGAATCAGGTGCTCGACTGAGGGGCTTGAAAATCCCCAAAACACTCCTTTTCCCCTGGATACTTCAACTGGTCACTATCCGGGAGAATAAAGAGCTCTCTGTTTCTGCGTCAATCTGATCCATTTATTGACGGGACAAACAAACAATAGGCTCTGATGAAGGCAATTCATGCCAAAACTTAAGCATGTTGTTTTTCTTTATTCTCCCAGATAGGCACCGGTGTCCTGGGGTGAGGAATGTTTTTGGATTATGTAGAGCCTTGTCTTTTCTTGATATTTTCAGTGATTTCGCACAGAAGCTAGCCAACGCTCTGACCTGCAACCCTGCCTCTGCACTTCACACCCTCAACCTCACAAACAACTCCCTGGAGGACAAGGGTACAACAAACTCCCCTCTTTCATTTTTTTTATGATATTCAGTGATATTCAATGATTTAGATATATAGGATACTGCACAGATCTAGAATTCTAGCTTCTAGTATTCTGTCCTACATTGGCATGGATCGTCTCAATGGCCAAATGTGTGTCTCAAAGCTTCAAGTTCATGAGAGGTTTAAGTCTGTTCATAAGTTTGTAATGCACTTTATTTTTTTTCTAGGTGTATCTGCTCTCAGTGCACAGCTAGCCAAACTCCCAATGGGTCTCAAGCATTTGAACCTTTCAAAGACCTCCATATCGCAAAAGGGTATTGAAATTCATAACCAATTTCCTGGACAAATATCATGTGTTAAGTCATTTCCTCTGAACTTCCTGTGTATGTGTTGTCAGGGGTTAACAGTCTTGCCCAGGGGCTGAGTGCCAACCCTGTTGTCCCCACTACCCTCACACACCTGGACCTCTGTGGGAACTCACTCCGAGGAGACGACCTCTCAGTATGTACATCTCCTGGTAGAAGTTGCTAGGCACAGATCTAGGATCAGCTAACACGCCACTCTTAATCATAAGGGGAGGGAGTGCAGAACTGATGTTCTGTCCTGGCTTTCATTTATTTTTCACACAGGCCACAGAAATGGTGTGAAATAGAATTTGAAATATTAAGTGAAAGACCTAGTCATAATTCCCCCTTCATTGTACTCAGTATTTGATGTTGTTTTCTTCATAATTTCTCTGACTCTTTTCACAGAATCTGTACAATTTCCTGGGTCAACATAACAGTCTAGTAACTCTGGATCTGTCCAGCAGTGACTGCTGTCTGGACCAAGTGAGTGAACCCTTATCCAATCCTAACAAGAATTCGCACTGCTATAGCTAGGCAATGATTGGACAACTGGACTTTAACCCTTTTTATGGGCATATTACATAGCTATTCTAAACCGAATCTATAATTAAGTAGATTAGTTTAATTGTAATAATATGCAATTGGCCTCCCGAGTGACGCAGTGGTCTAAGGCACTGTGTCGCAGTGCTAGAGGCGTCACTACAGACCTGGGTCTGATCCCAGGCTGTGTCGCAGTGCTTGAGGCGTCACTACAGACCTGGGTCTGATCCCAGGCTGTGTTGTAGCTGACTGCGACTGGGAGACCCATGAGGCGGCGCACAATTGGCCCAGTGTCGTCCGGGTTAGTGGAGGGTTTGGCTGGCCGGGATGTCCTTGTCCCATGGCGCGCTAGCGACTCCTTGTGGCGGGCCGGGTGCATGCATGCTGACTTTGTTTGCCAGTTGTACAGTTTTTCCTCTGACACATTGGTGCGACTGGCTTCCTGGTTAAGCGAGCAGTGTGTCAATAAGCAGTGCGGTTTGGCAGAGTTGTGTTTCGGAGGACTCATGGCTCTTGACCTTCGCCTCTCCCGAGTCCGTACGGGAGTTGCCGCAATGGGTCAAGACTGTAACTACCAATTGGATATCACAAAATCGGAAAGAAAAAATACAACAAAAAATGATAGTATGCAATGACAGTGAACATGTCATATTTGGATATCATGTGAGCACTGTTCATAAGTAGCGTGCTGTCTGCTTTTGATATCACTTATTAATTTAAAAATATTTTTTGCTTTTTATATAGTTATATTTATGGATCTTGTTGTTATATTTGTTGCTATGCAAATGGCCAGTCCAAATACTGTCTGTACTTCCCAAGAGTCTGAGCTTGGATAAAAGCTGTGATGTCACTTGACTAGTCCATGTTATTCAGATGCTCAACACCTGTCTTCCAGGTCTGCACTTCACTTTTAAGAGGTTCACTCAGGCACCTCTCAGTGCTCAACATGTCGAAGAGCGTTTTCTCTCACAGGTGAGCCATACAACAACAAAATGACTTTCTTATGCTAAAATAAGTTGCTGTTGTCTTCTATGTCCATGTGTCATACTGCTCAGTTTGTCAAAGTGAGAACTTCAGAACAAATAACCCAAGTGTGTTGGCATTCTTTTTAACCCACAGGAGAAGTAAAGATGTCCCGCATTCCTTCAAGCAGTTCTTTGGCACTGCACTGGCGCTGAGCAGTGTCAACCTGTCTGGAACCAAGCTCCCCCTGGAGGCACTCAAGTGAGCTTGCAGTCTGCTCCATTTATGTCATTTGCTCCATTTAACTATTACACCAAGAATGAAAATATGATCTAGAAAATTGGAGAATATTCCTGGAGAAAATGTACATGTCTATAAATAGTCAGTGATGTATCTTTTAGACAGGATGTCATAGTTATACATTTATTTTTGCTTCATTTTAAAATGAAAAAGTAGGTAGTATAGAAACATTCCTTAAAGTTGCAGTGAACAAGAAAGCAATCTAATCACACCAATTATTTAATTACTGCATATTTCAGTATGCGTTGATGATTTAACTGAATAGAAAAGAAACCGTTGAGTTTGAATTCATTTCTTTCTCCTCAGAGCACTTTTACTAGGGCTTGGCTGCAATCCTAATCTCAGTGAAGTATCACTGGATCTCAGCAGCTCTGAGGTAAGAGGCTGAACTACTGCCTTGGCCCTGGCACAGTTACCTGAATCTCCTGAGGGAGAAATTAAAGGTCTACTCTGAAATAAAATTCAAAAATAAAATGTTGTCTTGACACCCCTTTTATTTGAGCTGATGCTCTGAATATTCTGATTTTGAATTACTTAACTTTATTTACTTGTGTACTCAATGACAATCAAATACAGCACCAAAATACACTTGCTATCCTTTCTCTTAATGTTTTGTTTGTTTTACTTCAGCTAAGATCTGGAGGCTCTCAGATTCTGGAGGGCTGCATAGCTGAGATTCCCAACATCTCCAGCCTGGACATCTCAGACAACGGTGAGGCCTGAGTAGACACTGTATGTACATTGATTGTGAACGTTGTGTACCTTGATTGTTTTACTTGATATTGTGTTAAATGTGATGCTCAGGTTTGGATTCAGACCTGACCACTCTCTTGGTGTGGCTGGCCAAAAATCGCTCCATCCGCCACCTCTCACTGGGCAAGAACTTCAATAACATTAAGTCCAAGTACGAGACTTACTTACATTGGAATTTGATATATTTTTTAATTAGCCTGTCACTTAATATCCTTCTGTTTGTATTGTCCTCTCTGTCTGGAATGTAACGAAGTGTGCATGTCTTCCCACAGAAATTTGTCTCAAGTCTTGGACAACCTGGTGCACATGATACAGGAGGAGGAATCGGTGAGTCGACTCTTATGGTGATGCTTAGCCAAAACAGCTTAGCATAAAAATGTGTCTAAACCATTCATTACCATTGTTCAACTAACCTCTTTGTCACTTAGCCCCTGACGTCCCTCTCCCTGGCTGACTCCAAGCTGAAGGGAGATCTGTCCATCGTGCTGAACGCTCTGGGCAGCAACACCAGCCTGAGCCGGGTGGACATCAGTGGCAACGGCATGGGAGACATGGGGGCCAAGATGCTGGCCAAGGCCCTACAGATCAACACCAAGCTCCGGTAAGAGGTCAAGACTCAAGAAGAGGTCCACAAGGGTCAACTGTGCCAAGTTCCAATACTGCATAATATGGATTCTACTATATTCTATTGTTCTGTACAGTCATCTCTTATGCGTTTGTACAGGACAGTTATGTGGGACAAAAACAATGTCAGCCTACAAGGCCTCCAGGATGTGGCAGCTGCGTTAGAAAAGTATGTATCTGTGTGTGTGTGCCACGATTTTATATTTATTTACACTCCTCTGCACATCTTCCCATTGATGTTTTGGTTAGGATATGTGAGTAGGCATACACTTAGTTACATATACAGTACTGTTACCCTCTCTATTTCTTTCAGGAACCACACCATTCGCTTCATGCCTATCCCCATCATCGATGCTGCCCAGGCCCTCAAGGCCAGCCCTGAGAAAACAGAGGACGCCCTACTAAAGGTCAAAGTTCACATTTGTCTGCATGGTGGATTTTAACGGATGACAGAATTGATGTCAATTGTCATTGATAAGAAGGCATCGATAGCAAATGTTCACATTTCCATCTACATGAATTTTAAAACATTTTTTATATATTTTATTTTTTATATCAATCTCTACAAATCAATTCCCCTGCAGATGGAGCAGTATCTCCTAAGGAACCACGAGACTCGAAAATACCTCCAAGAGCAAGCTTACCGGCTCCAGCAAGGCATTGTCACGACAACCACACAACAGGTGGTTGTTTGATATTTAACTTTGGTATTTTATTTGAATCCCCATCAGCTGTTGCAAAAGCAGCAGCAGCTACTCTTCCTGGGGTCCACACAACATGAAACATAATACAGAGCATCACTAGACAAGAACAGCTCAAGGACAGAACTACATATTTTATTTAAAAAGGCATACGTAGCCTACATATCAATGCATACACACAAACTATCTAGGTCAAGTAGGGGAGAGGTGTTGTGCCGCGAGGTGTTGCTTTATCTGTATTTTGAAACCAGGTTTGCTGTTTATTTGAACAATATGAGATGGACGGAAGTTTCATGCAGTAAGGGCTCTATACAATACTGAATGCTTTCTTGAATTTGTTCTGGATTTGGGGACTGTGAAAAGATCCCTGGTGGGATAAGTGCGTGTATCAGAGCTGTGTGTAAGTTGACGATGCAAACAATTTGGGACTTTCAATACATTGGCTGCATCACTTTTTATAAGAAACATTAGTCTCTCCATAAACCTCAGCCAAGAGAGACTGGCATGCATAGTATTTATATCAGCCCTCTGATTACAATGAAGCACAAAATGTGCCGCTCTGTTCTGGACCAGCTGCAGCTTAACTAGATCTTTCCTTGCAGCACTGGGCCACACGACTGGACAATAATCAAAATTAGACAAAACTAGAGCCTGCAGAACTTGCTTTTTGGAGTGTGGTGTCAAAAAAGCAGAGCACCTCTTTATTACGGCCAGACCTCTCCCCATCCATTGAACCTATGTTTTTACCATGACAGTTTACAATCTAAGGTAACGCCAAGTAATTTATTCTCCTCAAATTGTTCAACAGCCACACCATTCATTACCAGATTCAGCTGAGGTCTAGAACTTAAGGAATGATTTGTACCAAATACAATGCTCTTAGTTTTAGAGATGTTCAGGACCAGTTTATTACTGGCCACCCATTCCAAAACAAACTCTTTGTTAAGGGTTTCAGTGAATTCATTAATTGTGGTTGCTGATGCGTGTATGGTTAAGTCATCAGCATACATGGACACACATGCTTTGTTTTAATGCCAGTGGCAGGTCATTGGTAAAAATAGAAAAGAGGAGAAGGATTGGAGAGCTGCCCTGCGGTACACCACACTTTACATGTTTGACATTAGAGAAGCTTCCATTAAAGAAAACCCTTTGAGTTCTATTAGATTACCATTTTGTGTATTCAAAGCTGAGGTGGAAAAGCCATAACGCATACGTTTTTTTTTTCAACAACAGGTTATGGTCAATAATATCAAAGGCTGCACTGAAATCTAACAGTACAGCTCCCACCATCTTATAGTTGTAAATTTCTTTCATTTGTCTCGGCACTTTTTGGATAAATGTTAGTAGTACATTGAGTTTCCACTGGAGAAATGTAAAGTTACGTAATACATTAAGTGTTGAATGACCATAAACCATTACATTACGTCCTCTGATAACCTCTGACCCCTCCTGCCTTCTGCTGATCCAGATGATGGACATGATCTGTGTAAAGGTGCAGGACCACCTGAACTCTCTGAGGTATACAGAGACCGACGTCGTCCAGGAGGACATGAAGGTGGCCAAGAACCTCATGAAGGACGCCAGGAACTCCAAAAGAGTGAGCTGAGAACCAGACATATTGTTCTTATAGAATCGGTAGAACATACAGTATGAACGCAGAAGTGATAGAGCGTGGATTTCAAACTTTGATCTAAGAGAGACAAAAATGACAGGGTTAACATTAACCTCAAACTCTACATGGGACATCCTGGTTAAATAACATTTAGAAAAACAAGGATACAAAAAGAGCCTCAAACTCCAATGTTTTTATTTTTGCCTCTTCCTCTTTTTCTTTTTCTCTGTCTGCCCCTCCTTCCATTCCCTGCTCATCTATCTAGCTGCTGCCCAACCTGTACCACGTGAGGGGATCTCCTGGTGGCATGGGCGGCCCCCCTGACATGGGTGGCCCCATTCAGGACAAGCTAGAGTCCATGGCAGGAGAGATGGCCAGGGTCATGGATGGGCAGCTACAGGTATGCAACAGTCAACACAGCAGTAAATGAAAAATGTATTTTCTTTTTCGAGCCAGATATTTTGGGTGTTGATTTATCTTAGTGAATAACGTAGTCCAGTCCTTGAAATTGGGTGTTTTTGTCCTGCACAAGTGCCCTCCTTGGTCATGTGCTTGATTGAGTAGTTGAATCAGGTGTGTGTGTGTGTGTGTGTGTGTGTGTGTGTGATTGGGCTTGAACAAAACTATGCAACCTGAGACACTGCCCTAGTCCTTGCAGCAACTGTGAATCCTGATGAAGGATTTTGAGACTGATTCCCTAACCTGTCAATGTTTTTAATTTGCTGTTTTATGATTTTGTTATACTCTTGTGAATTCTATGTTTTTTTTTACTAGATTAATTGCAGTTTTTCATGTTGTCTGTCTAATTGTGTAACGACTTGGTGCTGTCTCTCTTGGCCAGGACTCTTTTGAAAAAGAGATTTCAAATCTCAATGAGTCCTTCCTAGTTAATATTTTTTTTATTTTAAAGGAATGACAAGATAACATAAGCTAGCGCAATTAACTTGCCAACCCCGCTTCTCTCTCTCTCCCACTCCCAGACATTGTTGCAGTCTATGGTTGACACCGCTGAGGGCCTCTGTCCCCATGTGATGAAGAGGAGCAACCTGCACCAGGAGCTGATGAAGGCCGGTGCAGGCAGAATGACCGTCCCACATAGCTTCATCACCACCACACTACTGGAACAGTCAGGAGTCGACATCATCAACAAGATCAGGTGATCACCACATGGCCTGGTCAAGATCGCTAGCAGATGTTCTCATACAGAGTGACTAACAACAAGTGCGTTCAGCTAAGGAGAGGAAAACAACAACAAAACAATAGTATCTCCAAAAACAGTTCAAAGATTTATGCTGTGGTCTGGTCCAATGGTAGTCCTGCTGAACCCGGACTACGCATTGCCTGCTTTGTGCCCATCACAAGTGACCTTCAACAGAAACACTGGGGGGCTGGATTGGAGGAGCCCTTTTGAGACCTAATCAGTAAATCATTTCAAGTGTAGATGGTATCAGTTAATGTGAATTCAAACTGAATCAGTTCCTTGTGATCTGATCTGTGTATGACATCATAGACCTAGTGAAATAATTCTGATTATGTCACATAGCCTTAGCTGATAAAACCTTGCAATGTACGTAAACGTCACTCTCAGAAAACTACTGTAACAGTCTGTAAATATATGCAGCCCAGTCTTGATACAGTGCAGGTAGTAGAGGTAGTATCTGGCTCATGTTCTCCTCTCCGTCACACAGTGAAGTGAAGCTCAGTATGGCGTCCTTCCTCTCAGACCGTATCGTAGATGAGATCTTGGAATCCCTGTCCAGTTCCCAAAACACTCTGGTCAGTACTGTATACTAAAATAGATTATTTCTCTTCTGCACACATGCACGCACACATACACAGACACAATAATTGTTACCAAGGTAGCTTAGCAGTTCAGACGTATTTTTCCGTGTTGTCGTGTCGTGTCCTGTATATATATATATTTACACCTTTTCTTCACATATCTTTTATTTATTTTATTATCCAAGAACTCAACTACAAAAGCTTTCCTGCAAAAGCTTTCCTGCAACCCGCTTCACCAATTACAATAAGTACTATTCACCTCAATCTGAAAATCCATCGTGGAAGATAGCCAGGGGCTAATTCAGAAGCTAGCCTGAAAGCTAATCCAGAAGCTACTCCGATAGCTAGCCAGAAGCTAATCTGTAGCTGCCCCGAAATTAGCCGGTTTGCTGGCTAGCGTTGGTGTTTCAGCTGCCCACGTTTTGCGGTCATCAGCTATTCCTCTAGCTCGATAATCTACCGGCACTTTAGTGCAACGCGACTCGGACCGGAGCATTCCGGGACTTTTTTTCTCTCAGTTTCCCCGGATTCCAACCGCAGCCTCAGCCTCTATTTTGCACCTTGATTTCGCAGCTAGCTAGCTGCATACCGTGTGACTATTGGCTTACGTCGACCCCGGAGCTAACTCAAATCATGCTGGAGCTAGCCAGCTGAGGAGTTCCATCACCATCCGGACCCGCTTCTTTGTTGCTGCTGCAGATACGGAACCCCACCGGGCCTTCACGACTGACTGCCGACGTTATCTGCCCGAGGGATTTATCCAACCGGCACCTCCGTCCCGGCGTTACCTGAACGCTCATCTGAGGCCCGCTAATCGTTAGCTGTCTTATCGGCTGCTATCTGAACAAAACCCCACTACACGGAACCTACCGACGGAAACGCACGAGGTATCTACAAACAGACCTCCATCCTATGCTGCTACCGATAGCCATATACCCGGCCAGCTGTCTGGATCGCCACGACCCCAACCAACCTCTACTCACTGGACCCTTATTTATCACTCGATTAAGCTTGCCTCTCCTTAATGTAAATATGCCTTGTCCATTGCTGTTCTGGTTAGTGTTTATTGGCTTATTTCACTGTAGAGATTCTAGCCCTGCTCTCTATACCATATCCAACCCTGCAGTTCCACCACCCACATATGCGATGACATCACCTGGTTTCAATGATGTTTCTAGAGACAAGATCTCTCTCATCATCACTCAATACCTAGGTTTACCTCCACTGTATTCACATCCTACCATACCTTTGTCTGTACATTATTCCTTTAAACTATTTTATCGCCCCCAGAAACTTCCTTTTACTCTCTGCTCTGGTAGCTCTAGACGACCAATTCTCATAGCTTTTAGCCGTACTATTATCCTACTTCTCCTCTGTTCCTCTGGTGATGTAGAGGTGAATCCAGGCCCTGCAGTACCTGGCTCCACTCCTATTCCCCAGGCGCTCTCTTTTGATGACTTCTGTAACCGTAATAGCCTTGGCTTCATGCATGTTAACATTAGGAGCCTCCTCCCTAAGTTTGTTTTGTTCACTGCTTTAGCACACTCTGCCAACCCAGATGTTTTAGCCGTGTCTGAATCCTGGCTTAGAAAGACCACCAAAAATTCAGACATTTTTATCCCCAATTACAATATTTTCAGACAAGATAGAACGGCCAAAGGGGGCGGTGTTGCAATCTACTGCAAAGACTGCCTGCAGAGTTCTGTTATACTATCCAGGTCTGTTCCCAAACAATTTGAACTTCTACTTTTAAAAATCCACCTCTCTAAAAACAAGTCTCTCACCGTTGCCGCCTGCTATAGACCACCCTCTGCCCCCAGCTGTGCTCTGGACACTATATGTGAACTGATTGCCCCCCATCTATCTTCAGAGCTCGTGCTGCTAGGCGACCTAAATTTGAACATGCTCAACACCCCAGCCACCCTACAATCTAAGCTTGATGCCCTCAATCTCACACAAATTATTAATGAACCTACCAGGTACCACCCCAATTCCGTAAACACGGGTACCCTCCATAGATATCATCCTAACAAACTTGCCCTCCAAATACACCTCTGCTGTTTTTAACCAAGATCTCAGCGATCACTGCCTCATTGCCTGCATCCGTAATGGGTCAGCGGTCAAACGACCTCCACTCATCACTGTCAAACGCTCCCTGAAACACTTCAGCGAGCAGGCCTTCCTAATTGACCTGGCCGGGGTATCCTGGAAGGATATTGATCTCATCCCGTCAGTAGAGGATGCCTGGTCATTTTTTAAAAATGCCTTCCTCACCATCTTGAATAAGCATGCCCCATTCAAGAAATTTAGAACCAGGAACAGATATAGCCCTTGGTTCTCTCCTGACCTGACTGCCCTTAACCAACAGAAAAACATCCTATGGCGTTCTGCATTAGCATCGAACAGCCCCCGTGATATGCAACTTTTCAGGGAAGCCAGAAACCAATATACACAGGCAGTTAGAACAGCCAAGGCTAGCTTTTTCAAGCAGAAATTTGCTTCCTGCAACACAAATTCAAAAAAGTTCTGGGACACCGTAAAGTCCATGGAGAATAAGAACACCTCCTCCCAGCTTCCAACCGCCCTGAAGATAGGAAACACTGTCACCACCGACAAATCCACTATAATTGAGAATTTCAATAAGCATTTTTCTACGGCTGGCCATGCTTTCCACCTGGCTACCCCTACCCGGGACAACAGCACTGCCCTCCCCTCTGCTACTCGCCCAAGCCTTCCCCATTTCTCTTTCTCCCAAATACAGTCAGCTGATGTTCTTAATGAGCTGCAAAATCTGGACCCTTACAAATCAGCCGGGCTAGATAATCTGGACCCTTTCTAAAACTATCTGCTGAAATTGTTGCCACCCCTATTACTAGCCTCTTCAACCTCTCTTTCGTGTCGTCTGAGATACCCAAAGATTGGAAAGCAGCTGCGGTTATCCCCCTCTTCAAAGGGGGGGACACCCTTGACCCTAACTGCTACAGACCTATATCTATCCTACCCTGCCTTTCTAAGGTCTTCGAAAGCCAAGTCAACAAACAGATTACCGACCATTTCGAATCACACCACACCTTCTCCGCTATGCAATCTGGTTTCAGAGCTGGTCATGGGTGCACCTCAGCCACGCTCAAGGTCATAAACGATATCGTAACCGCCATCGATAGGAAACAATACTGTGCAGCCGTATTCATTGACCTGGCCAAGGCTTTTGACTCTGTCAATCACCACATCCTCATTGGCAGACTCGACAGCCTTGGTTTCTCTAATGATTGCCTCGCCTGGTTCACCAACTACTTCTCTGATAGAGTTCAGTGTGTCAAATCGGAGGGTCTGTTGTCCGGGCCTCTGGCAGTCTCTATGGGGGTGCCACAGGGTTCAATTCTTGGACCGACTCTCTTCTCTGTTTACATCAATGATGTCGCTCTTGCTGCTGGTGATTCTCTGATCCACCTCTACGCAGACGACACTATTCTGTATACTTCTGGCCCTTCTTTTGACACTGTGTTAACAACCCTCCAGGCGAGCTTCAATGCCATACAACTCTCCTTCCGTGGCCTCCAACTGCTCTTAAATACAAGTAAAACCAAATGCATGCTCTTCAACCGATCGCTGCCTGCTCCGGCCCGCCTGTCCAACATCACTACTTTGGACGGCTCTGACTTAGAATATGTGGACAACTACAAATACCTAGGTGTCTGGTTAGACTGTAAACTCTCCTTCCAGACCCACATCAAACATCTCCAATCCAAAGTCAAATCTAGAATTGGCTTCCTATTCCGCAACAAAGCATCCTTTACTCATGCTGCCAAACATACCCTTGTAAAACTGACCATCCTACCAATCCTCGACTTCGGTGATGTCATTTACAAAATAGCCTCCAAAACCCTACTCAATAAATTGGATGCAGTCTATCACAGTGCCATCCGTTTTGTCACCAAAGCCCCATATACTACCCACCACTGCGACCTGTACACTCTCGTTGGCTGGCCCTCGCTTCATACTCGTCGCCAAACCCATTGGTTCCAGGTCATCTACAAGACCCTGCTAGGTAAAGTCCCCCCTTATCTCAGCTCGCTGGTCACCATAGCAGCACCTACCCGTAGCACGCGCTCCAGCAGGTATATCTCTCTAGTCACCCCCAAAACCAATTCTTCCTTTGGACGCCTCTCCTTCCAGTTCTCTGCTGCCAATGACTGGAACGAACTACAAAAATCTCTGAAACTGGAAACACTTATCTCCCTCACTAGCTTTAAGCACCAGCTGTCAGAGCAGCTCATAGATTACTGCACCTGTACATAACCCATCTACAATTTAGCCCAAACAACTACCTCTTTACCTACTGTATTTATTTATTAATTTATTTTGCTCCTTTGCACCCCATTATTTCTGTCTCTACTTTGCACTTTCTTCCAATGCAAACCAACCATTCCAGTGTTTTTTTTAGTTTTTATTTTACTTGCTGTGTTGTACTCACTTCGCCTCCATGGCCTTTTTATATTTTTATTTATTTATACATATATCTGTTTGCCTTCACCTCCCTTATCTCACCTCACTTGCTCACATTGTATATAGACTTATTTTTTTAATCTTTTTCACTGTATTATTGACTATATGTTTGTTTTTACTCCATGTGTAACTATGTGTTGTTGTATGTGTCGAACTGCTTTGCTTTATCTTGGCCAGGTCGCAATTGTAAATGAGAACGTGTTCTCAATTTGCCTACCTGGTTAAATAAAGGTTAAATAAATAAATAAATAAAAAATAATGCATTTTTGCTTAAATTACTTGTAATCCTGATTAGGGCCCCCTCGGCACCACATCAAAACAAATACTGGTGAAGAAACACTGATCGTGTATGCCTTTTCCTCTCTTCCCATCCAGGCAGAACACCTGACCAGAAAACCTCAACCTCTTATCCACCAGGAGCCCAACAAGATGGAGGTGCTGGAGGAGACGGTCCTCCAGCCTGAGGCCCAGACCCAGGAGCAGAGTCCTCACCATGCTGAGAGGCTGGAGGTGATGGATACCTATGTGGTAACTAAGACTAGTCCCTGTGAAGTTTTGTGATCCCTATCTGCTGTACTGAAGCATGACTCACTGGCTGACTGTTTTTTTTCTCTACTGTGTTTGTGACCTTGGGATGACACCCAAGTCCAAGAGGAAGAGCATTCTCTGCAGGATGCTGCGGCCTGTATCTGTGGCCTTTGGTGAGTTTATGTTCTACATCCCAGGTACAGTAGATCTGGTCAAATACATTTAGATTACAGTACAGTAGTATTTCCGCAACTTGGAATGAGAGGTTTGGTTTTGCCTCGTTGGTTGTTCATCAGAAATGGAGTTTGACTTGGACAAGGCCCTGGAAGAAGTGCCTATATATGAGGAGGATCTGCCCCCTCCTCCCCCATTGGACAAGAAGCCGACGTACTTTGGCGAGCTGCCCACTATGGAGGCCCGGAAGCTAGAGCACCACACCAAGCTCCGCCCCAAACCGAAAAAGAGGACCAAACCTAGCCGAGCACCAGTAAGAAGCCTTCCACCTGCCCCCTCTCTCCAATTCCCCTTCTCTTTCTCCCTCTTCAACTCTTTCGGGCCTCTTTCTTTGTCTACCTACTATTCTGTGTTGGTTGATGTAGGCCTAAATATTTTGGGGGTTTTCAGCGGGAACCAATCTGCACCTCTCCACCACCAGAAGTGGAGCAGAATGACCTCCTGGGAAAAGTGGATGAGGGTGTTGATGAATTCTTCTACAAGAAAATCACCAAACTTAGTTTTAAGTGAGTTTTAATTCCTATTATGCTGAACTCTTCCCAAAAAGTAAATGACATTACGGACGTTTTAGAATAAATTATTCTAGTTTCCATAAGATTGAAATAACTCTGTGTTTTGTGTTAACGCATGCAGCAGTAAGCTAACAATGGCTAGATTGTTTGCAGGCTAACTAGCTACGGGTAAATGCCAAAATAGAGGAAACACCAAAGTGTCTTAAGGTGTTGGACCAGAACAGCTTCAGTGAACATTGGCATAGAGTTCCAGACACTTGTAGAATCTATTGGAGTTGTTGATGGTGGCGGAAAACCCTGTCTCAGGCGCCGCTCCACAATCTCGCATAATTTAAAAAAAATATATATTTAACCTTTATTTAACTAGGCAAGTCAGTTAAGAACAAATTCGTATTTACAATGACAGCCTACCGGTGGACAGTGGGTCAAATGCCTTGTTCAGGGGCAGAATGACAGATTTTTCCTTTTGTCAGCTCTAGGATTCAATCCAGCAACCTTTGGGTTACTGGCCCAACGCTCTAACCACTAGGATATCTGCCATCCCCATAAGTGTTCAATTGGGTTGAGATCTGGTGACTGACTGAGACACACACACACACACACACACACACACACACACACACACACACACACACACACACACACACACACACACACACACACACACACACACCCTTTAAATCACCTATGCTCCTTTGAGACCCCTCTTTCAAAGTTGCTGAGATCTCTTCTAGCTATGGTAGCCAAAATAATGGGCAACTGGTCATTTTTATACATGACCCTAAGCATCATGGGATAATAATTGCTTAATTAACTCCAGAGCCACACCTGTTTGGAAGCACCTGCTTTCAATATACTTTGTTCCTCATTTACTCAAGTGTTTGCTTTATTTTGGTTGTTTACCTGTACCTTTTTAATTTCTGTATTTAGAAGTTGTTATTTATAGAAGTTGTGAGTGTGTACTGTTCAGCAAAAGCATTCTCTAACATTTTCAGACGAGCCTCCCTGAGGGGCTCCTCCAACATCCAGGAGGGGTCGGAGAAGAAACGGGAATCCCGGAAAAGCGGCTTCCTTAACCTCATCAAGTCTCGCACCTCGAAGTCTGAGAAGAGCCATGGAACAGCTGCCACCATCACCCCGTCTTCTGCGACTGTCAGCACTCTGACAGAGGGGCCCTTGTCCCCCAAGGCTCCGTTGTGGGACCACTCTGAAATCTCCCCTGACCACTCACAAAAGCTGCCAATCCCTGAACCCACTGAGGAACAGCACTCCGAGAGTGACAGTAAGGGTAGTCCTCATGGTGGACGGCACTTTGGGGTCCCCATAATGGGAATGGACCTCCTGGCGGAGATGAAAAAAATGCATGAGAAAATAGTCGCTCATAAGGTGGGTAAACTGACCAGAATTCGCAAATTTTTGACTCTGTTAAGTGTATGAGCCAGTAGCACCCTTTAGCACAGCGTTTTCCAAACTTGGTGCATGTTTTGGTTTTTCCCTTAACACTACACAGCTGTTTCAAATGAGCAAAGCTTGATGATTAGTTGATTTATTTGAATCAGATGTGTAGTGCTAGGGCAACGTGACCCCTTGGAGTCCTGAGGATCGAGTTTGGGAAACCCTGCCTTAGCCTCATTGAACTACTGAATAATGACCTTCTTGCAGGGTAACACACAACCTCTTCTGAAAAAGTCCAAGATAGTAAGGAAGAAGCAGGGAGATAGTAATATGTTTGTTCTTTTAAAGTTACACTATTTCCTGTCTTCAGCTGTAGATCTACCAGTCATTTGGAAAGCTACAGATTGTCATGAGTGGATAACTGTGAAGGTGCCGCCCTATAGTGGCTTTATATGGAACATCCATGTCTCAGCTTGATTCAGACTGTTGAATACAGAACCATGCAGTGGAAAACACAATTGTGCCTCTAAAATCAGGTTTAGGACTAAAGACATTGGCCATACTGAAAGTTTGTTCTTTTTACAGTCTGACTCTTCAGACAAGGCAGATGATAAACAAGGTGAGTTGGCTTCTATCCCAATCAGATAATTCGATTTTTTGAATGACATCTTTATGTACAGAAGGATGGCTCAACTTAATTATGCTACGTCTGTCTTGCCATTCAGCTTGCCAGCTGCCATGTTGTACAATAAAAGTGAACAACATGTTTAATTAAAATCAAGCGCTAGGTAACACTTTGTTTAGACAGTCCCTTGTAGAAGCTCTACGAACCATCCACACTGTTGCTGTGTCCAATATGGGTATTCTTTGTTATGTCTCTCTGTAGGAAAGCCAAAGGGTCCAGCATCGTTGATAGACTTGTCGTCGAAAGCGCCCGGGTCTAAACCCTCCAGTGTTACACCCAGACCCCCAGCACCACAGAGCATCAAGCCCCACATGGGACCACACACTTTGGGACCCCTGAGCCCTCGCGCCAGCAGCAGCCACAGCCCAGGTAGGCATATGACTAAGTATACTTTATTGATAGTGATACTCAGATGGCAAATAAGGGCACCAGAAGCCAAAATAGATGAAGATTACTTAGTTTATTGTGATTTTGTCTTGCCTTAATTTGTCCTATTGTCTGTAACCATTCTTTATTTTGTCTATTTTTCACCCTCAGATGACACCCCTGACCCCTGTCTAGGAAATGTATCCCCAAAAGGACCACTGCCCGCCCCTCGCCTGAAGAGAGCGCCCTCAGACTATGAGAGGGAGGAGGAGAGTAGCCACATTAATGGTAGGTTTATCTATTCCCCGTGTGCCCTCCATCCAGAATAATTGATTTAGGAACAGCGCCCCACAGTCCAAAGTGTTGATATTGAGAGTAAATCGAATAAACAAAGCTGTTTTGCTTCATGTAAAGACAGAGAGATTTATGTCAATTCACTGAGAACATAGTATGAATTAGAAATAGTCACTATGTGAGTTTGATAGAATTGAATAGACACCTGGTATGATTGAAGCATAAAATCATCTTTCACCCTCATCACTCTCTCCATCAGTTGAACTCACAAGAGACTCCAGCCCATTTGACTTGGACCAAGAGATGGACAGGTCTGCTATTGGTGGGAGACAGTGGTCCTCCCTGAAGCGCTCCACTTCTGTGGTACAGGAAGTAGAAGGTCGAGAACGCACCAAGTCCCTCCCTGCATCTGGTTAGACCTATTACCTTCAGCTCTATTTTTTACTTACAACATGTACAGTGTTGTGTGTATCAACTAAAAATAGTAAAGTACATTTTGGCAGTTCCAAAAGTGGCCGTACCTTTTGAATAACATGCGGTGTTACTGGCCGTTCGCAGTAATAGTAGTTGTAGGGGTTTCTCCAGGAGCTCCGGTAGCTATATGTGTTGGTTTATTAGTACTCACACAGCTGTGACATTGTTTGTAGTCTCTGTAGTACCAGTAGTTATGGTTGTAGGCCACCAGTTGTAGCTTCCTCATTGTTTAGTACCATATCAGCTCACACACCACTCTCTTGCAGTGAGACCTTCATCTATGGTGGACCTTGTCCACTGCCAAAGCCCTGGGGTGTTTGAAAAAGACAACACCGAAGAGGACTTCCCTCCTACCCCTGACACGGACCAAAGACAGGATCTCAGGCCTGACAACGTGGAGGAGGACACCATGACGACATCCCAGTGTAGAAAGAAAAGCTACATCTAGATTCTCTCTACTTTCTCCAAAGTGTTCCATGTAGTGTCCAAGTGTGGAGAATTGTAATGTAGCCAAAGAGCAAAGAACAAAAAAAAGCTTATGGACAAAACCATGCCAATACCTTACTCTGAATTATCTTACTCTAAACAAAGACTGTTGATTGGCTTATTCAATCAACCAATAAGCACTGCTGTGTTCCTATGTCTAATTTGCATGTTATGTATTTATGTATTAACACACTGAAAGAGACATGGATGTGTTGAAAAGTACACTACATGATCAAAAGTATGAAAAAAAAAGTATGCTCAATGAAACATCTCATTCCAAAATCATGGGCATTAATATGGAGTTGGTCATCCCTTTGCTGCTATAACAGCCTCCACTCTTCTGGGAAGGCTTTCCACTAGATGTTGGAACATTGCTGTGGGGACTTGATTCCATTCAGCCACGAAAGCATTAGTGAGGTCGGGCACTGATGTTGGGCGATTAGGCCTGGTTCGCAGTCAGCGTTCCAATTCATCCCAAAGGTGTTCGATAGTCAAGTTCTTCCACACTGATCTCGACAAACCATTTCTGTCTGGACCTCGCTTTGTGCACGGGGGCATTGTCATATTGAAACAGGAAAGGGCGTTGCCACAAGGTTGAAAGCACACAATAATTTAGAATGGCATTGTATGCTATAGCATTAAGATTTCCCTCCACTGGAACTAAGGGTCCTAGCCTGAACCATGAAAAACAGCCCCAGTCCATGATTCCTCCTCCAAACTTTACAGTTGGTACTATGCATTGGGGCAGGAAGCGTTCTCCTGCCATCTGCCAATCCCAGATGTATCCATTGGACTGACAGATGGTGAAGCGTGAATCATCACTCCAGAGAATGCGTTTCCACTGCTCCGGAGTTCAATGGCGGCATGCTTTACACCACTCCAGCCGACACTTGCCTTTGCTCATGGTGATAATAGGCTTGTGTGCTGCAGCTCGGCCATGGAAACCCATTTCATGAAGCTCCCGACGAACAGTTCTTGTGCTGATGTTGCTTCAAGAGGCAGTTTGGAACTCGGTGTTGAGTGTTGCAACCGAGGACAGACTATTTTTACGCGCTTAGGCAGTCCTGTTCTGTGAGCTTGTGTGACCTACCACTTCGCGGCTGAGCCGTTGTTTCACCTAGATGTTTCCACTTCACAATAACAGCACTTACAGTTGACCGGGGAAGCTCCAGCAGGACAGAAATTTGACGAACTGACTTGGTGGAATCCTATGACCGGAAAGTCCTATGACGGTGCCACGTTGAAAGTCACATCTCTTCAGTAAGGCCATTCGACTGCCAATGTTTGTCTATGGAGATTGCATGGCGGTGTGCTCGGTTTTTATACACCTGTCCGCAACGGTGTGGCTGAAATAGCCAAATCCACTAATTTGAAAGGAACTCCACATACGTGTATGTACGTACAGTACGAGTCACACGTTTGGACACAACCTACTCATTCCAGGGTTTTTCTTTATTTTTACTATTTTCTACATTGTAGAATAATAGTGAAGACATCCAAACTATGAAATGACACATGGAATCATGTAGTAACCAAAAAAGTGTTAAACAAATCAAAATATATTTAATATATTTGATTCTTCAAAGTAGCCACCCTTTTCCGTGATGACAGCTTTGCACACTCTTGGCATTCTCTTAACCAGCTTCACCTGAAATGCTTTTCCAACAGTCTTGAATAGGTTCCCACATATGCTGAGAACTTGTTGGCTGCTTTTCCTTCACTCTTTGGTCCAACTCATCCCAAATGATCTCAATTGGGTTGAGGTTGGCTTTTTTTTTTTTTGAGGCCACGTCATCTGATGCAGCACTCCACCATCTCATTCTTGGTCAAATAACCCTTACACAGCCTGGAGGTATGTTGGGTCATTGTCCTGTTGGAAAGCAAATGATCGTCCCACAGCGAAACCAGATGAGATGGCATATCGCTGCAGAATGCTGTGGTAGCCATGCTGGTTAAGTGTGCCTTGAATTCTAAATAAATCACGACAGTGTCACCAGCAAAGCACCATCACACCTCCTCCATGCTTCACGATGGGAACCACACATGTGGAGATCATCCGTTCACCTACTCTGCATCTCACAAAGACACAGAAGTTGGAACCAAAATTCAAATTTTTGGGACTCATCAGATCAAAGGACAGATTTCCATCGGTCTAATGTCCATTGTTCATGTTTCTTGGCTCAAGCAAGTCTCTTCTTCGTATTGGTGTCCTTTTAGTAGGGTTTTCTTTGCAGCAATTCGACCATGAAGGCCTGATTCACGCAGTCTCCTCTCCTCATAATATGGACTTGGTCTTTTACCAAATAGGGCTATCTTCTGTATACCTTGTCACAACGGATTGGCTTAAATGCATTAAGAAGGAAATTCCACAAATGACCTTTTAACAAGGCACACCTGTTAATTGAAATGCATTCCAGATGACTACCTCGTGAATCTGGTTGAGAGAATGCCAAGTGTGTGTGCAAAGCTGTCAAGGCAAAAGGTGGTTACTTTGAAGAATCTCAAATATAAAATATATTTTGATTTGTTTAATGACGCACGGATCCCTTTAGCGGGATAATTTTCGTAAACAACCGCTGAATTGCAGAGCGCCAAATAAAATATATATATATATATATTTATAATCATGAAATCACAAGTGAAATATACCAAAACACAGCGTAGCTTGTTGTTAATCCACCTATCGTGTCAGATTTTGAAAATATGCTTTACAGCGAAAGCAATCCAAGCGTTTGTGAGTTTATCAATCACTAGACAAAACAGTAAGAACAGCTAGCCGCAAATTAGCTTGGTCACGCAAGTCAGAAAAGCAATAAAATGAATCGCTTACCTTTGATCTTCGGATGTTTGCACTCACGAGACTCCCAGTTATACAATAAAAGTTATTTTTGTTCGATAAAGATTCTTTTTATAACCAAAAACCTCCATTTGGTTTGCGCGTTATGTTCAGAAAACCACAGGCTCGTGCCGGTCCTGAAGGGCAGACGAAAATTCCAAAAAGTATCCGTAATGTTCGTAGAAACATGTCAAAAGTTTTTTTATAATCAATCCTCAGGTTGTTTTTAACATACATAATCGATAATATTTCAACCGGACGGTAAACTATCCAATGCTACAGAGAAAGAAAATGTCGAGCTACAACTCTCGTGCGCATGAACTAATCAAAGGACACCTGAAGCGTTTTGATAAATCTCGCTAATTTTTCAAAATAAAAGCTTGAAACTGTGTCTAAAGCCTGGTCACAGCCTGAGGAAGCCATTGGAAAAGGAATATGGTTGATACCCCTTTAAATGGAGGATGGGCAAGCAATGGAACAGGGATTTTTCCAAATAAAAGGCACTTCCGGGTTGGATTTCCTCAGGTTTTCGCCTGCAAAATCAGTTCTGTTTTACTCACAGACAATATTTTGACAGTTTTGGAAACTTTAGAGTGTTTTCTATCCTAATCTGTCAATGTTATGCATGTTCTAGCATCTGGGCGTGAGAAATAGTCCGTTTACCTTGAATGTTATTTTTTCAAACATAAAAATAGTGCCCCTAGCTGAAAGAGGTTAACACTTTTTTTGGTTACTACATGATTCCATATGTGTTATTTCATAGTTTTGATGTCTTCATTATTATTACAATGTAGAAAATAGTACAAATAAAGAACCCTTGAATGAGTAGGTGTGTAAAATGTTGACTGGTAGTGTGTGTGTGGTATTTACATTGTAACCATGGGCACATTTGATCTAGTAAACCTTTATTAATGATAGGCATAATATAACTTTGATTTATCATGATTTATATGAAATACATTTATTGTGGGGCTTGGTGATGGTTTCCAGTTTTATTGGTTAAATTGATTTGTGCTAAATACATCAAATAAAAACCTTTAATGTAGTTGTCAATACTCCTGCATTTGAATATTTGTACCAATAAATCATATGTGTACTGGTATACTGCCACGTAGACATGCATTAACTTGCATCGTATTGCCTAATATAACTATTTAATTGTATTCATTTTACCATGCTTTCCTTGCGGACGTTGTCTCCAATTTTTTGGGGGCAACCCCTATTGCGCACCTGGTTGAATGTCGTAGTTAAGTTGGTCTCCCTCGTTTGCATTTGGTGGAGTTTAGACTGAACTACAGTGAAGGAAACGATCAATAGTATAGAAAACCTCATCAATCTCTTATTTCAAATCCACACAGTCAAAACTTCATTATTTATTTTCACAACGTTAACATCTTGGATTCGCGCCGGTGTATTGGGCACGAGGTACCATGGACAATGCTTTTGACAACCTGGATGCTGTCGGCTTCCTACAAATTTGGCAACATTTCGATGTTGATGGTAGGATCTTACTCTTGAATAATTCGAACTGTATGTTGTCTTTTAATTACTATTGATATTTAATCTGTGTACGTATATCAGGCAATGTTTTAATCGAAAGTCCATGCGCAAACTCAATCTGGACTTTACACCATGTCGTGGAGATAAAACAATACAGAATTAGGGTTTAATTCATCTTATGTTGTACATTTATTTGTTTTAGATAATGGTTATATTGAAGGAAAGGAATTGGACGACTTTTTTCGACACATGATGAAGAAACTTGGGATGAGTGTAAGTAGGCAATTGTAGGACTCCACGTTTCTTCTTTCCTTGTCATACCCAATGCATACTGTGTACATATTCCTAAAAATAACTACAGTAAGCTTTGGCTACTAACATCCTAGAATATCCTAATTAGACCTACTTTGCTCTGTTTTGTTGGGGGCATTCATGCGATGTCAACATTAGATAACCTCTGAATCCAATCATTAGTCCACATTTTGTCATTCACTGAAATGACGTGAATTCTGTCGAAGTGATAATTGTACAGGTAACACTGAATGAAATACTCAAACAAGTACAACTAATTAATTGGTGAGCCCATATGTGGAATGTGTTCAAATGTCACTGTTGTTCCTAAAGGATGAAATAACAGATGACAAAATTAGAAGAGTGAAAGAAAGGTTCATGTCAGCTTATGACACCACAGCGGATGGTCGCCTGCAAATCCAAGAGGTATGTTTACTTGTACTTATTCATACATACCTTCTTCCCCTTTTTATTTGTCTATAGGTCATTTATTATTAAGTATACTTACAACCCAGAGAGAGATGGGGGGTAATTGGATTGTGATCAAAATCTCCTAACAGCACATTTTTTTTGTGAAGCAGCCTTGAAACCACCTAATTGCTCTGTCATTTGCATAATGTTATTGCCTTGCTTCATCTTTGTATGTCTTGCAATTAATTATGAGTTTGTCAAATTAAATTGCGTCTAATTTTGCAACTCATTTCGGCTGTGACATTTAGTTTTCTTTGTCCATAGACTGTATTTCCATACATTTTATGTTGAAAGAGGAATTATGCCTGTTGAAGCTGAGGGGACACTTACCCCTTAAATTGTAGGAAGAAATTATACAAGATTTAGTTTATTTTACACAAAATTACCCATCAGGGATTGAATTATGCCTGCCTGTGATTGTTAACTAATTTGATTGAACATAAATGTTCCAGTTGGCCACCATGATGCTACCGGAGGAGGAGAACTTCCTCCTACTGTTCCGCAGAGAAACACCATTGGACAACAGTGTAGAGTTCATGAGGGTAAGATCAAAGATCACATACAGTGATTGACATATATGCACAAAAAATACAATCCTATTATTGGTTGGGTAGTGTGTCCTATATTCTCTTGAGCACTTTCATCATAGTTAAATGTGCCTCTCACTCCCCCAACAGATCTGGAGAAACTATGATGCTGACAGCAGTGGATACATATCAGCTATAGAGCTCAAGGTACATTCAAAGAATGCCCTTCTACTAATTGCCATGCTTTCAGTGAGATCACTGCCATGGCCCGCTCAGAGATATTGTCTTAGCTAGTTGTCTACTTTCTAAGTAAGAATCAATGAGTGGCCAAAGTTGTTATTGTTTACATAGTTGCTCTAGGTCTCTGTTGACACGTGTTGCTTTAAGGGTCTTTTGGAAGGATAGGATAGGAATGATGATAGTGTCTAAGAATCGTTGACAGACATGTTCTCCACTTGGTTCTGGAGCATTATCCTCTTATGTGGACAGATCAATAGGGTAGGGCTGATATATGATTAAATCGAATATGGTGATATTTGACATTATCATGACGTGCAAAATGATATATCATGATGTGTAAGGCTATACTCTATTTGAACTTTTCAAATCAAAACTGCAGTTTTATCAGGCTGTATCAATATGTTAAATTAAGTCTAAATGAATTAAATAAGCCTTATTGTTTACCAATGCTAAGAATAGTTCATTAGAATGCGGCTATAATATTGTAAATAAGCAAAATAATTGCACTGTCTGGAATGATGTAGTCATTAACGGCGCAAAATTATTATATTGGATGTCGCGATATTTGGAGTAACATATCGTTGAAGTGTCCCCAAATATCGCCCAGCCCTACAAGGCAAGACAGAAGTACTTTTCTTCCAATTTCCAAACACTTGATGGTTTATAGTTCACCCACAGTACATTTACTGAAGAGGAATTGTACTATTTATGAACACTTTGATTCAGAATGAGGGACAAAAGTGTTATGGCACACTTTTCTCTCCTTTTTTTGTTCGGAGTGGCTTAGGAACCGAGTTCTCCGGACTCCTCCCTCTTCCTGACAGCTAAAGGTCCAAAGCTTCTGCACATGTGCAGGATTCTCTACTTTGCACATAATCTCTGCTTGTTTAATAAAGTTAGATCAAAGCTGAATCAATGTCTGCAAGATCACATAATGATAGTATTCTACATAACAGAACCGAATATAATAGCTTAGTATAACGTTACTATAAGACAAAAAAAAGCTAATTTGTTTAACTTTTTAGGATAGGGGGCAGCATTTTGAATTTTGGATGAAAAGCGTGCCCAAAGTAAACTGCTTGTTACTCAGGCCCAGAACCTAGGATATGCATATAATTGGTAGATTTGGATAGAAAACACTCGAAAGTTTCCAAAACTGTTAAAATAATGTCTGAGTATAACAGAACTGATATGGCAGGCGAAAACCTGAGGAAAATCCATCCCGGAAGTGCCATTATTTTGAAATGGGTGTTGTTCCATTGAAAGCCTATCCACCATATAAATGGTTATGACCCAGATTGTGTTCCCTATGGCTTCCACTAGTTGAGAACAGTCTTTAGACATTGTTTCAGACTTTTATTCTGAAAAATGAGGGAGAATGACAACATTGAGTGAGTGAACCCTGGGATGTCACCAGAGCTGGTTACTGCGCATGACCGAGAGCGCACCTTTCTTGTTTTTCTTTTATATTGATGATGCTATTGTCCAGTTGAAATACTATCGATTATTTAGGCAAAAAAAAACAACCTGAGGATTGATTATAAACATCGTTTGACATGTTTCTACGAACTTTACGGATACTATTTGGAATTTTCATCTGCCCGTTGTGACCATAGGGTCACAACGAGCCATTGGATTACTGAACAATACGCGCCAACAAAATTGAGGTTTTTGGATATAAAGAGGGACTTTATCGAACAAAACGAACATTTATTGTGTAACATGGAGTCTTGAGTGCAACCATACGAAGATCATCAAAGGTAAGTGATTAATTTTATTGCTATTTCTGACTTTCGTGACTAATCTACTTGGCTGCTAACTGTTTGTAATGTTTTGTGTGCTGAGCGCTGTCCTCAGATAATCGCATGGTTTGCTTTCGCCGTAAAGCCTTTTTGAAATCTGACACCTTGGCTGGATTAACAACAAGTTAAGCTTTATTTTGATATATTGCACTTGTGATTTCATGAAAATTCTATATTTATAGTAATTTAATTTTAATTTGGCGCTCTGCAATTTCACCGGAAGTTGTCGAGGTGGGACGCTAGCCATATGAAGTTAAGAGATTTTAGGATGATTGTCGCATTTTTCTCTCATGTGGCCAAAACTTAAGTGTGCGCCACCAGGCAAAATACACTGAGTGTACAGTACAAAACATTAAGAACACCTGCTCTTTCCATGACATAGACTGACCAGGTGAAGCTATGATCCCTTATTGATGTCACTTGTTGAATCCACTTCAATCTGTGTAGATGAAGGGGAGGAGACCGGTTAAAGAAGGATTTTAAAGTTTTCAGACATAGGTTGTGTATATGTGCAGTTCAGAGGGTGAATGGGTAAGACAAACGATTTAAGTGGCTTTGAACGGGGTATGGTAGTAGGTGCCAGGCGCATCGGTTTGTGTCAAGAACTGCAACGCTGCAGCGTTTTTCACACTCAACAGTTTCCCGTGTGTATCAAGAATGTTCCACCACCCAAAGAACATCCAGTCAACTTGACACAGCTGTGGGAAGCATTGGCGTCAACATGGGTCAGCATCCCTGTGGAACGCTTTTGACACCTTGTATAGTACATGCCCCAAGGAATTGAGGCTGTTTTGAGGGCAAAAGGGGGTGCAACTCAATATTAGGAAGGTGTTCTTAATGTTTTGTACACAGTGTATGTGCTTTAATTGAAACTAAGGACAGGTATGCTACAGTTTAACACCACCTGCTCTAAAATGCACTCATTGTACATAATTCAAAACTGAAGGCTAGTACAGAACAACACTGTATAACTCAAGATCTAGATCTAATGCATATCTCCATGAAACTTATTGAGATCAAATGGTTGGCATGCAGATGCTGAATGGACGATTGACAGTGAGAAATGTGAAGGGAGGGTTCCAACCAACATTTGTGTGTAAAGTAGAGGTAAAGAAACACATGAACAAAATGTGATTCAGATCTTCAGCTCTGGGGACAAGGGATCCGGGGGCGGGACAAGAGCGGTTGCGTACAGATTTGCAGTCTATGCCTTTTTTATTATGTATGTATTTCTCCTTTATTTGACCTGGGACGTCACATTAAGAGACCACCTTTTTTCACTCGAGACCAAGGCCCATGTTTATCAAGTGTCTGAATAGTAGGAGTACTGATCTAGGACCAGTTTTAGATTATAATAAATGTATCCTAGATCAAGATAAAAACCTGATCTTAGATCAGCACTCCTACTCTGAGACACTTGATAAATATGGGCCCAGATCATCTAGTTGGCTGTCTTCCTCTGTGTCCTCCTAACAGGGTTTCCTGCAGGACCTGTTCCTCCAGCACAAGAAGACCATCTCCCCCAACAAACTGGAGGAGTACACTGACACCTTGGTAACAACAAGCCCCAGCTCCTTTACTCTGTCTCCATTTGAGGGCTCTTGGTCAAGAAGTGTAAAAAGTAGTCAACCTTACAGCCAATCGTTTTCCTCTCCTGGGTCTGATGTGTTGTGTGACCCAAACACAGTTGTCTCATCACAGACTGCTTTGAAGAGGTTGAAAATAATCAAAAGGATGTAGACGGTTATCTGTTGTCTCTTAAATGAGTATACTATACCCTATTCAATGGGCAATTCAATTTGGATGATTGGGGGAGAGCTATACATAGTAATGCTACTATGCCATTCAATGTAATAAGGAGTGCACTAAAGGGATTATTTCTCATTGAAGTATGTAATTGGCGGTAATACCCTTGGTATTCACTCCCCTCTAGTATTAGTAATTGGATGGTACTGTGATGGAGGGTGATCAGCTATTTAAAGATTTTCAGAAGTGATATTTTTTTTTACTGTTTAGCCATTGTCATTAATTGTGGACCATTTAATGAATTACTGTGTGTGTGTGCGTGCGTTTTTATATATCAATGTTGAGTAAAATATGGTGCACAGCATGGGAAATACACTGGCATCATTTGAATTAGGTTCTCTTTGGTATTGTTGTACAGTGTTAATTTGACTTGGTGTCATGTGTATTTACAAGTAAAATTCAGAGTATGCAGTGGTGATTTTATCATGTAAATCTTGGTGGGGCAAAAAAAAAAAAAGTGGGATGCATGCCAGCAAAGCCACAACACTAAACAATACATTCATCGCACTATAACGGTGCCCACAAACTGTAAGGCCCTACAGTACATAAAGCTGTCCAAACACCTTACCCCTGCTTGTCTGGCAGCGAAACAGTTCATTCAGCCTCATTTTCCTGCCTGTTAAAGAAACATACTGTGGCTGACTTGCTTAAACAAATGTGTTTTTTACTGACAATTGAGATGTACAAAATATAGCATAAGGGGATGACAAGCGGATAAGAGGCAATTCATAATTTCGATGAAGACATTAATGAGCGAGCTAGGATGGACGTTGTCAATATTACTATTCGTTCAGCACTTTCGAAATGTACAGCGACAGAATTCAGAACATGGGCCATTCTTACAGTATTCTCATTGTCTGCACACCAAGTCAGAACAGTATGTTAAGTTATGAGGGATGGACGGGACCAAATTATTAGGGTGAGGCACATGGGCTAACAGCTTACTACACAACATACACTTAGTGTTACTTTCTTGGCTACAGTATACATATCTCCCTGGCATATTACGTAATTTATGCAGCAGCATAGAAGACATTTTTGGAGTCACTTTGTTGTGCTGTGCTCACTTGAACAGGAAGGTGGCGCGGCGGTCCATCTTGTGGGCTCTAGAAAGAAGCCCGACATCCCGACTTGGAATTCCGAGTTGGATGAACATTTAAATTGTTTTCTTGTTTTCCCAGTCACAGCTAATTCCCAGTTGTCTTGAACTACCTGATGTCTGAGATTTCCCAGTTCCGAGTTTCCAGTTGTTTTGAATGCGGCTGAATTCATTCTGCATTGAAAGCACGGCCAATGTATTCAAACTTTTCTGGCCCATGTCGTTACCCACCTTTTCGTGATATCCAATAGGTAGTTACGATCTTGTCTCATCACTGCAACTCCCCTACGGACTCGACAAAGTTCGAGTGTCAAGCCGCACCTCTTCTTGACACACTGCCCGCTTAACCCGGAAGCCAGCCGCACCAATGTGCCGGAGATAACACTTGACCTGATGACCGAGGTCAGCTTGCAGGAGCCCGGCCCGCCTCATGGAGTCACTAGAGTAAGATGAGACAAGAACATCCCGGGCCGGCCAAACCCTCCCCTAAATGGACGACGCTGGGCCAAATGTGCGGTTAAGGCCGGCTGTGACACAGCCTGAGATTGAACCCGTGGCTGCAGTGGCGCCTTTGCACTCATTGATGAATTTGCGATTTCCAACTTGTTGTGTAATGTTTGTCCAATGGCCGATGAGCACCGATACGTTTAATCTATAATTGCTTTTCATATGACAAGGATTGAAAAGGATTTGCCAGTAGATTGTCGACTTGATTCATGAAGATTTTGAAAGTATGATGTTGACATGATCCGTCCAATCAAAGCTACTGTAGATAAAACGTGATTTGACGTCATTTTATCTGTGGCCAATGATCTTGAGCCTTCTTGGATGGGCACTTAGGCTTACATTATATGGCAGCACCCAAAAGGCTTGAATTTTCGAGCTCTACCAGTAGATTTTGCAGTTACGTAGTGTCTCCATGAGTGACAGAACACTGAACCAATCATGATGCAACTAGAGAACATTACCAACCCCTACGCTCCATATTTTCCGCTGGCTGCCCCACCACCACAGAAAGCTCTGAGCTAGGCTGAAACACCTGCATTTTGGAGCTGCCTTACTCAAGAAAGCATTTTGTATGCAGCTGTATTAACTAAATTATTATTATTTTATAGTTTGCAAACTGATGTGTGATGTATTAATGCCAAAACAATAACATGCAAAACAGACTAAACAGGTGTGGCTCAAAACATGAATGATGCGTCGCCACTGTGAGTATGTGTAAATGTTCTTGGCAAATAAAGGTGATTCTGATGTGTATGTACTTTGACAAACTATCTAATGAATCTGATGCTTTATTCTGTTTATTTTCCCAACAGATGAAGATGTTTAACAAAAACAATGATGGCAGGCTGGATTTGAATGACCTAGCCAGGTACTAATTATTTAGCAATTGTTCTCCTACATTGCGAGGTGGCTCTTATTGTGCCTAACTGTTTTCCTTCTCCCAGAATCCTTGCTCTGAAAGAGAACTTCTTGCTGAAGTTTGACATGAATGTAAGTATAACATTTGTCGATGAATTTTTCTGATAACCTGCAGTCAGATGAGACTTAAGACATTGTCAATACATGCTCCATCTTCAATTACTTACTGTAGTCATCATTGGCTTGAATTAGAGGAACAGAATTGTGGGTGTTGCGGTACCACTCTGTTTCAGGCTTGCAGTCAAGAAGACCGGAAGAGGGACTTTGAGAAGATATTTGCCCACTATGATGTTGTAAGTCATTTTACGTTTAGCCACAACATAATTGTCTTCAATTGGGATTGTAAGGTTGATGGTGATAAGCATATTAAATACAATTACAGTATTGCTTATGATGACTTCTTGTGATTTTACTGATGCTTCATTGGCCTTAATTATAAAAAATATATAATATCAGTATAAATGGGCTAGAACACACAGCTGTATTGGAAGTGGATCAGTACAGGGGCGTAGGCACGAGTGGGCCTGGTGAACCAAGCCTATCCACTCAGATTGAGCAGCAACAAAAAACACAATGTTTTTGTTTTCTTTATAATTGTTTATGCTCTTTACTTGTCAGTGTTCCAATTTGTCTTTTTACCTAAACATGCAAACACCATCAGATAGAATTCATAGCAAGCAGTCACTGGGTTAGTCAGATTTGATTAAATATAACAGGCTAGATGACCTGGAATGACATTCACTCTCACGGGATGGGTTGCCAAAAATAACTAATTGAAAGCCACACCCCCAATAAGCAATGAATATGACTGCATTGAGGCATATCCCACTGTGCTTCTATGGCTATATGCACCATACCACTGCCTATTTCATTTGTTCATTTAGCAAACAAGACAGCTCATAATCCAGCCCTCTGGCTAAATGTGTAGAATAGCATTAGATGAGCTATAAAACTGCACATTTTCCTCTGCCCCAAGGCAAAATGTGTAGAATAGCATTAGATGAGCTATAAAACTGCACATTTTCCTGTGCACCAAGGCAAAATGTGTAGAATAGCATGTGATTAGCTGTAAAACAAAAATTATTCTCTTTGCCCCAAGGCAAAATATGTAAAACTGCAGGAAGTTAGCTGCTTTTTTTGGGATGGGGGCACCCACATTTCTGCAGGCCCACCCACCAATGAATATCTGGCTACGCCACTGGATCAGTACAGAGATGTATTCACAGGACGTAATGCCTATCAAAGATATAGTGCCAGGAATGTATTTCATCATTGAGCTTCTAATACCATTATTAACTGAAGTGGTGGTCCTGTTGCAGTGTCATGCTCCTCCGTGCTGCATGATTGTGGATGTGTGATGTAGTTATACATTATCCCATTAAGCAGAATTTAGATGCTGTCCTCTTTATAATCTCCCAAGGCACATCAGGTGGTCGTCTTCATCTCTTTTTCTGAAGTCAGCAATTTTTGTTGTTGTTGTTTACAGAGTAAGACGGGTGCTTTGGAGGGTCCGGAGGTGGATGGCTTTGTCAAAGACATGATGGAACTGGTCACGGTAAAAAAAAAAATAATAATCTTAAACTACAAATGTACTTATGTTATTAACTTAGATATATGATGCTCCTATATTGATTCTGCGTTATTGTTAATTATGGTCTCCGAATGTAGGCGTGGGTTCGGATCCCACTTCTGACACCATGCTACTATATATTTATATGGATTAAGCAAAGAGAATTGAGTCAAGTTAACAGAACGTCCAACTGTAGTAGACTGTGAAGGCCTTGAGCTAATGGTTTGAATATGCTTCCTTTATACCCAACATAGCCTACCATTAGTGGAACGGACCTGGACAAGTTCCGCAAGGTCCTGCTGGGCCACTGTGACATGAACGGTGATGGAAAGATCCAGAAGAATGAACTGGCCCTGTGCCTCGGCCTGAAATACTCCAGTTAATAGTACTAATTACCCTAGTTAGCACCACAGGCTAACCACTAACTCATTGATAGCATGCCGCAATGCAATAGCTCATAGCTTTTAGACAACCAAAGAGCATTGCATGATGGTTGGTTGGTTGAAAGGAAGTTGTTGCATAGAGTAGACCCATTGGGGCTTTTGGGGAATTTGTTTTGTGATCCTTCATTTTGTTTGACTGTATCTGTTGATGACAATTCTGAGTACCTTTGAGAACGTTGTGTGTGTGAACTATTTTGTATGTGTAACGGATGTGAAATGGCTAACTAGCTAGCCATTTCACAACTAGCTAGCCATTTCACATCCGTTACATATGCACGTTGCATACGCCTGCCTATAACTTGCAAAAATATAGTGGTGAAATAAGTATTTTGGGATTTAAGTTGTTTTGGGATATTTGTGGGTTGTATTGATTTAATTACCATGATGGCTGCATTTACTTGTCAGAACTGTGTTGTTTTTTTATGTGCAAAAAATATGGTGAAAATAATTGCCATTTAATGGTTTGACATTTCACCTCCTACTTTAAATGTTATTTGTAGAGAATGTACTATCAAAGTAAATATGTAATACAATGTAACATGTAATGCAATACAGTATGACAACAATCTCTGTGTCCCTGGGCATCTGTATGTTTCTCCAGTCTGTAACAACAGTCTGCAAACACAAGCTAATGCAGTTCTATTATTGAACTAATCATCACTATTTACATAACCACAACTTGATTAATAGTACATGTCTGGTGTATACCCATTGTATCAGAGCAGACAATGCTGTGAGCCTTAGGCACAAAAGAAAATATTGACACATGAGGATGTCTGGGCTTCCATTCGCCATGATCTCAGTCCTTTCGTGCAATAATGGATTTTCAGAGTTTCATTGCTTTAATGCTTGGTAACCAGAGCTTTTCAAAGGCACAACAGCCAAAATGCTATGGAAACAGATTGATCAGCAACTCAAAGCACCCATTAAAGAGATATACAAAGCAAATATGGTTGATAGAAAGTAGACCAGAATGGCTCTAAAAGCTTTTCATAAGTCCATTGGGCGCTGTGTAATTCTGTGAAGCCAAGGCTCATAGCGCACTGTCACTGTTGTCTAGTTGGAGGCTGACGTCATTGCTAAAAGCCCCACCAGATGCCTGCCTGACTAAGGCAAGTGAAGTGTCTCTAACATAACAGCAGCTCACGAGCAGGAAAATTACAGAGGACAGCAGTCTAGAGCGTCATTATTGTGTCACTTGCTGTGCCCTCTTTGAAACTTGCTGTGCCTTCAAATTCCTGACCACAGTATAGCTGTGTTTCAATACCCAAACTGTATATTACTTACTTAATGAGTATATACTACATACTATTAGTTCATTTTAGTATACTGTAAACAAACCGTGTCCTTTCAGCTGAGCATACTAGCGCTTTGCCTTCTCCCCGAAGTTGATGCTGTTGCTATGCAACCTCTTGCTAGTTTATTAGCATAACAAATTACTAGCCAGACTTCAGGTGTATTTGTAAATTCAATCTGGAGTGCCAGAGTGCGCTCTGGGCGTTCGTCAATTCAGGGCGTTGTCAGATTGTCTATTTATAAATTCAGAGCGTTTCGCTCACGGAGCGTTCAGAGGGGACACTGGAGGCTCGGGCCGAGGATTAGGGTTGATCCGAGCGTTCTGGCCTCACAACTGCTGTCAAACACCCAAACTAACTGGCTAACTTGCTAGCTACTTCCAGACACATGAGAGAACACCTCACTCTGGTCATTTTACTCAACCAAGCAGAGCTGGTTAGGTAGTTTAATGATGCTTTTTTGCCGACATTTACTGACACCGGTCACATTCAACAGGTGTTGAGTTTTTGTAAATCCATCAGTTATTCGCACTCTGCCTCTGGCAGTCAGACGAGAGTGCTCTGAAATTGGAGTCTATAGCCCAGAGCGAATTTACAAATGGACCTGAACGACTATACCACTTAGCTAAACTATGAATGACAATCAAGTCAATAAACGTTGGGTAGTTAGTTAAATAGCATAAAGTAAATATACTGGGAAGTTTGATGTACTAGTAGCCAACTAACATTACAGTAGGTCGCTAACATACCCGGCTGTTACATACCAAGGTAAAGACAGTTTCAGATTGGATACTCGATGGCTTGGGCCCCTCTCTCGGGGTGAACCCATTCCAGGGCGCCCTGCCCTTCACAAAGAAAATAGAACTCTACCCCGGGGCTCCCGCCAGCTTCTCCGGGATCGGTCGCGTTACCACACTGGATGCCTCGCGGCGTCCGTCTCCGCCAGTCCGTGGACTTTCTAAAAGTAATTTGAGGTCAGTAGGTCACATTGACCAAGGAGCTTTTGAGATTTGAAAGTTTGAAAAATTAATGTAAAATTGTGTGAGATGAAAATGGACAAACTAAAGGGTGTGCAATATAGAAGGGTAGTCAGTGGACATTCTGAACCTTCTTTGAGTCCAGTAGGTCATATGACCAAGGAACTATTGAAATTTGAAACATTGAAAAACATTGAAAATTCATGTAAATTGCTTCAGATGAAAATGGACAAACTAAAGTGTGCAATGTGTAGGCCAGCTGAGTGTACATTCTGAACCTTGTTTGAAGACAGTTGGTCACATGACCAAGGAGCTATTGACATTTTAAAGTTTGAAAAATGTATGTAAAAACGTGAGAAAGGAAAATGGACCGACTAAAGGGTGTGCAATGTGTAGGTCCACTGAGTGTACATTCTGGAAGTCAGTAAGTCACATGACCAAGGACCTATTGAAATTCTAAGATTTTAATAAATAATTTAAAATAGTGCGAGATGTAAATCGACGCAGAAAAAGTGTGTGTAATGTGTGTCTATGCCATCGGGTTAGCTACAACCAGTTTTGAAAGTTTTAGGAGTAATAGTTAAAGAACTATTGAAATTTGAAAAATTAGATTTGTCACCATGTTGATGGTTACGAACTGCTGTTGGTGGACGTAAGGAAAACTACAGGTGAATATGCTTCGAATATCCAACCTGAATCTGTCCTTACCTTGGTGCGGTACATATTACTGTAATGATATGCTATGCGTTCGTTAGGATAGCGTAGCTAACAAATTGTCAGGAAAAATAACATGTAACGTAACTTATTTACTTTATTACATTGCTCAACAATTTCTTGTCATTTGTCAAAATTAGTTAAAGCAACAAATTTGTATCCGCTCTCGTTGGACTTCGGCTGCATATTTTCCGCAATTTTCTTCATATCTAAAAATGTTGTGAAGCCACGCCCATTTTCTGAAGAAGACCACAAGTCTGGTTCATCCTTGGGAACACGGGGAGTGTGGCTGGGTCAAGTGGGAGACTTGAACCAGTTCCCCGTGCTTACCATAAGGAGCAGTTGGCTAAATTGAGGTACGAGTCGGAGAATGTGGAGGAGTTATTGGACAGATTGGAGGAAAGTGAAAGGATGGGAGATTATGAGACATTTGATGAGTTGTTGGTGATATTGGAGGAGAGCGAAGAGAGAGAGATGTTGGTTTGGCGTAGGATACACGGTACTCGCCCTGAGGTGTGTGATTACCGTGGAGAGCGGGAGTACGGGCAGACACCGTGTTATGCGGAAGAGCGCATGGTGTCTCCTGTACGTGTGCTTAGCCCGGTGCGGGTTATTCCACCTCCCCGCACTGGTAGGGCTAGATTGGGCATTGAGCCAGGTGCCATGAAGCCGGCGCAACGCGTCTGGTCTCCAGTGCGTCTCCTCGGGCCGGCATACATGGCACCAGCCTTACACATGGTGTCCCCGTTCGCCAACACAGCCCAGTGCGGGTTATTCCACCTCCCCGCACTGGTCGGGCTACGGGGAGCATACAACCAGGTAAGGTTGGACAGGCTCGGTGCTCAAGGGAGCCAGTACGCCTGCACGGTCCGGTATATCCGGCGCCACCTTCCCGCCCCAGCCCAGTACCTCCAGTTCCGGCACCACGCACCAAGCCTCCTGTGCGTCTCCAGAGCCCTGTACGCACTGTTCCTTCTCCCCGCCCTCGCCCTGAGGTGCGTGCCCTCAGCCCGGTACCACCAGTGCCGGTACCACGCACCAGGCCTATAGTGCGCTTTGAGAATTCAGTGTGCCCTGTTCCTGCTCCCCGCACTAGCTTTGAGGTGCGTGTCTCCAGCCCAGTACCACCAGTTCTGGCACCACGCACCAGGTCTACTATGCGCCTCAGCAGGTCAGAGTCGGCCGTCTGCCCAACACCGCCTGCACTGCTCGTCTGCTCAACGCCGCCTGCACTGCTTGCCTGCTCAGCGCCGTCTGAGCTGCCTGCCTGCCCAGCGCCGTCTGAGCCATCCGTCTGCCTAGCGCCATCTGAGCCATCCGTCTGCCCAGCGCCATCTGAGCCGCCCGTCTGTCCCGAGCCGTCAGAGCCGCCCGTCTGTCCCGAGCCGTCAGAGCCGCCCGTCAGTCAGGAGCCGCCAGAGCCGCCCGTCAGTCAGGAGCCGCCAGAGCCGTCCGTCAGTCAGGAGCCGCCAGAGCCGCCAGCCAGTCAGGAGCCGCCAGAGCCGCCAGCCAGTCAGGAGCCGCCAGAGCCGCCAGCCAGTCAGGAGCCGCCAGAGCCGCCAGCCAATTGTGAAAAACTGAGTTTATATGTATTTGGCTAAGGTGTATGTAAACTTCTGACTTCAACTGTAGTTGGGTGGGCTATGTACAAGTGCAATGATCTGTAAGCTACTCTGACAGCTGACACTTAAAGTTAGTGAGGGATATATGAGTCTCCAGCTTCAATGATTTGTGCAATTCGATTGTCATTGGCAGCAGAGAACTGGAAGGAAAGGCGGCCAAACGAGGAGTTGGCGTTGGGGGTGACCAGTGAAATATACCTGCTGGAGCGCATGCTACGGGTGGGTGCTGCTATGTTGACTAGTGAGCTAGGGCGGGGCTTTACCTAGCAAAGACTTATAGATTTCCTGGAGCCAGTGGAGTTGGCTACGAATATGAAACGAGGGCCAGCCAACGAGAACATACAGGTCGCAGTGGTGGGTAGTATATGGGGCTTTGGTGACAATATGGATGGCACTGTGATAGACTGCATCCAATTTGCTGAGTAGAGTGTTGGAGGGTATTTTGTAAGCATGAGTGAAGGATGCTTTGTCGCGAAATAGGATGCCGATTCTAGATTTCTTTTTGAATTGGAGATGCTTAATGTGAGTCTGGAAGGAGAGTTTACAGTCTAACCAGACACTTGGGTATTTGCAGTTGTCCACATATTCTAAGCAAGCAGCAAGAGCGACATCGTTGATGTAGACAGAGAAAAGAGTGGGCCCGAGAATTGAACTATGTGGCACCCCCATAGAGACTGCCAGAGGTCCGGACAACAGGCCCTCCAATTTTACACACTGAACTCTGAGACGTAGTTGGTGAACCAGCCGAGGCAGTCATTTGAGAAACCAAGGCTGTTGAGTCTGCCGATAAGAGTGCAGTGATTGACAGAGTCGAAAGCCTTGGCCAGGTCAATGAATACGGCTGCACAGTATTGTCTTTTATCGATGGCGGTTATGATATTGTTTAGAACCTTGAGCGTGGCTGAGGTGCACCCATGACCAGCTCGGAAACAAGATTGCATAGCGGAGAAGGTACGGTGGAATTCGAAATGGTCGTTGATCTGTTTGTTAACTTGGCTTTCGAAGACCTTGGAAATACAGGGTAGGATAGATATAGGTCTGTAACAGTTTGTGTCTAGAGTGTCTCCCCCTTTGAAGAGGGGATGACCGCGGCAGCGTTCCAATCTTTAGGGATCTCAGACGATACGAAAGAGAGGTTGAACTGGCTAGTAGTAGGGGTTGCAACAATTGCGGCGGATAGTTTTAGAGAGGGTCCAGATTGTCTAGCCCAGCTGATTTGTAGGGGTCCAGATTTTGCAGCTCTTTCAGAGCATCAGCTCACTGGATTTGGGTGAAGGAGAAATGGGGGAGGCTTGGGCAAGTTGCTGTGGGGGTGCAGAGCTGTTGATCGGGGTAAGGGTAGCCAGGTGGAAAGCATGGCCAGCCGTAGAAAAATGCTTATTGAAATTCTCGATTATCGTAGATTTATGGGTGGTGACAGTGTTTCCTAGCCTCGGTGCAGTGGGCAGCTGGGAGGAGGTGTTCTTATTTTCCATGGACTTTACAGTGTCCCAGAACTTTTGGGAGTTTGTGTTACAGGATGCAAATTTCTGTTTAAAAAAAGCAAGCCTTTGCTTTCCTAACTGCCTGTGTATATTGGTTCCTAACTTCCCTGAAAAGTTGCATGTCGTGGGGGCTATTCGATGCTAATGCAGTACGACACAAGATGTTTTTGTGCTGGTCAAGGGCAGTCATAGCCCTTGGTTCACTCCAGACCTATCTGTTCTTAGTTCTACATTTTTGGAATGGGATATGCTTATTTAAGATGGTGAGGAAAGCACTTTTAAAGAATAACCAGGCATCCTCTACTGACGGAATGAGGAGAATATCCTTCCAGGATACCCGGGCCAAGTCGGTTAGAAAGGCCTGCTCGCTGAAGTGTTTTAGGGAGCGTTTGACAGTGATGAGGGGTGGTCGTTTGACCGCGGACCCATTACGCACAGAGGCAGTGAGGCAGTGATCGCTGAGATCCTGGTTAAAGCCAGCAGAGATGTATTTAGAGGGCAGGTTGGTCAGGATGATATCTAAGAGGGTGCCCATGTTTACGGATTTAGGGTTGTACCTGGTAGGTTCCATGATAATTTGTGTGAGTTACCTGGCCCTGCCATTGTTAGAGAAGAGGCCATCAATTGAACACAAAAAAATCCAGTTCAGATATTTGAGATATATTCATTCATTACCTCCTGGTTAATCAAAGTGTGGTTATGCCCTGTTCTTAAGGTGACCCATAGCGGTTTGGCATGTGCAACCAAAGATTGAAACCTGAAAATAACGTCACAATCCATTCCCTGGATAGATCTTCCACCACGCTGCTAGACAAGATTTTAATAGATTGTAGTGGGTGGAATGTAATGAATAGGATGGTAGCAAAAACATACAACCAAAAGTTGTGTTTATAAATGTACGCACAACTTTAATTTGCATGTTCTTGATACTGTCACATTCATTTCATTCCAGCCATTACAATGGGCCCGTCCTCCCCATTGATCCCTCCACCACCAGCCACAGTGAGTCCATTCTCTCTCCCCCGTTGCCGTTACAGGTGGGTTCCCCCATACCAGTGGTGTAAAGTACTTAAGTAAAGGTTTTTGGGGGTATCTGTACTTTACTATTTATATTTTTGACCGCTTTTACTTTTACTTCACTACATTCCTAAAGACGATAATGTCGTTTTTACTCCATACATTTTCCCTGGCACCCAAAAGTAGTTTAGTTTGTACATTATATCAGTGTTGGAGCGTGCCACTGGCTATCCATATTTTTTTTTTTTAAACAAGACAATCGAATGTGAAATGATTGAAACTTTTATTTTGACTTTTGATACTTAAGTATATTTTTGCAATTACATTTACTGTTAATACTTAAGTATATTAAAACCCAAATACTTTTAGACTTTTACTAAAATATTATTTAACTGGGTGACTTTCACTTTTACTTGTCATTTTCTATTAAGGTATCTTTACTTTTACTCAAGTATGAAAATTGGGTACTTTTTCCACCACTGGCCCATACAACCGCCTGATTCCTGTTATTTCATCCAGCCCAGCTGGAACTGACCATAATGACGCTGTGTGCTCTTTGTCATTAACTCCACCGGCTCTGTGTTTAAGGTGCCAATCCAGGGCCTCTTTTGGTTTTGCCAGCCTCCCCTTCGGACTAAGCCATTCTCCAATGCATCAGAGAAGCCTGTGCCAACACAGAACAGCCATAGAGGAAATGAAGACAGCCTCTAATCAAGATGTCTGTACCAAGGGATGATGGGAGGATTATTAGCACGGATTTGGAGTTGGGAGGAAAGAGGGGGATGCCAATATAGGGGTGCTGTTTGGGGGCTCTGCAGCTGCGCCACATAATAAAAAATAGAGCTGGTGGAGTCTGATGGCTAAATTAAAGACTATGTAATACTCGCTGATAGCCTGGAGCTAGTGATGCGCCTTTAGATTCTCTGTGGTTGTCGACCTATTGCCAGGGTCCTGTTTGCATGCGAAGATGCTCCAAAAACATTAAAACTTGTCCAAAACATTTTTACTACAGTGTGTGTTAATGAACAGAACCCTATATTGGGAAACTGACTTCCAAGGGGGTAGCTTGAGTGTACATTGATGACACATTTCCTGCTGATAGATAAGTTGAGTTATCGGAGTCATATACTATAGTTATAGTACCTGTATGTACTAATAATACTTTTTAAAAGCTGGGAGTGAAAGTATCATCAGCTACAAAATGTAGTAAATATTATTACACCTGGCATGATGGTATGAAACATGGGACCTCCAGTAAGAAATTAAATATGTTATTTTCTAGTCATAGAATATTCAACAGGCCTTGAGGCTGAGATGCAGTAAATAGCAGACTACTATGTGGATGGTGTGAGATTTTCCACAAGTGTTAATTTTATTAAATGACATATTCCTAAGGGAACGAGCTACATTCAATTAGATCCCCCAAAAATCTGATATCTCAGTCTCAATGTGTTATTATTGTCAATATTTCATGCCTAATTTGATTGATTGTGATGAAAACACAGTAGCTCTTGTAGCCTATGCCATTTTTGCAATCATGTGAGGACCTCTTGTGGTAGTCTGTGGTACACTACTATTCGTAGCTGCCCTCATTCATAACCAATTACAACCAGATTCAAACCTTAACCTTAACTCTAGCTTCATGTCCACATCCCGGTTCAACCCTAACCCTAGCCTCAACTACAACCTTAACCCTAGCTTCATGTCCACATTCCAGTTCAACCCTAATCCTAGCCTCAACCACAACTACAACCCTTTCCTCAATCACAACCCAAACCCTAGCTTCATGTTCACACCCTAGTTCAACCTTAACCCTCAACCCCATCCCAACCCTAACCTTGGTTTATCTTACTCTAACCTACTTTGTACCCTACTTTTCTCTTTGGTGCTGAAGCTCAGCTCTACCTGGCTTTCCCTTTGACATGTGGTACAGGAGGTTGGCTCTGGGTAGCTCTGGCTCAGTTTAACCACTGATCCTCATCCTCTTGATGTCATGGCAACATGGCACTCTCCGCACCTTAGCACACATGCACTCTCGCAAACACACACACAAACACAAACACATTCATGCTACATACACATCACAACTCTACCAGAATCATATTAGTATTGCTAAATACTGCACAATTTAAACACTTGCCTGCCAATCCCCCCTTCCCCAAAACAACTGTAAATATTGGACAAAAATTGTGCCTCCCTGTATTATACTTACATGTATGCAAAACATTCTATTATATTTTACTGAAACATTGACTTTATGTTCGTATTTTATCATTTATCTTTGTTGCATTGTCGAGAAGGAACCTGCAAGTAAGCATTTCATTGGACAGTACGTGTATACCATGTGTATCTTGTACATACAGTACAACTAACAAAACTTGAAACTTGATGGAAATAGTGCTACTAGAATAACCACTAGGTGGCCATAGCTGCATCGGTTATAAGGTACAGTTCATTTGAACATAAAAAGATAGGATAATGAAAACATTGCCCATTTTGGCTTACCACTGTATTATGTTAATGGTATTTGGTTTAGCTTTGTGTCAATTTACAATGACAATGAATTATGTCTAGAAAGGAGATGGAATTCTATTTATTTACATACTTTCTCTTCCTGTCCCTAACCTGTAGCTATCCCTTCTCTCCCTGTCCCTAACGTGTAGCTATCCCTTCTCTCCTTGTCCCTAACTTGTAGCTATCCATTCTGTCCCTAACTTGTAGCTATCCATTCTGTCCCTAACTTGTAGCTATCCATTCTGTCCCTAACTTGTAGCTACCCATTCTGTCCCTAACTTGTAGCTATCCATTCTGTCCCTAACTTGTAGCTATCCATTCTGTCCCTAACTTGTAGCTATCCATTCTGTCCCTAAATTGTAGCTATCCATTCTGTGCCTAACTTGTAGCTATCCATTCTCTCCCTGTCCCTAACCTGTAGCTATCCCTTCTCTCACTGTCCATAATCTGTAGCTATCCCTTCTCTCCTTGTCCCTAACTTGTAGCTATCCCTTCTGTCCCTAACCTGTATCTATCCCTTCTCTCCTTGTCCCTAACTTGTAGCTATCCATTCTGTCCCTAACTTGTAGCTATCCCTTCTCTCCATATCCCTAACCTGTATCTATCCCTTCTCTCCCTGTCCCTAACCTGTAGCTATCCCTTCTATCCCTGTCCCTAATCTGTAGCTATCCCTTCTCTCCTTGTCCCTAACTTGTAGCTATCCCTTCTCTCCCTGTCCCTAACTTGTAGCTATCCATTCTGTCCCTAACTTGTAGCTATCCCTTCTCTCCCTGTCCCTAACCTGTAGCTATCCCTTCTCTCCTTGTCCCTAACTTGTAGCTATCCCTTCTCTCCTTGTCCCTAACTTGTAGCTATCCATTCTGTCCCTAATCTGTAGATATCCCTTCTGTCACTAACGTGTAGCTATTCCTTCTCTCCTTGTCCCTAACTTGTAGCTATCCCTTCTGTCCCTAACCTGTAGCTACCCCTTCTATCCCTGTCCCTAACCTGTAGCTATCCCTTCTATCCCTGTAACTATCCCTGTCCCGAACCTGTAGCTATCCCTTCTGCCCCTAACCTGTAGCTGTCCCTTCTGTCCCTTACCTGTAGCTATCCCTTCTGTCCCTAACCTGTAGCTATCCCTTCTTACATTTTCCTGTTGATCTGCTCATCATCTTCTACTTGTTATACACTCCAGTCTCACAAGAATAACATACATTAAAAGGGAAAGGGGGATACCTAGTCAGTTCATCGCTTCATAGGCTTCACAATGCTTATGTTACAGTATTACAAGCAGTGGCGGATTTAGGCATAGACGACATGGGCAGCATCTTGCCGGGGTCGGCATGGGGCACCCGCACAAAAAAAATAATAAAAAAAATAGAAAAATGCATAATATTCAGAATGGTGACATTTGCGCAATCGGTTTTCTATTGCTCATTTGCACGTCACGTCAATGATAGCATGTCACCGTGTGGGGCTGTTGGTCAATTAACCTTGTAGGAGTGGGCGCCCTGATTCTAGTTTGTGAGCTAGCCAGGCTACTGCCTGGGAAGGTCTCGCACTCAGAAGTACAAGATGGGGAGGGGGCGGGGGTAGGCTGACCTCAGGTCTCCCCACTGGAAGCCCGGGTTAGGGGGAGCAGGGGAATCTATCAAATAGCGCACCTCTAACTTTGTACAGTACTAATGCAATTTAGTTTGTGCGTTTCTTGTTTGAAGTGCAATAGTGTAATAATCAGGTTCTCTTCTTTATATGTGTGTTATTGTATTTGTTTATTTGTGTGATATAGGATTTCTGCAATTTAGTTTTATTTGTGTGATTTTTGTTAGCAATGGGGTAATAGTGTAATAATTTGATTCTCCTTTTTATTGTTTTTAATATTTATTAGTCTTATTTTTGTATATATATGTATATCGTTTTAAATGTTATGATTATTTATTTGTGTTGTTCCAAATGTCTGAATAAAAATTACAGTTAGTGCAGAATGGTGCTTTTTTGGGGGGCTGAAGGGCAGTTCGCCCAGGGAGCCATACAAGCTAGAACCACCAGTGATTACAAGTATAAGTGATCACATCTTCCAAATGAGCCTACTAGTTTGACAAATTAGCCTGCTGATGACTAGAGCTAGAGGTTTATGGCTCTGTCTGACAGAGTTGTCCCTGGTTCAATCACAATACACATAGTTGTTGGACATGATGTAGGCCAGAGTTCCCCCAAAGTTTTCTGAGAACCCCCCCCCTGCAAAAAAAAGAACACACCTACCATGTATAAATACTTGTATTGTTGTATAAATTGTTGTATAAATACTGAACAAAAATATAAACGCAACAATTTCAACGATTTTACTGAGTTACAGTTCATATTAGGATATCAGTCAATTGAAATAAATAAATTAGGCCCTAATCTTTGGATTTTATATGACTGGAAGGGGCGCAGCCATTGGTGGGCCTAGGAGGGCATAGGCCCACCCACTGCGGAGCCAGGCCCAGCCAGTCAGAATGAGTTTTCCCCATGAATGGCTTTATTACAGACAGAAGTATTCCTCGGTGTCATCAGCTGTCCGGGTTGCTGGTCTCAGATGATACCGCAGTTGAAGAAGCCAGAAGTGGGCTGGCGTGGTTGCACGTGGTCTGCTGGTTGGACGTATTGCCAAATTGTCTAAAATGATGTTGGAGGTGACTTATGGTAGAGAAATTAACATTTCATTCTCTGGCAATGGCTCTTGTCGACATTCCTGCTGTCAGTATGCCAAATGCAGGCTTCCTCAAAACTTCAGACATCTGACTTTGTGTTGTGAGATAAAACTGCACATTATATAATGGCCTTTTATTGCCCCCAGCACAAGGTGCAACTGTGTAATGAATGATCATGCTGTTTAATCACTTTCTTGATATGCCACACCTGTCAAGGTGGATGGATAATCTTGGTAAAGGATAAATGCTCACTAACAAGGAGGTAAACACATTTGTGCGCACAATTTGAGAGAAACAAGGTTTTTGTGTGTATGGAACATTTCTGGGATTTTTATTTCAGTTCATGAAACATGGGCCCAACTCTTTACATGTTGCATTTATATTTTTGTTCAGTATATATCTGTTTTTGTTGGACATAAAAGACTGTAAAAACACCAGCAAATCAGCTCCAAGTGATTTAAATTTTGGAAATCTGTTCCAAAGTATTCCCACGCATAACAGAGATATAATGCATGTGATTTTATACAAATTTAAGCAAGGTTGAAATTATTATGTTTTAGTCAAATATTATATCTGTCGGGGTTTATTGCGGTCAATTTGCAGTCTACAAATTCTTTGTAATTATGTTCCGGCCCCTAAACATCCGCTGAAGAAAAAATCGTCGCACGACTTAATCTACTGTATTTCATGATCCCTGATGTAGACAGGCCTACTATGCGTTTATGACATGTGAAATCTAAATCTCACATGACATCTAAGGATTACTGACTGTATAAGATGTGATATAAAAAAATATATACTGTTTCGTTTTTTCCACACCCTTTGTACATCTACTGTACTACCATGCATGGAAGTACAGTAGCCTAGTAGACTGCTAGCCTCAAAAGGAGGGGCGACGCGGACGCGCGCCCAAGGTTCGCATGCTCACGCGCATGGGTAAAACACTTGCAATTCGCATGTCAGCTGTGGCAAGAAACTTCATGAACCCTCGACTATGCCGTGATAGTACTTGAATTGTTTTCGTTTTTATCTCACGTTTTTAAACACCTGGTGTTTTCTCTAGGAGTTCATATTTTTATATTTTTTTCAGTATGGTCTTAAACGCAAAAACATGGAATTTATCTCTGTGTGGAAACTAACGTGGGGTTCATATCTCACCGCTGTTTTGCGTTCCATCGTTCGGGAGTGCTGCATACAGGATACTGCAGCAAGTCTTTGAAAGGATATTTGCCAGTAAAAGAGACTTTATCATTGAGTTTCTTTTTCAGTCAGTATTGGAGAACAGAAAACACATTTTCACTACAGTTTTGGCAAGAAAAACAGTCCGTACAGTGCTGAAAATGGAGACTGTCATTGAAAGAGAATGCAGTGCACTCGGAGGACTTTTTCAAACAGTGATAGGCGACATGAAGGTAACACCTTGGGGACTAATTCATGAATTGTTTATTTTAATATTTATTTAGGCTTCGTAGGGTATTGTTTGTCTTTTTATGTTCTATAGAATAATACGTTTTGTTGATATGGCAGTACGTGCCCTTATATGTTGACACCTACTGTAATCGGTGTGACATTGACTGTGATAGATAAATGGCATGCAATTACATTTGATGTTGCAGATAACCATATACATTCAAAGAGTGGCAGTCTGGGAAATGATTGTGTACAGCCTAGGCTGCATGCTTTGCTAATTGTACATTTAGGCTAGCTATTAAATTGCGCTCACTGAGGGACTGCATAGAATATAGGTCCGTCCGCATGGTAGGTGTGTTCTGATTCATTGACATTGAGCGGGTGCATATAAAAGGCTAAATGATCCAGGATATGGATTAGAATAGAACGCTCTAATCCACTTCAAGCAAGTAGCAGTAAATGCATGTCCTGAAGGTTTGTTTCCCCTTGACTCTTGTTCTGGGGAAAGCAAGAAAATATGTGTCACTGTTGAGATCAGGAACTCATTTAGGCTACGCATCTCTTTTATTTAGCTTCCTCATAAACTCAACAGTTAGAAATGAAAAAAATAATATTTTTGTCACAATGTCATCTCAGAAGGAAGCATGCCAATTTGTATTTTCGATACTTAGCCTATTAATCAGTGATAAAAAATGTATTAATAAGCAGATTGCCGACTGTGCCCCCAGTCTGCCCCAAAGTGGCAGAGTGCCTATTCACACCTGTTCCTCTGATAACGGAATGCGGGGAAATGGTGGCAGATGACTTCAAAAGGGTGTGAACTGTGAAGTTTTGCTGAGTGCAACAGAGAGCCACCATTTGGGTTTGTGGTAGATACATGTTTGATGTAGGAGAATAGAGTTTTATATTGGGATTCCAACCAACTGAAAACCATGATGTCCATGATCTGGTTTGAGAATTTTTTGTAAAGCCATGTAACCAAGTCCACTTAACTAAAAATTACTTCTGAGAAATAAACGGCAGACCATTTGAGAAATAGGCTACTTTTGTAGATAGTGATGACAACAAATGCTTTTCAATTGTCTAACGTTAGGCTGAAATACAGTGCATTCGGGAAGAATTCAGACCATATTCTAAAATTGATTAAAGTCATGTTTTTCCTCATCAATCTACACACAATACCCATAATGACAAAGCAAAAACAGGTTTTTAGATTTTTTTTCAAATTTATAAAAAAACAAAACAGAAACACCTTATTTACATAAGTATGCAGACCCTTTGCTATGAAACTCGAAATTGAGCTCAGGTGCATCCGGTTTCAATTGATCATCCTTGAGATGTTTCTACAACTTGATGTAATTGATTGGACATGATTTGTAAAGGCACACACCTGTCTATATAAGGTCCCACAGTTGACAGTGCATGTCAGAGCAAAAACCACGCCATGAGGTCAAAGGAATTGTCAGTAGAGCTTTGAGACAGGATTGTGCCGAGGCACAGATCTGTGGAAGGTTACCAACAAATGTCTGCGGCATTGAAGGTCCCCAAGAACACAATGGCCTCCATCATTCTTAAATTTAAGAAGTTTGGAACCACCAAGACTCTTCCTAGAGATGGCCGCCCAGCCAAACTGAGCAAAAGGGAGAACCTTCCAGAAGGACAACCATCTCTGCAGCACTCCACCAATCAGGCCTTTATGGTAGATTGGCCAGACGGAAGCCACAGGTCAGTAAAAGGCACATGACAGACCACTTGGAGTTTGCCAAAAGGGACCTAAAGGACTCTCAGACCATGAGAAACAAGATGTGTGTAGATTGAGGGGGGGAAAAAACAATTGAATCCATTTTAGAATAAGGATATGTAACAAAATGTGGAAAAAGTCAAGGTGTCTGAATACTTTCCGAATACACTGTATGTTCATTCATGATAGCCTTCTACAGCCATTTCAGACATGTTTCTCTGGACCTGTGTAATAAACCATTTTCGTAGGTGGAGGGCTTTTCCAAAGGGCACCATGAATTATACTGTTGTCTGCTGGCTCATGTTTACATGTGTGGGTGGGGATTGTCTATGTGTGCCTGTATTTGCTCGCCAATATTTGTACTTAAATTGAATCAGCGTGCTGGTTGGTGTGTGTGTGAGTGTTAATACCTAATTTAGATACTGTTAACACATCTCTTCTTGTGTAAGCAGACATATTACCATTCATTTGGTAAACTGGAACCAATTTTCCATGCTTTTTCTGAGCTCCAAGCGTATTTTAAACAGAGTATAAAAACTGCAGTAGGAATGACAAAAATCATGGAATTCAGTGCTTATTGAATAATGTCAGAATATAAAGGTTCTATAAAGGTTGACATTTAGGTTTTATTTGTGATTTATCTGAACATAGGGGCTGGTTTCTGGACACAAATGAAGCCTATTCCATGACTAAAATACATAAGCTACTCAATGGAGAGTCTAGGACTATTTTTAGTCTAGGACTAGGTTTAAAACGTGTCTGGGAAATCAGCCCATAATATGATACGATACAATATACTTTATTGTCCATTTACATGGAAATTCATTTTTTGACGTCAGCATACAAATACACATGCAAATACGTACATGCAGTACGGAAAACTAGGAAGTTAATACACAAGTCACACATGAAAATTTCCACATATTCAAAGTCTCTGCAGCGTACTGTCCAACTGTGCATTGGGTCAACATCTGTCCTATGTCCCACTGTTCAGCAGCCTGATTGAATGAAACTTGCCCTGCTCCTATTCTTACTGAACAGTGGGGACCCTTAATCTCCTTCCAGAGGGCAGCAGCTCAAAATGTTTTATTCTCTATTACCCATTCAATGTATACATGTTTGAGCACCATTACATTATTAATCTGTTGGCTCGAGGTTGAAGGTAATGCTATTGAGAGCATTGGATGAAGGCCTACTTTGGTTTATTAATCAGTATTTGATGGGTCATCATAATCACTCTGGCTAAAATAATCCTCTCACTGGGGGGGGAATTACTCGATGAATCATAGAACGGTAATGGATAGAAGAGATACAAAGCAGAGCTCTAGGGTTTATGACCATAAGTTGATGGATCCATGAGAAGTCTTGTTGAATATGGAGCCCATTTCAGTTCTGAGATGAGCACCATGCATCAGAAGTGCCTGAATCAAAGCCTGATCTTTTTGTTTGCATGATTCATGCATTTAAATTCACTGCGTTTATGCATGCATTGCATTGAATCTGAAATGCCATTTGCGATGCTGAAATGATGATCTCTCAGTAGGAAATCAACACATACTGCAGAAGCCATATTAAGTGGGTGGCATGGTGAATTCATGCAGTGCATATTTCATGGTATTCCTCGCCCGGTGATGTAAATGATGTCGGCGGGTGCCAGGGAGATTGAAGTGCAGCGTCATTGCCTCAGTCCTGTTGTCACGGTAACCACAGTGGAGGGCTAGTGCTGTGGAGGAACAAACGGGGTCTGAGTGGGGCGCTGAGAGACGGCAGACGTCACACGTATTACTCCTCTCCGGGGGGTTGGGCTAGGGCACTAATCAATCACTCAAGAAATATCACCTTGACAATGACAAGTCTGACGGTGTTCTATCTGGTTAACCCCACCGCCCCATAATCTGATTGTTCGGCCCCATTATCAACTCATGGTTGCTATCCTGTCCGATCACAGTAAAAAGACCCATAGTAAGCATTACCTGCTGTGTTTTCTATGTTTTAAACAGTAGGGTTGGGGGCAGTTATTTGAATAATTCAGAAAATGAATTGAAAAGCTGTTCTCGAATCTAAAATTCGCTATGTTCATGTTTTACTCAAAGAGTGGAGGAAATTGAGCTGGAATTGAATTAACCCACCTAAGCGGTTTAACCCCTGTCGTCCTGTGCAGATCTCTTCATCAGTTATGGACACACATACGTGCGTGTGCACACACATCCACACACACACACACACACACACACACACACCTAAGAAGACACTTGCGTTTGCCCACTCAGCGAGCATGTCACTCCCAGATAGAGGTCGTTCATTACCTGTTGACCTGCACAGCCTCTAGCCTTCCAGCTGTAGTGAGGCCTTGTTAGCTTGACCCAGACTGCCCTGGTGATATGTTTTCTACATGGCCCCACAGACTGGCTAGCTACCGCTCTGGCCTTTCACCACCACAGCCCTGCATTTAGATGTTAGAGGCCTGGGAAGAGAGGACTATGCGCTTCAACCGGAGGCCAACAGGTCTTTAAACAGGCAGGCTAACCTACTGTCAACCTCTGTGATGATGAAAAACTACGAGAAGCGTCTTGAAGGCTTCTTATGATGTTTGAAGTCTATTCCACTTTTTTAGAAACTCTTCGGTTTACTGTAGTTCAACTTCGCTCATGGTAGCCTACATTCTCAACAGAGATACCGCAATGCAGTACTGGGACTTTGAATTGAACCCAATTTGATACTTACTGTATCATATGCCTGTGGGCTATTGTTTACGTACAGTGAGAGTGTGGTCTACAATCTCAGTATGGGCCTATGGATTCACTTTATTGATCTCTCCCATTGTTGCTCTTTTATCTGAGAATTGATCAGATATGAGCTTGCGGACATGTTGCACTATAAGTGTGTTTGTGTGTGGACGCTTCATCCTCACACTTTCTCCTTTTATCTCCTCAGAGCAGTTACCCAGTGTGGGATGACTTCATCAGCAAGGCCGGGAAGCTACAATCACAGCTCAGGTAAACAAACTAACAAACAAACACACACATACTATACTGTGTGTCTCTATTTTTCCGAATACACACACGCATGCACACACACACTCCATTTACCCAACCTCCTCATAAAAAAACCCAATCCCTCTTCAAATGTTCTTTGTTATCTGTCTAGAAGATTGTCACACACACCCCGGCCTGGTCTTGTCAGCCTGTTTCTGGATCATTGGGCTTGGCACCGGCTTACAGTTGTGCACAGTCACAGCTGAAGGTCATGCGAGTGAAAAAATAAATTAACCTTTCATCAACTTAGATTAATGATCAAATCATAAAGTCATTATCTCAGCACGCTAGATCAGCGCGGCACGCCAGAAGCTTTTATTATAACCCAGGGTTACACTGGGTTAACCCGCTGAAAAACGTCTATACTTCGTCGTCCCGCTGCGGTGTTGTGGGAAAAAAAGTGTTCCTGAGAAATCCTACCATTTACTCTCCACAGGTAGAGCAAAATATTACAAACAGTACATGCATTTTTCTAGTTGAATATTCTTAAGCTCTTTCTCACCACATGGTACATTTTTATTTGTTATTTTTTTTATTTAACCTTTATTTAACTAGGCAAGGCAGTTAAGAATTTACAATGACGGCCTACCCTGGCTAGACCCGGACGACGCTGGGCCAGTTGTGCGCTGCCCTATGGGACTCCCGATCACGGCCAGATGTGATACAGCCTGGATTCGAACCAGGGACTGTAGTGGCGCCTCTTGCTCTGAGGTGCAGTGCCTTGACCGCTGCGCCATTCGGGAACCCAAAAATGGTGTGTCTACAATAGCTTGTGTGTGAAGCCATTTTTTTGCATCTGTGTACTGCACCATGCATGTACGTGCTTACGTGACACACACCTCTGCAATCTAAAACAGTAGCAGTGCACCAACTGCATGTGAAAGGAAGTGAGTTCCGGCGTGCCAAAGGGCAGATGTCCAAACCCTCTGCAGTTCCAATTGTGTGCAATCTAGTCTGGGTGTTTTCCTAACATCGCTTTAAAGGAGAATTTTGCTTTTTTAAATGGCATCTTATAAAAGGGTTCAGACCCTTTTTTAGCGATTCACTTCCTCATCCTCGTTGTGCAGTACGGAGGTTCTGAGAAAAACATGAATAAATGCTCCAAAAACACCCACATATGTCCTTTTTAGTTTCTCAAAAACAAGTGTCTGGACCCTTCTACAACTTGCCATTTACATCAACAATTTTAATTGGGTTTATTATTTTTAAGTACCTCATGTGAATGTAGAGTATACAAGCCTAATCTTTAGGTTACCGTGCTCTGCTTTAAATAACTAAGAATGCATGCCTCCACTTAGCCTTGTGTTTTTCTGAGCTCAAATTAGTCATTACTTCATTAAGAATGAGAGAAAAGCAACGTTTCGATTGCACATTATACAATAGAGTACCATCATGCAGCATGTGGCTCAGTTGCATTTCCTGAAATGATTTATGACATCAAATTGGATGATGATACCTTGCCTACCTACTGAATTCAATTTCAGCTTAGTTTCTTGTCAACAAAGGTCAGTCTCTACTTGATATAATTTCAAGGATGTCTGGAACAGACACTTTACTAATGGATTTGTTTCTCTGGCTGCATGATAATCTCAAAATGCATAAATGCAAGGGCATAGAGGTAAAAAGGCCTCAACAATCATCTAGGTTAAATCTACCGTGACCCCTTTATCCACACTTTTGTACCCCCATGGTGGTTGCTTTTGGTTACCACCTAAGGGGGTTTGAAATTGTGTAAATATGGGGATGGTTGAAGGTTAACATTTTCATATTGTTGGATGGTGAATACTCATAAAAGGTAAAGCAAAAAATGGGAATCTAATTGGATTCAACCCCAGTCTTTCCCCAAATTCATTTTCCAGGAGGGGCGAAAAGGCCTCCAAAACAACATGCATCCCCCCATCCTGGCTCTCTGGCATCAAATTCTAAATTGAAACCAATAGAGACCCATACTCTTTTAGGGTGGGGTGGGGGGGTGTGTGTGGGGGGGGGGGGGGGCAACAGAGCTAGATGGAGGGACCCAACCCACCTATACAATTGTAGGGGTAACATTGACCCAAACATGACCAGACTACTAACCCTTTCCCTGAGCATATGGAGCTACTAGTGAAGTGATTCAAAGCGTGGTAAATATGAGTGTTGTATGGTTGTTGGCCTATATTGTACATATGGTATGTTCTGCTGTCAATAACAATCAGAATGGTGACCAGCTGTGTCTGTCATCTTCCAGGACGACAGTTGTCGCGGTAGCCGCCTTCCTGGATGCCTTTCAGAAAGTGGCTGATCTGGCAACCGGCAGCAGAGGTAAGCAGATGTGCCTCATAGCCGGGGGGCTATGAAGTGTGTGTGGTTTGGAGGGCGAATGGCAGTGGGGTATTTGTGGGGGCTGGTTGTAATGCTAAGGACATGTTTTCTCCGTGTTGCTGTTGTAGTCTTTCATGTTCTATACATGTATAAGAGTCTGGTTGTCTTGATCATTTAGAATGATTTCCAAAGATCCACATCACAGTAATGTATATGTCCCTCTTTAGCCAGCTCTCTGCTTAGCCTTTCATTTGGACTTCAAAGAGCCACTAATAGTCATGCTCACTCACCCTCCTGTTAACCTCTTAACCTCTAACCTGACATGCTGGCAGACACTTGAACCCTGAGCTGGCCACATCATTGATGGATGCATGTACAGTATATCCATGTCTTGGAAACTGAAGTGTACATACCCAGTATTCTAATACACTATGGACGCGTCTTCGTCAACGAACAGCTAAATGTCAACATAACTGGAGCTGCCTTGTCATTTCTGAAGGCATGATACTACCTAACTGACGATGTGAGGAATATTTTGGCCATACACACTTTTATGTGGTAATAGTTAGCGTATTACATTTATGACAGCCTTACGAATGCTATATGAATGTCTTCTTAAGGAGTAGATTCGCTCACCTTCAACAATCTGAACTGTCAAGCTTCCATCAGCAGGAATTGGGGTTATAATGTGGTTGACAGAGTGGTTGTAACATGCAGGAAGGGTGGTTTGTGGTTAGGTCAGGGTTGGTCTGTCTGCCCACTACAGAGCCCTGTCATGATCACTGACTGTCACAGTGACAAAGCGAGCCACAATCAGGCAGTCACTCATCACTTAGCTAATTTAAGGGCTAGTAGGTCAGTGGAGCGTTGTCATGTCATGTGAAGGGTGTCACATCTTAAATTGGTTCCTAGAACTGTCATGTTCCCTCAAACACTTGTTTTTCCAGTGTAAACACGAGAAGATGCTTCAAAAACACGACCGCACCTTCCTGGGCGGTTGAACCGCAAATTGTGGTTGTCGTCGCTTCTGTGACGGTGCAGGTTTGTTGTGAGACCACTTTTATGTGTTGAGACTGAGCACCTCAAGAGAGGGTTTACAGTTGAAGTCGACAGGGAGTGCATGTCCTGAATAGAATGGACTTCCTTTGGAGACTTTTGTCACTTTAAGTGGTAAGTTGGGATACACGACAATGGACTGAGTGAAGTGTGAATGGTGACCTCCTTTTCCACTCCTCTCCTTCTTTTTCTCCCTCCTTTCTCTGTCAGAGTCAAGGCTGTTTCAATAACATGTAGACTCATACCCACAGCGATTACCAAGGTTTTAGGCCATAACAAAGGAAATGCATTGGCCTTTATTATCAATATGTAAAATAAGTAATTTCATTATTAAAACCCCTCTGATTCTTCAGTAATATGATCTCATCCCTTCCGATCCAAATACATGCTTTTCAATACCTCACTCACTTTATTCAGTCCTATAATGTTTATTGGTTCTGGCTGCCATAGATTTAGTTTAATCCTACATAAGCTACATAACCCTATTTATACATGTCCACGTATGTATATCCTGCTGTATATTATCACAGCTAGTCAGTCAGACGCTCACAAGTCAAAGGCCACAGTTGGAGGCCTTTCAGGTCACAGTTGGAGGCCTTTCAACACAAAGGATGAAAGGTCAACATCTGACGATACCTTTCAACTGTGTAGGTGTATGGGAATATCAACCCAGCGCAGGGAGGAGTCACAGTGGAAATAGCCACGAGTAAAAAATAAAAGCATGTTCTTATACTGAGCACCTCAATCCAGTTTGTCTATTTGATTTCTTTCAAAACCAGTTTTATAATAGGCTATTGCAAATCTATTATATAGTATTGCCTAAGAGAGATTCTGAACTGGTGGTTCAAAAAAGGTTTTGAATGCGTCACGGTTGTCTGAGTAAAGAAATTACATAAACTAGGTGGGAAGTGTGTAGACATTGAACTTACATTTTTTGATCATTTAATCTCTGAACAATTTCTCTTCAATCACAGTATTTTCAAAATAGAGCTATTGTATTAGCAGCACTGTTTTGGGTGATTTTGTGGTCTTTGTGGTTAATTAACGTTCTTCATCAAGAATATGGGCAAAATTGTATTATTGACAATGAGAGGTGGGAATGTTCTTCCCTTGTCATATAATATCAAAATAGCATTAAAAAATGTTTTCCAGATTGCATTTAGGCGATTCTTTTTCACAACGTGAACTTTAGGTCGCGACTGAGACAACCTGGTTCAATTTGTGTCCCGAGGCAAAACCAGTTGAGAACCACTTGCCTAGGAGAGTAGGTTGAAGAATGAGATTGTCTGCCACAGTGTAGTCCAAATGTGTAATCAGCATGTGTATGTTTACAGATGTCTTTGTTGTACGATAGGTCTGTCTTTGCTCCATGTCAACAGGCATTGTCATATATAGACATGAAAACGTCATTATGGCAGGTTCCATAGATGCGCCACAGCACCGTGATTAGCCATTGGCTGTCTTTGTGTGTGAGTCCCTAGGCGGGGGAGATTGACTGAGTGTAGGGAGGGCCATTTTTCAATCTAAAGTGGAGTACACCTAAAATAGCAGAGCTTTGCCCTCCTTTTTTATTACTCGGTCTGACTGCCTGGATGTGGTGTGAGACAGGCCGTATTATGACCACGTACGGTCAGGGCCCAACACAACATCCAGTCACGGCTTTGTTTATGGGACACACAGGGCCACTAATGTTTGTCTTCTTTGTGCCCTTTGTTTGTGCTTTATGCGTCTTACAGGGTAATTTGTTCCAATGCGTATTACCTGTTATCCACTTACGCAGTCACACAGCCTTTGAGTAACTATAAGGTTCCTAAAGGATAGGCCTACAATTGTCAGTGCCCAGCCCAGATTGTCTAAACTACCAGTTTAAACAGTCACACTACTCAAGTCCACACCTCTATCCTTTATCCTTAATCCAGGATAAACACTCCTTTAGTAAGCTACGCTATGCCCCCACCTCATTTTCATATTTATCTGCGTCTCAAAGAGGCCGTCACGAACGGGTGGCCATATCTGCTTGGCTCCTGTCCTGTCCATCCACACAGCAGCTAGTCACAGCCAGACCGGTGCTCATGGCAACAAGTATGGAAATCAGGAGGGCTGGTCCCACCTCTGGAGCCATGCTGCAGGACTACCTAGTAGCTCAGCAGTGGGAAGCAGCATAAGCAATAGGAGTAGACCATTATGAGGTGCAGTGTATGACATAAGTGTGTTATGACACCTGACATAGGACTTTGTTTATGTTGATGAGCCCTTGTTCAGTGTGATGGAAATGTGATTTCAATTTCCAATGGATCTGAACATCGAGGTTTGTAAAGGTGATGATTGTTTGCACCAGATCATGTGATAAGCCCTTTGTGTTATTTAATGGACATTTGCCTGCTCTATTTCTATATCCACCTATTTGCTATGTACTGTGTGGGTGTGGTTGCCATGGCGCCCCACTGCCAGGAAGGATTCCTTTCCTGAAGTGCTCGGGGTGTTGTGGCAGGAGCCGCGCCAGATGTCAGTAACCATTCTGTGTTGCCTTTGAGAGGTTTAGATCATGCAGGTAAAAAAGGCTAGCCTGGTCCCAGATCTGTTTGTGCTGCCTTGCCAGCTCATACATGTGAAAAAGACTATAGGAGTGGCCAAGACAACACAAAGACAGTGGCGTAGCTCACTTTCGCAAGGCTCCCTGCAAGGCTCCCTGCAAGGTCCAAGCAAGGCCCCCCATGGGGCAGAGAGAAAACTGTGAAGTATTATAGCTTATTTCATGCTATTTTACACATTTTGCCCTGAGGCTAAGAGAATATGTTGCTGTTTTAGAGCTTAGAGATTCTTGAAAGACGGGACAATCTCAACTTTTTCCCCACAAATATTAGTCTTAATATTAACAAAATGTTCAATTATATATTTTGATAGCTTATACTTTGGTCTATCACACCATGCAAAGGAACAACCTCCTAATTATTATACATTTTTCATCAAACGCAACTAACTGGATTTTTGTCAACTTCTTCAGACACCATGAAAGGCATTTCATTTGGACAATAATGGTCCAACAAGTGTTTAAAGGCCTTGATTGTTTCATTCTAAAATGAGATTATTGAAATAAGTAATAGAAATCTCCAAACATATTTTTATTTTATAGCACTCTTAAATGTTCCAGGGCTAATTACATTTAGAACATGAAACAACATTTATAAAGCAAACATTATCTCTTAGAGTTGACAACAGATACGGAAAACATAATTTTTTTACTCAAAAAATAAAAGTTCAATACAAACATTTGTATAATATGGGAAATTATTCACCAATTATTCATTTGAAAATCCCCAATAAAAACACAACCATTTAATCAAATCTTTCAGCACTCTGACGAAGTTGACGTTAGACATAAATCTGACAGAGTTGATGTTTTACGCAGACAAAAATGTCATTTTTCTTCTTCATTCAAGTGGTATACACAGTAGCAATTGAATTGCTTTGTGGCTCTAAAACGTAAATAAAAGTAACATATTTGAATCCAAATTAATATTCTATCAGGCAGACAGTTTAGGATTGTGACCATGGTGATTTCAATATTGTTTGTTTAAATCTATCAAAGCTGGAGAACTTCCCAGACCATGAGTGGTCTTGTTGCACTACATGTAATAAGGACATGAATAAGGGGTCCTTATTGTATAGCTGACCCTGCTCATTCCTGATTCATTTAGGATTTTAGAGTTGACCAAATCTCGGGACAATTCTTTTAGGAATCACAGTTTTGAGATAAATATTCTTTCAAGTCACAGAGGGCTATTGCAAGAAACTACATAAGATCATTTTCAGTTAATATCCATTATTGCCACTTTTTAGAATTTTAGTGACAGAGGTGAAAGGGTTTGAGGATTCACTTAGATATATACTGTAAGATCAGGGGGTGTGGAGAAATGACTGTTGCAGCAGGACTTGCATTAACGTCACACGCATTGGTTCAATTTGAAGGGAATGGAGTTCCACCGCCTTAGGTTTAGAGAAAACCGTTAAAAATGGTAATTGAAAAACAAGGCCTACTGAGAATATGAAAATGTGAATATCCACATCAAACCATATGCTAGGCCCTAATTGATGATTGTAAAATGTACTACAACATACATAAAACCTTCAGACAGATGATATGTAGTTATTATGTAGATCAATTGGTGGCCCACAGTTTCAACACCGGCCCATAAGCTGATTTGATGTGGCCGGCCAAGGCCTTTTTGTTTATGTCCCCTGGAGGACATGCAAGTGGGCAGATTACCGGAGGATGCACAGTGAGGGGTCCCCACACAGACAGAAGGACAGGCATGCCAGTCAGTGGGAAAGGCCTCGGTGCCGTCAACTGTACAGATGGACTCCTTTTATAGCTTCTGCTTTTATGATCTCATCTCTGCAAAAGAGAGAGATCAAATTTACTGCATCGTGCAAGACAATGCGTTCTTATAATCTCAAGAGATTTCCAGTGTTTTCAAATTTTCACTGTAAAGGGGTAGATTTGTTGAATTGTTTGTGCTAGTGCAAAGGTAGAACCAATTATTTTCCAAAGGGTTTACTATAATATCAAAGGCTTACTAAGGGAATGCCGGAGACCTAAAGGTAAAATGTAAGTAGAGGCAACTTCATGTTTTAGCTTTGTGCTTTGTTTTTGTTCGTTTTATTTAGGCGCTATTGAAAATATCAGTGAAAATCTTGACCTGGTAAATCACATACTAAACTCAGCAAAAAAAGAAACGTCCTCTCACTGTCAACTGCTTTTATTTGCATCGAACTTAACATGTGTAAATATTTGTATGAACATAACAAGATTCAACAACTGAGACATAAACTGAACAAGTTCCACAGACATGTGACTAACAGAAATGGAATAATGTGTCCCTGAACAAGGGGGGGGGGGGGGGGGGGGGGGGGTCAAAATCAAAAGTAACAGGCAGTATCTGGTGTGGCCACCAGCTGCATTAAGTACTACAGTGCATCTCCACCTCATGGACTGCACCAGATTTGCCAGTTCTTGCTGTGAGATGTTACCCCACTCTTCCACCAAGGCACCTTCAAGTTCCCGGACATTTCTGGGGGGAATGGCCCTAGCCCTCACCCTCCGATCCAACAGGTCTCAGACGTGCTCAATGGGATCCGGGCTCTTCGCTGGCCATGGCAGAACACTGACATTCCTGTCTTGCAGGAAATCACGCACAGAACGAGTAGTATGGCTGGTAGCATTGTCATGCTGGAGCGTCATGGCAGGAAGGGTACCACATGATGGAGGAGGATGTCTTCCCTGTAACGCACATCGTTGAGATTGCCTGCAATAACAACAAGCTCAGTCCGATGATGCTGTGACACACTGCCCCAGACCATGATGGACCCTCCACTTCCAAATCGATTCCGCTTCAGAGTACAGGCCTCGGTGTAACGCTCATTCCTTCGATGATAAACGCGAATCCGACCATCACCCCTGGTGAGACAAAACCGCGACTCGTCAGTGAAGAGCACTTTTTGCCAGTCCTGTCTGGTCCATCGAGGGTGGGTTTGTGCTCATAGGCGACGTTGTTGCCGGTGATGTCTGGTGAGGACCTGTCCTACAACAAGCCTACAAGCCCTCAGTCCAGCCTCTCTCAGCCTATTGCGGACAGTCTGAGCACTGATAGAGGGATTGTGCGTTCCTGGTGTAACTCGGGCAGTTGTTGTTGCCATCCTGTACCTGTCCCGCAGGTGTGATGTTCGGATGTACCAATCCTGTGCAGGTTTTGTTACACGTGGTCTGCCATTGCGAGGACGATCAGCTGTACCTCCTATCTCCCTGTAGCACTGTCTTAGGCGTCTCACAATACGGACATTGCAATTTATTGCCCTGGCCACATCTGCAGTCCTCATGCCTCCTTGCAGCATGCCTAAGGCACGTTCATGCAGATGAGCAGGGACCCTGGGCATCTTTCTTTTGGTGTTTTTCGGAGTCAGTAGAAAGGCCTCTTTAGGGTTTTTGCCAGTCCTGATTTTTCATAACTGTGACCTTAATTGCCTACTGTCTGTAAGCTGTTAGTGTCTTAACAGCTGTTCCACAGGTGCATGTTCATTAATTGTTTATCGTTCATTGAACAAGCATGGGAAACAGTATTTAAACCCTTTACAATGAAGATCTGTGGAGTTATTTGGATTTTTACAAATTATCTTTGAAAGACAGGGTCCTGAAAAAGGGACTTTTGCTGAGTTTAGTAAATCACATTATGTTGATGAATTCAATTTTTGGGTTGCTTTTGCTGAATCTACTTTCCTTAGTAGCTAAGCCTGTTAGACAGAGACTTACCTGCCAGTTTTGGCCACTGTCCAATTTTAACAACATTCAACCTAGCAGCTCACCCTCAATGTAAACCTCCCTGTAGTCCCTGCAGTCTCTCTTTCTAAGCCCACAGCTTCACCTCAAACCTTTGTAGCTCTATGAAGCTCTACTCCCGACCCACCCACCGCTACCCCGTGGGTGAAATCTACAGCAAAGGATATGTTTCTTCCCGAATAATTTTACATGAGTTGTTTGCCACAAGGTCATAAATGATTCAATTAGAGAAACCTCAGTAGATTCCATTATATAATTAAGTCATGGTTGAGGGATCAATCCTAGGCGTTGCACTCGACCTAAAAGTCTATTCTCCCTGCAGTTCACTGAAAAGTCGGTTTGTGGCAATGGTGTGGCCAGGTCTCTTCCTGTTGCGTGCCTAAACTGCCCTATAGTGTCATTGCTGGATCTTTCCCCCTGATCCCATGTCCCATAAGGTACTCTGGGAAACACAAGACCGCTATGTATCTACTCTACTCTCAACTCAGTGGCCACGTTCCAACAATCTCATATCTTCCTAACCTCATCCCCTCTCCTTCAGTGCCACTGATCTGAAAGGACTTGTTCCGAATTGTCTCAAATATCCTCCTTCCGTCATCTCCCATCCTTCACACCTACTGGTCTGAAAGGACTTCATAGGTGAATGAATCATAGGCAAAATCATATTCCATGCATTCACATGTCGGAGGCCACAAAGGAAAGGAGATGAGGAAAGGAAAGTCGAATGTGTTCCAATGTGTGTGGTCTGGCAGAGTTGATAGGGCAACAAGCCCCACCTGTCCCCCTCCATATAGATTATACGGACATTAATTGAGTGTGTAATAATATAATTACAAGCAGGCTGATGTGGTCTGTAGCATAGCAACAGCTGGCGGAGTTCCTGACGTCACTGTGCACTTGATCAACTGTCAGTATGTTTGGAGGGGAGGGAATGTGCTCTGCTTCTCTAGATGCATACATGAAATGCCTCCCGCAGATTCAGTGCTGTGTATGATGCAATTTACATGGTTGGCTAGGCTAGTAGAAGGATCTGAGGCATAAATGACAAGTATTCTCAGACTGCCTGTGATGTGTGAAGTGGTCAGTTGTAGCCTGTATGAAAGATAGAAGTGTTGACATAAACCCATAGCTTATGGCACCATATGATATACTGTAAGAAGGTGGTATAACGACTCCTTTTCGCACTCTCTCTCTCACACACTTTCTCTCTCTCTCTCATCCATGCATGCATTTAGTCCAATCCAGTTGTTATCATTCAACACCCTCAATTGTGGCATTCTCAAACATTTTGCTATCTAATTTCCATGCAAGCAGTGTGTGATTTGGGTAGCTGGCGAAGCACGCTCAATCTATGTAATAAAACAGCGAATGTAATTTTTTGTTACCAAGCCAATAGTGAAAATAGCTGAACACCTGCATCCAACTATCCACATTGCCCTTTCTCCTGTAGCGTGTTTGGCTATGTTCTCCCCCAGCTGACCGTACAGCCAGAGTACATGTTTGAATTATTAACTAGGATCACCCAGCAGGTGAGTGTCTGTGTTCTTTCATGTACTTCACATCACCCCCCCCCACCCCCGTTTAATTAGTTATGAAGCCCTGCTCGCCTCTGCTCGTTAGTGTGAATCAAACAGCATAATTTACCGACCTTGCGTCTGTTGATATCTACTATAAAAATGTATTTACTATGAATGTGATGTGGTTGTCTCACTTAGCTATCTTAAGATAGAATAAGAGCATCTGCTAAATGACTAAAATGTAAATTTTAAAATGTTGGTCTGTTACCAAGGCCCAGTATAGCCCGGTAGTTGTAGCCACAATGGAGTAGATGGTAGAAGTTGGTGATAGAACCGGTCCAGGGTCAGATATTGTATTTTGGTTCCTAATGGTTAAGGTTGGTGTAGGGGAATCTGATCCTTGATCTGTGGTTAGAGGTATAGATGTATGAGGAGCTCCATGGTAACAACCTCCTAAAAATCAAATAAAAAATCTGATTTTATTTGTCACATACACATGATTAGCAGATGTTATTGCGATTGTAGCGAAATGCTTGTGCTTCTATTTCCAACCGTGCAGTAATATGTAACAGTAATCTAACAATTCCACAACAACCGATTTTTATTTATTTATTTGTAATAATGACAATTACAACAATACTGAATGAACACTTATTTTAACTTAATATAATACATCAATAAAATCAATTTAGCCTCAAATAAATAATGAAACATGTTCAATTTGGTTTAAATAATACAAAAACAAAGTGTTGGAGAAGAAAGTAAAAGTGCAATTTGTGCCATGTAAAAAAGCTAACGTTTAAGTTCCTTGCTCAGAACATGAGAACATATGAAAGCTGGTGGTTCCTTTTAACATGAGCCTTCAATATTCCTAGGTAAGAAGTTTTAGGTTGTAGTTATTATAGGACTATTTCTCTCTATACGATTTGTATTTCATATACCTTTGACTATTGGATGTTCTTATAGGCACTTTAGTATTGCCAGTGTAACAGTATAGCTTCCGTCCCTCTCCTCGCCCCTACCTTGACTCGAACCAGGAACACATCGACAACAGCCACCCTCGAAGCAGCGTTACCCATGCAGAGCAAGGGGAACAACTACTCCAAGTCTCAGAGCGAGTGACGTTTGAAATGCTATTAGCGAGCACCCCGCTAACTAGCTAGCCATTTCACATCGGTTACACCAGCCTAATCTCGAGAGTTGATAGGCTTGAAGTCATAAACAGCGCAATGCTTGAAGCATTGCGAAGAGCTGCTGGCAAAACGCACGAAAGTGCTGTTTGAATGAATGCTTACGAGCCTGCTGGTGCCTACCATCGCTCAGTCAGACTGCTCTATCAGATCATGGACTTAATTATAACATAATAACGCACAGAAATACGAGCCTTAGGTCATTAAAATGGTAGAATCCGGAAACTATCATTTCAAAAACAAAACGTTTATTCTTTCAGAACCGTTCCGTATTTTATCTAACGGATGGCATCCCTAAGTCTAAATATTGCTGTTACATTGTACAACCTTCAATGTTATGTTATAATTATGTACAATTCTGGCAAATTAATTACGGCCTTTGTTAGGAATAAATGGACTTCACACAGTTCGCAATGAGCCAGGCGGCCCAAACTGCTGCATATACCCTGACTGCTTGAACGGAACGCAAGAGAAATGACACAATTTCCCTAGTTATAAGAAATTCATGTTAGCAGGCAATATTAACTAAATATGCAGGTTTAAAAATATATACTTGTGTATTGATTTTAAGAAAGGCGTTGATGTTTATGGTTAGGTACATTGGCGCAACAACAGTGCTTTTTTCGCAAATGCGCTTGTTAAATCACCCGTTTGTCGAAGTAGGCTGTGATTCAATGAGAAATTAACAGGCACCGCATCGATTATATGCAACGCAGGACACGCTAGAGAAACTAGTAATATCATCAACCATGTGTAGTTAACTAGTGATTATGTTAAGATTGATTGTTTTTTATAAGTTTAATGTTAGCTAGCAACTTACCTCGGCTTCTTGCTGCCCTCGCGTAACAAGTAGTCAGCCTGCCATGCAGGCTCCTCGTGGAGTGCAATGTAAGGCAGGTGGTTAAAGCGTTGGACTAGTAACCAGAAGGTTGCAAAAACGAATCCCCGAGCTGACAAGGTAAAAATCTGTCATTCTGCCCCTGAACCCACCGCCGGCCGTCATTGAAAATAAGAATGTGTTCTTAACTGACTTGCCTAGTTAAATAAAGGTGTAAAAAAATAAAACGGCAAATCGATGTCCAAAAATACCGATTACCGATTGTTATGAAAACTTGAAAAACTTGACATTTGTAGGCAGCAGCCACTCTGTGCTAGTGATGGCTGTTTCACAGTCTAATGGCCTTGAGATAGAAGCTGTTTTTCAGTCCCTCGCTCCCAGCTTTGATGCACCTGTACTGACCTTGACTTCCGGATGGTAGCGGGGTGAACAGGCAGTGGATCGGGTGGTTATTGTCCTTGATTATATTTTTGGCCTTCCTGTGACATCTGGTGCTGTAGGTGTCCTGGAGGGCAGGTCATTCGCCCCCGGTGACGGGTTGTGCATACCGCACCACCCTCTGGAGAGCCTTGCGGTTGTGGGCGGTGATACAACCCGACAGGATGCTCTCAACTCTCTACAAGATCTTACAATCACCAAAGGGCACTTGTCATTGTCATGAAATGTGAAGCCCACGTTATGAAATACTACTGTACTTGTTTATACACTATTGTTCATTGTCTGAAGCATGTCGTCACACAAATCAGCAGTCTACTGGTGGAGTCCAACTGTGAGAGCCCACATGGAGAGGAGATGCCAGGGAGAGTTTAGTGGTCGCCAGGGGAGCAGAGCATCTAGTAAAGGTTGAACAGCTCTTCAATAATTCACACTCATATCACGCTGCAAGACTGACTCACAAAGACTCACAAAGCACAAGTGGACATGTTGGCCTTCTCGTTTCGCTGGTTGTGACTTTTGAGTTGCGGGATTAACAATAAAAAATAATGTTGAATTTAGGTTAAAACAAAGTTGATAGGTCACTGATCTCTTGATCGACTCCCAGTTTCACCTATCTTTTTTGCCAAAACATGTTGTCATTGAACATGAACCGGATGCTCGGCTATCCAATGTTGGTAGCAACAGAACATAGTGCTTGGGTGGAGTGTAAAAGAGAGCGGCTACCCTCTTCTGCCTCAGAAACTTTATGTTCCATTTAGAAGATGTGGGATTCGAATCCCGCATTGGGACAGTTTACAGTAAACTCAGTAGTGTTTGTGTTAATTCTCACGGTGTACCATTTCCATAAATGCACTGTTGTTGTCTCACATTATCCAAAATATACAATGTTCCTAGAACACTGCAGTATAGCATTTTAAAATGAGAGTACCTCAGGGAGAGACACAGTTACTGTATGGAAGGGGGTAGGGTTGTCTGACAACCTTTTCTCAGTGCTTTGTTGCACACCACAGTACATCATAATACATCCATTACTGCTTTTGTGGTACTTGGTGCACAAACAACACATACCTCGTCCAACACAATTTCCACAAACAGTGCCACTCACATGTTTGCTAACCTTCAGGCAGCTAGCTAGAGAGAGCATCATTCTATAGATAATGGAGATTGCCCTAGATCCAATATATACTAGATAGATAGATAGCTACGATAGATGCTATCGTCAGATCAAAGCCATAGGTTAGGCAGCGGAGGCCCAAACAGAGAGTGGTGCTGTGCCCGAAGTAGGCTCTGTGTGGTAAACATGATGGAACGGTAATATGAATCACAGTGTGCATTAGTATTATCCAAGTGCTTTCTCGGGTTGCTGGGAATTCAGAAATCAGTTGATTTACTTTGTACGCATTTAGTTTTCTTATTTGATGGGTCTACATATCGGAAACATTTTCTGTTGCTTCCCGAAACGCTGTAGTAGGATGAATTGGGTACTTCTAAAGAGGAGTAACTGAGTTCATTTGATCCTGGGAGTAGCTGTGCCTATCAAGGCGTAGATGTTGCACTTTCATCCTCCCAATGTTCTTCATTTCCAAGTTTTATCCACTGTTTATGAAAGTGTTATAGAGCATGGCCTCAACAGGCTTCAACCATGCAGACCACGCACACTTAGGCTGTGGCCCAATTCTCTTAATAGACATAAAATAACTTGAATACAAACACCCCTCTCTCTCTCTCTGGTCTGATATGATGAATTCATGGCTGGTTTGTTTAGTAGGCGTTTTGCTTTTCGAGGCTAGCCAGGGATCCAGAAGACAGCCGGTCGGAAGAGTTCAGTCCCGCTCCGGAAATTGGGCCTCGTTAAATCCATGCTACCCCGAGGGCACGATACCGATGCACGATCAACCCCGATGCGCCAGCCTGATATTTCCATATCAGACATACATGCGTACATGCATGTGTATGGGCAAAAACATGACGATAGCGCAGAAACTGATTAGGAATCTATCAGTGCTGATTGGTTGAGAGAGAGAGAGAGAGAGAGAGAGAGAGAGAGAGAGAGAGAGAGAGAGAGAGAGAGAGAGAGAGAGAGAGAGAGAGAGAGAGAGAGAGAGAGAGAGAGAGAGAGAGAGGAGAGAGAGAGAGAGAGAGAGAGAGAGAGAGAGAGAGAGAGAGAGAGAGAGAGAGAGAGAGAGAGAGAGAGAGAGAGAGAGAGAGAGAGAGAGAGAGAGAGAGAGAGAGAGAGAGAGAGAGAGAGGAGAGAGAGAGAGAGAGAGAGAGAGAGAGGAGAGAGAGAGAGAGAGAGAGAGAGAGAGAGAGAGAGAGAGAGAGAGCGCTGGATAGCAGGATGTGACCTACATCCTCCTTCATCCTGCTTCTCTGTCTAATTTCAAAGCCCCAACGGAATGAATGAAACAGACAGGATGATATCTTGCTGCACTAGAGGATGAAGGAGGGAAGTAGGAGGACGAGGACAGTGACACATTCAAAGGATCCTCTAATAGAATCGTTTCCATTGGGATAATTTTTGGCGTGAAACGAGTTGGCTGTTGTCTTAATTGTGTCGGAGGGCCTTTTCGTTTCTACCTCTCTAAGAATTACCTCAATGTTTTTTCAATAAATGAAAGATAATTAAAGGCGAGTGGGGTACGGGAAGCGGTCCCGCCGGTATCCCCACCACCTCACTCGCGTTTCAAAGTGAATAAACACCAATTAACCGCCTACCCAAAATAAGCGCGCCATGCACCAGCCCCTCGAATGGGGAGATAAGGTGGGTAACAAAGCGAGCGGCGCCTCACCAAATAACTATGCTAATCACAGCTGATTACGAAGGCTAGGTACAGTACAGTGGAATTGTCTCGGTTGTAAAAAGAACAACCTACGTTTTAAGAGCTCTTTTTTCAAACCCCTATTACTCCCTGGTCGTCAAGGTTGTAGAATCTTTATTTTGACCTTCATTTCATCACGGCTCTGTTTTCTCCTGCCCATTAACTTTTATCTGACTATAGCTCAACATAGTCTTTTTATCATAACGGTGTCCCTTCTTGTTCAGATTTGGCCAGGTTATGTGGGTAGGCCATAAAAGACTTGAGTAAAATGGGGATTAGGACCACATTTATTTTAGCCCTAGATGTCTTTGTGCCGCGGTCCGGGTCATCTCGCAACTAGGACTAGACGGTGTCACATTGTCGCTCATTAAGTCCGGTGAATAATCCCAGACCCGGACCCAGATATGTGTGTCAAAGACTGAGGGATGAAAAGAAGAGAACTAAGCCTCTGTGGCAGGGGGCTGGAAGACGACAAATGGAGTGGGAACCTAATGAAGAGATTGAAGAGAGAGGTGTGTGTGTGTGTGTGTGTGTGTGTGTGTGTGTGTGTGTGTGTGTGTGTGTGTGTGTGTGTGTGTGTGTGTGTGTGTGTGTGTGTGTGTGTGATGGATACTCTGGGGCTTATTCTTTTAGCATTCAGCTGCAGTACACACACAGGAAACAGAGCCATGAGTGTAATGCCAATGGGTAGTAGTGACTGAGGCTGCCAGTGGAAAAGTGTTTTCCTGTCCTCACTGGTGGCTTTAGCTACAGATTACTGCTTCAATGAGGGAATTGATTTTGGTTAGAGACTAGTGACAAGAACTGGGTCATATTCATCAGGCCACACCGTAGCAAAACGTTTTGCAACAGAAAGCAAAAACTAGTCTTATTATGCAAGTTCAGGTAGTCCCTCCCTGTTTCAGTCCGTTTTCTTCTATTTGATGTGTAATTAATACAACCCTGGAGTGGAATACAATGATGGGAGGGATGTACTGGATTAATACATAAAGTTGTCTTGATTGGTTGACCAGTTATACTGCAGTTAAGAAAAAGAAAACAGAATCCTGTCAAACTGAATGTTATTTGAAACCACACCCTAACTGCTGCACTTAACATCAGTTGAATTTCATATTAGTCCCACAGTCTTCCATGTGGCCTGCTTTGGTTTTCACAAGCCGTGCCCTCACAGTTTGTCTTACCCTCACAGTTTGCGAGGCACGTTCTCTCTCCCAGTCGTCTCTTAGTAATAGAGCCATCCTCAAAAGCCCTTATGAGGAAATACCAAGAGGCTGTGATGTCTCTCGAACTCCTTGGCCCAGCCAGCCCTACCCTTACTCTAGGGCTTTATGTCTGCCTGCATTCCTATAGCCGTCCTGTCTACCACCCCTACTCTCAGCTGTCAGTAGTCCAGTCTCCATGCCTCCCCCAGCCCCAGGCAGCTACAGGACCACCAGGTGCCAATGTACCTAATATAGAAGGGAGAGCCTTCTTCAATCTGATAGTCTGCACAGTTGCATAGACACCAAAACCTGGGTTCAAATAGCCTAATATTTGTTTTCTTTTCAAATACGTTTAGGATTTGATTGAACCTGCGGGCAGGGATTGCAATTTTGCTAAGTACCATTGGTTCCCTTGTGCCAGGTGAGCTCAATCAAGCTCAGCTTAAATATTTGAAATAATATTTATATTATTTGAACCCAGGTCTGATACAGACTGCACTGCAGACTATATCTTGTGGAGTCTGCACAGTCATACAGACACCACCTGCTATGGTATGAAGATTGACAGGGCTCTACAGGGCAATAAACTGGGCTAATGGGGTGATAGGATGAGTGGGAGGGAAGGAGGTTAGGGGGTTCTTTGGGATCTTATTTAAAGAATCTTGGAGGAATGTGAAGACTGTACCCCCACCCTTGAAGCTATTCGGAATGTGCGGTTCATTAGTTTCCGCCCTCACTGTTTTGATGAGGAACACAACGGGTGAGGAATTTTAAAAAGGAGTTAAGATGACCTTGACGGCTGTAACGAACTGACGTAACACCATCCAAGACTGTCAGAGGGATTTGATATTGACAGCTTTCAGATATTCCACCGTGTCATGATTGGACCTGGCCATCGTCTCTCAGCCAATCAGAGCTTCCTCAGCAGTAATTGTGACATGATGACAATTAAGTGTTTTTGTTGACTTCACAGGTTGTCACGACTGTTAAGATAGTGGTGTCGCTGGCGATTTTGCAGTAGAATTTGCAAACTAACCACAACCTTTTCCTCAAATGTGAGCTTCTTTTGGAAAAATAGTTCTGTTTAGCCAAGAACATCGGACCTTGGGTGACTTTTCTCTATTTCAAGGCAGCGGCTTATACTCCTTACTTTCTTAATAAAGTTAATAAAATGTCAGATTTTGTGGAGGAAGGGATTAGTACCACAGTGCTCTATCCATTTCCCTGCCTACAATAGGCCTCATGACAAATTGCCTCGATTTAAAAAACAAAGTCAAAGCCCAGACACATAAAATCTAAAAGAGTTAGCTTCATGGTGGTGCACTGAATGAAACCACTGCCACGTTGTACCATCCTCATCATTTCCATTGTAAGCATGGGGTCTATGGCTTCGTCTGGCCCCATCTCTCAGCCTCGGCCATGTCCTCATCTGCTCCAATACCCCGTCCCAGTTCTCTGCCTCCGCTAAAGTCCCCTGCGGCGCTGTGGCTGGGATGGCGCTAGCACTAGCGTAGCGTCACACGTTAACACAGGCTAACACAGAGGGACAGGGACAGTTCCGCCTGCCTTCCCAGACTCCCGTCTTATGAAAGGGCCATTGTAGGACACTGCTGTATCTAAGCAGATATATAGGCAGTGTTGTGTTTCACGATCAAGAAAAGCTGAGTTGTTGGTAGCTTAAGTCTGGTGCTCAACCGAGCTAGGGTTAATTTAGTCTCAGTTTCAGTTTCCCTCCCATCAGGGCCTTCCCACTTGTACACCCACAACAATCCATTCAAAACAAACCACAGACAAAACAAAGTCTACACGACTGTTTCTCATCTCCAGTTTGTATTTCCCTCCCTGAGTGGGCGTCTGACTACCAGTAGCAGTGTGGTGAGTCTTCATGCCTGCGGTCCTGCCTTGCCCGTCCCAGGCCACACACACACACACACACACACTCCACACCACAGCATCCTCGAGAGACACTACACATTCCTCATGCCCTGTCACGTTGTGTGAGCGTCAGTGGGAGAGGGAAAGAACAGCTCCGTCCCTGTTAGCTACTCAGGAGGAGGCGGATGCACTGACATATAGAGGCAGGTGGTTGAATGGGCTTTCAGAGTAACCTAAGTAAATGCACAGCAGATAGAACAACATTCAAAATAGCTCGAAGAAGGATGTGCCGTAAAGCATCACTCCCTCTGATTGTCCCACTGATCTTGATATAGTAGTCAGTGACATACTATGTAGATTTTGTTAAATTATTTTTCTTTTTTCCCCTCACCCTACCACCCATCCCCTAATTGTAGTAAACTAATGGACAACAACACTTAGGCTTCTACTTCCAACTATACATACTATATACATTTTACGGACACAATGCCTTTTACAATAGTTATCTTTTGTTTGTTTTTAATCCCATCCTTCAGCTACCCTCAACCCCTCCCATCTATCTCTGAAGACCGTCCAGTTTTGATTTGTCATATATTTATAACTCTGCTGTTTCACAAAAGTTCTGAACCTCTATACATATCTTTACGGACACAGTTAGCTAACTGTCACGCTAAACAACTGTGGTCCCTGGGCCAAAAACATACATTGACATCTACATTTGGCTGTCTTGTCTAGACCAGACAGAATTATGGCGACACAGGTTGGTAAACACACTAAACTGTTGGCTCTGGTCTGGACAAAGAGGTGAATCGATCAGGCTGATTGTCATTAAAATGCCACCAACTCTGCTGTGATCAATACGTGTGTGTCAGATGTGGCCTGTTTGGCCAGAGGGCGTTGGCCAGCCTGCAAAGTCAGCACAGCGTGGCAGCACTAAACTACATCCTAAATGGCACCCTATTCTCTATATAGTGCACTACTTTCTACAGGGCTCTGGTCAAAAGTAGTGCACTATATAGAACATAGGGTGCCATTTCACACAAACGCTACCAGCTTCCATTGCTCTGTATATTTCAAGCACTCTGAGAGCCTATGCTGTAGCTAGCTATGTAGGTTCCTTTCTGGTTTGTAGTATATTGGAGTCATGCTTTCTGTAGGTCCCTTTCAAACTATTCTGGGCCGATTGTTCCGCAACTAGATCCAAACCCTTGTAGATATTTAATGACAAAGCTCATAAAAAAAGCTTTGTGTTTTAAGTTTGTTGTTAGTGTCTGTCGATCAAGTTCATTAGCATTCAGTGAATAATTTGTCATCTACAAATGATACATCAGCATAGACAGTTACTAGTTGTCTTCAATAGGAATAGGCTATGTCTATATGTTTAGGCTATGTCTATATGTTTCTATTGAAATGCTCTGTCATACCACAACGACCAGACTGACAGATAGAGACATCAGAGGCAATCTTCCTCCTGCATCAAAGAGGAGGAGAGGAGAGAGGAGGAGAGAAGAGGTAACTCACAGAAGGTGAGAGAAGGGGAGATGGAAGGGGGAGGGGGGGTGAGAGAGGGTGAGAAAGAGGGAAGGTGTTGCTGCAATGCAGTGCTCACCATGCCACAGGGCCCCCATGTCACAGCTATTAATAAGGAGTGCTATTCCATACATCAGCTATTCAGGAGGGATCCTGGCAACCAGAGCCCCCGCGCCAACCAACCAGGTTATTTATAGATTTGGGGGTCAGGAGATTTTTCCGAGACTGGCAGTGTAGGGGCGGGACTTCACATACTAGGAGTAGGAGACAGTATGTTGCGTGTGTGGTGGGGATGTGAGGAGATGGGGGGGGTGTGTGTGTGCCTGCATGCCCATGTGTGTGTGTGTTTTGTGTGCGTGGAGCAGGAAATATGTCCGGAATTTTCCAAAGGTCTTCTGGATTTCAATTAGATGTAAACACACCACCACCAAAGTACTGTACAATATAAACACTGCTCACTATGTAAGATGGTGAGCAAAGGACAGTGTTGAGAAAGAGTTGAATTGTAATATGCATTAGGGAGGAGCTGGAGCTTTATTACAGATGAATGCCATTCAGCAGAGGAAGTCCGATACATTTGTTCTGTATGTAGGAGAGCGATAAGGAGTGAGAGAGAGAGATTGAGAGAGATGTATGTTTACTGCCGCGGTCTCCATGGCAACCCTCGAGCATCCTGGGGTGGAAAAATTGTATTTTCCCCTTCGTTGCTGTCTGGCCTTTCGCTGGAGACCTGTCATATTGACAAGGCACTGAAGAGCTTACGTTAGGAAAAACATATATTAATTAATTTGAGCCAGTTTGCTACAGCAGGAAAATAATCCTGCAGCAACAAGAAATGTGAATTATTATGTGGATTATAATTCATGGACATTTTTATAGGCGTTGATCCATTTTTTCGTAAGTGGAAATTACAAACTTCAGAAGTGGTTTAAACCTCAAATACACTACATGTTTTAAAAGTTCTCCTGCAACAGGGGGATCAAATTAAGATCCTATCTTTACATAATACTGTAACTGTAACATCTGCTTCCAACTCACACCCTCAAACACGTAGATCCCCTGAACGCAGTTCACACTCTCAAACACGTAGATCCCCTGAACGCAGTTCACACTCTCAAACACGTAGATCCCCTGAACGCAGTTCACACTCTTAAACACGTAGATCCCCTGAATGCAGGTCACACTCTCAAACACGTAGATCCCCTGAACGCAGTTCACACTCTCAAACACATAGATCCCCTGAACGCAGTTCACACTCTCAAACACGTAGATCCCCTGAACGCAGTTCACACTCTCAAACACGTAGATCCCCTGAATGCAGGTCACACTCTCAAACACGTAGATCCCCTGAATGCAGGTCACACTCTCAAACACGTAGATCCCCTGAATGCAGGTCACACTCTCAAACACGTAGATCCCCTGAACGCAGTTCACACTCTCAAACACGTAGATCCCCTGAACGCAGTTCACACTCTCAAACACGTAGATCCCCTGAATGCAGGTCACACTCTCAAACACGTAGATCCCCTGAATGCAGGTCACACTCTCAAACACGTAGATCCCCTGAATGCAGTTCACACTCTCAAACACGTAGATCCCCTGAACGCAGTTCACACTCTCAAACACGTAGATCCCCTGAACGCAGTTCACACCCTCAAACACGTAGATCCCCTGAACGCAGTTCACACTCTCAAACACGTAGATCCCCTGAACGCAGTTCACACTCTCAAACACGTAGATCCCCTGAACGCAGTTCACACCCTCAAACACGTAGATCCCCTGAACGCAGTTCACACTCTCAAACACGTAGATCCCCTGAACGCAGTTCACACTCTCAAACACGTAGATCCCCTGAACGCAGTTCACACTCTCAAACACGTAGATCCCCTGAACGCAGTTCACACTCTCAAACACGTAGATCCCCTGAACGCAGTTCACACTCTCAAACACGTAGATCCCCTGAAAGCAGTTCACACTCTCAAACACGTAGATCCCCTGAACGCAGTTCACACTCTCAAACACGTAGATCCCCTGAACGCAGTTCACACTCTCAAACACGTAGATCCCCTGAACGCAGTTCACACTCTCAAACACGTAGATCCCCTGAACGCAGTTCACACTCTCAAACACGTAGATCCCCTGAACGCAGTTCACACTCTCAAACACGTAGATCCCCTGAACGCAGTTCACACTCTCAAACACGTAGATCCCCTGAAGGCAGTTCACACCCTCAAACACGTAGATCCCCTGAACGCAGTTCACACTCTCAAACACGTAGATCCCCTGAACGCAGTTCACACTCTCAAACACGTAGATCCCCTGAAAGCAGGTCACACTCTCAAACACCCAGATCCCCTTAATGCAGCTCACTCTCCAGATCCCAATCACCTGAATTCTAATCACCTGTTCACACACCTGTATGTCATTATCTCACACTTTAGTTCTGTTCTTTGCACCCCATCACCGTGAGGTATTGTTTGTTTTGTGACACATGTCTTTCGGAGCTCTGTTTTTCCCGTGATTTACTTCTCCCGTGTATGATAGTTTTTGCCTGCCTCACTAACAACGCCTTTTCCCTATTCCCTGCCTGTACTTTAGCCTATCAGATTTCCTGTTATCTACCTATTGCCTGATCTCCTGGACTAGGTTACTAGCCTTTTCCCTGTCTGTACTGTTGCCCTTTTGGACCCCCTGTGTATGACCTTCTGCCTGCTCCTGGACCCAGCTACCTGCCTCCTCCTGTGGTCCTTTGCAATAAACACCTGCTGCGCCCTGCGCTTGAAACCAGCTCTCTGTCTCACCTCGTGTTCATTACAGTAACACAATACCCCAACTCCCTTAAAACATGTAACTCCCCCATTCATTTTTAATAGCTTTACATGGCCAATCTCGGCAGATGGAAATACCACACCATACAATAACATATGGAAATATCATACCATAGCACATTATTACAGTTCTGTTAATGCAATAGTAGATGGATGATGGAGTGGTCATGCAAACAGGGTGACGACAGTCAGACAACCAATACACAGAAACCTACTGAATGATAGATGAGGAAGATGTGGAAAAGAGCTTAGAATGTGAACCATGGCCACTAATGATTGTGAGCACCAATTCATGGTTGGATGAACTGACATGAATGGTATTTTAATAATTCATCGACTTAAACCCCAGCTATGGATATTGAAATATATCACGGTACTTCCTAGGCGATCAGTGACAGTCCGATGAAATGTATTTCGAGTATGAAATGAATTTGGTTTGAGAAACATCATAAGAGCATGTACTGAATTGGGTAAAATACTGTTGAAAAATGAATTTCTGTTACAGTAATGACTAAATGCACAAGCTCTTTTCTGCATTGCCCACGATTTGAAATGATGTCCATCAGCAAGTGCAGCAATACAATACAGAACTCAATAAATTAGCTACAGTGTATCTGGCCGTTCCATTGTCCACTGCACCATTGAATCACACACCCACTTGTTATAATGGGATGTTTTTGAAGAACTTCCTCCTCCCATAGAGCAGCCTGGGTAAGGCCTGAAGTCTATGGAACAATAACCCAGGAGGGAGTCTCTGTCTGGGGGAGAGAGCGGCCATCTGTCCCATGGTGCCTGTATAGCTATTAGCTACTACTAGTCTGCTACTGTTGAGTCCTAGTCAGTCAGTACAGGGGGGTCGGGAAGAGGTGTTTTTCTTTTTTAATGTCACGGGAAACCAGAGGGGCTTTGTGGAAGATGACATTACTTTTTCTTCTTGCAAGGAATTTTTCAACACTTCACACCCTCCTCCTCTACTCGCTCCTTTTTATCCGGAGAGGTGAGGTCATAGGCTTTGTTTGCATTTCACAAAAAACACGAACGGTCACACTTAAGTGATTAGGGCTCTGTGTGTGTGTCAGTGAGTGACGCAATAAACAGTGTCCTACCTCTTCCCCCAGCAAGCTCCTCCTGATAGTCCTAGACTTAGACAGACCAGGCCAAATGGGACGGGTGTGTTAAAAGCAGTAGCATTTTGAGAAACCACCATGTTAGCTAAGTGATTTTTTTTATTGTTTTTATTTATTTTTTAATTTTTTTTTTACCGTTATTTTACCAGGTAAGTTGACTGAGAACACGTTCTCATTTGCAGCAACGACCTGGGGAATAGTTACAGGGGAGAGGAGGGGGATGAATGAGCCAATTGTAAACTGGGGATTATTAGGTGACCATGATGGTTTGAGGGCCAGATTGGGAATTTAGCCAGGACACCGGGGTTAACACCCCTACTCTTACGATAAGTGCCATGGGATCTTTAATGACCTCAGAGAGTCAGGACACCCGTTTAACGTCCCATCCGAAAGACGGCACCCTACACAGGGCAGTGTCCCCAATCACTGCCCTGGGGCATTGGGATATTTTTTAGACCAGAGGAAAGAGTGCCTCCTACTGGCCCTCCAACACCACTTCCAGCAGCATCTGGTCTCCCATCCAGGGACTGACCAGGACCAACCCTGCTTAGCTTCAGAAGCAAGCCTGCAGTGGTATGCAGGGTGGTATGCTGCTGGTAAGGATAGTGATGTGCTCTGCCTGTCTTTTGACCCCTGTCAAAAGGACCTCTGTTGCTTCAGCCCTACACTGTGAAACTAACTATCCTGTTCATTTACATATAAGGACACTATGAGTCATAGATGTTGTCCTCAGGGACACAGCATATGAGATACTTGTAGTATTTTGCTTACTGCGGTTTTCACTGTTGCGCTCTTACTTCTCTCGCCATCTTTGTGTAATACATGTATCACTAGCCACTTTAAACTATGCCACTTTTATGTTTACATACCCTACATTACTCATCTCATATGTATATACTGTACTCGATACCATCTACTGCATCTTGCCTATGCCGTTCTGTACCATCACTCATTCATGTATCTTTATGTACATATTCTTTATCCCTTTACACTTGTGTGTATAAGGTAGTAGTTGTGGAATTGTTTGGTTAGATTACTCGTTGGTTATTACTGCATTGTCGGTACTAGAAGCACAAGCATTTCGCTACACTCGCATTAACATCTGCTAACCATGTGTATGTGACAAATACAATTTGATTTGATTTGATCAGTTCTTTGAAACTGTAACACAAAGCGATTGACAATGGAATCGGCAGTAAATATTCATATTATCACTGACTAGGCTTGAAATAAATGGTGATATCATAGTTTAATATGAAAGCACTTCTACGAATCCTCAGAATGTTTGTGATTTTGCTCATGGATACATTTGTGAACCTGTTCAATAACGACAACAACCTTCAATCATTTGTCTAGGGAATAGCAAATCGTTATAAAACATAACGTGAGATGAGATCCCTCTTCAACAGTCTCTGTCTGACAGCTTGTGTTGTTGGTCTGGTTTCAGGCGGCACCAGAGACATCGGTTCAGCCCTCACCAGGATGTGTATGAGGCACCGGAGCATCGAGGCCAAGCTCAGGCAGTTCTCTATGTGAGTCGCCGTCATCTCCGCCTCTCCATTCTGCCTTTTCTCTCTCTATTCCATCCTTCTATCTGTCTGAATGCGCCCATTAGCTCATATTGTGCAGAGAGTGAAATAAGATAAGCAGAGTGAAATGAGGAGATTAAATTGCCTACAGTATCTACACACACCACACGCCTAGAGGAACACAACCCCAAAAATGTATTGTGTACATTATCTCTGCTACAGATCGTTATTCTCCACTCTGTTTGATTTGAATTGTAATCCCCACCCAAGGGTTTTCATCGACTGCTTGATTAACCCTCTGCAAGACCAGATGGAGGAGTGGAAGAGAGTGGCCAACACGCTGGACAAGGACCACGCCAAAGGTAGGGGCTACACACACAGACACACACACACACACACAGTAAACTACCTCTACCACAAACACTTTCTCAAACCTCTCCACACTACACTCTACTCCTTCACCCCATTATTGCCTGCAGTCGTACAGTATAATTTGCATACACTCATCACCTCCATCTACTGCAGTAGCACTCTGGTTAGCTAGATATCGCACTTCATACTCCCTTGTGTTTAAAGGAATTACTTTACTTAGTCTGTAGTTCAACAGTGCTTTTATGTGCTTCGGCTAACCACTTCAAACCCAATCCCCCTCTCCGCTCAATAATACCCAACATGGGAGTTCAGTTCTCCCCCGTAGAGAAAAAAAGAGCAGTCCCTCGTTGCAGGGTTTGATTCCAGCCACCACTTATCATACTGATGTTACGACGGGAAGCGAGTCCCTCAGAACAAAGATCAATGAGATGTTATTCCTTTTCAGGAGTCGCCCTCGTTTCGGTTGTTCGCCGCACTTCAAAGCACTGACAATGGCAATGTGTGACACGTTGTGTCCACTGTGTTTCCCTTCCTTCCGCAGAGTACAAGAAAGCCCGTCAGGAGATCAAAAAGAAATCCTCCGACACTCTCAAGCTGCAGAAGAAGGCAAAGAAAGGTAGGGTGACTGAGGATGCCTAGTGTCTGGTTTGGACTGCTTATGGTGACTGAGGATGCCTAGTGTCTGGTTTGGACTGCTTATGGTGACTGAGGATGCCTGGTGTCTGGTTTAGACTGCTTATGGTGACTGAGGATGCCTGGTGTCTGGTTTGGACTGCTTATGGTGACTCTGAGGATGCCTGGTGTCTGGTTTAGACTGCTTATGGTGACTCTGAGGATGCCTGGTGTCTGGTTTAGACTGCTTATGGTGACTCTGAGGATGCCTGGTGTCTGGTTTAGACTGCTTATGGTGAGTCTGAGGATGCCTGGTGTCTGGTTTGGACTGCTTATGATGACTCTGAGGATGCCTGGTGTCTGGTTTAGACTGCTTATGGTGACTCTGAGGATGCCTGGTGTCTGGTTTAGACTGCTTATGGTGACTCTGAGGATGCCTGGTGTCTGGTTTAGACTGCTTATGGTGACTCTGAGGATGCCTGGTGTCTGGTTTAGACTGCTTATGGTGACTCTGAGGATGCCTGGTGTCTGGTTTGGACTGCTTATGGTGACTCTGAGGATGCCTGGTGTCTGGTTTAGACTGCTTATGGTGACTCTGAGGATGACTGGTGTCTGGTTTGGACTGCTTATGACTGGAACCAGGCTCTCTGTGACTTTGACTTTGACTTTGAAGGTAAATCCGATTTGGTGGTGGCGGGAAGAGACAAAAGTGAATTCTACCAAGACACATCTCATACTGTCCCAGGTGACAGGGCAAAGGGTCAGAATAGTTATGGGATGAGAGGCAGAAGAGACAGTTATTTTGGGGAAGTTATCTGTCTGGATTTAAGGAGGGACTATATTGTGCAAATAACAATCCATTGGATTTTATTACAGACTTTATATCTTCACGATTTTGGGCCAAAGTCTAATATATTCTGCAATGCATAAGTTTATAAGGATATGTGAGAATTCTGCAACCTGTAGCTATTCAAGAACAGGTGTCCTTTTCCTGGGTCTAAACTGACTGAGATTTTTCCTTTCTACTCCAACTGCCATTGTTGCATCCGATCACGCCCCTGTTCTTTCCAGCTGACGTGTTCGGTAAGTCGCTGCCCCCTGTAGCTCCCTTTGTGTCACGGTTCTCTGTTGACCTGTTGACCGCCGTTGACCTTTCCCACCTGTGTGTGGTCTCGTCCCCATCCCCTGTCACATTGTCTACTGGTCTGTTTCATATTGTGAGGTCACATTCCTCACTCAAGGGTTAAAAATCTCCTGAATGCCCAAAATAGTTCCTCGTCCCTGCTTCTCTTCTTCTTCCGGTCTCCCCTGAGGTCCCCTCCCCCCACCCACTACCCTCACTGTGTCATGAGTTTGGTCTGCTTCCAAATATACCTCACTGACTCCCTTTGGCTTTTCACTGCAGCTTAATTTTGTATCATCAGGGGAGATCAGGACTGGGGCAGCATCACTAAATAATTGTGGAATTCATTATCTGTTTGGCTCCAATATACAGGTAACTGCCAAAATAAAGGAAACACCAACATAGTGTCTTAATAGGGCGTTGAGCCACCACAAGCCTCCTGAACAGCTTCAATGCACATTGGCAAAGATTCTACAAGTGTCTGGAACTCTATTGGAGGGATGTGACAACGTTCTTTCATGAGAAATTCCATCATTTGGGGTTTTGTTGATGGTAGTGGAAAAACTGTCTAAGGCGCAGCTCCAGAATATTGCATAAGTGTTCAATTGGGTTGAGATCTGGTGACTGAGACACACACACACACACACACACACACACACACACACACACATACACACACACACACATACACACACACACACATACACACACACACACACACACACACACACATACACACACACATACACACACACACACACACACACACACACACACACACACACACACACACACACACACACACACACACACACACACACACACATTCTCAAAACTGTCCTTCGCTCACCATCTTACATAGTGAGCAGTGTTTATATTGTACAGTACTTTGGTGGTGGTGTGTTTACATCTAATTGAAATCCAGAAGACCTTTGGAAAATTCCGGACATATTTCCTGCTGCACACCGACACACACACACACACACACACCGACACACACACACCGACACACACCGACACACACACACACACACACCGACACACACACACACACCGACACACCGACACACACCGACACACACCGACACACACCGACACACTCACACACACACCGACACACTCACACACACACACACACACACACACACAGACACAGACACAGACACAGACACACACACACCTTACCTTATGCTCCTTTGAGACCTCTCTTTCAAAGTCTCTGAGATCTCTTCTTCTAGCCATGGTAGCCAAAATAATGGGCAACTGAGCATTTTTATACACCCTAAGCATGATGGGATGTTAAATGCTTAATTACCTCAGGAACCACACCTGTTTGGAAGCACCTGCTTTCAATATACTTTGTATCCCTCATTTACTCAAGTGTTTGCTTTATTTTGGAAGTTACCTGTAGATTTCCACTGAAACCACTTTTAAAGGAGCCATTTCTGTATCCCACAGTCACAGCCAACAATCAGGGCCTCTTCTCTGACAGCTCTGATATGATATAGACTTGTGAGCAGTTTTCAACCTCTTGTTGTTTAGAGTAATGTTCTGATCTGACTCCTGTCTCACCCTCACCATATTCTGCCTGTTATGAAACCAAGTACAGCTTGTATTGTGATATACCTGTTTACAGAATTTGTAGATTTTAGATGTATATCATTCATGTTTGTAGTGGTTTCCAATGTTGTTATTTTCGATGTGATAGAATGCTAAAACATTATGAATGGTACTCCCTGACATGCATTCACCATACACATGAAAAACGAGACATCTGCCTCATGAACCAGTCTGTTTTAGTTGCATAAAATTCCTGTTATGATTGTATACAAGACCATATTATCCTGACCGTCAAAATAGTTTGATTTCCACCTTCAAACTCACCCGTAAGACAAAACAAACAGGACCGAGAACTGACCCCTGAGGAACCTCAAATGTGGTCAGAGCACTCTGGTCCAATAGTCTCCCTAGCCTATTATATAGTGCAGGAAAACTCCCCCAGTGCATTCCTATGAGTGTAATGAGAGCAATGGAGAGCATCAACATGCCGAATGTGATCCAAATGTTGGTTCTATGTCTCTTTAAGGAATTCCGTTGCAGTGCTTTCCCTGGAAAATAAGAAGGGCCTCCATCTATCTAGCCTTAACCACATAAATAGTACTGGCTCTTCTGAGAAATGTAAAACTTTAATTGCATGTTTACGTCCCTAAAACCTACAGAGGAGATTACTGAACGTTTCTCTATCAGATCAGACAACAGTTGTATTCTTTTAGCACACCATGATACTTAATCTACTTTGATTGTGCGTTGTACATTAGTTAATAGACCAATAAGAAAGAGAGTTCCAACACTTTTTTAATTCATTGATATGACTCATCTAGATTTTAGAATGTCAGTAAAACCAAAGACAGTTTTGATACAAGTGGTTGATTTTGAGAGGGTAAAATGCCCAAACCCAGAACAATGCACTGTTTTGCGATTACATAAGTGCATTTCAATGGGGGGGGGGGGGGGGGGGCAATATCCTGCTTTAACTCCGTGTACCTTGCCTAGGGCTGTGGTTCTTCACTGTGTTCCTGAATGCTGAGCTTGTGTAATATTGTGAGGGTGTGACCCTGATGTAAACACCAACCGGTTCCACAGCATGATTTGATTGGTGCTTGAGATAGCACTGTGAGGATTGTGCTCATAGATATAAATTAGTGATCAAAAGATTAAGCGTGAAGTAGTACAAGGGATTGGTTGGAATTGGAATTACAAAGATGGTTGGGACTGTGGTGATAGTTATATCTATATAACTATATATCTAAGGATGATGGTGACAACTGAAAACCACAACAATTCAATTAAAACACATCTTTAAGAGACATTGGTGACTTTTCGTCTTGTTTTCACCTCAGAATTCATTCGGTCATAAACATCTGGCTTGAGACTGAAAATAGTTTATGTTGCTGTGTACTCAGATAGACCTTGTCTTAACCCTAAATTAGGATCAAACTAACAAAGGTGCTGTGTGTGTGTGTGTGTGTGTGTGTGTGTGTGTGTGTGTGTGTGTGTGTGTGTGTGTGTGTGTGTGTGTGTGTGTGTGTGTGTGTGTGTGTGTGTGTGTGTGTGTGTGTGTGTGTGTGTGTGTGTGTGTGTGTGTGCCGCAGGCCGGGGGGACATCCAGCCCCAGCTGGACAATGCCATGCAGGACGTCAGTGATAAGTACCTGCTATTGGAGGAGACGGAGAAGCAGGCGGTCAGGAAGGCCCTGGTGGAGGAGAGGAGCCGCTTCTGCACCTTCGTCTCCATGCTGAGGCCCGTTGTGGTGAGTCCACACCAACAGCCTGTGTTGTCAAACACAGGTCATTTGTTAGGGTTTGCTGGGCCGAAGAAAATATGTAGAAATTAAGTAGAATCTGCGAACACAATTGTTTCAACACATTCTAACCAATCATGTTGTTCTAACAAATGAGTTCCAACCAATAGCGTCTTTGTTATGGGTGTTAATATACAGTGCACTTCGAGGGTCCAAACAACCATCTCATCCTTTTAAAGTGAACTATTTTGATTTTTTTTTATGAAGGTGTATGTGTACCCAAGTGTTGCATTTGTTAGTAAATGTTTATTCTGTAAGTATACACAATCTGCACTAGTCCATGCTGGTCAGTTTACTGCGCCTCTGCACCTGTGAACGTGATTAATGTAACATATTCTAAGTTGTTCTATTGCCATTGAATGTTGCTCTCCAAAGAGATTCAGAAAAATCCCATTAGAGGGATGACCTGCTTCAATTCACTGAAGTCTAAAAGTAGAACTATTGAGTCGATGGAGAACAAGCTCAAATTTGAAGTGTATACCACAATTATAAGTTAGCACAAGCCCTTACACCAACCCTCCTTTCTTGTTCATCAGGAAGAGGAGATGTCCATGTTGGGGGAGATCACTCACCTGCAGACCCTCACTGATGACCTGAAGGCTCTGACCATGGACCCGCACAAGCTGCCCCCCGCCAGCGAGCAGGTCAGTGCTTCGGTCCGCACCCTCAGGACAGGGCTAATAGTCCTCTTTTTGCATGTTACACTCGTGTTCTGGATAACTGTAAGTGTCTCTGTGTTACTGATTCACATGATTGGAGGTACAATGGTAAATACATCTATTTCCCTCTAGAAATAGGGCTGCCAATTGCTTTTTTTACAAGATGTTTGGTTTATAAATTGTCTTGTTGTGACGTTTTTCCTCCCAGGTCATTCTGGACCTGAAGGGATCTGAGAGCAGCTGGTCCTACCATACCCCTCCTTCCTCCCCCAGCACCATAGCATCCAGGAAGTCCAGCATGTGCAGGTTAGTGAGCATGCCCAATAATCACCACTACACTAAAAACCTCTCAGCTGATAGTAGTGACTGGGAGTGACGCATCAGCCTAGCATCAGTCCTCCTCCGTCATCTGATGGATTGGAGCTGGAACTGCAGCTTTGCCTTATTGCCATAATTGGGATGTTTACAAATGTGAGGCCGCAGTGGCCTCTCCGAAATGAACGAGTTAACTGTCTCAATGATTTCCGAGGAGGCCTGTTGTGTGAGGTACTAGGGCCAGAGAGACCATCCAATTTGTTTTCCAGGCAAGCTTATTAGCAACCTCTGCTTGTGGCTGGCGCTGTAACATATTCAAACTGTAGCTGCAATGTGCCTAGTAACAGTCTTTCAGTAGAAAACCATTGGCTCTCCTGGAAGGTTGGATACATTTTAGCTGGTTTGTAAACCCATAAAAAAACGGAAAGCTGTAAATATTGCTTTGAATCAATATTTATCTATTTACTTAGTTAAGACAGTTGAGAACCAGTTACCAATATCCGTAGTAACCAAATGACTGTATTCTCTCCTCATCTCTCGCAGTAGTCTGAACAGCGTCAACAGCAGCGACTCTCGCTCCAGCGGCTCTCACTGCCACTCCCCCACCTCCCACTACCGCTACCGGAGCTCCGCCCTCCCTCAGCAAGGGCCCGCCCGCCTCTCCAGTGTCTCCTCCCATGACTCTGGCTTCATCTCCCAGGATGCCTACCAGTCCAAGTCTCCCTCGCCCATGCCCTCTGACACCAACCCACAGGTACTACAGAGAGACGAGCCTGAGAACAGGAACTTGTGGTGACAATATTTATGGCTCTGATCATATTCAAATCAAATCAAATTGTATTTGTCTACAGGTATAGAACGTACTGTGAAATGCTTACTTACAAGCCCTTAACCAACAATGCAGTTCAAGAAATAGAGTAAAGAAAATATTTACTCAATATTTTCTATTTTTAAGTAACACAATAAAATAACAATAACGAGGCTATATACAGGGGGTACCGGTACCGAGTCAATGTGCGGGGGTACAGGTTAGTCGAGGTCATTTGTACATGTAGGTAGGGGTAAAATGACCATGCATAGATAATAAACAGCGAGTAGCAGCAGTGTAAAAACAAAGGGGCGGGGTGTCAATGTAAATAGTCCGGGTGGCCATTTGATTAATTGTTCAGCAGTCTTATGGCTTGGGGGTAGAAGCTGTTAAGGAGCCTTTTGGACCTAGACTTGACACTCCGGTACCGTTTGCCGTGCGATAGCAGAGAGAACAGTCTATGACTGGTGACTAGTGTCTTTGACAATTTTTTGGGCCTTCATCTGACATCGCCTAGAATATAGGTCCTGGATGTCAGGAAGCTTAACCCCAGTGATGTACTCGGCCGTACGCACTACCCTCTGTAGAACCTTGCTGTCGGATGCGGAGCAGTTGCCATACCAAGCGGTGACGCAACCGGTCAGGAGGCTCTCGATGGTGCAGCTGTAGAACATTTTGAGGATCTGGGGACCCATGCCAAATCTTTTCAGTCTCCTGAGGGGGGATAGGCGTTGTCGTGCCCTCTTCATGACTTTCTTGGTGTGTTTGGACCATGATAGTTTGTTGGTGAGGTGGACACCAAGGAACTTGAAACTCTCGACCCATTCCACTTCAGCCCCGTCGATGTGAATGGGGGTGGGTTCGGCCCTCCTTTTGGTGTTATAAGTGCTTTATCTACACCCCTCAAACAGACATATTACAGAAACCCTAAACACACTGTGAAGAAGTAACATATAAACTAAAACATATGCACACACACACACGGTAACAGAGACATTGTATTCCAACCGACACTTCACTCTCTCCACCTGGGCTTTGTTACTGGTCAGAAAGAATCCTCCCAGGTTGCTAGGTAACGGGGATCATTAGAGACAGCAGTGGTGGCGTCGCTGTCGGAGACTGTGCAGATAGATCTCGATGAGTCATCCTCAGTCACACCCCCATTACATTACATTAGACCAGTAGAGCCACAGGGGTGAGCAGCTGGGAGCTAGCCCAACAGACAGCTGGGTCTGATTGATTACACACACACACACACACACACACACACACACACACACACACACACACACACACACACACACACACACACACACACACACACACACACACACACACACACACCTCTCTCTTCAATCTCTTCATTAGGTTCCCACTCCATTTGTCGTCTTCCAGCCCCCTGCCACAGAATCACTGTACATAGATCATGTAAAGGCCTTATGTACTGTATACATGTATGATAACTACAGTGTTGCTTGAATACAAGGTAAGGCTTGTGTGGTCTCAGGTGACTGGAGATATGCCTGCTTTGTAGCTGCTCAACTCAAACAATGCCCTATGTAGTTCTAATTACCATTCAAATGCTGTGCTAATGTGGAAGGCTTTTAATGGCTGAAAAGTACAGTTGTTGTTTTAAGTGACAGTTTTAACAGTGGCCAAGTCGAATACTGTGGCTATTTAATTATAATGTAGGCCTACCAGAGTGGCCTACCATCAAAAACAATGGAAAAAATGCATCCCATAACATTTTAACATGGAAATAGCTGTTCTATCATTCATCCTACAGTAGCAGCCAATGTGTGGTGTTCAGTGTAGGTCTACATTCCACGAGACTTTTGAAAAAAATCATGCAGGGCTTGACATTAACCTGTTTATCCAATTGCCCTTCAGACAAGGTGACTGAAAATGTTGTTGTATTTGATGCAAGATACCACTTTACAAAAAAATGCATTATTATTTTTATACCATTATTACAGAAAATCTGACAATTTACGCTACCCTCTGCCTATTGGCTACTTAGTTTATTCAAGCCTGTCTCAAAATACAACACTGCCCCTTTAAGACAAATAGAAGCTCTTTACCTGACTTGCTTTTCAAAGTTGTCTAGAAATGTACATGTTTTGTGTGCTTGTAAGAAGCAATCACTCCCCTATTGCTGACTACAAATGATATATAACTGGGCTAATAACTCACTAACTAGCAAGGATATGAACAAAATGTGCACATGGCTACATGCAGCTCTCGCTTTGATCTTAAAACAAGCGCATCTACTCACGACCGCTCATGCTGTAAACACAGTCCGGTTCAAAGTGAATGGCACAGATCCGTATACAGTTCATCCTCGGACGAGGAGAGGAGAGAAGGATCATCAGACCAAAATGCAGCATTAGGGAAATAAGCCATCTCTTTATTTGAAAACGATGATGGCAACACGAAAAACAAAACACTTTCAAAAATACAAAACAAGAAAACGAAGTAGACGAAACCTGAACATAAACTTACATAACTAAACGTAACACTTACGGACAGGAAACAGACTACATCAAAATAAACGAACGAACAACCGAACAGTCCCGTATGGTGCAAAACATAACACAGATACGGAAGACAATCACCCACCAACAAACAGTGAGAACACCCTACCTAAATATGACTCTTAATTAGAAGAAAACGCAAAACACCTGCCTCTAATCAAGAGCCATACCAGGCAACCAAAACCAACATAGAAACAGATAACATAGACTGCCCACCCAAAACACACGCCCTGACCATAAACACATACAAAAACAACATAAAACAGGTCAGGACCGTTACAGAACCCCCCCCTCAAGGTGCGAACGCCGGGCGCACCAGCACAAAGTCCAGGGGAGGGTCTGGGTGGGCAGTTGACCACGGTGGTGGCTCCGGCTCTGGACGCTGTCCCCACACCACCATAGTCACTCCCCGCTTCTGTCTTCCCCTCCCAATGACCACCCTAAAACTAACATCCCCTAAATGAACGGCCAGCACCGGGAGAAGGGGCAGCACCGGGACAAGGGGCAGCACCGGGACAAGGGGTAGCACCGGGACAAGGGGCAGCACCGGGACAAGGGGCAGCACCAGGATAAGGGGCAGCACCGGGATAAGGGGCAGCACCGGGATAAGGGGCAGCACCGGGATAAGGGGCAGCACCGGGATAAGGGGCAGCACCGGGATAAGGGGCAGCACCGGGATAAGGGGCAGCACCGGGACAAGGGGCAGGTCCCGGCTGAGATACTCTGGCAGATCCTGGCTGAGGGACTCTGGCAGGTCCTGGCTGAGGGACTCTGGCAGGTCCTGGCTGAGGGACTCTGGCAGGTCCTGGCTGAGGGACTCTGGCAGGTCCTGGCTGAGGGACTCTGGCAGGTCCTGGCTGAGGGACTCTGGCAGGTCCTGGCTGGACGGCTCTGGCAGGTCCTGGCTGGACGGCTCTGGCAGGTCCTGGCTGGACGGCTCTGGCAGGTCCTGGCTGGACGGCTCTGGCAGGTCCTGGCTGGACGGCTCTGGCAGGTCCTGGCTGGACGGCTCTGGCAGGCCCTGGCTGGACGGCTCTGGCAGGCCCTGGCTGGACGGCTTTGGCAGGTCCTGGCTGGACGGCTCTGGCAGGTCCTGGCTGGACGGCTCTGGCAGGTCATGGCAGGACGGCTCTGGCAGGTCATGGCAGGACGGCTCTGGCAGGTCATGGCAGGACGGCTCTGGCTGGTCATGGCAGGACGGCTCTGGCTGGTCATGGCAGGACGGCTCTGGCTGGTCATGGCAGGACGGCTCTGGCTGGTCATGGCAGGACGGCTCTGGCTGGTCATGGCAGGACGGCTCTGTAGGGAGGAGAAGGAGAGACAGCCTGGTGCATGGTCTAGGCACTGGCTGCGCTGGAGAGGAGGAAACAGCTGGAGAGAGAACCCGGAGAGACAGCCTGGTACGGGGGCCTGCCCCCGGAGGACTGGTACATGGAGGTGGCACCGGGTCTACCGGACCGTGAAGGAGGACACGTGCTCTTGAGCACCGAGCCTCCCCAACCCTACCAGGTTGAATGGTCCCCGTAGCCCTGCCAGTGCGGCGAGGTGGAATAGCCCGCACTGGGCTATGCAGGCGAACCGGGGACACCACCTGTAAGGCTGGTGCCATGTACGCCGGCCCGAGGAGACGTACTGGAGGCCAGATACGTTAGGCCGGCTTCATGACATCCGGCTCGATGCCCAACTTAGCCCTCCCAGTGCGGCAAGGTGGAATAGCCCGCACTGGGCTAAGCACGCGTACTGGGGACACCGTGCGCTTTACCGCATAACACGGTGTCTTACCAGTACGACGCCTTCTACCTCCACGGTAAGCACGGGGAGTTGGCTCGGGTATCCTACCCGGCTTTGCCACACTCCTCGTGTGCCCCCCCCCAAGAAATTTTTGGGTCTGACTCACGGGCTCCCAACCGCGTCGCCGCGCTGCCTCCTCATACCAGCGCCTCTCAGCCTTCGCTGCTTCCAACTCCTCCTTGGGACGGCGATATTCCCCTGGCTGAGCCCAAGGTCCTCTACCGTCCAGGATCTCCTCCCAAGTCCAGGAGTCCTTGTTGCTCTGTTGAGCACTCCCTTGCCGCTTGGTCCTAGTTTGGTGGGTGATTCTGTAAGGGCTGTCGTTCTCCTCTTCCTCAGATGAGGAGAGGAGAGAAGGATCAGTGGACCAAAATGCAGCATTCGGGAAATAAGCCATCTTTTATTAGAATACGACGGCAACACGAAACGCAAAACACCTGCCTCTAATCAAGAGCCATACCAGGCAACCAAAACCAACATAGAAACAGATAACATAGACTGCCCACCCAAAACACATGCCCTGACCATAAACACATACAAAAACAACATAAAACAGGTCAGGACCGTTACATACACCTTATCCAAATACATTTAAACTCAGTTTTTCACAATTCTTGACATTTAATCCTAGTAAAAATTCTCTGTCTTAGGTCAGTTAGGATCACCACTTTATTTTAAGAATGTGAAATGTCAGAATAATAGTAGAGAGAATTATTTATTTCAGTTTTTATTTATTTCTTCACATTCCCAGTGGGTCAGAAGTTTACATACACTCAATTAGTATTTGGTAGCATTGCCTTTAAATTGTTTAACTTGGGTCAAACGTTTCGGGTAGCCTTCCACAAGCTTGACACAATAAATTGGGTGAATTTTGGCCCATTCCTCCTGACAGAGATGGTGTAACTGAGTCAGGTTTGTAGGTCTCCTTGCTCGCACACGCTTTTTCAGTTCTGACCAAAAATGTTCAATAGGATTGAGGTCAGGCCTTTGTGATGGCCACTCCAATACCTTGACTTTGTTGTCCTTAAGCCATTTTGCCACAACTTTGGAAGTATGCTTGGGGTCATTTTCCATTTGGAAGACCCATTTGTGACCAAGCTTTAACTTCCTGACTGTTGTTTTGAGATGTTGCTTCAAAAATCCACATTATTTTACTTCCTCATGATGCCATCTATTTTGTGAAGCGCACCAGTCCCTCCTGCAGCAAAGCACCCCCACAACATGATGCTGCCACCCCCGTGCTTCACGGTTGGGATGGTGTTCTTTGGCTTGTAAGCCTCCCCCTTTTTCCTCCAAACATAACGATGGTCATTATGGCCAAACTGTTCTATTTTTGTTTCATCAGACCAGAGGACATTTCTCCAAAAAGTATGATCTTTGTCCCCATTTAGCAATTGCAAACAGTAGTCTGGCTTTTTTTATGGTGGTTTTGGAGCAGCGGCCTTTCAGGTTATTTTGATACAGGACTTATTTTACTGTGAATATAGATAGTTTTGTACCTGTTTCCTCCAGCATCTTCACAGGGTCCTTTGCTGTTGTTCTGGGATTGATTTGCACTTTTCGCACCAAAGTACGTTCATCTCTAGGAGACAGAACGCGTCTCCTTCCTGAGCGGTATGACAGCTGCGTGGTCCCATGGTGTTTATACTTGCGTTCTATTGTTTGTACATATGATCGTGGTACCTTCAGGCGTTTGGTAATTGCTCCCAAAGATGGGAGGTCTACAATTTGTTTTCTGAGGTCTTGACTGATTTCTTTTGATTTTCCGATGATGTCAAGCAAAGAGGCACTGAGTTTGAAGGTAGACCTTGAAATTCTTTGTCACGCCCTGTGACTAGGGTGGGCATTCTAGTTTCTTTATTTCTATGTTTTCTATTTCTTTGTGTTTGGCCGTGTGTGGTTCTCAATCAGAGGCAGCTGTCTATCGTTGTCTCTGATTGAGAACCATACTTAGGTAGCCCTTTTTTCCACCTGTCTTTGTGGGAAGTTGACTTTGTTTGATGGCACTCTGCCTTCACGGTTTGTTTTTGTAGTGTTTATTGTTTTGTTCGGCGTCATTTTTATTAAATAAAAGGAAAATGTACGCTCACAACGCTGCACCTTGGTCCTCTTCTTTTAACGACCGTGACATACTTCCACAGGTACACCTCCAAGTGGCTCAAATTATGTCAATTAGCCTATCAGAAGCTTCTAAAGCCATAACATCATTTTCTGGAATTTTCCAAGCTGTTAAAAGGCACAGTCAACTTAGTGTATGTAAACTTCTGATCCACTGGAATTGTGATACAGTGAATTATAAGTGAAATAATCTGTCTGTAAACAATTGTTGGAAAAATGACTTGTGTCATGCACAAAGTAGATGTCCTAACGACTTGCCAAAACTATAGTTTGTTAACAAGAAATGTGTGGAGTGGTTGAAAAACTAGTGTTAATGAATCCAACCTAAGTGTATGTAAACTTCCAACTTCAACTGTATGGCAATGGTCTATTTGCATATAGGTCTACTGCAGCTCTGATAGGTTATGCCGTCAATGTAATAGAACCCTACTCCGATGTGTTCTGCCTACAACAACATCTCTTGCATAGTTCGTTTTGTTTCGGTATGTTTTATTGAAAGTGGCAAATATTACGTTGATTCGATCACAATTGCCACAGCAAAGGGAAACGTTGATAGTGTTAACTAACAGGGGAAAAGTTCAGTGTAGTTCAGTCACGTGCTTCTCTCCGTGGGCAAAGATTTCTTCTGTGCATTAGTCCTGGGGAAGCTGCGCTGCAGTCTCGGGACTACTGTGCTCAGCTTGGAGGGAACATTGCTAAGCACCTATGACTATGCAATGGATTTTATTAGTAATAATAATCTCTGCATCTGCGTACTGCTAGCTGTTTAGTGTGTAACAAGTCACACTTATATGCATTACTTTCATGCTTTGCTGTAGTGCTTATAGTTTTTATATGATACAGTATGTGTTTTCCTTCTTATCGAGGTTGCAAATCCATAACGTTTTTCTTCTGTTCTTTTTTTCTCTGTCCTTCCGTCTGTGCATCTTGTCTTTTTTACCGTCTTTTCGTGGCTGCTCTGTTTTGAACTGCTTCTTTATATATTTGTGTGTGTGTGTGTGTCCCTCTCTGTCCTGCTGCACGGCTTTGCTGTAGACCTCTGGCTCTTCATCCTCGGCCGTCTCCGAGACTTGCCAGCCTGTCAGTGAGGGCAGCTGCTCCTCCTCCTCCTCCTCCTCACCTGCCTCCTCTAAGGAGACCTGCTCCAGCACTAGGGTGGAACAGGTGAACACACACACGCTTAGACACTCAGATACGTACATTCTCCCCTAAACATGAGCAGTATTATTAAGTACACTGTTTTGGTGGTTGATCAAACCTCCCTCATTCCTGTCACATAGACAACAGGGTCATGTTCAGTTGGCCTTAAATACGGGAGCATTCTTAAGTTCAGGTAGTAGCCTACCTCCTCCGTTTCACTTTGGTTCAAAATGTGCCTACTGAACATGACACAGGTGTCTGCTACCATGATTTGATATTATAATTAGATTCCATCTGATTTCAGTCGTGTGCATTATTTTCACCTTATTGTTTCATTCCCAGCAGCCGCCCTTTTGAATTATCATTTCTCATTGTTGTGTCACTTTGTCCTCCACTCACATTCAGCTGTCAAACGGGCACGATCATCAACATCACGGGCCCTCCACTGCCCTCTATCTGTCAGGCGGGGGCATGCAGGAGGTCTACCCCGACCTCCCTCCATCCTCCCCTTCCACCCCCCTCGCCTCGCCCTCCTACTCTCCCACCTCCCCCGTGTGGGCATGGTCGAGACCAAGTTCTGCCCTCCTGGTGGACTACCCCCCCTATTGCGCCCTGGGGCCGGGCATGATCCCCTCCTCCAAGGTCCCCACCTGGAAGGTGCGTCCATTCTGTCATCAACCGCCTCCTCCTCTTCCTCCTTCTTTTTCTCCTCTTCCAGTCTCCCCTGTGGGTGATCAAACACTGATACACTTTTCAAATCACAGGGAGATTGCAAACACTCTGGTTACATTATGCAAGTATTTATATGTGGAGTCAGTCATACAGCATAAAGTCATATGTCATTCATAAAGGCATGAATGCTATACAATCAGTTTGTCCTTTTTCTTCAGTTTCCTGCTTAATGAACACAACAGAGCAGAGCTATTCTTTGTGGGCTTTGCTCAAGAGCTTTGTCTTTCTATGTTGTGCAGGACTGGGCCAAGCCAGGGCCCTACGACCAGCCCATGGTGAACACCCTGAGGAGGACCAAGGAGAAGAGGGAGACTCCAAATCCCAGCAGCCCCCAGGCCACCACACCAGGGGACGAGCCCCAGAGAGCCAAGGGAACCAATGCAGTCATAACAGCCAAGGTAAAATATACAAAGATATAGCTACACCCATAATTTCAGAAACGTGTGGATACTAATACCAATACCCCAAATGTAGAGATGTACAGTATATATGACCATGTTTCATTAGAATGCGATGTATGTGTTTATATTGTACGACAGACCTGGGCTCTATACATGTCAAATATTTATTTTATTTACTGTATACTATAGGAAAAACTCAATCAAGCACAGCTTAAGTTTAAAAAATATATTTACATAGTATTCACGTAGAATTTAACCCAGGTCTATTGTACTGTTAAATGCAGTTGTCTGTATGGTGTGAAATATGCTTTTAGTATATACAGTGCATTCAGAAAGTTTTCAGACCCCTTGACTTTTTCCACATTTTGTTACGTTACAACCTTATTCTAAAATGGATTATATTGTTTTTTCCCCCTCATCAATCTACACACAATACTCCATAATGACAAAGCAAAAACAGGTTTTTAGACATTTTTGCAAATGTATTAAAAATAAAAAACAGATATATCACATTTACATAAGTATTCAGACCCTTTACTCAGTACTTTGTTGAAGCACATTTGGCAGTGATTACAGCCTTGAGTCTTCTTGGGTATGAAGCTACAAGCTTGGCACACCTGTATTTGGGGAGTTGCTCCCATTCTTCTCTACAAATCTTCTCAAGCTTTGTCAGGTTGGATGGGAAGAGTCGCTGCGCAGCTATTTTCAGGTCTCTCCAGAGATGTTTGATCGGGTTCAAGTCCAGGCTCTGGTTGGGCCACTCAAGGACATTCAGAGACTTGTCCCGAAGCCACACCTGCATCGTCTTGGCTGTGTGCTTAGTGTCATTGTCCTGTTGGAAGGTGAACCTTCGCCCCCAGTTTGAGGTCTTTAGCGTTCTGGAGCAGGTTTTCATCAATGATTTCTCTGTACTTTGCTCAGTTCATTTTTCCCTCAATCCTGACTAGTCTCCCAGTCCCTGCCGCTGTAAAACATCCCCGCAGCATGATGCTGCCAACACCATGCTTCACCGTAGGGATGGTGCCAGGTTTCCTTCAGAGATGACGCTTGGCATTCGGGCCAGAGAGTTCAATCTTGGTTTCATCAGACCAGAGAATCTTGTTTCTCATGGTCTGAGAGTAGGTGCCTTTTGGCAAACTCCAAGCGGGCTGTCATGTGCCTTTTACTGAGAAGTGGCTTATGTCTGGCCAGTCTACCATGACGGCCTGATTGGTGGAGTGCTGCAGAGAGATGGTTGTCCTTCTGGAAGGTTCTCCCATCTCCACAGAGGAACTCTGGAGCTCTGTCAGAGTGACCATCGGGTTCTTGGTCACCTCCCTGACCAAGGCCCTTTCCCCCGATTGCTCAGTTTGGCTGGGCGGCCAGCTCTAGGAAGAGTCTTGGTGGTTACAAACTTCTTCCATTTAAGAATGATGGAGGCCACTGTGTTCTTGTGGACCTTCATTGCTGCAGACATTTTTTGATACCCTTCCCCAGATCTGTGCCTCGACACAATCCCGTCTCGGTTTTTGCTCTGACATGCTCTAATAAGGCTGTAACGTAACAAAATGTGGATAAGTCAGGGGCTCTGAATACTTTCCAAATGCACTGTATATTGCTGTATGCTTGCTGTTATGTGAATTTATATAGGGTTGAATTCTGACATAAGATAAGTAGATTTAACATGGACTTAAGTCAATAAAACATGGACTTACTGTACTTTAAAAAATGTTTTTTTACTTAATTAAGTCTATGTTATCTCCTGCAAAATACCATTGTCTACATATGTGAAAATGGCATATTTCTAAGTTTGAAGTTAAAAAGTTCTACCCGATGACATCATTAAAAGTTAGAACATTTGACACTATGAGATTTGCGGTGACGTGGGATCAAAAAATACCGTCCCTCTGGCTAGAAAATCATAGAGAAGCATTTTTTTAGTACCTTTCATCTTATCTTTTTAACCACAGATCATAGAAACACGCTGTTTTCAGACATGTAGACAGTGGTATGGTGTTGGAAATTATGAACATGAGGTTGAAAAGTGGCGGAATTGTCCTTTAAGGCAACTTATCTCAAGTCTGAATAGGGCCCATATTGCATAGGTATGTATAAGCTATATGTCTTAATGTATGTGTGTCAGCAGGAGGAGGCGGTGGCCCATGAGGAGCTGGCCCTGGCTCTGGCCCGCGGGTTGCAGCTGGATATCCAGCACTCCAGCAGGGACTCCCTGCAGTGCTCCAGTGGCTACAGCACCCAGAACACCACACCCTGCTGCTCTGAGGACACCATACCCTCACAAGGTACTGTAGTGTGTATGTGTGTGTCTCCCACCTCATGTTAGGGGTAATCAACATCAGTTCTTAATATATACAGTATAAAGTCAATGTATGGGATATTTGATAGGGATCCACTCACTTTGAATTATAGTGAGCAATAGTAGGTAATAGTCATGTTTTGACTTCAGGATCTGAACCTCTGTCTAATAGCATTTTGTTATCAGCGTCTATACGGATGAAAAATGTGCATTTGAAGTGTACTGCGTGTTAAAAGTGTAAGTGACAATGATCCTCATCCACATATCATCTCGTCCCACCAGTGTCCGACTACGACTACTTCTCCGTGGGTGGCGACCAAGAGACGGACCAGCCCGACTTCAACAAGTCCTCCACCATCCCCCGCAACAGTGACATCAGCCAGTCCTACCGCCGCATGTTCCAGGCCAAGCGGCCGGCCTCCACAGCGGGCATCCCCCCCACGGCCCCCTCCCCCGGCAGTATTGTCACCCCCGGGGTGGCCACCATCCGCCGCACGCCGTCCTCCAAGCCCAACCTGCGGCGGTCCTCCGGAGGCCTGGGTCTGGGCCCCATCCCCATCAAGACCCCCATGATCCCTGTCAAGACGCCCACTGTTCCCGAGCACCCCAGGTTGTTCTTCAGAGGAGAGAGCGAGGGAGCGGGACCGCTGAGCCCACTCTCTTCAGCGGGGGACAACGGCTTGGTGTCTCCCAAGGCACCCTGGGATGCTCAGGCCTCCTCCGATCCACCCACTCCCCCACCTCAGCCTGGTAGTAGGCTGTCAGAGTGGGACCGTGAGGCCCTGCCAGAGGTTCAGGAGGAGGAGCCTGGCTGCGGTGAGGGGGAAGATGTGCTCTTGGCCATACGGCGAGGGGTCAAACTGAAGAAGACGATGTCCAACGACCGGTCGGCGCCGCGAATAGTGTGAGAGTGCGAGGTCGGGCTTCCCCTCAATGGAGCAGATTCAATCACCTACATACAGTAACTCAGTGTCTTCACCCTATAGGTTTAAGAAAAGGGTGGGAGTCTAGATGTGTGAAAATATGCACGAAAGGAGGGAACGGACTGACAACTGCTTTGACTATTTTCAAATTACGAAAAATATAAAATCTTTTATTTGTATGTACATATTTATATTTTGATGCGTTTGTATGTTTTGCGTTCGATGCTCCTCTTCGTACTTTCTCCTTTTGCCCGTACATTGTCATGAAAGGTGCCAAAAGGCTTCGAGCTGAATTAACTTAAATGACTTTATTTTACTGAATAGGATTAATCATTTCTGTGAAAACACATAGAAGGTATAGAAATACATACAAGGTAAGATTGTGTGCAGAAAAGGAGTACATAAGAAAATAACCACAATGGAAAGCGGTATTTTACTTTTCTGTAATATCAAATATTTTCTATTTTCTTTTACCAATGAAAAATGTATAAATTTGCATGTTCTACCGCAATTAATTGCACCCCAATAAATTAGACTCCAAAAGAATGAGAACAAAAATGTTTAAATACATCCCACTGTCAATAGGAAGCTTCTTAGTCAACAAAGGACACAAGGACCTGCAATCCTTAACAATCTACTCAGTGGTTGTCAATGGGTGTTACATCATTTGTCAATAGTAATATGTTGCACAGGTTTCTACCTTGAATGCAACTCAGTTGTCAGTGGAAGCACTCATTGATTGGTGGCTATAGAATAGAAGTCTTATTTAATTTAATGTTTTTCTCTATTATTAGAGAAGTTCCCATTACGCTGAGATTGATCATTTATTTCAATATAAGTGATGCTGTGCTAAATGTCATACAGAGGATTCATACGCAAATGTAAATGGAAATCGTTAAAAGTGCTCGTCCTGCTGTGAAAATACTAGTACTCTGTGAAAGCTATTCTAGTGGTGATCACTGGTAACTACAACTCATTCAAACACAATAAACTAATAGTATTAGTAAATGTTTAAAAAAGAGTTGGAAAGGTTACAAAGTCAAGTTTGTGTTAGCTTGTGTTCAGCACCGTCAGCTGAATGAAGTCAGAATTCACTATAGCGACTACCTAAAGTATTTCACAAGATGACAATGCCTAATATGTATAGACATCCAAAACGTTCTTTTTTCCACTATTTTTCACGAACGCCATACTTTAGTTAGTGGTGTGTAAGTTGTAGCTCAGGGGTACTGTCAAACATAATTTCAAGACAACCCATTAAACTAAATAGAGTAATGCATGTTATTTTCAATTTTTTACTCTTAAGTGTCAAAGCTCGTTTTTATACTGAACCTATTTATCCCAACACATTTCCCCCATTTAAGAGCAGTTGGACTTTCTGCATAATGACTGAAGCCTGATTATTTTTCCATTCAAGACAGGGGAAACTAAAGATAGGTAACAGGGGAAAATAAAGTGTGGCCGATGCAACAATATGCACATGACGCTAAAAATCCTGTATAGCTCCTGACTCAATTATTCTATACAATGGTCTGATAGTCCATGTAAAACTTAGCTGTAATATACTGTAGTTCCCCCGTTGATGTAGCGATACATTGCCAAATCTTATGTATGCTAAATGGTTAGAAGTAATAAGTTTGTTTTTGGTCATGGTAAAAGACTCACTCCTTGTAAATACAAGGTTTTGTCCCAATGGTCTGCAACAGTTTCATTTCCTTCATGGCCAGATGCAAGAGGTCTTAGCCTATATATGACAGGTAAAAGTAATATGATGTAAACTGTTCATCTTGAAGTCCATTGACAAGAGGGAAAAGAGGCAATGAAAGGAAGGAGCATTGGGACGCAGATTGGGATAGATTGACATACACTTTAGTACTCAAGTCTGTTGATGACCTAGAGACATGTTTGGACAGAGTTGACCTCTTTCTGTACCACTGGCGTTCTAAGATAATTGTTCAGTTCCTGAATTCTGTCTCCTATTTTCTATGTAACAGTTGTTTCAGCTAAAAATAAAGATGTAGCAGAATGTAAGTCTGTTGAAAAAGGTTCTAAAAGTGTTTTTGATTTTCTGCTTTCTAAATGTCTTATTTGTTGTAGTACGATTTCCTGACAATGAATGGAGATCATAAAATCGGTATCACTTGCTCAAGATACGGCACAATGCATATCAAGAGACATCAAGCATTTCCCAATAATTATACTCATTTATTTAAACAGATGTCCTTGTACAGGAAAATAACAGCTACAGTACATTTGAAAGTCACCTGCTTTTACAACTAAATAATTACTGTAAATTCAGGCAGGGTGGAATACCTTCTGACAAAGCATACTGCAACCTCTTCCAAAACTACTCCATTATATCAATATCTTTAGAGGGACAGTAATTCACAAGGAGGTGAATCTGCATGCTGTTGTGTGGTAGAAGGTACTGTGGTGAGCTGCCATGTGCTGTTATGGCGTTATCACCAGGTAGTGTCATCCGGGGGCTCTTAGACGGGGCGCTCCCTGGGGCGGGTGACGTACTGCCACCACAGAGGGGGCAGGTCGCCGTCCTTGCGGGCTGGGGGTAGGGCCTCCGACTTGGGCCCAATGGCAGGGGTCACTCCCTGCAGCTCCTGGACCTGAATCGAGATGACACCACCAACAGTGCAAATTTCAACAATTCATGTAGATTGATTAATAAGGCAGTCTGACATGAGTATACTCAATTGATTCATTGGGTTATTTAATTAATATGAACATTGTTAATCTGTCATATTTCTAATCCAACAGGAAGAAAGTAATTGAAGAACTTAAAAAGAAAATATGCCAAGAGCCTGATTATGCCTTGAAAGAAAATTGCATAAAATCAAACATTCCCAGACTTCCCACTCAGGCCCTTTTTGGAAGATGTAGGTTATTGGTGAGTGTGCTTGTCAGCAAATACAAAGATATATGAATGCACTAAATCGCGCTGTATAAGAGCTTCTGCTAAATGACTAAAATGTAAATGTTTTTAAAAATTGTGAACATCAAACCATGCATTCTTTAACTTTGATGCTTTGTTTAGCACAGAAAATTTTACTTTCACAAGAACATATGAGAATGGACAGAATTCCATTTATGGAAAAAGGACTGTAGCCTCACCTACCTCTCTGTCCCAGCTCTGTTCTCGCAGGTTCTTCCACTGCTCCCTCTTGGCAAAGTAGAATACATGGCCGTCTCTGAGGGATGCCAGTGATCTAGACACCATTCAGGGACCTGCAAAAACAATACAATAAATCAGAAACAGACAATGCATGGCTTCACTATTGCAGCATTTGAGGGTCAACAGCAAAGAGGATTGAATCAGCAGCCCAGTAATTAGAGCAAGCACATTACCTCCTGTGCCATAAGGTCCAGACCTTCGGCAGAAAACATAGTATGGTACTATACGAGGCACTTGTGAAGATCTTACTTAAAAAATAAAAAAAGTATAAGCAAAGATCGTACCGTATGAAGATCACAAAGACACTACTTCTCCAACAGAAATCCAAGTTCACGCTGGTAGGCAATGTCATGGGGACGTTGGCAAGCAAACTCATGCACAGAAACACATCCTTGGGTCTAACGGTCTCTCGCACCGAACTGCGCATGTGCAGTCAAATCAAAGGCACTCCTTCAATATAGAGTTGTTTTTGACGAAAATTAAAACGTGCCTGTCACTTTCACGAGGTGCAATAACATGCTGGGGGTATATTTGAGAATCAGTTGTATGTATCCGCAACGCACATCCTAATTTAGTTAGCTACCTTGTACATTTCATATCTTTCATAGGAAGTTCCTCCTGGAGAGTCAGAGAAGAGGTAAGGCTGCGGTTGTTGGTTAGACCAGATTTCCTCCTCTCCTGCATCATAGTGGCTTTGACCATTTCCTTCTCGAAGCGTGCCCTTCACATGCACGCGTAAAAGCGGTATTTATCTCTGTAAACCAAATACGTAGGGGTAGTACCTCGGTTAGTGTCAACAATAACAGGCTACTACACTCAGTCAGGTGTGTATACTAACGTTAAACACACTATCAGCGTAACGTTACAGAGCACCAATTTGAACAGATAGTTAACTAGTTGGCTAACGACTAGCTAGCTAATTTTGTTTGTCCAGCAGCTGGATAGCATGTCAGCGAGTGTAACGTTAATCCCACGGGAAAACAGAGGGTGACCTACCTAGCAAGCTATTGTAGTTCTAGTTGGTTCCATGCAGTCGATACGAGCTTTGAACATCATCCCAACGACAACAACATTGGCGTACCTAAAAAATACACCGTGATTCAAGGTGCCTCAAGACTTTTTGATTGTGAGTAAGGTAAGCAGTGGCCATTTTATGTCTCCTGTCACTATAATTCTAAACTGTTTTTGCTGTCAGTTTCGGCGGCGAGGAGGATTGTGGGACATTGGATGTCTGCGATTTGGCATTACGTTTTACACTTACGTTGCGCACATAAAATGGGAAAGATATCTGATAATGCTCTAGAGCAGGGATCATCAACTTCAGCCGCGGGCCAATTTGAAGGACGGGGGCCGGAACATAATTAAAATTAAGTTGTCAAATTGACGGCAAGAAGCACAACACGTACATTTGTATACGATCATGTCTCTATTATGCGTGGGAATAATTGGTAACAGATTTTCTAAATTAAAATCACTTGGAGCTGATTTCCTGGTGTTTGTACAGTCTTATGTTCAATGAAAATGTAAAAAATGAAATAGCTATTTTTTTTGTTCAGAAAAGTTTGGGGGCCAAATAAAAGTGGGGAACCCTGGCATACAGTATGTTATAGTGATGACTGAAACTAGATTTATTCATTCATTCATTCATGCTAATCTGAGCATTACCAGCTGCATTGATTTGATTAACCCTGTGATAACTGAATGTATGGTTGTTGTTCAGGATGATATCTGATTTTTGTGATATCAATCCCTTCTTTACCTTTCTGTTCCAGACAAGTGCTTGAGGTCATGGCTGCTGCAAGGAATGAGGATTCGGTGGAAAGCGCAAACACCATTTACAACAACACTATTAAAGTGTTCTTTACCGGAAGCTGATTACATTTCCTGAAATACATTTTCCTTGACCTCATTTGAAAATGCCCTTTTCCCCTAGGGAAGAGCATTTCATGCTACTCTTCAAAAGTAGTTTGTTTACACCATCTTCCAACAGGTTCCAACCGCTCATAATAGCACTTGCTGGTGTCAATCAGTGAAGTCCTAGAAAATGCTTTATCGCAAACTTTGTATGGAGAATTAAGTTAGCATGGCATAAGAAAGTTCTTTCAATTGGAGTCAAACCAAAAATATGATACTCATAATTAAATACACTTTTTTCCATGAGGAATTTAAGTCATCCCTCAAATCAGTATGGGGGGAATTACGACCAGGGTTAAATGGTTGTAAATTAAATGTAATTCCCTTTTTATGCACTTTTCTCTCTATGCGTATTCTGAGAATAGCATGCTATTCATCCGCTAGTCGTTTGGGGTGGAGATTGAATAAATTAAGGTGTGGCGGAGGTGTGTCTACAGATACGGCATATTCTAACCTTGACTTAATTCCCTAATAATTCCACCACCTTTATAACACGAGGAAACCATGAATAAGGTCTAGTGAACCTACCGGTTCCAAGTGGAAAAAGCATCTATACTGAAAAAAAATATAAACACAACATGTAAAGTGTTGGTCCCATGTTTCATGATTTGAAATAAAAGTTCCCAGAAATGTGCAATTAGCACAAAAAACATATTCCTCTCAAATGTTGTGCACAAATTTGTTGACATCCCTGTTAGTGAGCATTTCACCTTTTCCCAGATAATCCATCCACCTGACAGATATGGCATATGATTAAACACTGTGATCATTACACAGGTGTACCTTGTGCTGGGGATAATAAAAGGACACTCTAAAATGTGCAGTTTTGTCACACAACACAATGCCACAGATGTCTTAAGTTTTGAGGGAGCATGCAATTGGCATGCTTACTGCAGGAATGTCCACTAGAGCTGTTGCCAGAGAATGTAATGTTAATTTCTCTACCATAAACCGCCTCCAATGTTGTTTTAGAGAATTTGGCAGTACATCCACCTGGCCTCACAATCATAGACCACGTGTAACGACGCCAGCCCAGAACCTCCACATCCGGCTTATTAACCTGCACGATAGTCTGAGACCAGCCACTTGGACAGCTGATGAAACAGAGGAGTATTTCTCTGTGTAATAAAGCCCTTTTGTGGGGAAAATTTCATTCGGATTTGCTGGGCTTGGCTCCCCAGTGGGTGGACTGGCTCCCAAATGGGTGGGTCTATATCCTCCCAGGCCCACCTGTGGTTGTGCCCCTGCCCAGTCATGTGAAATCAATAGATAAGGGTCTAATTTATTTATTTCAGTTGAGTGATTTCCTTACAGTAATTCCTACAGTATGAACTGTAATTCAGTAAAATCGTTGAAATTGTTGCATTTACATTTTTGTTCAGAATACTTAACTTTTTCCAAGAGAAATAACATCATTCTCCATGCACTGTAATTTACAACTTGATAAGAAATGAGTAATCCGTTTGGGTAAGTGAATTGTAAATATAAATTACACTTGTTTAAGATCTATTTGACCTTATAATCGCTGGACACGAATGTGAAACAGTCACATGGCAGCAAACTGACGCATATCAACTTTCCCACAGTAAAGTTTATGAAATGCTGTGCCATTATGCAGAATTTAAATTGTACGGCCTTTTAACTTGCAGGGATGGGCACTCTCATTTCTTATATGTTAAATATTAGCCGCTATCAGTATTGACCATCAGTAGGCCTAATAACCACACATATTCAACTGCCAATTTACTGTTAGTTCCCTTCTGTTGGTAAAGTTTACACTATCATTACATTTAATTACATTGTTTCATTTACCTTAATTTGCTTCCTCTGTAAACGCTGTCATGGCTGTGTGGTTGTTGCCGAGGATCATTAGTAACAGTTGATAATATAAAAAAAGACAAAGGCTAATTAAATCGCTATGGAGTGAAGACCAAGCTGTAACAGTTTCAACCCAACACATGGCGCAATACTTGGCTGTGTTATCAATCACACAGTTCCATGGTTGGTGCAGGCAATAGACAAGGGTATAGCCTACTATTGTACACTATTCTCTCTATTGTAATTCCATGTACACTAACCTTCCAACATAACCATGGGTTGAAGAACTGAATGTGGCCATTTTTAGAATGAATCAAACCACTGTTTTCTTTAATTTCGCAACAGGCCCTCCAAACCTGTTTTTTATGATTCATAAATACTTTCCTAAACCTAAATAATCTACAAGATGAGTATTTTTAAATCTGATGAAACAGACGAACATGCATATAGATGGATGGCTTTCTTTCATTGATCCCTAATATGAACCCAGTTCTCTCAAAATATTCTAGTGAGCCTGTCGACAATATTTTTACTATAAGGTACAATGTATTTAAAGGGATGGTTTAAGATAAATGTGATGAAACCCCTATTGAATGAAAACTCCACGAGAAAATCTGTTGGCCAGCAAGTGGGAGGGTTTTCAGTAGTTGAATGAAATTGATCAGAGCACGCAAGGTAGCCACACCTGCAAAGCACATTATGTGACTGGATAAGGTAGTCTGAATACCAAATACTGAGAGGTGCGTAGGAAAGGCGTACATTTCCTAAGTCTAAATCGGCCCCTATATGAATCAACATGCTAGGTGTCATTTGACTGATCTGTGTGTGTTTAGATTGAGCAAGAACCCCCTCATGTATTTAATTATGTTACAGGGAGAGTTGGAAGTGAACCATCATCGATTGCAAAAACATACATTAAAATGTTATTAGTGATTTACTGAAAGCTGCTGAAAGCCAGATATTCAACAGCTGTAATATCTCATTCAAAACATCTGGGAACTCGGAAATCTCCAACTTGTGGTTAGATTTTTTAAAACTAGGCAAATAAGTTAATAACAAATTCTTATTTACAATGACGGCCAAGGAACAGTGGGTTAACTGCCTTGTTCAGTTAACCCACTTCAGCCCTGAATATCACTGACGTTATGATTTGACCTCCTTTCTCCCCGAGTTCCCTGTTGTCTTCAAAGTGCCATACGGCACGTCGACAACGTCACAGGCCACACCTTTTCACGTCCGAGGCAAAGATTTTTTATAAATAACTCAAGATAGGCCACGGCCTGTCGTTTCAATTGGGAGAAATGAATCCTAGTGTGGAAGAACAAGCAATGATGTGGGCAGAGCCAAGCACGAGCTAGCGAAAGCCTATTGCCGCGTTTTATGACTTATTTGCATATTTCCGTTAGGGAACGCCTACTCTGTGACGTTCGCGTGTGCAATAACTCAATTCGCCCTTTGCACCCCTTCTAAAAAACGCAACTTTAAGAAACTTTGGCAAAGGGTAAAATCTACAACACTTCGTCCACTCTGTTCTTAACATATTATAGTTTTGAAAACAGAAAACTGTATCGAGATCAAATGTTTCATATATGAGAACATTTGCTACAAGTCGGCCAAATCCATCTTGCTCCATCTTTTCCCACAGCCGGCCACTGGGCTTCTTCTCACCACCATATTTGGTAAGGAAAGGAAACGCCAACCGGATGCTTCACATGTGTACATCCGGTGAAATATGTGTCTCGTTCTATCTGTGTCCGAGGGGGTTCAAAAAGAGTAGCAACTTCCGCGTTCTTTGAATAGCAACAGGTGAAGATGGCGGATTGTACGGACCCGGTTAAATAACGTGTGGGAAGTTGAAACCGAAAGAAGCCAGAAGCTGGGGTTTTTAAACTCTAAAACGGAGTGACAGAGTCCTCCAAGGACTTACATCGTAAGCCATGGCATCAGCTAATGTCCGGATCGGCCAACAAGCCTTGACCGTGCTGGATGTGGCACTTCGCGTCCCTTGCATCTTTATTATCGACGCCATTTTTAACTCTTACTATGATCCTGGGTCAGGATGGGCCGGGACAGCGGGGAAGATTTTAATCCGAGTCATGGGTAAGATAATTATTCGTTTTGGACCCCTACATGCGAGCAACTACCACCCTCTTGATAGCTAGCTAGTTACTATTGTACACATCAGGGTGGATGAGCCGCGTCACGTCAATGGCGAAGGGCCTCGACTACAGTCCACTCACTCCTTCCAAAGCCGATTTACCAGCGATAACAACTTGAAGACCTTGTTTTGCGCAGTTGTTAGCCAGCTAGGTAGCTAACAACTACCTCAACGAATTGTATGCTTCCTAGTACAGTTAGCTAGCCAACTAAGTAACGTGTTAACTAATATTTTGGTTAAATGCCTGTCTATCAGACAAATGAATGCCAGCCAGGTGTTTTAAGATATTTTACTTATGGCCCAGTATTTAGTAAACTTGTGAAGAATAGGCTAAACCTGCTGTGTCCATAAAGGACAAATAGTTAACGGTGTGGCCTTCATTTTGGCCTGTCAATACTGTCAGACAAACATGTTTAGATGTCAAACAAACGTCTAACTAGCTTGCGGAACTCAATGCGCCTTTTTGAGGCATACTTACTGCCCTCAATTCCAACACAATGTTTGCGTGACAAACAGCCTACCTACCTAGTATACAAGTTACACTATATATAGAAAAGTATGTGGACACCCCTTCAAATTAGTGGATTTAGCTATTTCAGCCATACCCGTTGCTGACAGGTGTATAAAATTGAGCACACATGCATGCAATCTCCGTAGACTATGGAACGCCGCTTGGGTCTTTAGATGCATGTCATAACACTAGTTGACGCGTTAAATAAGCTTTGTCAAATAACAGAATTATGTTGTGTGTTCTGAATTTGCAAATTTTAATTTTACTATCAGTAGCACTGTCAAACTGTACTAAAAAAGTCTGCAAACAAACACACACTGGCCACGAACAATGTGTTTACAATACCGCTTTGGTAATAAGGCATTATTTGTTCGACCGCCCAAAGTTAACGTAATAAGCAGCCAGCTAGCTTCATCTGGCTAGTGAGGCTCGACCAGGCCGGGTTAGGTGCTGTGAAGATAGCCACAATAAAGATTAGGCACATTAGTGGAATTTGCGGTTTGCCTTCAAAATAAAAGTACCTCTTTTGAAAGTGATGCAGAAGGTTACAATTGGTGGAATCATGCCATATTTAGACTAGATGATGTTAAACAAGGTTGGAATGTGAAGCAATGAAATGGGGTATCAGTCTACTTGGTGACACCCACAGAACACAACTGTGCAGAGTTTACGCAAATATTAGCGTTGTAGCTCTTATCGCGAGACTGAGTGTGTGAAATCAGCCCCCAGTCAGCCTATTGTGTGTATTGACATTCATATTGCACTGTACAGCTTTACCTAAGGATTGGGGATCAATGAAATGGGGTATCAGTCTACTCAACACCCAATATTTTTTCCCAATGTCCTCCTCAGAGTTATCAGACTTCAAAACATCAACGCAGTATTGTTTTTCCTCTGGAATAGTGTTCAATACACATAGGTTGACAATAAATGTGCCTCAATTGAGTTGTGTCAGAGTCCTGCAATAAGAGCTACGACGCTAATGTTCTCTGGGTGTCACTGAGTAGACTGATACCCCATGTCATTGATCCACAATCCATAGGTAATGCTGTACCAGTGAAATAAGTATGCCCCCAATGCAGTTCTAAAGTATAATACATCCCGTGTGATTTTGTTTGTCAAATTAACAAAGTGTATTTTGATTTTATATAACATTCCAAACTCGTTTAGCATGATCTATTCAATTATGACATAAATCTATTTCTATTCAATTGCATCACTGTCAATTACATACTTTTATTCTGAAGGCTAACCGCAAAGTCCACTATTGTGGCTAGCTTCACATAGATGGGTCCGACCACCATTAATCAAATAAGAACTGTCTTATAAATTAGGGTCATTTTAGATGACACCTAGCTATATAGTTAGCTAGCTAGCTATATGGCTACTGAAACAGATTGTCGTTTTGCTGTGTTTTTGGGGAAGAACATTGTTTGCATCCATCAGCTAGCTAGCTTTTTTACGACCAGCACTGTCCAGAGCTTGGGGAAGGGCAGGTGCGCGAGACAACTTTACCAGCATCATAGCATACATATCGATGAATCGTTGTGACATGAAATACGAGTGATAGTGTAACCACTGTGTAATAACTATGTACAAAATTAATGAAAGTGTTAAATTATTATGACATGCAGTCATATCCAGGTCCTGATTGGTCAACAAGCTTATTGGGTATCTTTTTTGACACGTAAAGACCAAAACGGCATTCCATAATAGACTAACATTGGCAGTAGAATGGCCTTACTGAAGAGCTCAGTGACTTAAAACGTGGCACCGTCATAGTATGCCACCTTTCCATCAAGTCAGTTCTTTGAATTTCTGCCCTGCTAGAGCTGCCTGGTCAACTGTAAGTTCTGTTATTGTAAAAATTGTCTATCCTCGGTTGCAACACTCACTACTGAGTTCCAAACTGCCTCTGGAAGCAACGTGAGCACAATAACTGTTCATTGGGAGCTTCATTAAATGGGTTTCTAGGCCGAGCAGCCGCATTGCCAAGTGTCGACTGGAGTGCTGTAATGCTCGCCGCCATTGGAGCAGTGGAAATGCGTTCTCTGGAGTAATGAATCACCCTTCACAATCTGGCAGTCCCATGGACAAATATGGGTTTGTCGGATGCCAGGAGAACGCTACCTGCCCCAATGCGCATAGTGCCAGCTGTGAAGTTTGGTAGAGTAGGAATAATAGTCTGGGGCAGTTTTTCATGGTTCAGGCTAGGCCACTTAGTTCCAGTGAAGGGAAATCTTAACGCTACAGCATACAATGACATTCTAAATTATTGTGTGCTATCAAACTTGTGGCAAAAGTTTTGGGAAGACCCTTTCATGTTTCAGCATGACAATGCCTCATGCACAAAGCGAGGTCCGTATAGAAATGGTTTGTCGAGATCTGTGTGGAAGAACTTGACTGGCCTGCACAGAGCCCTGGCCTCAACCCCATCGAATACCTTTGGGATGAATTGAAACGCCGACTGCGAGCCGTCCTAATCGCCCTATATCAATGCCTGACCTCACTAATCATCTTGTAGCTGAATGGAAGCAAGTCTCCACAGCAATGTTCCAACTTCTATTGGAAAGCCTTCCCAGAAGACTGGAGTCTGTTATAGCAGCTAAAGGGGGACCAACTCCATATTAATGCCCATGATTTTGGAATGAGATGTTCGAGTAGGTGTCCACATACCTTTTGATCATGTAGTGTACCATACTACTCTCTCCTTGCAAACATGTCATTTAGACCTATGTAATGTTTTTCAGACACATTTTTAGTTTGCCTTGCCAGAAGATACCGACCCTACCGTTGTGATTGTTTACACTGAGCTGCACTGTGGTAGGAACGCAATCATGGTTACATTAATTAAGACACCATGGAGCCGGTGTGAGATATGGGTCGGAAAACATACCGATGTATTGATGGGATATGCCACTGTACTCCATTAGACCTTTATCCACACTGATACATCGAAGATTAACGGTAGGGTCGGTATTTTCTGGCAAATAGTTTGCCTAAACAGTAAGATACTGCCAAATGACTGATTCTTCTCCAGCTAACTGTAGTTCTAAACCTTATCATAAATCAATACTTGTTATACAGTAGGGGGTTTATTTCTCGTGATGGCATGAAGGTAAAACATTGTTGTTGCATGCAGTGCAGAAACAATTTGTATGTTGACACTGGTTTCAATTTCTTTCAGGTATCACGGTCTCCAGTGTGGTCCTGGTGTTATCACAGAAGGCCCTATTCAAGGTCTACACACTATTCTTCGCTGTGCTCCTGGGAGTGGCGGCCGTTCTTATCAACTACCACGCCACATCTCACATAGACTTCTACAGCGCCTACTACAAATCAGCGCTGGGCTTCAGACTCCTACCACGAAATGGGCCCACCCTATGGCTGGGCATGGCCGTGGTGCAACTCCTTTTTGGCATGGGCTATGTGGTGCTGCTAAACCTTCAGTCTGTGTTTGCTGCTCTTATGGTCCTGGATATCATGATTCCGCTGTTGGGGCTCATAATCGAGCTTCCCGTGGACGTACGGCAACTGGTAGCGGTGGCCTCTGGCCTGGCTCTGGCTCTGAACACAGCTGTGTGCCTGGCCCTTAAGCTCAAGTGGTTCTACTACTCCTGCCGCTACGTCTACCTGCTGGTGCGTCACATGTACCGCATCTACGGGCTGCAGCTTCTGGTGGAGGACACCTGGAAGAGGATCCGCTTCCCGGACGTGCTGCGTGTCTTCTGGTTCACACGCATGACAGTGCAGGCCATCATCCTGGTCTACGTGGTCAAGGTGGTGCGGCACGAGAGCGGCGACCACAGCTACCTGACGTGGGACGTTTTCTGGGACCTGTTCAGCAACCTCATCATCAGCGGCTGTGACTCTATGCTGACAGTGTTGGGCATGAGCGCCGTCATCTCCTCCATCGCGCACTACCTGGGCCTCAGCATCCTAGCATTCATCGGCTCCACTGAGGAGGAGGACAAGCGGCTGGGCTTCGTGGCACCCGTTCTCTTCTTCATCCTGGCCCTGCAAACGGGCCTCAGTGGCCTGGACCCTGAGGAACGGCTGGTGCGGCTCAGCCGCAACATGTGCCTTCTGCTGACTGCAATCCTGCACTTCATCCATGGCATGACGGACCCCGTGCTCATGTCGCTGAGTGCCTCGCACGTCTCTTCCTTCCGCCGCCACTTTCCGGTCCTGCTGGTGTCGCTCTGTCTCTTTGTGCTGCCTGTTGTGCTCAGCTACGCCCTGTGGCACTACTATGCCCTCAACACCTGGCTGTTCGCCGTCACTGCCTTCTGCGTGGAGCTCTGCCTCAAGGTGGTGGTGTCGCTGACGGTCTACGGCCTCTTTATGGTGGATGGCTACTACAACGTGTTGTGGGAGAAGCTGGATGACTACGTTTACTACGTGCGCTCCATGGGCAGCGTCATTGAGTTTGTCTTTGGCGTCATCATGTTTGGAAACGGCGCCTACACCATGATGTTCGAGGCGGGCAGCAAGATCCGCGCCTGCATGATGTGCCTCCACGCCTACTTCAACATCTACCTGCAGGCCAAGAACGGCTGGAAGACCTTCATCAACCGCCGTACGGCCGTCAAGAAGATAAACTCCCTGCCGGAGGTGAAGGGCGACCAGCTGCGCGCCATTGAGGACGTCTGCGCTATATGCTACCAGGAGTTTGCCACGTCTGCGCGCATCACCCCATGCCAACACTACTTCCACGCACTCTGCCTCCGTAAGTGGCTCTACATTCAGGACACATGTCCCATGTGCCACCAGAAGGTATACATTGAGGAGGAGGTCCGGGACAAGGCACCCTTCTCCAACAACAACGGCTACGTGGCTCCAGGTGAGGATCTGGGCCAGTTTGCAGAGCCCGGCGGGGCAGAGGACGAAGCAGCCGCAGGTGGAGCTGAGCCTGAGAATGAACTACTGGAGGATAATGACAGTATTGAGTATGACGAGGATGAGTGGGGGACACAGAACAGGGAAACGCCTATAGAGGAAGACTATATTAATGATGACACAGACTCTAATGGGGACTGATCAGAATATAGAGAGAAATATATTATATATATATTTAAGTTAAAAACAATTTTCTCAATATCAGGGATGTCATTTATTTTCTCTTTTTAGATTTGTTTCCTTTCTTGTTTGTCTTTGGGCTAGCTGCAGAGGTGTAATTGCAATGACTGAGTGTGCCTAGGTGGTTGGGTGTCCCAAGAGGTGCAGTTCAGTGTGAGACCCACATTCCTCGTGTTTTGTAGGGATGCCGTTGGTCGTGTGTTTGCTGTTTTGCTGAAAGAAGGTAAGCTAGGAGCCGAGAGGGGTTACGCAGCGCCAAGAGCTCCGCGCTAAGAAGAGGTTTAATTAAAACGTGACGTGCTACTGTAATCACTGATATACCTCTTATCATTACTACTGGTCTCTTGTGTGACCTTGGTTAAATTGTGTACGTTATTGTACATGTAATAAAAATACACGTTCCCTTAGAAAAGATGTTGTATTCAAACTAGTGTTTTGACTCTACTTTACTCGATTTCAACAGATGTTTGAGTCATACCTTGGAACTGAAATTGCACCATGTTTTGATCAGACCATGTGTTAATTAAGTGATCTCTGCATTTCAACTAGCTCACTTCAAATAGTTGTAGCCATAGCCGCGGGGAGTAGGGGTGCTGCCCCTGAAAAATATGAATAAAAACTATTTTAAAACTAAAAAATGTGCCGTTTTTTCCCCTTACAAAAGCAGTGCACTGGGTTTTAACTACTTTGCAGATATGAAACAGACAACCATAATATCAGTAAAAATTATCAAATTCCCAGTTTATGCTATAAAACCAACTTTAAGAGGTTTTAAAAATAGGTTATATTTTCCTCAACATTCCATGATGTACACTTAGGCATAGTTGGCAGAATAGATGGATGGAGTTGACTGCCAGATTAATATAATTCACCAATACATTTCTTGATAGTCCACAAAATATTGCTATCGGGTTGTAAATCACAGCTGGCCTGGTACATTGTTTGCTACCTCCATTCGGGATGCACTCAGTTTCAATGACTCAATATTTTGGACAAAAACGGACGAATGTAACGAAGGCTGGGAATGTCAATCAAACTAGCAAGGGCAATGATCACAGGTCAGTCATTACCGTGGCTAATAGGCTAGTGTATAAATTTATGTACCAAGCTAAAAACACGGAGCCTAGCTAGATAGCTAGCTGCTAGGAGGATGTCATGTCATTGGAGGAGTGGGTGGGTGAGTGACTGACTTATTCCCCTCATATCGTTTTTCGGTGGCTGCACATGGCTAGAGATGCAGATGTCATTTGGTTAGCTAGCAAGAACTTGAACAACTGTTATCCAGTTAGTACATCTCTTGCATTCGCAAATTCACTCAGGCTATCTACACTGATTTTCAGAGCGCTCTCGTCTGCGTGTGTCAGAGCGCAGAATAACTGAATTTACGAACGCCCAACACCTGCTAGATATGACCGGTGTCAGTAAACATAGGCAAGAAAAGTAAGTTAGTCATGAACGCTTTAGATAACATGTAAACAGCCTAACCAGCTCTACTAGGGCGATTAAAATGGTCAGAGTGAGGCGTTCTTTCATTTGTGTCTGGAAGTAGTTAGCAAGTTAGCCAACTTTAGACGGCGTGGGCGCTTGGTTGGGACAATAATTAATGCATTGGCAGGCAGCTGCAGACGGATGAGTAGGCTACAATTCCCCATCGTTTATCACTGCAATTTTGACGGGCAACTAGCTGAACGTTTGAGATAGTTTAGCTAATGTCCCTTATCTTGTTGTTGATGTACATAACTTAGCGAGAGACTACCCTTTCATGGTTGTTTGATCAGTAAGACTGTAAAGTTCCTAAATCTAAGAGGACTCCCGTGGTATTTACATATTTTCAGAAATCCATTCAGGTGTATTTGTGGCTTCTGGTGAATGCATTCTAATCTAAAGGTTGTGTTGTTGCAACTGGCTGTAAACACAGTCCAGTTCAAAGTGAATGATGGCAGGCCTGTGTGGCAAATGGCTTGTTTACGTAAATGCCTACTGTAGCTCTGATTTGCTATGGTGGACCGGTCTGCGTAGACTCCTGGACGAGACAGATGTTTTATTTACTGAACTGTCTATTAATTGAACAAACGCACGGCCGCTTTCCCGCTCTATTGCTGTAGAATTTTCACAAATGCCTTACTATACGTAATTCCCAAACATTCTAAGAATTTATGAAAATGACCATATCTACGTGCTTGCTTGTCAGATTTTTTTTTTAAAGGTGTCATTCTTCCTGGGGGTGTGAACAGATTTTAATATAAAATGCTGTCAGTTCACTTTAAGAGTGTTAGTGGACCGATATAGTGTCTGTAACTCGGGCAACAACAACAACAAAAATTGCACCCCCTCACTTCTTGCGCTTAGCGGAGCAGAGCTATTGTCAAGGAAGTGAGTTTGTGTTTATACAGGACGTATCGTCCCACCTACCGTCAACCAATCATGTCAACACGAAGCCCTCATTGTTAACATTTTTAGAGGCGTCTGTCGATGCGGTACAGTGCTTGATTTGGTCTCTGCATGCCTCCAGATGATTGGCTCTTGCGTCACACCCCCATACCAGGTCGGATCAAGCATAAAGGGGCTTTTATCCACTCTATTGCAGTTTTAAAACAGAACAAAAATTACATTATTTAAAAATGGCAACAGCTTCCAGAGAAACTAACGTTTACAATGTTATTTTCAATATTAATTATTATCAAGAAAGGTAACTTGAAACTACTGAAAGTATCACTTGTCCTAATCAGGAATTGAAGCTGTGCTTTGTTTCTTTCAGCAATGAAGGACTTTGATTATTGGTTTAGTTAGCTTTTTAATGAAAAGTAAAACTTCATTTAGCCATTTGTTAGATCAGCTTTAATAGTGGTTTGGTCAGTAAGTACCCAATAACACCTTCAAACACTGTAGTGAATGCACCCTTTTCATCACAGCATGACATGATGAGCAGTGATGAACTTTGAGCTGTTTTGACAAGTACCTAGGAGGAACTACCAGGGATAAGGGATCGACATTTTCCAACTCTGCCTACAACACACAAACCAAACTCAAACCTTACAAACCAAATGCTGAATCCTCACATAGATACTTGACAATGCAGCCATTAAAACACATTATTTGGCAAAACAAAGGTACTTCTGATCACACATGGCTACGAATGTAATAATGCCTCGAAATAATTTGAGTAGCGCATCCTGTTTTAAACCACAAGGTGGTAACATTACAGCATTTTTATAAACGTTGCTTTACAAACAGACAGCATGGGATGATTCACTAGTTGTTGGATATTTGATTGCCCATCTAGCCGAATGTATGTACATTGGACATTTTTATTTTATATTTGATACGTTTTGTGTTGCATTTTGGGAGATGTAGTTTACTACTACTCGAGGCGGAGCTCAGTCATGATGAAACTTGGACCAACAAATATCTCTGGAGACGTGGTAGCAAGAATAATTAATCTAGCTAGATGAATATACCTATGATATGTGAAAATGTCAGCTCAATGTAGTAAATGATGATCGAGGAAGAACACGAGAAGAGAAACCATACAGTATTTGGGAGAAAAACTACATGGGTCGCAAGTGGAAGTAATCGAGGAAGGCTTCCAGTCGACGACTCGGCTCATAACATTGAGATCAGTTTTTTGGGCCATATCAAGACTTTCTGAGGAATTGCACGGACGTTTGCAGTGAAATTGCTTATTTCTCAAGCCAGAGTGGACCCGCAAACGCCACATTATTTTCTTACGGGTCGTCGACTCATATTAGCAGGCATGCCAGAGTCTTTGACATGCGGTTTTGTGCAATTAGCTTAAGTTGGCTAGCTAGCTATTGTTTTCCTTTCGCGAACTGCTCTGTCTTGCCAGTCACATTTAGTAATATATTATTCCAGAAATGCAAGAGGAGTCGACTGCAGTTTGCTAACTACATTACTATTTCCAAAATAATAGAAGAGTGGACTTTCACTTTGCATGGGCATTACTTTATCTACAAAGTAACGTTGCAACTTGGCAATAATAGTTAGCTAGTTTAACTTTACTTGCTAGTGTGGTTTGGCTAGTTTGACTGCTCTCAAATGATTACGCTAACTCGTTCAATGTTGGCTACTTACGTTACTACAGTAAACTAGCTAGTTTTTCGAATTGGCTGGTTGGCAGTGCTGTTCAATGTCAAACTGGGGGAGAACCTATCCATTCTATTTGAAGGCTTTTGGGATACACCCACATTTTTTATTTGTACGAACAACACATTTGCCCCTTTTGCCACAATGTTCAAGCTTTGTCTTCAGAGAACTCTAGGATACACAGTCTCATCAAGGGCAGTGCTGGAAAGTGTCACTGCCGGAAAGGTTTTGAAGGTGTCCCACGTGCAAAGCTGTTGGATGGGAACGCTCGGACTCAACGAGCAGCGGGAGCACCTGAACTCTCCAAAAAGAGCAAAAGAATTCATCTACAGCCTTCACCCCAAAGAAAGAACATGTTTACTCAAAGAACTACAGAGCTTTGAGTCCATAGCTATAGCACAAGGTAAGATAAAAACAGTTATTGTAATCAAGTTATGTCCAATTTCAAGGGTCACTAATTGATATTGTTTCAGATAAATTATAGGCCATATCTTACAGAGATGAGTAGAAATAAGTGGAGGGCGCCCAACCAGAGTGAGTAGGGGTGCAGCCAAAAAAATGCAATCATTGAAAAGGAATAGGCGCAACGCTGGCCCATAATTGAACATTTGTTTTATTTAAAGCAAGGTTAAAAGAAGGCCATTGAAGTCAAAACGGTAATCTTTTTAAGCTTGCTTAAAAAATATATAATCATGGTGGGCGTGTTCCTCCTTTTCAAATAGAAAGCAACATTTTCATAAGGCGTTTGGGTGGGGTTAGGAGACACCAGCGTGGAGGCCACTTTTATGATTCATACCAATTTCCAAGGCGTTGCCTGTAACCTGCCCCTTCTCCCATTTCTATAACCAGAATAGATTCAGTCGACTTGTTTACAGCTGCACTGTGGATGAATAGGATTCCAGATTTAGATTAAGATGCCGCAGAGCCTGCGTGAGATATGGCTTGGAAAACGTACCCCAACTGTTAAACAGAGAAGATTGCCGGTACTTCTCTGTGTAATATTTGGTATATTGTGACTATTCAGAATACAATGCATTTCTCATGCCTGGATTGAGGTATGTTTTCTGAGCCATATCTCTCCGCCAGCTCCACAGTGTCACAACCAAAATAAAAAGCAAATGCATCCAACAAGCTTGGAGTAATTATTGCGTGATAAGAATTTGGGCCAATATACCAAACTTTTGACTACAATACCAAGGCTGTCCCCGACTTTAAAAAAAACTTGTTTGACCGAGAGTTGCCTATTCTTTCAACCAATTGATTGCACAAAAAAAATTTACTCTATTTTTCCACATTGACACACCCTATGTCTTTTAATAAAATCAACTATATCCATTGAGCTTGTCTGATGCTTTAAGCTTACGGTTTGATGCCTCGAGGGTGTCAGAGATCTAGATAAGCAGAAGAGGAAAAAAAACTTAACCTGAACCCAACTATTCTCCTCCCGCCCCTGCTGGCTTTTGCAGATTCTGACATTACTCTCCTGAAGATACCGGTAATATGCTACATGAGTAGTCGGCAAACTTTCTCATGTGGAATGCCAATTTATCTTACCATTTCTACTAGGGATGCATGATATATCGATGAACATATCGGAATCGGCCGATATTAGACAAAAATGCCAACATCGGTTTCGGCCCAATGTCTAGTTTAACGGCAATATTAAAAACCGATGTCAAAGCTACCGTGCATACCTATATAACGTAGGTACATGACGTAATGACACCAAGTAAAATTTTGCGCTACATGTGCAACACAGCATTCCTAACCTAGCCCACACACTGTCTGCTGTGTGGATCGAGCAGTCATTTGAAAGAGTTAAGAACATTTCTGCAAGACAACTTAAAGGCGAAATCCATTAAAGCCAAGATAATAGAATTCATTGCCCTTGACAATCAACCGTTCTCTGTCGTGGGTGATATTGGCCTTTGCCGACTGGTCGAGCACCGGTACACAATTTTTTCAGATGTTGCCCTACCGGAGTTACAGTAATAGCGTCACTGCTATTAGCTTCACGGCATACATACTATGGAATGCTGTTTGGGTCTTTGCGTGTCAAAAAAGATATAGTAGCACTGTCAAAGCTGTACAAAAAACTCTGCAAACACCGGCCACGAACTATGTTTTTACGATACCGCGTTGGTAATAAAGCATCATTTGTTCGACTGCAATTTCTGGAGTAGCTAGCTAGCTTTAGCGTGGTACCTAGCTAGCACCAATACAACCAGCCTGAAAACAATGACCAGTAGAAACTGCAGTCATTTTCATTAGTTTTAGCAATGATTTAGGAATCCTTGTAAGTATTAGCTAGGTTGCAACTTGTTGTTGGCCTATTGAACTTGAACTTCAGTTCATGAAAATAAATAGCTAGCCAGCTACTTAACCCTTTTGCCCTAAGCTAACCTTATAAGCAGCTAGCTAGCTTCATCTGGCTAGTGAGGCTCGACCGGACCGGGTTATGTGTTGTGAAGCTAGCCATAATAAGGATTAGGGACAATAGTGGAATTTGCGGTTTGCTTTCAAGATAAAAGTATGTCATTGACAGTGAAGCAAATGAATACAAATAGAATTATCCCATACCTTTATTTTGAAGGCTAACCGCAGAGTTCACTATTGTGGCTAATCCTTATTGTCAATCAAATAAGAACTGTTTTATAAATTAGGGTTATTTTAGATGACACCTAGCTATATAGCTAATGATAGTTACTGAAACAGATTGTCGTTTTGCTATCAATGACGACCTAGGAACGGTAGGTTAACTGCCTTGTTCAGGGGTAGAATGACAGCTTTTTACCTTGTCAGCTCGGGGATTCAATCTTGCAACCTTAGTTAACTAGTCCAACGCTCTAACCACCTGATTACATTGCACTCCACGAGGAGACTGCCTGTTAGGCGAATGCAGTAAGAAGCCAATTTGCTAGCTAGCATTAAAATGATCTTGTAAAAAACAATCAATCAATCATAATCACTAGTTAACTACACATGGTTGATGATATTGCTAGTTTATCTAGCGTGTCCTGCGTTGCATATAATCGTTGCGGTGCGTATTCGTGAAAAAGGACTGTCTTGCTCCAATGTGTACCTAACCATAAACATCAAAGCCTTTCTTATAATCAATACACAGAAGTATATATTTTTAAACCTGCATATTTTGCTGAAAGAAATCCACGTTAGCAGGCAATATTAACTAGGTGAAATTGTGTCACTTCTCTTGCGTTCATTGCACGCAGAGTCAGTGTATATGCAAAAATTTGGGCCGCCTAATTTGCCAGAATTTTACGTAATTATGACATAACATTGAAGGTTGTGCAATGTAACAGAAATATTTAGACTTATGGATGCCACCCGATAGATAAAATACGGAATGGTTCCGTATTTCACTGAAAGAATAAAGGTCTTGTTTTCGAGATGATAGTTTCCGGATTCGACCATATTAATGACCTAAGGCTCGTATTTCTATGTGTTATTATGTTATAATTAAGTCTATGATTTGATAGAGCAGTCTGACTGAGCGATGGTAGGCACCAGCAGGCTCGAAAGCATTTATTCAAACAGCACTTTCGTGCGTTTTGCCAGCAGCTCGTCGCTGTTCTTCAAGCATTGAGCTGTTTATGACTTTAAGCCCATCAACTTCCGAGATTAGGCTGGTGTAACCGATGTGAAATGGCTAGCTAGTTAGCGGAGTGCGCGCTAATAGCGTTTCAAACGTCACTCGCTCTGAGACTTGGAGTGGTTGTTCTCCTTGCTCTGCAAGGGCCGCCACATTTGTGGAGCGATGGGTAACGCTGCTTCGAGGGTACTGGTTCGAGCCCAGGTTAGGGCGAGGAGAGGGACGGAAGCTATACTGTTACACTTGCAATACTAAAGTGCCTATAAGAACATCCAATTGTCAAAGGTATATGAAATACAAATCGTATAGAGAGAAATTGTCCTATAATTCCTATAATAACTACAACCTAAAACTTCTTACCTGGGAATATTGAAGACTTTTACTTCTCCAACACTTTGTTTTTGCATTATTAAACCAAATTGAACATGTTTCATTTTATTTGAGGCTAAATTGATTTTATTGATGTATTATATTAAGTTAAAATAAGTGTTCATTCAGTATTGTTGTAATTGTCATTATTACAAATATATATTTTTTAAATCGGCCGATTAATCGGTATCGGCGTTGAAAAATCATAATCGGTCGACCTCTAGTGAGTACAGTGGAGGTAAGCCTAGGCATTGAGTGACGAGAGGTTTTGTCTCTAGAGGCACCATTTAAGCCAGGTGAGGTCACAGCATGTGTGGGGGGTGGAACAAAAGGGCTAGCTTAGGCATATTGAGCAGGGCTAGAGGCTTTACAGTGAAATAAGACAAAAATCACTAACCAAAACAGCAATAGAGAAGTCATATTGACATTAGGGGGAGGCATGTGTAGCCGAGTGATCATAGGGTCCAGTGAGTAGCTAGGCGAGCTGGAGGCACGGCGATTGACATCTAGCAGATGGGCCTCGGGGACGTCGCAACGGGAGAGCCTGTTGAAACCCCCTCGGACAGTTACGTCGGCAGACCAGTCGTGATGGATCGGCGGGGCTCCGTGTCGGCAGCAAGGGGTCCAGGCCAATTTGCAAAAGAGTTATTGAAGCCCAGGAATTGTCTGATGGATCTCTTCGGGTCGTTGGGAGATGGGCCTAGCTCGAGGCTAACTGGTGCTTGCTTCGGGACAGAGACATTAGCCAGGAGTAGCCACTCGGATAGCAGCTAGCTAGCTGTGATGATCCAGAGTAAAGGTTCAGAGCTTGCGGTAGGAATCCGGGGATGTGGTAGAGAAAAGCAGTCCGATATGCTCTGGGTTGATATCGTGCTGTGCAGACTGGCAGGAATTGACCGGGCTGAGGCTGGCAGATGTCTGAGTTAACGGTGATGACCGCTAGCAGTGGATAACTGACTAGTAGCTAGTTAGCTGGCTAGCTCCTGAAGGGGGTTCCGGTTCTAAACTATAAAAAAAAATAGCAGATCCATACCACATTGGATGAGGTGGGTTGCAGGAGAGTATTTTCAGTCCGTAGATGGAAATTGAGATTAAAAATATAAAAAATGTATACGAAGAAAAACGATATATACACGGGACAAGACAATCAGAACAGACATCCCACTGCTACGCCATCTTGGGGTATTGTGTGTATTAAAAAAAGAAAAAGAAAGAAAAGTAATTTAGAATAAGGCTGTAAAGTAACAAAATGTGGAAAAGGGAGGGGTCTGAATACTTTCCGAATGCACTGTAGTCACCTGTCATGAGATGTGAATGTCAGATACTGCTGCCTTGTTCCATGTCACTCTGTCTTCATGTTCAACAAGAAATCGAGAGTCGCTTAGTGATTCAAATAACTTTAAAGTATTTTTTTGACAATCTTGTCACTAGTTGTAAGCCTTGTGATTACGACATCAGCTTAAACAGCTTTTAACACAGAAATTGCATTGAATATCAAGGCAGTATGGCGTTGTAGTAATCGGCTCTTTGAAATGATAAACCTGTTATCCAAACAAGAATGCAACTGTGCCAAGCATCATAATGAACAGATCAAGGGATGATTGACTGTCCACCCAGCACCAAATCTGTAATGGCAAGACCATGTCTCAGCATTTTATGCCAATATAGCAATAATAAGTTGGTTTACAAGTTGGAGTGGTCAGAAGTATGTTGAATAAATGCAGTTTCTCTCCCTTAGAAGCCATTAAAAAGCAATCAAAAGTCTTGTCTGCAACGCCAATTTCAGTCAAATCGTTTTAGCAGATTTCTGGCTTTTGATCTATGTAGTAATTTTACAATCTCTATGGCATCTGGCTGCATTGCCCATTGTTCACTGGCAAACAAAACATGTTGGCACATATTTCCATATTTTCTTCCCCTCCAATTTAATTTAGGATATATTTACTTTCACTAATTTTATGGAGAATAAATTGGCCAACAGAGACTAGACACAAACACACCTCTTCTCCAATTTGGTTCCTAGCAGCAGGTACAGCTACTCTTATCTGATGTTTTGGCTGCTGGAGAAGTGCCAGTTCCTCAGAACTGTGACAGCCGGCAGATGGTGACGATTGCCACAGACGAGATGAATAGACAGCTCTGTAATTAGGCAGAGGCAGATGCACCACTCCAGCTAAGCTCTGAGGGAAAAAACCCATCATCGCAGCACTGCTGCCTGCTGTGCCAGTTTTTCAGAAAGGTCATTTAGAATGATGCAGTGTTGATATCGCTCTAAAATTATGTTGTCTAGGTCTCACTGATTCCTCAAATGAATGAAGTGGAGGACATTGGAGTGGCAGATGACATGTAGCCTTATGCTATTTCTCATGGAATATCTACTGGCTGCAGATTGCACAGATATCAATTTTGGAGTCATAGAAGTTTTGGGATATTTTCCCATCCTCCCAGTCTTTTTCCCCCATGAGTCAACAGAAATGAAATCAAACCATAAGCCTTTGTTGTGCCAGATGGTATTGTTTCCTCAGTCACTACCAACATGTTTATTATTGGTTTTAGAAAGATGAATGTCCAGAGCCTTTTACGTCTCATTTTTCACTGTCCCTCAAGCACTTTTCTTTCAGTCACAACATAAGTTTGTGGGTTCTATAGTCCACACTGAAAACCTGTTCTCTTTTATGAGCAGCTGTGCACTCATGAGCAGTTTGGCCTGCTGCTTTTGATTTAATAAGTAGGCTATTTCATGACATCAATTGTATTTCCATTCCCATTTAACTGCTTCAGTTGGGGGTCACCTCACCCTAGTCTTGGGTTACCCCTCCAGAAATAGCGCCCCAACCCCTCTGTCTCAAGGGAGCATCTTTGACCTATTCCAACCATGGTCACATATAGAGTTGTGAATCTGCTTAGCGCTGTGCTGGGGTTTGTGTGTTTGTTTTTAAAACTGAACTCTTAATGAAGGACCCAATTGGGGCTAAAGGCATTTGTCTCCCATAATTCACGCAGGATGCACCTGGCCACTGTCCCAGAGTGCAACCTGCTCTAGTGACCAAATGCAAACTCAATCTCTTTTTATGAGACATGGAAATAATCACCTTTCCATTCTGGACCCATGCTACTACTATCACAACCAGGGGTTGGAACCGAAATAATTTTTCAATCGCTTCATTATGAACAGAACCGTTATTTTTTTGTTTCTGTTCCACTGTTCCGACCAGCAAAATAAAGTTCTGAACCGGTTGGAACCCCCAAAAAGTACCTGGTTTATGTCGTTCCTTTTTAACCTGAAAGTCTAAGCCTTTGGGGGACGGGACTTTCGTTTACGGTTTTGATTCTGTTACTCTAATAATTTTTATTTTCTGTTCCCTTAACCGGTTCCAGAACCTGACTACTGCTAATGAATGGGGAGGGGACTACCGGTATATGATAAGAGTAATGGGAGACGTGCATTCCTGTCCACATTCACTCCCACAAAACAGTTGACTGACTAGTAGTACAATAACTTCTAAACACATTTACTGAATATCCTACCCAAGAATTTGTTTCTCCCAAGACCATTGAATATTGGCACCTCTTGGCTAGAGCGGAGTTGTTCATTCAACGTTAGGCCTATACAGTGAATAATATGCTGGAAAGTTGGCAGAAACACCTCTGTGCCAAGCTTTTTGGGAAGAAAAAATTAGGGTGAATTAGGATCTGAAAGATCTCCAAGTGCACATAATTTTGCAAATAATTGTTTGTTTTTGATGTTCTTGCCTTTCAGAGACGCAAGAGACTTCACCGCTTACTCAAGCTCAGATCAGATACGGTAAGATAAAAGCTGTCACTAAAATTATGAATAAAATGGTTTTTGTACCATAGAGATAATTATAGCTCAAAAGTTTTCACAGTGGGATCAAAGAGGTCTACCCTTCCGTAGCCACATTATACACCTTGGAAAAGAGTCTCTAATTGTCTTATCAGCTCTGTTTCCCAGTCGCTCTACCCTAGTGCTATTTATCTTAAAATAACCAACAATATAGTGTGTGTGTGTAGGGAAATATTTGAGTCAGCCATTGAAAATGACAGTCAGTGTCAGCATTCGAACAGTGGTACTGAGCTAGTTTTTGCCAAGTTGTCTGACAGTATAGAAATTGTCAGTAGTACATTGCCCCCATAAACATACAGTACACGCAGGCCCAAACAAGCATGTGGGAGTCACTTAGTGACAGGGTAGTGTCAGTCACTCGCATCACTCAACAGGAACATTCCTATTCACATGATGGAGACAAATCCCAAGACAGATTGATTTTAGCAGCAAACTATAAGAATATTTTTATTTTTAATATTATTTACAATTTTGCTTTCAGTGCTCCTACACAATGCAATCCCCTTCATTGGTTTTGGCTTCCTGGACAATGCCATCATGATTGCGGCAGTAAGTGGTATGACTTTTTTAGGTGGTTGAATTTACATATTGTTTAGTTTTAAATTAGCATTTGAAATGTATTTTGTATTTCACATTGTAGATGGTCTATGGGAGGATAAATGGGAGCATTGAGATTTTGTTTTGTTTTTGAAAGTCAACATGAATATCTAACGCCAAGAAACAATTGTCAATGTAATATTTCTGCTTTTGACTTTTAGGGAACCCAGATTGAGTTGTCTATAGGGGTCACCTTTGGACTATCGACCATGGCAGGTAAGATTGATTGTGATCTGAAACATTCAAATGTAGCAGCAGCTCCCTCAATGGACATTGGTCGACTTGGAATACTTCAACATTCTGAGTGGTGCAGCGGTGTAAGGCATTGCATCTCAGTGCAAGAGGCGTCACTTCTGTTCCTGGTTCGAATCCAGGCTGTATCACATCCGGCCATGATTGGGAGTCCCAAAGGGTGGCACACAATTGGCCCAGCATCGTCCGGATTTGGCCGTCATTGTAAATAAGAATTTGTTTTTAACTGACTTGCCTAGTTAAATAAAGGTGAAATAAAATGTAAAAAAACAGCCTTACAGGGGTCAGTTATCTTACAGTATAAACAAAAGAGCAAAATAAACAGTCTAGATGTGGTATCCATGTGCTATGGATACCACATCAAAAGATACCCCTATCCTGATTTCAGAGTGAAACCAAAAGTACATATTGGGTTACCATCTGATTTGGAAGGTGATGATGGTATATCCAGTCTAGTAAATTCCACATCCTGTGACAGTAGATGGCATTCATTTTACCCTCCACTATGGGGCCTGATGGATTTTGTAGACTACTTTTTTGGAAGCATGTAGGCTACTGTCCCTGACTGGAATTCTTCAAATGACAAATACTTTTGTTTATTTGATGTCTGCTTTTTCCATTGATGGCTACGGCAGCTATTCCAATTGGGATAAAGAATCTCCCGAGAATTGTGGGATGCTTTTGTTTAGGCAGTATACCTTTGTTTAGAGTAGACTAATATGTTTCCCTCATGCCAAATTAATCTGTATTTAACTGATTGACCACTGAGCACATCTGATCAGTCCCAGACAACTGCTTTTGCAAGGCTTTGGATTCGTTAGACTGAGATACTCACATTCTGCTTATACTTTTCAGTACACCAAAACAAATTTCATGATGCAACACTAGTGTGTGGAACCGAATTCCTGGACCACTCTAGCACCTTGGGGTTCACTTTTGCATTATCACCACTATCCAAGAAATAACGGTTTAATCAGTGAGTACAAGAACATATAGATTCTTGCCAAATCCAATTCTCATAGTCAGCGCTGTCTAATGCTGGCTCATGTTAATACACATCGATCTAGTTGAATGCATTGTGCTTGAAATTGGCTCATCTCATCCATAATTTACCAAGTGCTATTATATAGTGCCACTACACATCCTCACCACAGTGCAATTTATGGTTGCTCCTTATCCCAGTGTGATGCACAAGCTGCGTTTTCACGTGCTGTCAGGGTTTAAAGCAGCCAGGTCTAAGTAGTTCCTTGGGCTGGTCAATATTGTGGCTGACTTTTGAGAGCTCCCTGATGCTAATGAAACGGAGTGATAATACAATTCAGTACACTGATCTAATTGCAAACTGTAGAGACAGTGGCTGAACTTAAAAAAAAAAAAAAAAAAAAAAAAAAGTGTCAACAGCCTCTCAGCATGTTTAAACAGAGATCAGAAGAACAGGAGCAGTTGTATTGAAAAAGATTGAACTGGTTTTGAGAATCATTTGGTTGAAAGACTATGCATAAACCTCTGTTATTCCCCTTCTGTTACAGCTGCAGCTCTTGGGAACTTGGTTTCAGACCTGGCTGGACTTGGGTAAGAGGACCAGCCACTCCTCCGTTAGGTCTAATATTTAGACTGTGATGGAACTATCAAAGCCGTGCAAGTACTTCAGGGGTGGGGATCACACGTTACTGGGTAGACTGGTATGATTATGAAATTAGTGTGTGAATTTATTTTCTGTGAAAATTTGACCTTGAAATGGAAGGGTAATAAAAAAAATGTACATGACTACCATCTGGGTTTCTTATATTGTCCTTCTGTGGGCAGTCTTGCAGGATACGTGGAAATCCTAGCTTCCAGGCTAGGGATGCAGGTTCCTGACTTGACCCCCAAGCAGGCAGACATGTGGCAGACCAGGGTTAGCTCCCACGTGGTGAGTGTTTAGAAATGATCTTTATGGGCTGGCCTAGTACTGGACTAAAAATCTTAATCTGGTTATGAGAAACTGGCCATATATAAATTGAGATATTTAGAGGATGGCTGGGTTACTAGTTATCCATGTTCAAAGAGTTATGATAACCTAATAAACATGCATTATTCTCAGGGAAAAGGCATTGGAGTCACAATCGGATGCATTCTCGGAATGTTCCCCCTGCTATTCCTAGGGGATGATGAAGATGAGCACAAGAAAAAAAAAGCACAAACAAACACCCCAAACTCTTAACAGCATGGTAACAATCTTTTTGGTCTCGAGTCAATTGCAACAAGCATCATCAGCATGATTTTAGTTGATCTCTATCTCTGAAAACCTTCTCTATTTCATTATATATGCCATTTACCAGACGCTTTTATCCAGTGACTTAGTCATGGGTGCATACATTTTACGTACGGATGGTCCCGGTAATCAAACCCACAATTCTGGCATTGCAAGCTCCATGCTCTACCAACTGAGCTACCAGGTAATCTTCTGAAAATCTATTATGAGCCATTAGGCTTATAAAGTAGTTGCATTTGATGGCAAGGTATTTTCGCAGGATGGATTTCGTTGAACATTTGTTTGAGATTAAGTTAAATCAATGTACACTACCGGTCATAAGTTTTAGAACACCTACTCATTCAAAGGTTTTTATTTTTACTATTTTCTACATTGTAGAATAAGAGTGAAGACATCAAAACTATGAAATGACACATATGGAATCAAAAAAGTGTTATATATTTTATATTTGAGATTCTTCAAAGTAGCCACCCTTTGCCTTGATGCACACTCTTGGCATTCTCTCAATCAGCTTCACAGTCTTGAAGGAGTTCCCAGATATGCTGAGCACGTGTTGGCTGCTTTTCCTTCACTCTGCAGCCCGACTCATCCCAAACCATCTCAATTTGGTTTAGGTCGGGGGATTGTGGAGACCAGGTCATCTGATGCAGCACTCTATCACTCTCGTTCTTGGTCAAATAACCCTTACACAGCCTGGAGGTGTGTTGGGTCATTGTCATGTTGAAAAACAAATGATAGTCCCACTAAGTCCAAACCAGATGGGATGGCGTATCGCTGCAGAATGCTGTGGCAGCCATGCTGATTTAGTGTGCCTTGATTTGTAAATAAATCACTGACAGTGTCACCATCAAAGCCCCCCCACATTATAACACCTCCTCCTCCATGCTTTATGGTGGAAAATACACATGCGGAGATCATCCGTTCACCCACACCGCGTCTTACAAAGACACAGCAGTTGGAACCAAAAATCTCCAATTTAGACTTCAGACCAAAGGACACGTTTCCACCAGTCTAATGTCCATTGCTCGTGTTTCTTGGCCCAAGCAAGTATTCTTCTTATTGATGTCCTTTAGTAGTGGTTTTTCAATTTGACCATGAAGGCCTGATTCACACAGTCTCCTCTGAATTCTTGATGTTGAGATGTCTGTTACTTGTGACTGTGAAGCATTTATTTGGGCTGCAATTTCTGAGGCTGGTAACTCTAATGAACTTATCCTCTGCAGCAGAGGTAACTGGGTCTTCCATTCCTGTGGCGGTCCTCATGGGAGACAGTTTCATGATGGCCCTTGATGGGTTTTTGCGACTGCACTTGAAGAAACATTCAGTTCTTGACATTTTCCGTAATTGACTGACCTACATGTCTTAAAGTAATTATGGACTGTCGTTTCTCTTTGCTTATTTGAGCTGTTCTTGCCATAATATGGATTTGGTCTTTTACCAAATAGGGCTATCTTCTGTATAACCCCCTACCTTGTCACAACAAGTGATTGGCTTAAACGCATTAAGGAAAGAAATTCCACAAATTAACTTTTAATAAGGCACACCTGTTAATTTAAATGCATTCCAGGTGACAACCTCATGAAGCTGGTTGAGAGAATACCAAAAGTATGCAAAGCTGTCATCAAGGAAAAGGGTGGTTACTTTGAAGAATCTAAAATGTTGTTTAACACTTTAGTGTTGATGTCTTCACTATTATTCTACAATGTAGAAAATAGTAAAAATAAAGAAAAACCCTTGAATGAGTAGGTGTTCTAAAACTTTTGACAGGTAGTGTATGTGATCATCATGAGTCATTGCAAGTTACTCAGACTCGTCCCTGTTGGCCCACTGATGGACTACACTGCAGTCAATTGGTTTACATTTATCATGGAGTTGTTGGAAGCTGAAATGAAAACACAAATCATGTTGTCAGTCTTCAAGTTTCACAATTTTGGCAAAAGATAAAACCAAGGAACACGTAAACTGCTACCTCAATGGTATTTTATTTTTGTTCTGATTGAAACATCAACAGGTTGAACTAGCTTGTACATCAAAGGATACGTCTTTTGTTTTCTGTACAATATATGATTTATTGATTTTGTTTATCAACAAGGAAAAAGGGATTACTTTATCATTTGAAAATCAGTTCACGAATGCTGTTTTATAGCACTACTAACCCAGTTTTTCAGATGCAAAGTTACAAACATACCTGTACTATACACACAGTACATTGAGTATGCATAATGCCCTGGGTTCCTAGGATGTCAACATCTTAAATTGGCTATCTATTATGCTAACGATTGCTAACTAGCCTTCACAATTATTTTAGCAAAGCCTAAACCTTTGAAGTGCCTCAAGTTTATTTGTATTTATTTTTTGACCTTTTTAAAAACAAGCACACAGATTTTATTTTGTGAAAGTATTTAACTTCATGTTTAAAAAAACAACTAAAAAGCGTCATTTTTAGTATGTAAATGTTAATCTGCTTTATTTTGGCGAAATTAAGGAAACCGTTTCTGAAGAAAGCTGAAGAATTAAGCGTAAATCTGCACTCACTACAGTATGTGTTCTAAAACAGGTTGGATTTATGTGCACAGAAGACGAGCAATACAATGTTTCTTAAAATGCAATTACTGCACCTATTATTTTGTTGCCAATATTATAGACTTTTTGTAGGATAGCTACGAATGTTTATCTGAGACAACCATTTACTTATGGTGGCCTAAAATCAGATTTTTTTTAATAGATGTAATCAAACTAGTCATATTTGTGTGAAAGGATATTCTTTGTTTTCTGTGTATTTGAATATCGGTATTCGTTTTCTCAGTTTGCCTTTTCTGATTTCAGTAAATGTGGTACTTAAACTGGAATGCCCCTCACCACACTGCTGTATTTCCTCATGAATTGTAATGAATGTTTATAATGACCCTTATTATTTAAACTATTATTGCTGTTGTCAGCAATGTACTTCGATGTAAAAACACTGTTGCAGCACAACCAGACTAATAAGAAAGTGTGCACCAAGGTGTAACAAATGGTTTGATAGTTTTTGTTTGAAAGCAATGAATGTTGTGGGTGAGGTAGTATTTCTGCAGTTTGGGCTTGATCTCTCTACATCCTTCTCTTTAGCACTAATCGCCATGCACAATTTCCTCACCTCTGCCCTCTGGTGGCTGAAACATTTTTATCTGCCTCAGCTCATTCTCCCTATTGCTATTCCTCCTGGCGTTCTCTGGTCTTGCTTGTTGCACCAATTTCCCCTCCTGTGGAATCTTTGTTTTTGCCTGATTTCCATCAATTATCTGAACAGCCATCTCCCCGTCTTTGCTATCCAACTCTTCGCTCTCCATTATTGGTTATTGCTCCACCATGATATCGCAGTAGATCTCTCCTCCTTGTATCATGTTTTTTCTTTGTCCCCATTAATGAACATGCAAGAAAGTATCATGCTAATAAAAGAACTACCGGCATTCATTTAAACAAATATGGACTTATCATCCAATGCTCTTCCCCACTACCATGTGCATAAAATGTATCTATGCTGCCATGTTTGCATTTTAAAATGTATACTTATACCATTGAAGAGAAAATACTTGTGTAAAAAGACTGATTGCTCTTGTATTTTGCAACAATGATTTAATAAAACATGCAAGCAATATTTTACGGTTCTATTACTTTTTATAAAACTGTTCTGTCCTGCCTCCCCCATCCCTGCTTTGTGCCTGTGCAAATGCAGGCTAAAGGGGTAACACCTTGCGATCTTGTTAAGGAACATTTGGCGTAATGGCTAAGGGGTTGGGAGTCGCTGGACCTAAGTTTTAGTCCTGCTTGGGGCCACCCCCCGAATGCTCTACAGTATTTTACAGGTGCTTAGTCAATACAAATGACAGAATAAAAATACTAACTTCTGTAATAACATTAAGTGAACAGGTCGCTAGACACGTGTTCCTTCAAAAATATACCTTTGCTAACCAAGTTTTTCTTTAAACTTGTATTTTGTTTTTACTAACAGTTCCTAACAATCTTTAGTTCATTGAACAGCTAGACAAGAGTTACTTAATTTCCCCCCTTGTGTCACCAGGTTTTTCTTTCAACTAGTATTTTGTTTTTATTACTGATTACTGGTGTTGCCAACAAGAACACAGGCGCATCTGTCAATCGTCCCATTGGGTGAAGGAAAAGTTTAGAATCAACCAACTGCTAATATCAATTCACAAAGAAATTAGCAGGGGAGGGATGAGACTGAACAAGTATGTACAGTACACGGCAATAAATGTTGGTGTTCAAAATGGTGTCTGTGTGAAGTATAAGCGATACTAGAATGGATGTGTGCTCCTTCACGAGAAAGAGGTAAACATACTAAATGTTTTGTAGAGGATCTAAAGATCTTTAAATACATTTCCAGTGGGTTGTATTGTATCCTGTACATGTTGGGCATATTCCAAGACAATTAAAACAAATACTGTACCAGTCAAATGTTGGCTGAAGCTCCTGATGACCGCTTGAGCCTCCAGGAACTCCTTTCCCCTTTTACTACCAATTTCATGCACCAGCTTGTCCAGGTCCATGGGGGTTGGAGAGAAGGATGGATGATTCCACCCCCAATTTCTCAAGCTGCATGATCTTGATAGAAGCCAATGCGAATTAGACAATATATTGGGGTTGTAAAGAGAGAGGTTGCAGAAGTTAATGGATGTATTTCTTCTTTCTTCAAAACATGGGGTGTATAGAACAAATATAATGAATTGAAAGTATCTATGGACCTTTATAATATTTCACTGCACAGTGCCTGATGCGAGTCCCACCATATGTCGTCTCATATGTCGTCGTACACTTTCTCACCTTGAATGCATTGATTTCATTATTCCTTTTACATTCATTTGTCTTTTTATTTTCATTGGTCTGACCTTATCAAACTCCAGACTATTGTTGCACTGCTCTGCCTCCTTTCTTAATTCCTCTTATCTTCAGAAATGGTGGCCCATCTCCCTGCAATCTGTTGCAGACTTCCTGGCATGCAACATGAGAGATTGAAGTAGGCTACATTAATAATACCTGCACTACAATGCAATTATGTGCAATGTGAAAAAATATATTCATATTCAATGTGGTCGTCATTTGAGTGAACGTTAACTTTTCGTAAACATTTGACATTTTTAGGATATAAACACAAACCTCCTTGTTGCATGAAGTCACTCCAAAAGATATTGTAGGCTGTCAGTCTTTTACTGGTGTGCAACTTATTTTTGGTGCCAGTGTGCACAACGCTCCTGTGGTTACGGATCCAGTTCTGATACACAAGAACAAAATATTACACCTATTACAAATGCACAAAAAACATTTTTTACATGTGTAATTTTAAGGCAATTAGTCTTATATGGATAAAATAGTTCCACGTTAAAACCAGATAAACACACAGCAATATTATATTTTCATAAAATTAAACAAGAAAATAAAAAAAAGACCAAACTCAAGCTCTAAACAACCATTTATCCATTGAACATTTAGACTTTGAATGAATTGACAAATATTCTGTAAATACATAGCCGACTCTAGTAGAACATATATCTTAACCTGTCGTTTAACCATAGCCTAATAAAAAAGAAAATCAGTCTGCAAGTTTTACATGTATTTAATTGACTCACATGAACTTCAAAAACATGTATAAATAACTTATTAGCATATTACCTACAGAAATAACAACAATCATGTTCAATCTTGTTACAAAGGACTTAAGCTCAGCTGTCTTGTAGAACATGTAGCAGGACCAATGAACATTTGAAAGCGACCAAATGGATATTTACCAGTATCAAAGGATATGGCCTTTGGGAAACAGCAAGTAATAATGCAAATAATGTATCTGGTATATAGACTGAAAAAAATATAACCGCAACATGTAAAGTTTTGGTACCATGTTTCATGAGCTGAAATAAAAAAGATTCCAGAAATGTTCCTTTCACACAAAAAGGTTATTTCTCTCAAATTTTGCACACAAATTTCTTTACATCCCTGTTAGTGAGTATTTCTCCTTTGCCAAGATAATCCATCCACCTGACAGGTGTGGCATATCAAGAAGCTGATTAAACAGCATGATCATTACACAGGTGCACCTGTGTAAAAGGCCACTCTAAAAGGTGCAGTTTTGTCACGACACAATGCCACAGATGTCTCAAGTTGAGGCAGCGTGCAATTGGCTTGCTGACTGCAAGAAGGTCCACCAGAACTGTTGCCAGAGAATTGAATGTTCATTTCTCTACCATAAGCCACCTCCAACGTTGATTTAGAAAATCCGGCAATACGTCCAACCGGCCTCACAACCATAGACCACGTGTAACCACGCCAGCCCAGGTCCTCCACATCCAGCTTCTTCTTTATTTCTGTCTGTAATAAAGCCCTTTTGTGGGGAAAACTCATTCTGATTGGCTGGACCTGGTTCCCCAGTGGGTGGGCCTATGCCCTCCCATGGCTGCGCCCCTGCCCAGTTGTGAAATCCATAGATTAGGGCCTAGTTTATTTATTTAAATTGACTGATTTCCTTATGATCTATAACTCAGTAAAATCTTTGAAATTGTTGCATGTTGCGTTTATATTTTTGTTCAGTATAATTAGTTTTACTTATGATCTCTCCAACCATGTGTGTCTTTTATGACCAACTGAACACAATCATTACAGTTTCATCTCTCACTTGGTGTTCTACAGTTTGCATTGCATTTGGATTAGATTTATTCACTGTCAGTCATGTAGGCTAAAAGCAGGTTCATTTTCAGAAAGCAAAATAACGTAAAAAAATAACGTAAAACTGGGAGGTAAAATATGTCTAAAAAACACAATACATTTTCTGTTGCAAAATGTTTCGCTATGGTGTACTCAGGTGAAAACACACATGGGTTGTGTTCAAAGTGTTTCCACTGCTCTTTATTTTTCCTATTCTAGTAAAATGCTGCTTCTCTCTCTCAGTGAATAAGCAAATGGGTCCTTGTGAGAGAGGCAGCTGAAATATTCACTCAATGAGGGCGTTGGTTTCCCATAGCATTGCGTGTGTTGGTAGAATCACAGGTTTGATGGACTAAAGTTCCAAACTGTTACTGAGGATATATCACTGTAATCATTTTTGTCAGCTTTACAAGAATGTAATGAAAAAAACTACAGCGCAAAGATCCAACACTGCAGATAATGGTTCATATGTTTTGTATAGTTACATAGCCTATGACTTAGGCTACAGTACATCTGTAACAAATGTGTTCCTCGAAAGGTGTTTGAGTACAGTAAGGTAGGATATCCTGCAAAATGTACTCATCATACTGTATGTTGTAATGCTGGGAGAGCCTGTCAATGCATACAATCTGGGGCACTTCCGGGCTCTGGCTGGGCCACTCAAGGACATTCAGAGACTTCTCCCAAAGCCACTCCTGTGTTGTCTTGGCTGTGTGCTTAGGGTCGTTGTCCTGTTTGAAGGTGAACCTTCGCCCCAGTCTGAGGTCTTGAGTGCTCTGGAGCAAGTTTTCATCGAGGATCTCTCTGTCAGAGTGACCATCGGGTTCTTGGTCACCTCCCTGACCAAGGCCCTTTTCCCCCCAATTGCTCAGTTTGGCCGGGAAGCCAGCTCTAGGAAGTCTCCACACTTCTTCCATTCCATTTAAGAATGATGGAGGCCACTGTGTTCTTAGGGAACTTCAATGCTGCAGAAATGTTTTGGTACCCTTCCCCAGATCTGTGCCTTGACATAATCCTGTCTCGGAGCTCTACGTACAATTCCTTCGACCTCATGGCTTGGTTTTTGCTCTGACATGCACTGTCAACTGTGGGACCTTATATAGACTGGTGTGTTTTTCCAAATCACGTCCAATCAATTGAATTTACCACAGGTGGACTCCAATTTAGTTGTAGAAACATCTCAAGGATGAGTCTCATAGCATACGGTCTGAATACTTATGTAAATAAGGTATTTCTGTTTTTTATTTTTAAGAAATTGTCAAAAATGTCTAAAAACCTGTTTTCGCTTTGTCATTATAGGGTAATATATTGTGTGTAGATTGATAAGGAAAATGTTTTATTTCATCCATTTCAGAATAAGTCTGTAACATAATAAAATGTGGGGAAAGTACTTATCCCAAATACTTATCAAACTGTCCCTGTTCTATCTCTGTACCCCTTCACCCAGAGGGATTGGCTGAAGTTACATAAATTCTATATAAGAAGTACCACTTTTTATATTTCATTTATCAATTATTTATTTATTATTATTATTATACAGTACATATCAATCGTAAATACATTGATCATGCATAAAAGCCATTGCGATATCCTTGCGACGAGTTCCCCATTTGAACGTTGTGCAAAGTCCTGTGTGAAGTCTGCTTCCTCACTCACATGTTCAGTTCTCTAGTCAGACACACACAGCTGCCCCAGTCATAAAGGCTTTGAGGCCGGGAGAGTGTGAGCTGTTGAGGGTGACCGCCATGCTCCCAGAATATAGCATCACTATGGCCAGATGTTCTCCTGTCCCCAAAGAGTTTCAGTGAGCTTAGAGCACATGGCTTCAGTATTAGCAACATCATGAAGAGCAGTGTGGTTGTTACTGACAAGGAGCATATGCTTGAGCTCATTAACCACCACATCATTAAGACTCAGCCACGCCTCCTTGTCCATCCAACACTTCCCTCATCTCCCAGCCCTTCTAACATGCTGACCAGACCGGACACGTCACGTGCACGAGCGTCGCAAAATAAATGTAGAAATCCATGTTATTCAATTATTGCACCCACACTGCTCGCGAGCGTCTGCGTTGACAAGGGCTAAAATAGAACTCCTTTCTATTTCTGCCGCAGATCGCGCTGAAAGTCCTGCCTTTCCCATCTCCTCATTGGTTTATAGAAGCAAGTACCCACGTGCCATCTCCTCATTGGTTATAACCACATGGGTAATTGAAAGACAAACTGTTTTCCCGGTAGTTGTGGTAATACTATGAAAGTTTAGATGCCGATCACCATATAAGTTCAACGATGAAAAAGCCTGGAAGGAGGAGAGATGACTAGAAACGATTCGGTTGGCCGTTTTATGTGTGGATTAATTTGTAGAGGACCTTGTGCAGTTCAGGTAAAATAACAACTCAATGTTTATATCCCAGGAGAAATTAGCTAGCAACAGCAAGCTAGATAAATAGGACAAATTAGCTAACAAGTGCAAGCTAACTAGCTAAATTGCCATACATGTTTTAATGCTTTTCGACCTGTCCCCAAATTAATGTCATTGGTTCATAGTTTGTTTTGATATTTTAACCTGCGTGTCGTGATCGCGTTTGGTGTGGGGGGACAAAATAAATGTATGCACGATAGAGCACGCACGTAGTCAGTTTGGGTTCGGTGTGATGCGACTAGTCCTGATGCTCCTCCCTCTTTTTCTCTCGCCCCGCTACACAGCTTCTCCCTGCAGGCGGTCACTGAGTCTGAGGTGCAAAAGGAGCTTCTTAAACTTCACCCTAATAAAAACATCTGGGTCAGATGGTTTAGATCCTTTCTTCTTTAAGGTTGCAGCCCATGTCACCACCGAGCCTCTCTCTCCTCTCTGGGGAGGTTCCCAGTGTTTCGAAGGCAGCCACAGTGCGTCCTTTATTTAAAGGGGAGATAAAGCTTTGATCCTAACTGTTATTTGCCAATTTCTATCTTGCCCTGTTTATCTAAAGTGTTGGAAAAACTCAATAAAAAACTGGCTGGCTTTCTTGGTGTCTATAGTATTCTCTCTGATATGCAATCTGGTTTCCGCTCTGGTTCTGGATGTGTCACTGCAACTTTAAAGATCCTAAATGATGTCACAACTGCCATTGACTCTAAGGAATGTTGTGCTGCTATCTTTATTGACTAGGTCAAAGCTTTTGATATGGTAGACCATTCCATTCTTGTGGGTTGGTCAAGGAGTATTGGTGTCTCTGAGGGGTCTTTGGCCTGGTTTGCTAACTACCTCTAAAAGAGTGCAATGTGTAAAGTCAGAATCAAGCAATCAATCAAATGTATTTATAAAGCCCTTCTTACATCAGCCGATGTCACAAAGTGCTACACAGCCTAAAACCCAAAGCAGCAAGCAATGCAGATGTAGAAGCATGGTGGCTAGGAACAACTCCCTAGAAAGGCAGGAACCTAGGAAGAAACCTAGAGAGGAACCAGGCTCTGAGGGGTGGCCAGTCTTCTGGCTGTGCCGGGTGGAGATTATAACAGTACATGGCCAAGATGTTCAAACATTCATAGATGACCAGCAGGGTCAAATAATAATAATCAAAGTGGTTGTAGAGGGTGAAACAGGTCAGCACCTCAGGAGTAGGTAGGAGATACCTACTACAACCCTCATCCTACACATACAGCACCCGTTCTGCCAGTCACATTCTGATAAAGGTTCTCAAAGCACACACATTCCGGGGTCCCACGTCTTTTCAGTTCGCTGCAGCTAGCGACTGGAACAAGCTGCAAAAAAACATTCAAAACTGTACAGTTTTATCATCTCCATCTCACATTCAAAGACACAATCATGGACACTCTTGTTGACACTATCACTCTTTGTAAAACTTAATTTCCCCAAACCACCAGATTTCATACAATAACCCTAGCCCAGCCTTAACATATGGTGGGTCGCGACGTGTCAGAGTAAATTTATAATTATTTCATGAATTACTGGAATTGATTTGGCCAAGTGCTTCTGCGCTCTCTGTTTAGTGCGCTCTCTGCTTAGCTGCGGTCTCATCAGTTTGTTAGCGGTGCGCATATGAGGGAGATGTCCGTGTGCTTCCCGGTTTATCCGGATCTTTTTCTTGAAGATCACTCCGCGACACACGCAGTGTTGCCAATTTAGCGATTTTTTCGCTTTATTTAGCAAGTATTCAGACCCCTCTAGCTACACATTTTCAAAACATCATCTAGCGACTTTTTCTGGTGTTATTGGAGACTGACGTGAAAGCTCAACGAGCAGCAGGTGCTGCCGAGGGCCCCACCTCCACCCCAAAGCACTCACAGGCGGCCCAGAGCAGGAGATGTTCACCCCTCCGCATCCAGACTGCAAATGAATCGTGCATGCGGGAAGCCGCCGCTGGCTGATCCCGCCCTGGCTTACATTCAGGGCGGGATGTAAATGTAAAATGTTCTTTGTCTAAAATAAATCACTGCACAAAAATAAATCACTGCATTTGACTCACACAGCCTCAGTCACTTATTCACCTTGTCCACTGTGTGTGTGCCTGAGTTCATTTGTAGTTCTAAACAGATTTAGGGTGTTTTTTACTCACTTTTTGTCTCTCCCACGACGTTATTCCTCTCTCCCACAGCGTCCATCACAATTACATGCACAGGGCCAATTATGCAAATTAGGTGATAACGTCATTTAGCGACTTTTAGGACAGCCAATAATAGCTACTTTCCTTACAACACTGCACTTGACATTCCCACCTGCCGCTGTCATCAAATTGAGTCATGTTAGCCACAAGTTCTGACAGCTCAATTGTCATGAAACGAGTTTCATGAGAGTTTCTCTCTCTTTCATACAAACTTATAACGAGGAGCGCCCACAATGTGTTTCGTGTGTGGAAGTGCTTAGTAATGAGTCTCTCATAATGAACAAATTAATAAAACGACACGTCCTGACCAAACATCCACAGCATGATGGTAAACCCATGGAGTTCTATCAGAACCGGACAGAATGCTTCAGGAAACAGTGCTTCAACAGTGGAAAGGAAAGTCAGCTAGCAAGGCATTGTTGTCATTTTATAACAGGCGATGATAAGCACAAATAAGGGAGTACTAACTAACTCTCATAGTAGTAGATGTGAGTTTCTCTTTCAAACAATCCCCTGGCCTTGTACACAGCTAATAGCTAACATTTGCCAAAGCAAGCTAGTTACTGATATTGCAACCCTAGTAACAGTACAGATGAAGATGAAAAAATCTGGCCTACTGTACATCTTACTGTAGAAATGATTGTTGAAATACAATAATAATTTGTATTCTTAACTGGAATAAACTGATTGGAGCAAGATGCTTTTTGAGCCAAACACACTCACACAGTTCTGGGTTGCTCATCTACAACAGGAAGCGGTCTCCTGCCTGACTGAGAAAGCTGTAACTTTATATGTTCTGGTCCAGTTTGGCACCACATACCTATGTGAGTCAGGGTTCTCAACTCTGACATACTTACAAAACAAGTACAGAAACAGTGTCAAAAACGGATAGTCAATATAGTCAAGAATAGACACGCCCTCATCAGGACTGTGTGTGTTTTCTGGTCTACATCTGTGTGATGTGATCAATCAGTTTTTTCCAGTTCAGAATAAAAAAAATATGTATTGTATTTTAACAGCAACAGTTCCAACCTAGACAGATATATAAGAGTGTTTTTAATGGGGAAAATAAACATTAATATATATTTATATGGATATTTAATTTAATTGTTATTTGTTTTTGTCTGTATTGCATTTATTTTAAGCATAATGGCAATGAAATGTACCTATATTTATGTATAGTTGCATATTTTCCTAAGCTTGGGTCCCAGGAAAACACAGCATTTCTAATTTGGGTCCCAGGCTGAAAAGGTTTAAGAACCCTTGCCCTAGCCAGATGTTTGAAATTAAATAAAGATTGATACATTAAATCATTAAATACTATTGTTTTACTCAGTTTTTCCATGAATAAAGAAACACAAAGTCTTTATAATTCTTGAAATAAAGAATACATAGGCCTACAATTTGAGGTAGCTACACATGAATATGAGTTAGGAGTAGGCAGGACTGAGTGGTCCAAACAGTTTGTGTTTTAGAAAGGTTGGTTTCTTTGCTATTGTAATTAACAATAGCACTGATGGAAAAGAAGTCGCAGAAGATAAAAGTAGTAGCACCAGCATCAGAAAAGTTATTGGGAGTGAAAGACTCTACGGCAGAAAAGGTACAGGTGTTGAAAGAAGGCTTGACTTTATAGCCTTCATTGGAAAGGTTATCAACCGGACTGCGTTGGTGGAGAGAACAGCCAAGTTGAAGATCATTGTTGAAGCAGCAACATATTTTTTAGGAGTAACACGTTACTGTCGCCATGATTGTTGATATGTTGACTCCTAATAATACTAATGATGATAATTAGAGTTATGGTTTTTGTTATCCTTCAGTGGAATGCCAGAAGACTTACTGCTAACGGTTAGGAGTTTAAGAAATATGCAATTGATTCAGAGATCAAACCTGATGTGATATGTGTTCAAGTAACATGGCTTCACACCTCACACTGGCTTCTAACTATATTACATCTATGTGTGAAGGTAATGGAATTAATGATTCTACTGTTGGAAGTGATCATTTCCTGATTTGGTGTACCATGAACATTGATGCTACAATCATTTCTTAAAGTCTGTTGGAGAGTTGTCTTTAGAGAGGCCGGTTGATGTAAACTCAGCAAAAAAAGAAACGTCCTCTCACTGTCAACTGCATTTATTTTCAGCAAACTTAACGTGTAAATATTTGTATTAACATAAGATTCAACAACTCAGACGTAAACTGAACAAGTTCCACAGACATGTAACTAATAGAAATTGAATAATGTGTCCCTGAACAAAGGGAAGATCAAAATCAAAAGTAACAGTCAGTATCTGGTGTGGCCACCAGCTGCATTAAGTACTGCAGTGCATCTCCTCCTCATGGACTGCACCAGATTTTCCAGTTCTTGCTGTGAGATGTTACCCACTCTTCCACCAAGGCACCTGCAAGTTCCCAGACATTTCTGGGAGGAATGGACCTAGCCCTCACCCTCCGATCCAACAGGTCTCAGACGTGCTCAATGGGATTGAGATCCGGGCTCTTCGCTGGCCATGGCAGAACACTGACATTCCTGTCTTGCAGGAAATCATGCACAGAACGAGTAGTATGGCTGGTGGCATTGTCATGCTGGAGGGTCATGTGAGGATGAGCCTGTAGGAAGGGTACCACATGAGGGAGGAGGATGTCTTCCCTGTAACGCACAGCGTTGAGATTGCCTGCAATGACAACAGGCTCAGTCTGATGATGCTGCGACAAACCGCCCCACACCATGACGGACCCTCCTCCTCCAAATCGATCCCACTCCAGAGTACAGGCCTCCGTGTAACACTCATTCCTTCTACGATAAAAGCAAATCCGACCATCACCCCTGGTGAGACAAAACCATGACTCGTCAGTGAAGAGCACTTTTTGCCAGTTTTGTCTGGTCCAGCGACGGTGGGTTTGTGCCCATAGGCGACATTGTTGCCGGTGATGTCTGGTGAGGGCCTGCCTTATAACAGGCTTACAAGCCCTCAGTCCAGCCTCTCTCAGCCTATTGCGGACAGTCTGAGCACAGATGGAGGGAGGGATTGTGCGTTCCTGGTGTAACTCGGGCAGTTGTTGTTGTCATCCTGTACCTGTCCCGCAGGTGTGATGTTCGGATGTACCGATCCTGTGCGGGAGTTGTTACACATGGTCTGCTACTGTGAGGACGATCAGCTGTCCGTCCTGTCTCCCTGTAGGGCTGTCGTAGGTGTCTAACAGTTCGGACATTGCAATTTATTGCCCTGGCCACATCTGCAGTCCTCATGCCTCCTTGCAGCATGCCTAAGGCACGTTCACGCAGATGAGCAGGGACCCTAGGCATCTTTCTTTTGGTGTTTTTCCCAGAGTCAGTAGAAAGGCCTCTTTAGTGTCCTAAGTTTTCATAATAGCTGTTAGTGTCTTATAGACCGTTCCACAGGTGCATGTTTATTAATTGTTTATGGTTCATTGAACAAGCATGGGAAACAGTGTTTAAGAAAATAATGAATGGTTACTGTCTTTTTTTTGCCATTGAAAAGGCTTATGACACTATGTCGAGAGAAGGTCTACTGATTAAGATGGAAAGACTTGGTGTTGGTGTGAGATTATATAACTGGGTTTTGGCCTTCTTATTGAAATCGCTCTTTTCGAGTTAAAATAGAACCCATTTTATCTGATGCCTATGGAGTTGACAATGTTATTCCTCAAGGCATTGCTATCCGTCCTATTTTGTTCAACATTATGATTAATGATGTGTTTTCGAATGTAGGTAGGGGTATTGGGGCTTCCCTATGGAGCTATTTGGAAGAGGGGAAGGAATGTCATGTGATTAAATCTATTCAACAAGCTATAGTGTATGTTGAAAGATGGTTAATTGACTGGGGTTTTAAATTGTCTGTGGCGAAGTCTTCTTGTATGTTCTTCTCAAAGAAGAAAGTTGCTGATAATATACAGTTGTTTCTGTATGGACAGCCTATGGGGAGGCTTTCTGAGTACAAATACTTGGGTCTATGGTTCAATGAGCGATATACATGGAAAGATCATGTTATAAATGTTGAAACAAAGTGTAAGGAGGTGGGGAATGTTATACGCTCGGTCTCTGGTTATGAATGGGGTGCTGACAGACAATCGTTGATGGATATTTATAGTTCTCTGATCAGGATGACAATTGATTTTGAGTGTATGGTTTATGGAACAACGGCAAAGACATGGCTTCAGAGGCATCATCCAGTATCCAGTATATAGCTTTAAGGATATGTATTAGTGCATTTAAATCAACATCTGTATGTGCCTTACTAGTGGAGGCAGGTGAGATGCCTTTGGATATACAGTACCAGTCATGTTTGGACACACCTACTCATTCAAGGGTTTTTCTTTACATGTACTATTTTCTACATTGTAGAATGCCAAAAGTGTGCAAAGCTGTCATCAAGTCAAAGGGTGGCTACTTTGAAGAAATTCAAATATAAAATATATTTTGATTTATTTAACACTTTTTTGGTTACGACATGACTCCATGTGTGTTATTTCATAGTTTTGATATCTTCACTATTAATCTACAATGTAGAAAATAGTAAAAATAAAGAAAAACCCTGGAATGAAACTTTTGACTGGTACTGTACGGCATAAAAAAATTGTCATTAGCTTAATGGGTTAGGTTGAAAGGCTGTGAGGTTGTGCATCCCACTGCTACTGTTCTAGATGACTGTTGGGAATATACTAGTAGGCAAGACAGTGGTTTTGGTTGGACAGTTGGAAAGCTTGCTGATGAGAGTGGTTTGAGGGAGTTGGAAGATGGCCCTTCTGTGGTGATAGGGGACGTTCCTCCATGGTTACTCCCAGATCCTGTTGTTGATCTAACCTCGGTAGAGGAAAATAAAGATGGTCAGAAGTCAGTGATATAAGGAAACAGGCTGACAATTACATTGGTAGAAGTTATGTTTTTTTTACTGCTTTTCCAGATAGTGGGCGCATAAGAGCAGTCATTTACATTCCTTGAATTGATGTTAATATATGTAGAAGACCAACAGATTAACTTTCAGTATACTCAGTTGAACTGTTGGTGATAGTAGTTTCCCTCCAGTGGGTGGAGGATGTACAACATGTTAGAATTATAGTATGCTCAGATTCTCTGTCCTATTTGCATAGTTTATCATCTGGTAAATCTAATAGCAGTTACCTACTATTGGAGGTATTCATTTTATTATGGAGAATTGAGAGACTGGGTGTAGTAGTGAGATTCTGCTGGGTCCCAGCACATTCAGGTGTGGAAGGGAATGAAGTTGTAGACCATTTGGCCAAAATAGCTTTGAAACAAGATATAATTTACATGAATGTTCCACTGTGTAGAAGTGAGGCCAAATGTAAAATCAGAGCCATTTTGATAGATGTGTGGCAGAAGAGATGGGACTCTGAGCCCAAGGGCAGGCATTTATATGCCCTCCAAAGAAAGGTCAGTGGACCAATATTCAAAGGTCCGATTAGGAAGGAAGAGGTGGTGTTTGCTCGATTAGGACATTGTACATTAAACTTGTCATTACATCTGGTTGGCAAGCATGTTAATGTGTTTTGTCTGGAGTGTATGGTGGATTGAAACAGTGGAGCATGTGCAATATTGTTGTAAGTGTGTTGAAGAGAGGGAAAGATTGATGTTGGAAGGGATTTGGGGGAGGGTCTATTAGAAGTTAGTAGGGCTGTTTTTTATTTTATACTTCTGAGTTAGGTAGGAGGATTTAGAAATGTTGTAAACCGTGATTGACCACACACTCCAGCACAGTAGGTGTCGGCATACGCCTTGTTTGCGGACTGCCATTATATCATAGAAGAAGCCGTGTCGTCTGCCGAAAACTCACGCAAAGAAGAAGCGGCACGTTGTTAACGTGATAGTGTAGTAGCAGAGAATTTGTGACTACGTTTTAGACCGTAGCTCTGGCCACAACAATATAGCTGAAATTGATTGATTATACGATGGAAAGCGACACCGAGATGGAGGACTTCGATAGCAGCGAGGAGGGAAGCAATTGGTCTGATGATAGTTACCTTGCAGACGAAGACTTCAGCTTCGACTATCAGGAGGGGGTGGATCCACACGAGGACGCGTAAGTAGGAATAATCACTCCCAGAGCGCATACTGTATGTACCCAGTCAACACACCCGGGGGCCGAAATCTCACCGAAACAGTCAGAACCATTTTACCACAGAGAGAACAATGAGAGATTTTACCCGATCTATACATGTGAAAGAATCCGCTTGGCATTTCCACTGGAAGCCAGTGGGAGAAGATCGATAAGGCCGCCGACATTCTGCACATTGTCTAATCGATTAAACATTTGATGCCAATACAGTTTTCTGTTCCCAAAACTATAATCTGTTACGAACAGTGTGGACTATGTTTAGTAGATTTGACCCTTTGCCATTGTTTAGAGACGCGCAAAGGCAAATTGAGTTATTGCGCACTTCAGAGTAGGCGTTCCCTAACAGAAATATGCAAACGTTTGTTAGAACGCGCCAATAGGATCTCGCTATCTCGTGCTTGACTCTGCCCACCTCCTTGCCCGTTCTGCCCACTAGGATTAATCTGTTCACATTGGAAACGACAAACCATCTTGAGTAGGTGTGTCCAATCTTTTGCTGGTACTGTACATCAAAGGGAGATTTGCTTCCCTTGGAAGACCTGGAGAGAGAATTCCAACAGTCAACCATTTATGTTTGAGTCGTTGTGTGTATAGCAATCTATATAGCTTGGTAGCGTTAGCCAATTTGTCAGGCAATGTTTTTTTTACATTGTCACTAAAGGATGGTTGGCAATTATACAGGAATTTTGCACACACCTTCCCAATCAATCAATCAATCAATCAAACGTATTTATAAAGCTCTTCTTACATCAGCTGATGTCACAAAGTTATGTACAGAAACCCAGCCTAAAACCCCAAACAGCAAGCAATATGCAGGTGTAGAAGCACGGTGGCTAGGAAAAACTCCCTAGAAAGGCCGGAACCTAGGAAGAAACCTAGAGAGGAACCAGGCTATGAGGGGTGGCCAGTCCTCTTCTGGCTGTGCCGGGTGGAGATTATAACAGAACATGGCCAAGATGTTAAAATGTTCATAGATGACCAGCAGGGTCAAATAATAATAATCACAGTGGTTGTAGAGGGTGCAACAGGTCAGCACCTCAGGAGTAAATGTCAGTTGGCTTTTCATAGCCGATTATTCTGATTATCTCTACCCCTCCTGCGGTCTCTAGAGTTGAAAACAACAGGTCTGGGACAGGTGGCACGTCCGGTGAACAGGTCAGGGTTCCATAGCCGCAGGCAGAACAGTTGAAACTGGAGCAGCAGCACGACCAGGTGGACTGGGGACAGCAAGGAATCATCAGGCCATGTAGTCCTGAGGCATTACCCTAGGGCTCAGGTCCTCCGAGAGAGAAAAAAAGAGAAAATTAGAGAGAGAGCGAACTTAAATTCACACAGGACACCGAATAAGACAGGAGAAATACTCCAGATATAACAGACTGACCCTAGCCCCCCGACACATAAACTATTGCAGCATAAATACTGGAGGCTGAGACAGGAGGGGTCGGGAGACACTGTGGCCCCATCCGATCATACCCACGGACAGGGCCAAACAGGCAGGATATAACCCCACCCACTTTGCCAAAGCACAGCCCCCACACCACTAGAGGGATATCTTCAACCACCAACTTACCATCCTGAGACGAGGCTGAATAAAGCCCACGAAGATGTCCCCCACGGCACCCAAGGGGGTGGGCGCCAACCCGGACAGGAAGATCTTATCAGTGACGCACCCCTCCTAGGGACAGCATGGAAGAGCACCCGTAAGCCAGTGACTCAGCCCCTGTAATATGGTTTGAGGCAGAGAATCCCAATGGAGAGAGGGGAACCGGCCAGGCAGAGACAGTAATGGCGGTTCTTTGCTCCAGTGCCTTTCCGTTCACCTTCACACTCCTGGGCCAGACAACACTCAATCATAGGACCTACTGAAGATATGAGTCTTCAATAAAGACTTGAAAGGTCGAGAACGAGTCTGCGTCTCTCACATGGATAGGCAGACCATTCCATAAAAATGGAGCTCTATAGGAGAAAGCCCTGCCTCCAGCTGTTTACTTAGAAATTCTAGGGACAGTAAGGAGGCCTGCGTCTTGTGACCGTAGCGTACCTGTAGGTATGTACGGCAGGACCAAAATCGGAAAGATGGGTAGGAGTAAGCCCATGTAATGCTTTGTAGGTTAGCAGTACAACCTTAATCAGCCCTTGCCTTAACAGGAAGCCAGTGTAGAGAGACTAGCAATGGAGTAATATGATCACATTTTTTGGGCTCTAGTCAGGATTCTAGCAGCCGTGTTTAGCACTAACTGAGGTTTATTTACAGCTTTATCCGGGTAGCCGGAAAGCAGCGCATTGCAGTAGTCTAACCTAGAAGTGACAAAAGCATGGATACATTTTTCTGTAACATTTTTTGGACAGAAAGTTTCAGATTTTTGCATTGTTACGTAGAAGGAAAAAAGCTGTCCTTGAAACAGTCTTGATATGTTCGTCAAAAGAGAGATCAGGGTCCAGAGTAACGCCGAGGTCCTTCACAGTTTTATTTGAGACGACTGTACAACCATCAAGATTAATTGTCAGATTCAACAGAAGATCTCTTTGTTTCTTGGGACCTAGAACTTGCATCTCTGTTTTGTCCGAGTTTAAAAGTAGAGCATTTGCCACCATCCACTTCCTTATGTCTGAAACACAGGCTTCCAGGGAGGGCAATTTTGGGGCTTCACCATGTTTCATCGAAATGTACAGCAGTGTGTCGTCCGCAAAGCAGTGAAAGTTAACATGTTTCTGAATGACATCACCAAGAGGTAAAATATATAGTGAAAACAATAGTGGTCTTAAAACAGAGCCTTGAGGAACACTGAAATTTACAGTTGATTTGTCAGAGGATAAACTATCCACAGAGACAAACTGATATCTTTCCGACAGATAAGATCTAAACCAGGCCAGAACTTGTCCGTGTAGACCAATTTGGGTTTCCAATCTCTCCAAAAGAATGTGGTGATCGATGGTATCAAAAGCAGCACTAAGGTCCAGGAGCACGAGGACAGATGCAGAGCCTCGGTCTGACGCCATTAAAAGGTAATTTACCACCTTCAAGTGCAGCCTCAGTGCTATGATGGGGTCTAAAACTTGACTGAAGTTATTCCATAAAAAATCTGATGTTTCTATCTACAATAGTCATTTACAACATTAACAATGTCTACACTGTATTTCTGATCAATTTGATGTTATTTCAATTGGGGGGAAAATTTACTTTTCTTTAAAAAACAAGGATATTTCTAAGTGACCCCAAACTTTTGAATGGTAGTGTATATTTTGCTCAAATATATGTTTTGTACTTTAGTGTGTGTACTTTGGTGTATTTATACCTGGAATATCGCTTTAACAGGAAAAGTAAAAACATCGCTGGAGTCTATTTATTTATGCCCTATGGGACTCCCAATCACGGCCGGTTGTGATACAGCCTGGAATTTAACCAGGGTCTGTAGTGACGCCTCTAGCGCTGAGATGCAGTGCCTTAAACCGCTACGCCACTCGGGAGCCCCATTTTAAAAGAAGACAGACTGCGGATCTGACTTTTCTGGACCCCGCTTCCCGGCGGCTGGGGCTTTTGCGCATGTGCAGGATTCTCTACTTTGCACATATTCTCTGCGCTATACGTAGAGAACCTCGCTAATTTCTCTCATTCAATCGTGATTTGCGAAGGATGATTATTCTTTTTTTTCTGGTGAAACATGCAGCATCTGCATATCAACCAGATGATCTTAATAAACTGTAGCATAGTCTACCTGTATTTAGTTAGTTTAGGTTAAATCAAAGCACATCTTTTGCCTAGTGGAGTAGAGGATCCTGCACATGCGCAGAGGCTTCGGGAGCTTTAGCAGTCGGGAGGAAAGGTCCAGAAAAGTCAGATCCGCAGCCACTCCATTAAAAAGATCTGAAATCAAAATGACATACTTGAAAAATGAATTCTCATTTCTCAGATTTTTTATTAAATTTTTTAGAAACTATTTGACAGACATATTTCTCAGTTTGTAAACCTAACAGATTGATGTTAGACGGTGGGTGTCGGCCGCATTGAAGTGACATGAAATGTTGATGTGTGAATGTGGAACCATGTAGACGACAGCAGTAGGAGATGGTAAATTAATTGTGTTCTGTTGTCTAGTCCTAAGTAATAGTGTTGACTTAGTGAATTGCATTATTGTAAACATGTTCATATTTATCTTCATAGTCTTGATTGGGAAGAGGACTCAAATGAATCAGCAGGCGACACACCACCCAGAGTCACACCAAGGAAAGAAAGCCAATCTGAGAGCGGGGTAAAGTGTTCTGATTCTCCAGAAGAACCATGGTTACCATGCAAAGGTTCACAGTCAACAAGGACATCAAGGTATTTACAAACTTTCATAATCCTTCAGTGTTTCCGCTATAGTCATTTAGCTGCAGTCATCGATATTTGACTCGCTGTATTTTTCTATTATCAAGACACCTGCTGGTAACTCTTAACTTGTTAGGACAGGTCATGAGGTGTCCTAAGTATCTGTAGACTAGGTGTGACTCTTATGACTAAAGAGACTTCATGCATAGTTTTTATTTTTACCCATAAGAGTAGGAGTAAAATGTCTATTCTCGGCACTTACAACCAAAAATCTGAAATGTCCTGCCTGTGTAAATGAAGCCTAACAAATCTGAGACCATATTCAGCCTTAGATGTCGTAGAGCCAATATGCCTATAGAAAGTCTACACCCCCTTTCAACATTTCACAGTTTGTTGCCGAATAGCCTGGAATTAAAATACATTAAAATAGTGTTCCCATTGATCTACACATCCCACCCCACAACTTCCAAGTGAAACATATATTCATATATATATTTTTTTAATCTATAAAAAACAAAAGACTGAAATAGCTTAGTATGATAAGTGTCCCCCCCTTGTCATAGTAATCCTACATTTTCTTGGGCGTAACCAATCACCTTCAAAATCACACACCAAGTTAACTGGCCTCCACCTGTGTTAAATTGTAGGGATTCACATTATTTCAGGAGTTCCTGTATGTTCCTTCTGCTGGGTAGTGAATTGCAAAACAAACACTCAACCATGAGCACCAAGGAGCTTTTAATAGAACTCCAGGACAAAGTGGTGGAAAGGCACAGGTTCCTTGAATATCACTTGGAGCACGATCAAAACGATTATTAATAAATGGAAGGTGTGTGGCACCACCAAGACCCTGCGTAGATCAGGCCATGCCTCCAAAATGGATGACAGAGCAAGTAGGAAACTGATCAGAGAGACTACCAAGAGTCCAACGGCAACTTTGAAAGAGCTACAGGCTTTTATGGCCAAGATTGGTCACAGTGTGCATGTCAAATCAAATTTTGTTGGTCACATACACATATTTTGCAAATGTTATTGCGGGTGTAGCGAAATGCTTGTGTTCTTAGCTCCAATAGTGCAGTAGTATCTCACAATACACACATCTAAAAGTAATATAACGTAATTAAGAAATATATAAATATTATATTGAGCAATGCCAGTGGCATTGACTAAAATACAGTAGAATAGAATACAGTATATACATATGAGATGAGTAAAGCAATACGTAAACATATTAAAGTGACTAGTGTTCCATTTATTAAAGTGGCCAGTGATTCCAACTCTATGTATATAGGGCAGCAGCCTCTAAGGTGCAGGGTTGCATAACCGGGTGGAAGCCGACAAGTGAAGGCTGTTTAACAGTCTGATGGCCTTGAGATAGAAGCTGTTTTTCAGTCTCTCGGTCCCAGCTTTGATACATCTGTACTAACCTCACCTTCTGGATGATAGCGGGGTGAGCAGGCTGTGGCTCGGGTGGTTGATGTCCTTGATGATCTTTTTGGCCTTCCTGTGACATCTGGTGCTGTAGGTGTCCTGGAGGACAGGTAGTTTGCCCCTGGTGATGCGTTGGGCAGACTGCACCATCCGTTGCGGGTGGTGCAGTTGCCGTACCAGGCGGTGATTCAGCCTGACAGGATGCTATCAATTGTGCATCTGTAAAAGTTTTAGGGGCCTAGCCAAATTTCTTCAACCTCGTGATTTGTAGAGGTGCTGTTGCATCTTCTTCACCACACTGTCTGTGTGGGTGGACCATTCAGTCTGTCTGTGATGTGTACGCAGAGGAACTTTCCACCTTCTCCACTGCGGTCCCGTCGATGGGGATAGGGGGGTGCTCCCTCTGCTTTTTCCTGAAGTCCACGATCAGCTCCTTTGTTTTGTTGATGTTGAGATTATTTTCCTTGCCCCACTCTGCCAGGGCCCTCACCTCCTCCCTGTAGGCTGTCTCGTCATTGTTGGTAATCAGGCCTACTACTTTTGTGTCGTCTGCAAACTTGATTATTGAGTTGGAGGCGTGCGTGGCCACGCAGTCATGGGTAAACAGGGAGTACAGGAGGGGGCTAATCACACACCCTTGTGGGGCCCCTGTGTTGAGGATCAGCGAAGTGGAGGCGTTGTTTCCTACCTTCACCACCTGGGGGTGGCCTGTCTGGAAGTTCAGGACCCAGTTGCACAGGACGGGGTTCAAACCCAGGGCCCGGAGCTTAATAATGAGCTTGGAGCATACTTTGGTGTTGAATGCTGAGCTATAGTCAATGAACAGCATTCTTACGTAGGTAGTCCTCTTGTCCAGTGCGATGGCGATTGCATCGTCTGTGGCTCTATTGGGGCGGTAAGCAAATTGAAGTGGGTCTAGGGTGTATGGTAGAGGTGATATGATCCTAAACTAGCCTCTCAAAGCAATTCATGATGACATAAGCGAGTGCTATGGGGCAATAGTCATTTAGTTCAGTTACCGTTGCTTTCTTGGGTACAGGAACAATGGTGGACATCTTGAAGCAAGTGGGGACAGCGGACTGGAATAGGGAAGAGATTGAATATGTACGTAAACACTAGTGGTGCACCGATATGACATTTTTGTCCGATACCGATATCCAATATTTTCCTTGCCCCAAAAAAACGGTACCGATAACCAATATTTAACATTTTAGCAGCCTTTTTATGCATTCTAGTACAGTTAAATAGTTAAAACACACACATGGATGCAGTGGTCTAAGGCCCTGCATCTTAGTGCAAGAGGCATCACTACAGTCTCTGGTTAGAATCCAGGCTGTATCACATCCGTCGTCCTAATCAGTTCTCAACTGACTTGCCTAGTTAAATAAAGGTTACACACACACAACACTGACCAAAATGTTATTTTGTTGGCATTTACATATGTCCCCATTACCAGTAAAAGATCATCAAAACCTATTTCTTTCACGTATTTGCTGTGCTGTTTCGTTGTTCAGTCGTTTCATTTCTATATAACGCCGTTTGGGTCTTTGCATGTCAAAAAAGATACACGTCAAATAACACTATTTGTCGTGTCAAATAAGCGTGTTGACCAATCAGGACCTGAATATGACTGCACGTCACAATAATTGAACGTGTTCAATATTTTTTTACATAGTTATTACACATTGATTACACAATCACTCGTGTTTCATTTGTCACAACGATTCATCGATATGTATGCTATGATGCTGGTAAAGTTGTTTCGCGTGCCTACTGTGCTGGTCATAAAAAAAGCTAGCTAGCTCATGGATGCAAACAATGTTCTTCCCGAAAAACATAGCAAAACGACATCTGTTTCAGTAGCTATAGTTAGCTAGCTAACTGTATAGCTAGGTGTCATCATCTAAAATAACCCTAATTTATAAGACAGTTCTTATTTGATTAATGGTGATGGGACCCATCTATGTGAAGCTAGCCACAATAAGGATTATCCACAATAGTGGCCTTTGGTTAGCCTTCAAAATAAAAGTATGTAATTGACAGTGATGCAAATGAATACAAATAGTAGAATCATGCCATAATTTCATGCTAAACGAGGTTGAAATGTTATATAAAATCAACAAAAGACAGTAATTTCTAATTTGACAACCTGTTGAAATCACACTGGATGTATTATACTTTAGAATTGCGTTGTGGGCAAACTTATTTCACTGTACAGCCTTACCTATGGTTTGTGGATCACTGACATGGGTATCAGTCTACTCAGTGACACCGAGAACATCAGCATTGTAGCTGTTATTGCGGGACTGTGAAACAACTGTGAATTGAGCCACATTGTCAACCTATGTGTATTGAACACTATTCCCGAGGAAAAACTGCATGGATGTTTTGGAGTCTGATAACTCTGAAGAGGAAAAAATATATTGGCTGTTGAGCAGACTGATACCCCATTTCATTGATCCTCAAACCTTAGGTAAAGCTGTACAGTGCGATATGAATGTCAATACATAGAAAAGGCTAACTGGGTAGGTGATTTCACACAGTCACAGTCCCACGATTAGAGCTACAACTCTAATATTTGCGTAAACTCTTCAGTTGTGTTCTGTGGGTGTCACCAAGTAGACTGATACCCCATTTCATTGCTTCACATTCCAACCCTGTTTAACATTATCTAGTCAAAATATGGCGTGATTCCAACAATTGTAACCTTCTGCATCACTTTCAAATAGGTACTTTTATTTTAAAGGCAAACCGTAAATTCCACTATTGTGCCTAATCCTTATTGGCTAGCTTCACAACACAATCCGGTCAGGTCGAGCCTCACTAGCCAGATGAAGCTAGCTGGCCGCTTATAAGGTTAGCTTCGGGCAACAGGGTTAAGTAGCTGGCTGTTCAATTTCAAAAGGCGAACAACAAGTGACTACCTAGCTTATACTTAAAAGGATTCCTAAATCATTGCTAAGAATAGTGAAAATGACTGCAGTTTCTACTGGTCATTGTTTTCAGTCTGGTTGTATTGGTGCTATCTAGGTACCAAGCTTAAGCTAGTTAGCTACCCCAGAAATTGCGATCGAACAAATAATGCTTTATTACCAACACGGTATTGTAAACACATAGCCAGTGTTTGCTTGTTTGTAGACTCTTTCTTTTTGTACAGCTTTGACAGTGTTACTGATATTAGTGGTGGCGTTTGGCTTGGCTTGCACGTGCAAATTCAGAACACACAACATTCTATAATAGAAGTGTTATTTGATATGTCAAATTTAAAAGCGTATTTATCGCGTCAAATAGTGGTATCTTTTTTGACACGCAAAGATCCAAACGGCGTTCCATAGTATGTTGTGAAGCTAATAGCAGTGACGCTTTTACTGTGTAACTCCGGTAGGGCAACATCTGAACAATAGCGCACTTGGTAACGTTAGTGTGTACCGGTGGTCGAACAGTCGCTACGGCCAACATCACCCATGACAGAGAAAGGGCAATGATTTCCATTATCTTGTCATTAATGGATTTCTCCTTTGAGTTGTCTTGATGCAATTTTCTTACTCTTTCAAATGACTGCTTGACTTGTTGACTGCTCGATCCACACAGAAGACATTGTGGGCTAGGTTAGGAAGGCTGTGTTGCACATGTAGCGCTACATTTTACGTGGCATCATTAGTCATGTACCTAGTTTATATAGGTATGCATGTCAGCTTTGACATCGGTTTTTCACATCAGCGTTAAACTAGACATCGGGCCGATACCGATGTTGGCATTTTTAGCTAATATCATCCAATTCCGATATGTTCACCGATATGTCGTGCATCACTAGTAAACACTCCAGCCAGCTGGTCTGCGCATGCTCTGAAGACGAGGCTTGGGATGCCGTCTGGGCCGGCAGCCTTGCGAGGGTTAATACGCTTAAATGTCCTACTCACGTCGGCCACCGAGAAGGAGAGCCCACAGTCCTTGTTAGCGGGCGGTTGCACGGCGTTATCCTCATAGCGGGCGAAGGTGTTTAGCTTGTCCGGAAGCAAGACTTCGGTGTTCGCAACATGGCGGGTTTCCCCTTTGTAGTCAATGATTGTCTGTAGACCCTGCCACATATGTCTCGTGTCTGAGCCGTTGAATTACGACTCCACTTTGTCTCTGTACTGACGTTTTGCCTGTTTGATTGCCTTACGAAGGGAATAACTACACTGTTTGTATTCGGCCATATTCCCAGTCACCTTGACATGGTTAAATGCGGTGGTTCGCGCTTTCAATTTTACGCGAATGCTGCCATCTATCCATGGTTTCTGGTTTGGGTAGGTTCTAATAGTCACATTGTACCCAGTCACCTATACACTTCCTGAGGAACTCAGTCACCGTATCTGTGGATGTTATTCGTATCTGTCGATGTTATTCTCGGAGGCTACCCAGAACAAATCCCAGTCCACGTGATCAAAACAATCTTGATGCATGGATTCCGATTGGTCAGACCAGCGTTGAATAGACCTTAGCACGGGTACTTCCTCTGAGTTTCTGCCTATAGGAAGGGATGAGTAAAATGGAGTCGTGATCAGATTTACCAAAGGGAGGGCGGGGGAGGGCCTTGGTAGGCATTTAAAAAAAGTTGAGTAGCAGTTTTTCCAGAGCGAATACTACAGTCAATGTGTTGGTAGAACTTCGGTAGTGTTTTCCTCAAATTTGCTTTGTTAAAATCCCCAGCTACAATAAATGCTGCCTCAGGATATATGGTTTCCAGTTTGCATAAAGTCCAGTGGAGTTCTTTGAGGGCTGTCGTGGTATCAACTTGAGGGGGAATATACACGGCTGTGACTATAACCAAAGATAATTCTCTTGGGAGGTAATATGGTCGGCATTTGATTGTGAGGTATTCTAGGTCGGGTGAACAAAAGGACTGTATGTTGTCACAAACACACCATGAGTAGTTAATCATGAAACATACACCCCCTGCCTTTCTTCTTTCCGGTGAGTTCTTTATTCCTGTCTGCGCAATGTACAGAGAACCCAGCTGCCTGAATAGATTGGGACAGTACTGTCCCCTGGAAGGAGATCCTCACACTGAGCTCGTCTACTTTATTATCCAGAGACTGAACATTAGCGAGTAATAGACTCGGAAGTGGTGGATGGTGTGCGCTAGGCCTGGGCGATATGGCGAAATCTCATATCCCGATATAGGTCATTCCATGTCACGATAACGGCACGTATCACGATATACAAATTTTTTGTAAATTCAATGAATAAATAGTTTTATATAAAATTACCATGTGTAAAGGCCTATTTCTTATTACATTTTGAATTATATTCAACAAATAAAAGCTATTTTAATTTGGTACCTTGGGTCGAGTGTTAGCACCAACTCACGAAACCCCCGCCATGTCTTTGCAGATGTAAGTTGTAACGCCAGCTGTTATCTCCTATCTTCGTGATTCTTTGCTATATGGTGTGCCGCGGGCAAAAGCCTCATGCAACGTCTGAGTCGGGGGTTTATTTTGAGCTCTTGACTGTACTTTTGGGGTCTCATCTGTAGACTCTCGCCGTACTGTTTCACATGATTCTTGCATAGGTGGTAAAAGAGGTTAGTGGTGTTTTGAGCCTGTTGTCGCGACCGGCCTGCGGCATATTTTGCAGAGGACGGTTTTCTGGTCCGTGTAAGACTTAACATACCCAAACCACATCCATGCGACCGAAGTAGCCCCTCTTTTAGGTACGGTCTACGTGCCACGTTTACTCTCCTCCATGTTTGTTTCTGTTGCAAATTTCCTTCCACACGTGAACGAAAAGCGATGTCCAATTGACAAAATATTAGCGTAAAGTGTGATTTGCGACACAACAAACTAAACGATAGATGTTTTTCTATCGTCACACGGTATACAGTTGAAGTCAAAGTTTACATACACCTTAGCCAAATAGATTTGAACTAAGTTTTTCACAATTTCTGACATTTAATCCTAGTAAAAATTCCCTGTCTTAGGTCAGTTAGGATCATCACTTTATTTTAAGAATGTGAAATGTCAGAATAATAGTAGAGAGAATTATTTATTTCAGCGTTTATTTCTTTCATCACATTCCCAGTGGGTCAGAAGTTTACATACTCAATTACTATTTGGTAGCATTGCATTTAAATGGTTTAACCTGGGTCAAACGTTTCAGGTAGCCTTCCACAAGCTTCCCACAATAGGTTGGGTGAATTTTGGCCCATTCCTCCTGACAGAGCTGGTGTAACTGAGTCAGGTTTGTAGGACTCCTTGCTCGCACACGCTTTTTAAGTTCTGACCACAAATTTTCAATAGGATTGAGGTCAGTGCTTTGTGATGGCCACTCCAATACCTTGACTTTGTTGTCCTTAAGCCATTTTGCCACAACTTTGGAAGTAAGCTTGGGGTCATTGTCCATTTGGAAGATCCATTTGCAACCAAGCTTTAACTTCCTGACTGATGTCTTGTGATGTTGCTTCAATATATCCACATAATTTTCCTGCCTCATGATGCCATCTATTTTTTGAAGAGCATCAGTCCCTCCTGCTGCAAAGCACCCCCACAACATGATGCTGCCACCCCCGTACTTCATGGTTGGATGGTGTTCTTCGGCTTGCAAGCCTCCCCCTTTTTCCTCCAAACATAACGATGGTCATTATGGCCAAACAGTTCAATTTTTGTTTCATCAGAGCAGAGGACATTTCTCCAAAAAGTACGATCTTTGTCCCCATGTGCAAGTTGCAAACCGTTGTCTGGCTTTCTTATGGCGGTTTGAGCAGTGGCTTCTTCCTTGCTGAGCGGCCTTGCAGGTTATGTCGATATAGGACTTGTTTTACTGTGGATATAGATACTTTTGTACCTGTTTCCTCCAGCATCTTCACAAGGTCCTTTGCTCTTGTTCTGGGATTGATTTGCACTTTTCACACCAAAGTACGTTCATCTCTAGGAGACAGAACGTATCTCCTTCCTAAGCTGTATGACGGCTGCGTGGTCCCATGGTGTTTATGAACGTGGTACCTTAAGGTGTTTGGAAATTGCTCCCAAGGATGAACCAGACTTGTGGAGGTCTACAATTTGATTTTCTTATGATGTCAAGCAAAGAGGCACGGAGGTTGAAGGTAGGCATTGAAATACAACCACAGGTACACCTCCAATTGACTAAGGCTAATTGACATAATTTATCAGAAGTTTCTAAAGCCATGACATTTTCTGGAAATTTCCAAGTTGTTTAAAGGCACAGTAAACTTTATGTAAACTTCTGACCCACTGGAATTGTGATACAGTGAATTATAAGTGAAATAATCTGTCTTAACAATTGTTGGAAAAAATGTCTTGTCATGCATAAAGTAGATGTCCTAACCGACTTGCCAAAACTATAAGTTTGTTAACAAGAAATTTGTGGAGTGGTTGAAAAACAAGTTTTAATGACTCTAACCTAAGTGTATGTAAACTTCCGACTTCAACTGTATATTGTCCAGCGCGCCTCTTGAGTCGACTAGAAGTCCACTCCGAATTCCTCTTCTCCACCGGCTGTGTTTTGGAGCAGCCTCTGAAATAAGTTCAATTGCCATGGGGGGTATGAACTAGAGGTCGACCGATTAATCGGAATGGCCGATTTAATTAGAGCGGATTTTCAAGTTTTCATAACAATCGGAAATCTGTATTTTTGGACGCCGATTTGGCCGATATTTTGTTTTTTACACCTTTATTTAACTAGGCAAGTCAGTTAACCTGTCTAGGATCAGCGTGGCGCTAGCGGCACCCCCCCCCCCCCCCCCCCCCACTGAAAAACCAGTGCCGCGAAATTCAAAAAAAATATTTTTTTTAAATATTTAACTTTCACACATTAAAGTCCAATACAGCTAATGAAAGACACAGATCTTGTGAATCCAGTCAACATGTCCGATTTTTAAAATGTTTTACAGGGAAGACACAATATGTAAAGATGTACATCTATTACCTAAAAACACATTAGCATAATCCACCATCTTTTATTTGTCCACCAACACCAGTAGCCATCACCAATTCGGCTAAACTAAGATATTTATAGCCCCTAACCAACAAAAAAACTCATCAGATGACAGTCTGATAACATATTTATGGTATGGGATAGGTTTTGTTAGAAAAAAGTGCATATTTCAGGTAGATGGCATAGGTTACAATTGCACCCACCGTCACAAATGGACTAGAAAAACTACTTAGCGCAACGTGTTTACCTACTTACTAATCATCAAACATTTCGTAAAAATACACAGCATACACGAATCGAAAGACACAGATCCTGTGAAAACAGACAATATTTCAGATTTTCTAAGTGTCTTACAGCGAAAACACAATAAATCGTTATATTAGCATAGCACATAGCACATAGCAGCCCAGCATTGATTCTAGCCAAAGTGAGCGATAACGTCAACATCGCCAAAAATATATTAATTTTTTCACTAACCTTCTCAGAATTCTTCAGATGACACTCCTGTAACATCATATTACACAATGCATATAGAGTTTGATCGAAAACGTTTATATTTAGCCACCAAAATCATGGTTAGACAATGTGAAATGTAACTCAGCTGGTCAGAATATGTCCTTGCGCCACTTAGACAGTGATCTACTCTTATACATAAATACTCATAAACGTGACTAAAAAATATAGGGTGGACAGGGATTGATAGACAATTTAATTCTTAATACAATTGCGGAATTACATTTTTTAATTTATCCTTACTTTTCAATACAGTTTGCGCCAAGCGAAGCTACGTCAAAAAACATGGCGTCCTAAGCCACTAAAATGTTTCGACAGAAACACGATTTATCATAATAAAAATGTCCTACCTTGAGCTGTTCTTCCATCAGTATCTTGGGCAAAGGATCCTTTCTTGGGAGTAATCGTCTTTTGGTGGAAAGCTGTCCTCTTGCCATGTGGAAATGCCAACTGCATTCGGGATGAACTGAAAAGCGTGCCCAACTATTCACATCGTTTCAAAAATAAATGTCCCAAAATCGCACTAAACGGATATAAATTGCTATAAAACGCTTTAAATTAACTACCTTATGATGTTTTTAACTCCTATAACGAGTGAAAAGATGACCGGAGAAATATAACAGGCTAAACTAACGCTTGGAACAGGAGGGGGTCGGTGTCCTCCACGCGCGTTACGCAGCAAGAAAAGACTTGCTAGCTACAGGGTTTTTTCATTTGTAGGGCCTGTGAACGCGCAATCGACCCCATTGGAATCGTCATCACGTAAAGGCATCCAGGGGAAGACGTAAGAAGTGTCCGTATAGTCATAGCAATAACAGTGCCCTTTTAACTGACTTCAGAACAGTGGCCAACATTTCTGAAATCTGACTCCATGTCAGGGAAATTGCTGTAGAATGGGCTCTGTTCCACTTAGAGACAAAATTTCAACTCCTATAGAAACTATAGACTGTTTTCTATTCAATAATAATAATAATATGCATATTGTACGATCAAGGATTTTGTGGGAAGCCGTTTCAAAAATTACCCAATTAGCATAAATAGTCTCAACAGCGCCCCCATCCCCAACAGGTTAAGAACACATTCTTAATTTCAATGACGGCCTAGGAACGGTGGGTTAACTGCCTTGTTCAGGGGCAGAATGACAGCTTTTTACCTTGTCAGCTCGGGATTCAATCTTGCAACCTTAGAGTTAACTAGTCCAACGCTCTAACCACCTGATTACATTGCACTCCACGAGGAGACTGCCTGTTACGCGAATGCAGTAAGAAGCCAAGTTGCTAGCTAGCATTAAACTTATTTTGTAAAAAACAATCAATCAATCATAATCACTAGTTAACTACACATGGTTGATGATATTGCTAGTTTATCTAGCGTGTCCTGCGTTGCATATAATCGATGCGGTGCGTATTCGCGAAAAAGGACTGTCTTGCTCCAATGTGTACCTAACCATAAACATCAATGCCTTTCTTAAAATCAATACACAGAAGTATATATTTTTAAACCTGCATGTTTTGCTGAAAGAAATCCACGTTAGCAGGCAATATTAACCAGGTGAAATTGTGTCACTTCTCTTGCGTTCATTGCACGCAGAGTCAGTGTATATGCAACAATTTGGGCCGCCTAATTTGCCAGAATTTTACGTAGTTATGACATAACATTGAAGGTTGTGCAATGTAACAGGAATATTTAGATTTATGGATGCCACCCGTTAGATAAAATACGTAACGGTTCCGTATTTCACTGAAAGAATAAAGGTCTTGTTTTCGAGATGATAGTTTCCGGATTCGACCATATTAATGACCTAAGGCTCGTATTTCTGTGTGTTATTATGTTATAATTAAGTCTATGATTTGATAGAGCAGTCTGACTGAGCGGTGGTAGGCAGCAGCAGGCTCGTAAGCATTCATTCAAACAGCACTTTTGTGTGTTTTGCCAGCAGCTCTTCGCTGTGCTTCAAGCATTGAGCTGTTTGACTTCAAGCCCATCAACTCCCGAGATTAGGCTGGTGTAACCGATGTGAAATGGCTAGCTAGTTAGCAGGGTGCGCTCTAATAGCGTTTCAAACGTCACTCGCTCTGAGACTTGGAGTGGTTGTTCCCCTTGCTCTGCATGGGTAATGCTGCTTCGAGGGTGGCTGTTGTCGATGTGTTCCTGGTTCGAGCCCAGGTTGGGGCAAGGAGAGGGACGGAAGCTATACTGTTACACTTGCAATACTAAAGTGCCTATAAGAACATCCAATAGTCAAAGGTATATGAAATACAAATCGTATAGAGAGAAATAATCCTATAATTCCTATAACAACTACAACCTAAAACTTCTTACCTGGGAATATTGAAGACTCATGTTAAAAGGAACCACCAGCTTTAATATGTTCTAATGTTCTGAGCAAGGATCTTAAACGTTAGCTTTTTTACATGGCACATATTGCACTTTTACTTCAACACTTTGTTTTTGCATTATTTAAACCATATTGAACATGTTTCATTTATTTGAGGCTAAATAGATTTTATTGATGTATTATATTAAGTTAAAATAAGTGTTCATTCAGTATTGTTGTAATTGTCATTATTACAAATATATTTTTTTTAATATATATATATTTTATTTATAATAGGCCGATTTTAATCGTTATAAGCTTTTTTTGGCCCTCCAATAATCGGTATCGGCGTTGAAAAATCATAATCGGTCAACCTCTAGTACGAACCAAGCATCCAATTCGGGAAAGTCGTATTCTTGGTCGTAATGCTGGTGAGTTACCACCGCTCTGATATTACATACAGCTGGAAAAAAGTTTTGGATAACAAAAAAAAATCTGGGATAATATTGTAAAAAATAACACAAAACTAAATACTGCAAAGTTGCTTAGGAGCTAGAAGCAGAGCTGCCATATCTGTCGGCGCCATCTTACATGTATCATGTGACAACAATATCCCAAGCACCCCACAAATCTGGCATGTAGGGTGACAAGAAGGAAGCCATTACTCAAGAAAGCATTGAATACCATTTGAAGTATGCAAAAAACACTGGAGTTTCTGTTGCCATGTGGCAAAAAGTTTTGTTGTCTGACGAAACTAAAATTGAACTTGTGCAAAAAAATGCAAAGCCTTACGTCACCATCCCTACTGTGAAGCATGGTGGTGGCAGCATCATGTTGTGGGGATGTTACTCACCAGGAAAATGAATGGAGCAAGAAAAGTCCTTGAGGAAATCCTGCTGCCCTCAGCAAGAAAGCGGAAGTTTACCTTTCATCACGACAATGACTTGAAGCACACAGCCAAAGTTACAGTGGAGTGGCTCAGGAATAAAAAGGTAAATGTCCTTGAGTGTCCCAGTCAGAGCCCCGACCTAAATCAAATCGAAAATTTGCTGTCCACCAATGCTCCAAAGGACCTTGACAGAGCTTGAACAGTTTTCTAAAAAATAATACATTGCCAAATCTAGGTGCGCAAAGTTGGTAGAGACCTTTCCCAACAGACTCACAGCTGTAACTGCTGCCAAAAGTACTTCCACCAAGTATTGACTTAGGGGGGTGGAGACTTCTCCAAATATGATATTTTGTATCCCCCCCCCCCCCCCAAAGAAAAGTTCCCTTAAGTGTGGAATATTGTGTGTAGATAAGTGGGAAAAATCCCTATTTAAATGCATGAATCTCTGAGGCACTGACACAACAAAATCTGAAAAAAGTTAGTGGGTGTAGACTTTCTATAGGCACTGTGTAGCTAGTTCTTGTCTTTTTTAACCTTCAAGTTTTAAAGTGAATATAAGTCCAATACCGATGGCATAGCTGTCGCTCAATTGGAAGTGTTGTGCAAAACATGTTTGCTGAATTGATAATTACTAATGTTTATTTTCATAGTGTTAAAACTGATGAAGATGAAGCCCCACTGCTGAGCACCTTGCAGCCAGACCAGCAGCGTAGCCCGTCAGTGAATTTGTCAACAAAGACCTATTCTCCACGTAAAAGAGTGCCGGCCTCACCCTCATTAAAGTCCAAAGTACCACGTCTCTCAACCCCAAGAAAAACCTCTCACTTACCACACAGAACAACCGAGTCAGATCAGCCATGGAAAACGGAAAAACACCCTGATGAGGGTCCTCAACCTTTGAGATTTTGTCCAAGCAGACCTCCTGGACCTCAAGTAGATCCCTCAGCCATGTACTCACCGTTAGACTTATTTCAAATGTTTTTTACAAAAGTCACGGTCAGAACCCTCTGCGACAATACAAATAGACAAGCGGCTAGAAACATTGGTAGGGGCAAAAAGTTTAAGTGGATAGATATAACTGTGAAGGAGTTTTACAAATTCATTGGATTGGTCTTCTTTACTGCTCTGGTTAAGACAAAAGCTATCAGTGATTACTGGATAACAAACTCAATTTTCTCGATTCCGTTTCCAGCTACTGTGATGAACAGGGATAGATACAGAATCATATCATGGAACATTCACATGAGTGATCCTGATGAGGACGCTGTCAATGACAGTAAAAAGGGCACACCTGAATATGATAGGCTATTTCGGCTCAAACCACTAATGAATGACATTCGTCATGCCTGCATGTCCTGTTTCCACCCACATAGAAACCTGGCTGTAGATGAAAGGATGGTGGCATCAAAAGCAAGAAATGGGTTGATTGAATATATCAAGTCAAAGCCCACTAAATTTGGCTTTAAGATTTTTGTGTTAGCGGACTCCAGCAATGGCTATACAGTGGACTATGCTGTGTATATCGGCAAGAACACGTTTCCCGTTGGCTTTGGAATTTGTCACGATTCAGTGATGTCCCTCGTAAGGCCCTCTGTTCTTGGCGCAGGTTACCATGTGTACCTTGACAACTACTTCTCCAGCCCAAAATTATTCAAGGACTTATTTGATATGAAAATGGGAGCGTGTGGTACCATGAGGGAAGGCAGATTGGGCTTCCCAAGATCAGAAGAAAATGCGCTGACCAAGAAATCCCCAAGAGGATCTTTACGGTGGATAAGGGAGGGCTCCCTGCTCTTTGTGAAGTGGAAGGATGCCCGGGAAGTGTCGATGGGTACCACCATTCATCAAGCGTATGGAGGGGAGACAATAAAAAGGAAACGCAAGAATAAGGATGGCAAATGGTCTCATGAGTCAATTCCAGTACCCACCCCAATTCTAGAATACAATAAAAACATGGGAGGTGTTGACTTATCTGACCAACTGATTACTTACTTCTCAGCCCACCGCAAAACAATGAAGTGGTACCGAACATTGTTCTACCATTTTGTGGACATAGCAACTACTAACAGCTACATCATTCACAAGGATCTGTGTAAAGTGAACAAGATGCAGCCCATGACCCACAAAGAATTCACACAAGCGCTCGTGGCCCAGCTCTGCGAGGTGTCCATTGAGACTCAGTCCAAGCCGACGAACACTGGACATACACCTGTCCCGATCAAGCCTGTGGCAGACAAAAGCAAGAGAAGCTCTGCAGGACGAAAGCGCTGCGAACTCTGCAAGAAATCGGGACACTCCAAAGACACTCCCTGGAAGTGCAATGAGTGTGGCGTACCACTCTGTGTCATTCCAGACAGAAATTGCTTTCATGATTGGCACAACCTTGAGGGAATGGCCCCAGTTGAGTATCAGTCTTCTGACTCTTGAGTAAAGCTGTAAGACTTGTGCAGCTATATCCTATCCATCACAGATGAGGAGTGCTGTTAGACCTGTGCCTTATTGCAAATGTTTGTGCATTTGAACAAAATGCTGCTCATTTTCTATTTTGACTTTTGATAGGAGTAAAACTTTTGTGTTGTTTTTCCAAGATAATGGATATCAGGCCATAAATTTGTCAATAGGGAAAAGGTTAAATATATGGTTTTTGGGATGTACTATTTGTAAATAACTTGTGTTATTAACTTGTGCTTCAGCAATATTGTGTTCTGGTATTCTATTGTGTCATTGCCTTCCGTTTAATTATCTTTATCAGATTACATGGCCTGACTTTTTCCACTCTTATGTAATAGCTCAATTTGAGTCAAGTGAAGGTGTTTTAAAATGTACTGTACTGGTCAATGATGTGGAGTTTAAACATATTGCAACCCTATGGCTCATGATGTGGTGAGGCTACAATGACTAACAATGTATTTTCAGATGTGAAAGAATCAACCTCAAAATAACCCAGCTTTTCTCCCTCTGTTTTACTGTCATATTTTTTTTTAAATGTACTTCATGCAAGAGGAGTTATTACAAGAAACTTCTACGATGAACCAACCTTGTATATTATTTGTTGAGTTTCCCTTTTCTACTGTGTAGTAATGGTTATTTTGTTTTACCAAAAGGTTCTACTCCAAAATACCACTCTATCCACGTGCACGCTTGCACGTAGATCAACGGAGTGAAGCTTGTAGTAAGCCTTTGGGAATCCCCGGTGTCTGATGCACGCCGTTTGGTGCTACGCAAGACCCGGTGGCGATCGTGAGTCAGAGGAGACCCTGTCTGTCCTTTTCAGTTTTGACGCAGAACGTTTGTCTGATGAAGTCATGCTAGGAGGGAGATTCTGAGGTGTGAGAAGTGTGCAGGAGGGTATGGGTACAGCCATCACTGGTACAGAGTGACCGGAACAGTTTGTGTTTTAGTAAGGTTGGCTTCTTGGTGTTTATTGCTATGGTCATTAATTGTACCACACAGATGGAAAGGAAATCCCAGAAGATTGAATTGGTAGCAGGAGCAGCAGTAGAGAAGTTTTTGGGTATCAGAGATTTTAGTGCAGAAGAGCTAGAGGTGGTTTTGAGAGAAGGGTGTAGGATCTGTTGGGGCCAAAGTAGTGGGAAGGGGTGGTGAGGTGTGTTGGGGATAGTGGTATTGTGTGTGCATAAGTGCTGTTAGATGGTGGTACAATCCCCCCCCCCCCCCCCATTTTTCTTGTATGTAATATTTTACAAATGTGCAATGCACTTTCCAAACTGAAAGGCAGCAATATGCCACAACGCGTCTAGTCTGCAGGAAAGCCACACGAAGAAAACAGAAATAGGAACAAAGAAATCAAGATGACCGTTCTCCTAGCAGCAGGATATTATGCTGGCAGCACAAGTGCGGTTTTCTTTTTTCCAAAATAAGAGTCCCCTGAAAAGACATGTTATACTTGGGGAATATCGATTTATTTATGTTTTTGCACTCCAGTGCAGTAGAACGTTTTTCCCAAAACATTGCTACCACCTTCGGAAAAAATAAGTTGATAATTTGTTGAATTCATACCATTTCTTTAAAAAGTTAACACAAACACTGACTGGTATGTCGTGTAGGCTATATTTAAAGAAATACACTTTTGATAAAACACATGTTATTGGAATTACTCAATAGATACTGCAAAATGTTATTGGTCTCTGTATTAAATGGGTTTAATAAAGTGTGCTGCTGGTGCCTCCTTATTCCATTCCCTGCAGTGCAATACATGGTACATTATATGGGATACTTGTAACGCACTTTACTACTGGTCTCATAAATTGGGGTGGGAAATACTCAGTCAGGTCTTTACTAACCAAATATGGTCAGTTTTGGAGGGGGACTGTGTTGCATGGTCTGCTGCTGGCTTTTTACTCCGCACCCTCCATAGCCCAAATAAAATAAATAAACTGTACATGGGATACTTATTATCTTGTAGAGAGAACTTTTCTACCTGTCTCCGATACAGTGGGGTGGGATATACGCTATGCCTGAAAAATGTAAATTCCTCGACTCTTGGCTCACCAAAAACGGTCTTGTTAACTTTTTATGGCTGCATCCCGCTAACGGGATCGATATGACAACAGCCAGTGAAAGTGCAGGGCGCCAAATTCAAACAACAGAAATCTCATAATTAAAATTCCTCAAACATACATGTGTCTTATATAATTTTAAAGGTGATCTTGTTGTTAATCCCACCAAAGTGTCCGATTTCAAATATGCTTTTCAGCGAAAGCCCTACAAACGATTATGTTAGGTCACCACCAAACCACAATAAGCACAGCCATTTTTCCAGCGAAATATAGCAGTCACAAAAAGCAGATATAGAGATAAAATTAATCACTAACCTTTGATGATCTTCATCAGATGACACTCATAGGACTTCATGTTACACAATACATGCATGTTTTGTTTGATAAAGTTCATATTTATATAAAAAAATCTGGGTTTACATTGGCGTGTTACATTCACTATCATCAAGTGATTTTGCATAGCCACATCGTTTTAACAGAAATACTCATCATAAATGTAGATGATAATACAAGTTATACACATGGAATTATAGATATACCTCTCCCTAATGCAACCGCGGTGTCAGATTTAAAAAAAACTTTACAGGAAAAACAAATCATGCAATAATCTGCGACGGCGCTCAGAACAATAGCCAAATTAGCCGCCATGTTGGAGTCAACAGAATCCAGAAAATACATGATAAATGTTTCCTTACCTTTGATGAACTTCATCAGAATGCAGTCCTAGGAATCTCAGGTCCACAATAAATGCTTGATTTGTTTGATAATGTCCGTTATTTATGTCCAATTAGCTACTTTGGTTAGCGCGTTTGGTAAACAATTCCAAAGTCACAAAGCGGGTCCACTATAACGTGACGATATGTCCAAAATTTCCATAACAGTCAGTAGAAACATGTCAAACGATGTACTGAATCAATCTTTAGAATGTTGTTAACATACATCTTGAATAACATTCCAACCGGAGAATTAGATTGACTTCAGTTGAGCGATGGAACGGAGCTGCCTATCATGTGAACGCGCGTGGTCAAAGCATGGTCAGCTCATGGCAGTGGTGACTAATTCCTGTCTCCTTCGGCCCCCCTTCACGTTAGTCATCAGACAAAGTTCTATTGACATCTAGTGGAAGCCGTAGGAAGTGAAAACTCATCAATATCTCGCTTTAATTTCAATGAGAGCTTGGTTGAAAATCTGCCACCTCAGAAAAAATCCAAACAGGAAGTGGAACTTCTCAGGTTTTTGCCCGCCATATGAGTTCTGTTATACTCACAGACACAATTCAAACAGTTTTAGAAACTTCTGAGTGTTTTCTATCCAATACTACTAATAATATGCAAATATGAGCAACTATGACTGAGGAGCAGGCCGTTTACTCTGGGCACCTCTGTGCACCTTTCATCCAAGCTACTCAATACTGCCCCTGCAGCCATAAGAAGTTAAAGAACCGCAGGACATCCATATGGCCCGATGCAGAGCCTGCAGCAAATCAATAAAAGTTCACGCCATGGGCGAAGCAGCTCTGAAGAGCCATGCTGCTAGAGCATCACACAGGCAGTGTTGCCAACTTTGTGACTTATATATATTTAACGAGTATTCAGACCCCTCTAGCAACACATTTTCAAAAAATCGACTAGTGACAAATCTAGCAACTTTTTCAGGTGTTATTGGAGACTGACGTGATAGCATGTATAGTTCTTACTCTTTTCAACGAGCAGCGGATGCTACCGTGCCCCCCCCCCCCCCCCCCCCTTCCCAAAGCACTCGCAGGCAGCCCAGTCCTCGTGCAGCAGTCCCTCCCAGCTGCAGTCAAAGCAGGAGATGTTCACCCCTCCACGTCCAGAATGCAAATTAATCGCGCATGCGGGAAGCCGCTGCTGGCTGATCCTGCCCTGGCTTACATTCAGGGCGGGATGTAAATGTAAAATCACTGCATTTGACTCACACAGCCTTAGTCACTTATGCACCTTAGTGCTGTAAAAAAACACATGACAAATCAAAAACATACTCAACAGGCAAAGTTCCACCCAAAACAAGCTGCCATTTGTGGTTAATAAAATTGACTGAAAAAAGGGTGAGGCCACCATTAGCTATCGCTGAACACTGTTCCATGCCGGCATGTAATCACATTGGAGAAGCATGTAGAGCTGCTTTGTCAGACTCCACTGCTGCTACCCACTTCAAAGTGCACAGAAATTATTAATGGTGTTCTAGCACCATACTTTCTGAAAAAGATGGTCGCAGATGTGGGTGACTAGCGTTTCAGCCTCCTCGATGAGTCCACAGATGTAAGTGTTTCTAAGTACCTGGGGGGTTGTGATAAGGTACTTTAGTGACACCAAGCAGACAATTGTATCAACATTTCTGGGGCTTGTTGAGTTGGAGGGAGGAGATGCCAAATCCATAGCCCGTGCTGTTGTGGCTTTCCTCGAAGTGTCATCTTAAAAAGAGAAACTCCTGGGGATAGGGACTGACAATGCCTCTGTTATGACGGGGATTAACAATGAGGTCCATAAAGTGCTGAAGGAGGAGTATTGCCTCAAATATGTGGTTCTTATTTGCTGTGTGTGCCACTCTCTGCAGCATGCTCATTTGTAGTTCTAAACATATATTTAGGGTGTTTTTTACTCACTTTTTGTCTCTCCCACAATGTTATTCCTCTCCTACAGCGTCCATCACAATTACATGCACATGGCCAATTATGCAAATTAGGTGATTATGTCATTTTGCGACTTTTAGGACAGCCAATAGCTACTTTCCTTACTGAGGAGTTGGCAACACTGCACACAGGACGGCACTCCACAAATGAAAAGCAGGTAGGTCCTACCCCTGGTAACATGTAGAGAGGAATACTACAACCATACTTAGTTGCTAACGTTAATTATTTAGCTAGATTATTCCGTCTCTTCGTGCTTGGGTAAATGAACTTTAACATTACAGAATTATTCGGTCAAATTAACGTTTGCTATGTTGTTGTTAGCTAATGTTATCTAGATGTCTGAGTCAGTTTTTCCACAGAATCACACCTGGCAATATAGTGCTAGCTAGCTAACGTTAGTAAACTTGCGGCAAACAGAGTTGGACAGTGAACATTTTAAAAGTAAATGACAGTTTGCTAACGTTAGCTGAAAGTTTACATTTAGTTAAAGGACGTTCACTAGAGTTGTTAGTGACAATGTTTCATGACTAATGCTAGCTACCGTTAGCATGCTAGCTAGTCATTCATCAGACTTGGACACTTATTTTCTTACAGCTCCGACTCTATTGAACTATGTGGAAAAGTCATCGTCATCTACATCACCACCTAGACAATATTCTACAATTACCACATTCACCACCTCAAGACAGTCCGTCGTTACTTGCGTTCCCAAAGAGGAGTCTTACTACTCTTTCTTTCCACTGTAGTGGAGGCATGGCTGTGTGGCATGGTTTATAAACTATCACCTGTAACATTAAATTATTTTTAGGAACATATTTTGTTTGATTTCATATTCTCTCTCTGTGATACACACAGGCTAGAAACAAATAATAAGTGTTTGATTTCAATCTTTTTTTTATTTTACTCTTAGGTGTGCTGTTCTCAGCGATGTTCCCGGACAGTGCAATAGTCAAGACCTTTGCATGCGGGGCAACAAAGTCCAGCTGTGTGCACACATGGCTTGGCTCCTCATTTCAAGCACTTGTTGTCCAAAAAAATTGTCTACTGGGGAGGAGGACTATGTACAGTGGGGAGAACAAGTATTTGATACACTGCCAATTTTGCAGGTTTTCCTACTTACAAAGCATGTAGAGGTCTGTAATTTTTATCATAGGTACACTTCAACTGTGAGAGACAGAATCTAAAACAAAAATCCAGAAAAACACATTGTATGATTTTTAAGTAATTCATTTGCATTTTATTGCATGACATAAGTATTTGATACATCAGAAAAGCAGAACTTAATATTTGGTACAGAAACCTTTGTTTGCAATTAGAGAGATCATATGTTTCCTGTAGTTCTTGACCAGGTTTGCACACACCGCAGCAGGGATTTTGGCCCACTCCTCCATACAGACCTTCTCCAGATCCTTCAGGTTTCGGGGCTGTCGCTGGGCAATACGGACTTTCAGCTCAAATACTTCTTCTCCCCACTGTACGTCTCTTTGATGAGAGCCTTAACAGAAACAACAGTCAAAGCAGTGTGACTTTCACGTCCGTTTATCAAATCAAATTTTATTAGTGTCATGACGTTGCCTGTTTAGGTACATAAAGCCCATCCCCCTCCCCCTGCCACTCCCTGCCTCCCCCTTTCCTCCTTCAACCCATGCTGTGGTCACAGCGAGACGTCGTAAATTCCTGAGAATCTCCTCATGGCCAAACAGTATTAGAGAGAGGGTAAACTTTCAGGACAAAGGGATTTCTTCCACCTCACAGAACTTGAGGTACGAACAGATTTCATTTTCCGGAAAAAGTATAAAAGATCGGTGAAGATTCCAGCTATTAACTGGTCCGTTTGTCACAACTTGGGAAACTCATGGGAGAGTGTGTGGCTACATTACCATACCGCTGTGTATATAATAGCCTCAGATATGAGGTTTACATCTAATTGTTGTAAGATGAATGAGTGAGTATGATACTGTTTGTATAATTGTGTAATATGATGTTGGACTGTTTAATTAAGAAAAATACAATTCCTTTTGATTTGAACTAAATCCGAGGACCCGCCCCTGAGCCCAGTTGGGTCAGACATCCTGGGACAGCCCCTTTCTGCAATCCTAATAAAAACCCAACTCTGAGAAATTATCACTAGACCATGTTTTTTCTCCATTAGGAGGGGACAAAGGTTGTGGACAATTGCTGAATCTTTAACCATACCACGTGGTTAAACTCTTAGACGAATAAGAAGTCTTTGATATTGACTACTAGTCTGCAGCTAGGAATTCGGTATCATTGAACGCGAAGAACAACAACCGCCGAAACATCCATTCTATAGCGAATGTTACTCTGAACTATCCACAATAACCAAGACAGAAAGACGGACGAAACTCTCCAACAGAAACTAACTTTTCTCCAGCGATCAAGACGACACACTGAGCGTAAATATATATATATTGATTGCAGTTGTTCCCGAATGAGTGAGCGTTCATGTGTAAAGGATTAGCATGTCAATTGTTATAATTATGAACTCTGTAGTGGCTTCTTAGTCGACCCCCCCCCCCCCCCCCCCCACATTTCCCCTTCGTCTAACAAGCCGCCATGCCGGGCATATTTCTCCTATCATTTCATGTAACCATTTTAAGTTTGTTTATTTGTTTATGCATTTCTGTCAATTACTTAGTTAGTAATAAATAAATGATTTAAGACAATTGATGTATCGATGACTCATAGTGAAGACTGGGTTCGTGCAGATAACCAACAATTTACGACGTTTGGAATGAGACTAACGTGAGGTAAAATAAATCATTAATCAGAAGACTATTGATCAGATTTGAAAATATCTGAAAGGTTATATTGGGAAATTATAACTTTGTAATCTGAATACATTCCCTGGTGCCCCAAATTCATAGTTAATTAGTTACGTTATTAATCAGTTGATCGCGTAAGCCCTAATTACAGGAATCTTTGATATGAACTATAAGTCTTCAATTTAATGATAGCAAAGACACGACATTAGTCACATGCGCCGAATACAACAGGTGTAGATCTTGCAGTGAAATGCTTACTTACGAGCCCCTAACCGACAGTGCAGTTTCAAAAAATGCAGATAAGAATAAGAGATAAAAGTAACAAGTATTTAAAGAGGAGCAGTAAAAAATAACAATGCACTGGCACCCCCCTGTATATAGAGTCAATGTGCGGGGGCACCGGTTAGTTGAGGTAGTATGTACATGTAGGTAGAGTTAATTAAAGTGACTATGCATAGATGATAAACAGACTGGCAGTGGTGGGGGTGGGGGGGGGGCAATGTGAATAGTCTGGGAAGCCATTTGACAAGATGTTCAGGAGTCTTATGGCTTGGGGGTAGAAGCTGTTAAGAAGCCTTTTGGTCCTAGACTTGGCGCTCCGGTACCGCTTACCGTGCGGTAGCAGAGAGAACAGTCTATGACTTGGGTGACTGGAGTCTTTGACAATATTTTGGGACTTCCTCTGACACCTCCTAGTATATAGGTCCTGGATGTCAGGAAGCTTGGCCCCAGTGATGTACTGGGCCGTACGCACTACCCTCTGTAGCGCCTTGCGGTCAGATGCCGAGCAGGGGGTGATGCAATCGGTCAGGATGCTCTCGATGGTGCAGCTGTAGAACTTTTAGACCCATGACACTTTTAGACCTATGTAGACCCATGACAAATCTTTTCAGTCTCCTGAGTCGTGCTCTCTCCGACTGTCTTGGTGTGTTTGGACCATGATAGTTAATTGGTGATGTGGATATATTGATTGGGCCTAACTTTTTTCAGCCAAAAAGTGTTAATGCGAAAATTATTGCATTAGCATGGTTATGCTCATCATTGCCTTAATTGTGTCTTTATTTTAAGTCCAATGCATCCAAAGTGTGGTTTACAGCCTGTCCTGCCTCATAACATATTTTTTGGCCCCTTTCAGATCATAGTCACGTCAACAGTGGGCGTCTGGCTTGTAAGAGACATTAAATATATGTGAGCTTTGGTGACCTAGGCTGGATGGTGAGCTTCTGTCTCCCTTAACTACTCATTGTAACTGAATAGATAATATCATGAGCTAACATTGTGTCACCTTATTTGCTGTAACACACAGTTTGTATTTTGAAGGGAAGCAAGGCATTTGTGTAGTATGTGCATTTTAGTGTATGTTCTTTGCATGTTTTTTAAAGTATTTCTGATTGAAATATAGTCTGTTCTAGTCATTCATCTAATCTTGTCATTTCATTTCTATAGTATTTCCCTCCGTTAAGACTGGGTCCTGGCTCCTACGGGTTACTGTGCCTTCTACTGTGATGGAGAATGCCTATACGCTCTGGGTTCCTGCATCAACACCACTAAGCCCGCTATGATCCAACTAGTGGTCAGTATGCACTACTACACCTTCTCTCACATGAACGCTAACATTGTTTTCAGTTGGAAAGACGCTAAATTCCTCAGACATTAATGGGAAATATGGCAAATTGAAACAAAAATACCCAAGATACCTGAGTCTACAATGGCAGACTCTTAATGTAGAGTACAGATAGTGAGAAGTTACATTCAAGACTAAAGCATTTGTGCCCTCTAGTGATCGACTTTATACTATACCCGCTCTTTCCATGACAAACTGACCAGGTAAAAGCTATGATCCCTTACTGATGTCACTTGTTCAATCCACTTCAATCAGTGTAGATGAAGGGAAGGAGACAGGTCAACGAAAGATTTTTAAGCATTGAGACAATTGAGACATGAATTGTGTATGTATGCCATTCAGAAGGTGAATGGGCAGGACAACAGATTTAAGTGCCTTTGAATGGGGTATGGTAGTAGGTGTATAAAGAATGGCCCACCACTGTGGGAATCATTGGAGTGAACATGGGCCAGCATCCCTGTGGACACCTTGTAGAGTTCATGTCCCGACAAATTGAGTCTGTTCTGAGCAACAGGGGGTGCAACTCAATATTAGGAAGGTGTTCTTAATGTTTTGTAAACTCAGTGTATGTAGGCCTACATATTTTTAAATAGTACAGAATCACACATCACAATTCAAAGCCATAAAGTGTGGGCCAGTAGTACCTGTAAATCACCTAAACTTTGTTTTTCATTTCCATATGCAAAGAATAAAGCATAATTGTTCATGTAATAATGTAATATTAGCCTCATAACTCCAGGAAGAGGAAATAGTGATGAAATAATCAAGTAAATGAAAAGACAGAGACAAATGCTTTTGAACTACTAGTTATTTTATTTAAAAATGTAAAATTCAGTGCAAAGTAATGTAGTGCATTTGTGTCTAGACCCCTGTGTGGTGGCAAAGTGTCACCAGAATCCTGTGGGAGAGAAAACAAGAGAATACATTAATTCAATGGGTGTTAACTAATCAGGGTTCAACGAAGCACTTCAAGTCCTCAATTCCTGAGAGAGAGAAAGAAGTGTGGTGTTTCAGATCTCTGCAGTAGGACTACATGCTGGCCATGAGGTTCTCCAGGTGGTACTCCAGGAGGCTGGAGAGCTCAGTGACCAGAGACACTGGGTTAAAGTACCAGGCCAGCTGCTGCCCAAACATGTCATCTAGCAGAGCCATCAGCCCGCCCTGAAGAGAACACCACACAACACATAGAAAATGGCTCTGAGTTACTAGCTTATCAAGAGCAGAGAGACAATGAGAGTTACTCCACGTAAAACGGCATTGAAACCCTGTTATTCATGAAAAAGTAAAGAGGAAGAAAACTAGGAATAGGGAAGTAAACTCTTGAATCTTACATTGAGCAGCAGCAGGTATCTCTCGGCCTTTGGCTCAATGCTGGCAGCTACGGGCAGGAAGGAGTTCAGTAGAGCGTACAGACGCTCCATGAACCCACCAGGGTGCTAAAGGAAACAGGAGGAGGAGAGAAGAGAAATTGAAGTGAAATTACAAATAGAGAGACATCAAAACATGTACCAGTGAGATGCTACTTACCACCATCAGGGACTTCTGAGCTGTCATCATCCCAAACATCACCAGTTCAAAGAGGACATCTATCAGGTTAACATGATGGATCTAGGACAAGAAAACACGTTTGGAGAAAATAGGAATGATTTCAAATAGATCAGCTACTGTGATGTATAAAAGACATGCATGAGGAAGAACTCAAGGTGAGACTTGAAAGAGTTAATGAACTCACCTTTGCCTCAGCCAGCTCCCTCTCAATGTCAATCTGCTTGGAGGGGTCACTCAGGTAGTCCACAAAGTCGTTATAGGCACGGACGAATTCGGCCTCGTCCTATCACAAAGCAAAGAGCATTGATGTTAGTGAACAGAACACATTTCCCACTGAGGACGCTCTCTTTCCCTAGAATGAATAATGAGTTAGTGAGCTACCATGTGGTGTGCCTGAACCAGTGCGCCCATTAGGACCTTTCCCGCCACAAACAGATAGTTCCTGCTAAGGGTGGAACCAAGCAGGGTCTAGAGAAGAGGGAAGAGTTAGGGTGAGACAGACAGAACAAGAAGACACAGAGAGAAAAGGAAAAAGGAGGTCCACTCACAGTGAAGGCCTGGCGCAGGGAGACGAGCCTCAGGGTGATGTCCTCCACTCTCTTGGTGGTAAGGTAGAGGCTGTGGGAGGGAGGGAATGGAGCATGTCAACCATTAGAGTCAATGGGGATAACAGCATGGTGACCACTATCCTTCAGCATCTGACAAGCCCAGACTACACAGACATTTAGAGGAACTCACTTTAGCAGAGGAACCTCCCTCTCCTCAGGCAGCAGGTCCTCCTCCCAGCCCTACAACAACAGAACAAACATTCAACATCAGTGACCAATGCAATGACATGACAAACAATGGGTCAATGGAAGGATCTTAATGCTACTAGTCAATAGAATGTGCACTGTAGGTGTGTGTGTAACATCTGACCTCATAGCAGTTGTGGCCCTCAGGCTCTGGCTCAGTGAACTGCTGATTGGTGGGCGTAGAGACGGAGGCAGCCTCCGACCACGCCGAGGAGGTGAGCAGCCCATCCAGCCCCATGTGGAGAGTGGCGTACACCACCGAGACGTCAGTCTGCTGCTCCAAAAACACACACAACACACTTGTTTACCACACACACACGTTATTGGTAAACAGAGCATATCTAATGGAAAAATGGCCAATCATTTTGGAAAAGGTTTATTTACCTGGTAGCAGCCAAGCGTCACGTCCACAGACGTCTCATGGCGGAGGTGAGAAGCATACTGGGTCACCCTGCCAGCCACATACTGACAGAGAGAGACGATATGTTAAGGCCAAATGGAATAAGTGAAGAAAAGCCTAATCTTAATACTATTTCAGTAGTATTTACATCTTACCTGGATCCAAGTGACGGACTGCACCTTGGTGGCACAGTAGGCGATGCCCTCTGGACTAAGTATGGCTGTCTCCCTGGAGATGGCCCACACCAGTTGAGTCTCCAGGCCTCGAACCCTACTCACATGGTGCATCCTCACCACCACCTGCTGTGGAGAGAAACAACATCAGCCATCGCTGTAACACATTTCCATCAAGATCACATGACTCTGACAATGTAGATTAGGACTAGGTAGTTACAAAGACACATACCTGGGATCCCCCACGCATGTAGGTGATAATGGGGCTGATGAACTGGAAAGTTCTCCAAGCTTTAGCCACCGGACCGGCATTGTTCTGCACAGGAGTGGGGTGACATTACAATACATTCAGGTTAGAAACAGCTAACATTGTAACAGCGATGTGTGTGTGTGTGGGTCTCTTACTCTGATCACAACAGGCCCACAGTACAGGGAGCTGAACCTAATCGGTATCAACTGCCAATTACCAGTGGCCTCCTAAAGCAGTCAACAAAGATTTTTTAGAATTAATATCTGGGATTCTTTTCAAACATAAAACCAAAAACGTTCTGAAAATTGTACCTCAAGGATAGTCGGCACATCTGGCACATCCTCAAGGATGATAGCAGCATCCTGGACATCAAGGATGACTGGCAGCAGTGGCACATCCAACTGGACCTCATCCAGTACATTTGATTCTAAAATTAGGAACAGGAATACAAACAATCAATTGTCAGGACGTAAAACCTATCAAGCTAGCTAGTAACGTCACTACTAGTAAAAGTCCAACAGTGCTTCGCTTAGCAACAATTATTAAAGTTAACGTTAGCTTGCAAGTCTGTATTACAGAAATACACAACATTTCACAAATTACATTTTCAATGTTGAAAGTGGTAAAATAAGAAGTTTAAAACTCCACGTACCCTCTTCGAAGTCGCTGTCGCTGTCCACCTCCCGACGATCGCGAACCCTGCGAAACGGAAAAAGACAACAAAAACAACCCACAAATGAATTTAAACAACCTGTCGACGCAGTAGGCTGCCGACGTCCTCGCACTCTCTCCATCAATCTTGAAAAGCACCCAGGCATTTTCCAGTCGATTTTTCAATCTCAGGTCTCACAAATCAGTCAATTTGTTGTTGTTAAACAGCAAATTGAAGTTCTTGTTTTCGAACAGAAAACGTTCAATAAATAGAACGCCGATATGTTTTATTGGTCAGATGTCTCTTGGCAACACATATTTTAGAAAATTGCTGTTTACAATTTTAAACACTGTGTTGTCATAGAAATGAGTTTGGAACCCTATGGTTAACATTAGAATCCTATAAAATTCCTGGTCATCATTGTAATTCTATTCTATGTTGTTGGAATAATATAAAACAAAAATAGCAAATGTTTTTTTAAAGTCACTAGCTAGGTCATTGGCCCATTGAAATGTTTTAGCTTGTTCATGGAAGTTGTTGTTGAACTTCTGAAAGTCTAGGCTTTGGCTCAGTGGGCTATAAAGACTTGTGGAGCACAGACAACCCGGGATTAAAACATATTGACCACATTCAGACAAGGGGGGTTAAGCCACAGCCCACTGAGGTTGGAGAGCACTGTAGGATCTGCATAATAATAATTTATACCTCTTTTATAAACAGGATATTATTATCATTGATTATGTCAAAGTGTATGTATGAATAAATCTGATTGAATTTTTAATGGCAGGTTCACCTTTTGAAGCCGGGTGAGATTCCCAAAGTGTGCTGCGCACCCACCAAGCTCAGTCCCATCTCTGTACTCTTCTACGACAACAACAACAATGTGATCCTAAAGAAGCATGAAAACATGGTGGTCAAGACCTGTGTATGACTGTGACACCTGTGGTGGCCCATCTATTCTACATCATTTTAGTAAACTTCACTACCATTGTTCCAAAAGATATACCTTGCAACCAGCAGTTGAAAGCAATAATCTGGCAATAAGCAGATAAATAGTATGTATCTACACTGAACATAAAAATTAATGCAACATGCAACAATTTCAACGATTTGACTGAGTTAAAGTTCATATAAGGCAATCAGTCAATTCAAATACATTCTTTAGGCCCTAATCTATGGATTTCACATGACTGTGAATACAGATGTGCCTCTGTTGTTCACAGATACCTTTTTAAATGAAGACAGGGGCGGGAATCTGGGGCGGCAGGTAGCCTAGTGGTTAGTGTTGGGCCAGTAATCGAAAGATGCTGGATCCAATCCCCGAGCTGACAAGGTAAAAATCTGTCATTCTGCCCCTGAACATGAGAGGTAACCCACTGCTACCCGGGAAGGCCGTCATTGTAAGTAAGAATTTGTTCTTAACTGACTTGCCTAGTTAAAGGATAAAAAGCCTTCTACTGTGATGGAGAATGCCTATATCCTCTGGGTTCCTGCATGAACACCACTAACCCCGCTATGATCCAACTAGTGGTCAGTATGCACTACTACACCTTCTCTCACATGAACGCTAACATTGTTTTCAGTTGGAAAGACGCTAAATGGCTCAGACATTAATTGGAAATATGGCAAGTTGAAACAAAAATACCCAAGATACCTGAGTTTACAATGGCAGACTCTTAATGTAGAGTACAGATAGTGAGAAGTTACATTCAAGACAGAAGCATTTGTGCCCTCTAGTGGTCGACTTTATACTATACCCGCTCTTTCCATGACAAACTGACCAGGTAAATTCAGGTGAAAGCTATGATCCCTTACTGATGTCACTTGTTCAATCCACTTCAATCAGTGTAGATGAAGGGAAGGAGACAGGTCAACGAAAGATTTTTAAGCATTGAGACAATTGAGACATGAATTGTGTATGTATGCCATTCAGAAGGTGAATGGGCAGGACAACAGATTTAAGTGCCTTTGAATGGGGTATGGTAGTAGGTGTATAAAGAATGGCCCACCACTGTGGGAATCATTGGAGTGAACATGGGCCAGCATCCCTGTGGACACCTTGTAGAGTTCATGTCCCGACAAATTGAGTCTGTTCTGAGCAACAGGGGGTGCAACTCAATATTAGGAAGGTGTTCTTAATGTTTTGTAAACTCAGTGTATGTAGGCCTACATATTTTTAAATAGTACAGAATCACACATCACAATTCAAAGCCATAAAGTGTGGGCCAGTAGTACCTGTAAATCACCTAAACTTTGTTTTTCATTTCCATATGCAAAGAATAAAGCATAATTGTTCATGTAATAATGTAATATTAGCCTCATAACTCCAGGAAGAGGAAATAGTGATGAAATAATCAAGTAAATGAAAAGACAGAGACAAATGCTTTTGAACTACTAGTTATTTTATTTAAAAATGTAAAATTCAGTGCAAAGTAATGTAGTGCATTTGTGTCTAGACCCCTGTGTGGTGGCAAAGTGTCACCAGAATCCTGTGGGAGAGAAAACAAGAGAATACATTAATTCAATGGGTGTTAACTAATCAGGGTTCAACGAAGCACTTCAAGTCCTCAATTCCTGAGAGAGAGAAAGAAGTGTGGTGTTTCAGATCTCTGCAGTAGGACTACATGCTGGCCATGAGGTTCTCCAGGTGGTACTCCAGGAGGCTGGAGAGCTCAGTGACCAGAGACACTGGGTTAAAGTACCAGGCCAGCTGCTGCCCAAACATGTCATCTAGCAGAGCCATCAGCCCGCCCTGAAGAGAACACCACACAACACATAGAAAATGGCTCTGAGTTACTAGCTTATCAAGAGCAGAGAGACAATGAGAGTTACTCCACGTAAAACAGCATTGAAACCCTGTTATTCATGAAAAAGTAAAGAGGAAGAAAACTAGGAATAGGGAAGTAAACTCTTGAATCTTACATTGAGCAGCAGCAGGTATCTCTCGGCCTTTGGCTCAATGCTGGCAGCTACGGGCAGGAAGGAGTTCAGTAGAGCGTACAGACGCTCCATGAACCCACCAGGGTGCTAAAGGAAACAGGAGGAGGAGAGAAGAGAAATTGAAGTGAAATTACAAATAGAGAGACATCAAAACATGTACCAGTGAGATGCTACTTACCACCATCAGGGACTTCTGAGCTGTCATCATCCCAAACATCACCAGTTCAAAGAGGACATCTATCAGGTTAACATGATGGATCTAGGACAAGAAAACACGTTTGGAGAAAATAGGAATGATTTCAAATAGATCAGCTACTGTGATGTATAAAAGACATGCATGAGGAAGAACTCAAGGTGAGACTTGAAAGAGTTAATGAACTCACCTTTGCCTCAGCCAGCTCCCTCTCAATGTCAATCTGCTTGGAGGGGTCACTCAGGTAGTCCACAAAGTCGTTATAGGCACGGACGAATTCGGCCTCGTCCTATCACAAAGCAAAGAGCATTGATGTTAGTGAACAGAACACATTTCCCACTGAGGACGCTCTCTTTCCCTAGAATGAATAATGAGTTAGTGAGCTACCATGTGGTGTGCCTGAACCAGTGCGCCCATTAGGACCTTTCCCGCCACAAACAGATAGTTCCTGCTAAGGGTGGAACCAAGCAGGGTCTAGAGAAGAGGGAAGAGTTAGGGTGAGACAGACAGAACAAGAAGACACAGAGAGAAAAGGAAAAAGGAGGTCCACTCACAGTGAAGGCCTGGCGCAGGGAGACGAGCCTCAGGGCGATGTCCTCCACTCTCTTGGTGGTAAGGTAGAGGCTGTGGGAGGGAGGGAATGGAGCATGTCAACCATTAGAGTCAATGGGGATAACAGCATGGTGACCACTATCCTTCAGCATCTGACAAGCCCAGACTACACAGACATTTAGAGGAACTCACTTTAGCAGAGGAACCTCCCTCTCCTCAGGCAGCAGGTCCTCCTCCCAGCCCTACAACAACAGAACAAACATTCAACATCAGTGACCAATGCAATGACATGACAAACAATGGGTCAATGGAAGGATCTTAATGCTACTAGTCAATAGAATGTGCACTGTAGGTGTGTGTGTAACATCTGACCTCATAGCAGTTGTGGCCCTCAGGCTCTGGCTCAGTGAACTGCTGATTGGTGGGCGTAGAGACGGAGGCAGCCTCCGACCACGCCGAGGAGGTGAGCAGCCCATCCAGCCCCATGTGGAGAGTGGCGTACACCACCGAGACGTCAGTCTGCTGCTCCAAAAACACACACAACACACTTGTTTACCACACACACACGTTATTGGTAAACAGAGCATATCTAATGGAAAAATGGCCAATCATTTTGGAAAAGGTTTATTTACCTGGTAGCAGCCAAGCGTCACGTCCACAGACGTCTCATGGCGGAGGTGAGAAGCATACTGGGTCACCCTGCCAGCCACATACTGACAGAGAGAGACGATATGTTAAGGCCAAATGGAATAAGTGAAGAAAAGCCTAATCTTAATACTATTTCAGTAGTATTTACATCTTACCTGGATCCAAGTGACGGACTGCACCTTGGTGGCACAGTAGGCGATGCCCTCTGGACTAAGTATGGCTGTCTCCCTGGAGATGGCCCACACCAGTTGAGTCTCCAGGCCTCGAACCCTACTCACATGGTGCATCCTCACCACCACCTGCTGTGGAGAGAAACAACATCAGCCATCGCTGTAACACATTTCCATCAAGATCACATGACTCTGACAATGTAGATTAGGACTAGGTAGTTACAAAGACACATACCTGGGATCCCCCACGCATGTAGGTGATAATGGGGCTGATGAACTGGAAAGTTCTCCAAGCTTTAGCCACCGGACCGGCATTGTTCTGCACAGGAGTGGGGTGACATTACAATACATTCAGGTTAGAAACAGCTAACATTGTAACAGCGATGTGTGTGTGTGTGGGTCTCTTACTCTGATCACAACAGGCCCACAGTACAGGGAGCTGAACCTAATCGGTATCAACTGCCAATTACCAGTGGCCTCCTAAAGCAGTCAACAAAGATTTTTTAGAATTAATATCTGGGATTCTTTTCAAACATAAAACCAAAAACGTTCTGAAAATTGTACCTCAAGGATAGTCGGCACATCTGGCACATCCTCAAGGATGATAGCAGCATCCTGGACATCAAGGATGACTGGCAGCAGTGGCACATCCAACTGGACCTCATCCAGTACATTTGATTCTAAAATTAGGAACAGGAATACAAACAATCAATTGTCAGGACGTAAAACCTATCAAGCTAGCTAGTAACGTCACTACTAGTAAAAGTCCAACAGTGCTTCGCTTAGCAACAATTATTAAAGTTAACGTTAGCTTGCAAGTCTGTATTACAGAAATACACAACATTTCACAAATTACATTTTCAATGTTGAAAGTGGTAAAATAAGAAGTTTAAAACTCCACGTACCCTCTTCGAAGTCGCTGTCGCTGTCCACCTCCCGACGATCGCGAACCCTGCGAAACGGAAAAAGACAACAAAAACAACCCACAAATGAATTTAAACAACCTGTCGACGCAGTAGGCTGCCGACGTCCTCGCACTCTCTCCATCAATCTTGAAAAGCACCCAGGCATTTTCCAGTCGATTTTTCAATCTCAGGTCTCACAAATCAGTCAATTTGTTGTTGTTAAACAGCAAATTGAAGTTCTTGTTTTCGAACAGAAAACGTTCAATAAATAGAACGCCGATATGTTTTATTGGTCAGATGTCTCTTGGCAACACATATTTTAGAAAATTGCTGTTTACAATTTTAAACACTGTGTTGTCATAGAAATGAGTTTGGAACCCTATGGTTAACATTAGAATCCTATAAAATTCCTGGTCATCATTGTAATTCTATTCTATGTTGTTGGAATAATATAAAACAAAAATAGCAAATGTTTTTTTAAAGTCACTAGCTAGGTCATTGGCCCATTGAAATGTTTTAGCTTGTTCATGGAAGTTGTTGTTGAACTTCTGAAAGTCTAGGCTTTGGCTCAGTGGGCTATAAAGACTTGTGGAGCACAGACAACCCGGGATTAAAACATATTGACCACATTCAGACAAGGGGGGTTAAGCCACAGCCCACTGAGGTTGGAGAGCACTGTAGGATCTGCATAATAATAATTTATACCTCTTTTATAAACAGGATATTATTATCATTGATTATGTCAAAGTGTATGTATGAATAAATCTGATTGAATTTTTAATGGCAGGTTCACCTTTTGAAGCCGGGTGAGATTCCCAAAGTGTGCTGCGCACCCACCAAGCTCAGTCCCATCTCTGTACTCTTCTACGACAACAACAACAATGTGATCCTAAAGAAGCATGAAAACATGGTGGTCAAGACCTGTGTATGACTGTGACACCTGTGGTGGCCCATCTATTCTACATCATTTTAGTAAACTTCACTACCATTGTTCCAAAAGATATACCTTGCAACCAGCAGTTGAAAGCAATAATCTGGCAATAAGCAGATAAATAGTATGTATCTACACTGAACATAAAAATGAATGCAACATGCAACAATTTCAACGATTTGACTGAGTTAAAGTTCATATAAGGCAATCAGTCAATTCAAATACATTCTTTAGGCCCTAATCTATGGATTTCACATGACTGTGAATACAGATGTGCCTCTGTTGTTCACAGATACCTTTTTAAATGAAGACAGGGGCGGGAATCTGGGGCGGCAGGTAGCCTAGTGGTTAGTGTTGGGCCAGTAATCGAAAGATGCTGGATCCAATCCCCGAGCTGACAAGGTAAAAATCTGTCATTCTGCCCCTGAACATGAGAGGTAACCCACTGCTACCCGGGAAGGCCGTCATTGTAAGTAAGAATTTGTTCTTAACTGACTTGCCTAGTTAAAGGATAAAAAGCCTTCTACTGTGATGGAGAATGCCTATATCCTCTGGGTTCCTGCATGAACACCACTAACCCCGCTATGATCCAACTAGTGGTCAGTATGCACTACTACACCTTCTCTCACATGAACGCTAACATTGTTTTCAGTTGGAAAGACGCTAAATGGCTCAGACATTAATTGGAAATATGGCAAGTTGAAACAAAAATACCCAAGATACCTGAGTTTACAATGGCAGACTCTTAATGTAGAGTACAGATAGTGAGAAGTTACATTCAAGACAGAAGCATTTGTGCCCTCTAGTGGTCGACTTTATACTATACCCGCTCTTTCCATGACAAACTGACCAGGTAAATTCAGGTGAAAGCTATGATCCCTTACTGATGTCACTTGTTCAATCCACTTCAAATCAGTGTAGATGAAGGGAAGGAGACAGGTCAACGAAAGATTTTTAAGCATTGAGACAATTGAGACATGAATTGTGTATGTATGCCATTCAGAAGGTGAATGGGCAGGACAACAGATTTAAGTGCCTTTGAATGGGGTATGGTAGTAGGTGTATAAAGAATGGCCCACCACTGTGGGAATCATTGGAGTGAACATGGGCCAGCATCCCTGTGGACACCTTGTAGAGTTCATGTCCCGACAAATTGAGTCTGTTCTGAGCAACAGGGGGTGCAACTCAATATTAGGAAGGTGTTCTTAATGTTTTGTAAACTCAGTGTATGTAGGCCTACATATTTTTAAATAGTACAGAATCACACATCACAATTCAAAGCCATAAAGTGTGGGCCAGTAGTACCTGTAAATCACCTAAACTTTGTTTTTCATTTCCATATGCAAAGAATAAAGCATAATTGTTCATGTAATAATGTAATATTAGCCTCATAACTCCAGGAAGAGGAAATAGTGATGAAATAATCAAGTAAATGAAAAGACAGAGACAAATGCTTTTGAACTACTAGTTATTTTATTTAAAAATGTAAAATTCAGTGCAAAGTAATGTAGTGCATTTGTGTCTAGACCCCTGTGTGGTGGCAAAGTGTCACCAGAATCCTGTGGGAGAGAAAACAAGAGAATACATTAATTCAATGGGTGTTAACTAATCAGGGTTCAACGAAGCACTTCAAGTCCTCAATTCCTGAGAGAGAGAAAGAAGTGTGGTGTTTCAGATCTCTGCAGTAGGACTACATGCTGGCCATGAGGTTCTCCAGGTGGTACTCCAGGAGGCTGGAGAGCTCAGTGACCAGAGACACTGGGTTAAAGTACCAGGCCAGCTGCTGCCCAAACATGTCATCTAGCAGAGCCATCAGCCCGCCCTGAAGAGAACACCACACAACACATAGAAAATGGCTCTGAGTTACTAGCTTATCAAGAGCAGAGAGACAATGAGAGTTACTCCACGTAAAACGGCATTGAAACCCTGTTATTCATGAAAAAGTAAAGAGGAAGAAAACTAGGAATAGGGAAGTAAACTCTTGAATCTTACATTGAGCAGCAGCAGGTATCTCTCGGCCTTTGGCTCAATGCTGGCAGCTACGGGCAGGAAGGAGTTCAGTAGAGCGTACAGACGCTCCATGAACCCACCAGGGTGCTAAAGGAAACAGGAGGAGGAGAGAAGAGAAATTGAAGTGAAATTACAAATAGAGAGACATCAAAACATGTACCAGTGAGATGCTACTTACCACCATCAGGGACTTCTGAGCTGTCATCATCCCAAACATCACCAGTTCAAAGAGGACATCTATCAGGTTAACATGATGGATCTAGGACAAGAAAACACGTTTGGAGAAAATAGGAATGATTTCAAATAGATCAGCTACTGTGATGTATAAAAGACATGCATGAGGAAGAACTCAAGGTGAGACTTGAAAGAGTTAATGAACTCACCTTTGCCTCAGCCAGCTCCCTCTCAATGTCAATCTGCTTGGAGGGGTCACTCAGGTAGTCCACAAAGTCGTTATAGGCACGGACGAATTCGGCCTCGTCCTATCACAAAGCAAAGAGCATTGATGTTAGTGAACAGAACACATTTCCCACTGAGGACGCTCTCTTTCCCTAGGATGAATAATGAGTTAGTGAGCTACCATGTGGTGTGCCTGAACCAGTGCGCCCATTAGGACCTTTCCCGCCACAAACAGATAGTTCCTGCTAAGGGTGGAACCAAGCAGGGTCTAGAGAAGAGGGAAGAGTTAGGGTGAGACAGACAGAACAAGAAGACACAGAGAGAAAAGGAAAAAGGAGGTCCACTCACAGTGAAGGCCTGGCGCAGGGAGACGAGCCTCAGGGCGATGTCCTCCACTCTCTTGGTGGTAAGGTAGAGGCTGTGGGAGGGAGGGAATGGAGCATGTCAACCATTAGAGTCAATGGGGATAACAGCATGGTGACCACTATCCTTCAGCATCTGACAAGCCCAGACTACACAGACATTTAGAGGAACTCACTTTAGCAGAGGAACCTCCCTCTCCTCAGGCAGCAGGTCCTCCTCCCAGCCCTACAACAACAGAACAAACATTCAACATCAGTGACCAATGCAATGACATGACAAACAATGGGTCAATGGAAGGATCTTAATGCTACTAGTCAATAGAATGTGCACTGTAGGTGTGTGTGTAACATCTGACCTCATAGCAGTTGTGGCCCTCAGGCTCTGGCTCAGTGAACTGCTGATTGGTGGGCGTAGAGACGGAGGCAGCCTCCGACCACGCCGAGGAGGTGAGCAGCCCATCCAGCCCCATGTGGAGAGTGGCGTACACCACCGAGACGTCAGTCTGCTGCTCCAAAAACACACACAACACACTTGTTTACCACACACACACGTTATTGGTAAACAGAGCATATCTAATGGAAAAATGGCCAATCATTTTGGAAAAGGTTTATTTACCTGGTAGCAGCCAAGCGTCACGTCCACAGACGTCTCATGGCGGAGGTGAGAAGCATACTGGGTCACCCTGCCAGCCACATACTGACAGAGAGAGACGATATGTTAAGGCCAAATGGAATAAGTGAAGAAAAGCCTAATCTTAATACTATTTCAGTAGTATTTACATCTTACCTGGATCCAAGTGACGGACTGCACCTTGGTGGCACAGTAGGCGATGCCCTCTGGACTAAGTATGGCTGTCTCCCTGGAGATGGCCCACACCAGTTGAGTCTCCAGGCCTCGAACCCTACTCACATGGTGCATCCTCACCACCACCTGCTGTGGAGAGAAACAACATCAGCCATCGCTGTAACACATTTCCATCAAGATCACATGACTCTGACAATGTAGATTAGGACTAGGTAGTTACAAAGACACATACCTGGGATCCCCCACGCATGTAGGTGATAATGGGGCTGATGAACTGGAAAGTTCTCCAAGCTTTAGCCACCGGACCGGCATTGTTCTGCACAGGAGTGGGGTGACATTACAATACATTCAGGTTAGAAACAGCTAACATTGTAACAGCGATGTGTGTGTGTGTGGGTCTCTTACTCTGATCACAACAGGCCCACAGTACAGGGAGCTGAACCTAATCGGTATCAACTGCCAATTACCAGTGGCCTCCTAAAGCAGTCAACAAAGATTTTTTAGAATTAATATCTGGGATTCTTTTCAAACATAAAACCAAAAACGTTCTGAAAATTGTACCTCAAGGATAGTCGGCACATCTGGCACATCCTCAAGGATGATAGCAGCATCCTGGACATCAAGGATGACTGGCAGCAGTGGCACATCCAACTGGACCTCATCCAGTACATTTGATTCTAAAATTAGGAACAGGAATACAAACAATCAATTGTCAGGACGTAAAACCTATCAAGCTAGCTAGTAACGTCACTACTAGTAAAAGTCCAACAGTGCTTTGCTTAGCAACAATTATTAAAGTTAACGTTAGCTTGCAAGTCTGTATTACAGAAATACACAACATTTCACAAATTACATTTTCAATGTTGAAAGTGGTAAAATAAGAAGTTTAAAACTCCACGTACCCTCTTCGAAGTCGCTGTCGCTGTCCACCTCCCGACGATCGCGAACCCTGCGAAACGGAAAAAGACAACAAAAACAACCCACAAATGAATTTAAACAACCTGTCGACGCAGTAGGCTGCCGACGTCCTCGCACTCTCTCCATCAATCTTGAAAAGCACCCAGGCATTTTCCAGTCGATTTTTCAATCTCAGGTCTCACAAATCAGTCAATTTGTTGTTGTTAAACAGCAAATTGAAGTTCTTGTTTTCGAACAGAAAACGTTCAATAAATAGAACGCCGATATGTTTTATTGGTCAGATGTCTCTTGGCAACACATATTTTAGAAAATTGCTGTTTACAATTTTAAACACTGTGTTGTCATAGAAATGAGTTTGGAACCCTATGGTTAACATTAGAATCCTATAAAATTCCTGGTCATCATTGTAATTCTATTCTATGTTGTTGGAATAATATAAAACAAAAATAGCAAATGTTTTTTTAAAGTCACTAGCTAGGTCATTGGCCCATTGAAATGTTTTAGCTTGTTCATGGAAGTTGTTGTTGAACTTCTGAAAGTCTAGGCTTTGGCTCAGTGGGCTATAAAGACTTGTGGAGCACAGACAACCCGGGGTTAAAACATATTGACCACATTCAGACAAGGGGGGTGAAGCCACAGCCCACTGAGGTTGGAGAGCACTGAAGCATCTGCATAATAATAATTTATACCTCTTTTATAAACAGGATATTATTATCATTGATTATGTCAAAGTGTATGTATGAATAAATCTGATTGAACTTTTTCATGGCAGGTTCACCTTCTGAAGCCGGGTGAGATTCCCAAAGTGTGCTGCGCACCCACCAAGCTCAGTCCCATCTCTAGACTCTTCTACGACGACAACAACAATGTGATCCTAAAGAAGCATCGCAACATGGTGGTCAAGACCTGTGTATATCTGTGACACCTGTGGTGGCCCATCTATTCTACATCTTTTTAATAAACTTCACTACCATTGTTCCAAAAGATATACCTTGCAACCAGCAGTTGAAAGCAATAATCTGGCAATAAGCAGATAAATAGTATGTATCTACACTGAACATAAAAATGAATGCAACATGCAACAATTTCAACGATTTGACTGAGTTAAAGTTCATATAAGGCAATCAGTCAATTCAAATACATTCTTTAGGCCCTAATCTATGGATTTCACATGACTGTGAATACAGATGTGCCTCTGTTGTTCACAGATACCTTTTTAAATGAAGACAGGGGCGGGAATCTGGGGCGGCAGGTAGCCTAGTGGTTAGTGTTGGGCCAGTAATCGAAAGATGCTGGATCCAATCCCCGAGTTGACAAGGTAAACATCTGTCATTCTGCCCCTGAACATGAGAGGTAACCCACTGTTACCCGGGAAGGCCGTCATTGTAAGTAAGAATTTGTTCTTAACTGACTTGCCTAATTAAAGGATAAAAAGCCTTCTACTGTGATGGAGAATGCCTATATCCTCTGGGTTCCTGCATGAACACCACTAACCCCGCTATGATCCAACTAGTGGTCAGTATGCACTACTACACCCTCTCTCACATGAACGCTAACATTGGTTTCAGTTGGAAAGACGGTAAATTCCTCAGACATTAATGGGAAATATGGCAAATTTGAAACAAAAATACCCAAGATACCTGAGTCTACAATGGCAGACTCTTAATGTAGAGTACAGATAGTGAGAAGTTACATTCAAGACTGACGCATTTGTGCCCTCTAGTGGTCGACTTTATACTATACCCACTTATTCCATGACAGGTAAATTCCACTGACCAGGTAAATCCAGGTGAAAGCTATGATCCCTTACTGATGTCACTTGTTCAATCCACTTCAATCAGTGTAGATGAAGGGAAGGAAACAGGTCAACGAAAGACTATATCGTTTAACTGGTTCTGTATATGAAAGCATTCCTCTGCCTATTTGATCCATTCTGAAGGAAAGCAGTGAATACGTTTTGTGTGTGTGAGAGAATACGTATGCCTATGTATGTAGAAAAAGTGTTATTTCCAAATTCAAGTTAAACGCCAATCCGTCTATACTGATACCAGACAAATGCATACTTAAAAGTATTTTCAAATGTATTTCCAATACACTGCAATGCTATGTAGCTGAAGAGGGGTGACACTGTCTAGGATGAGAGTGTCGATCAGTTTCTGGAGGTCTGTGTTCACTGGTATTTACTCTCACGTCTGCATCAAATCAACCTCAATAAATTAGAATATTTATTGTCATTACAAATATAACAGTCCTCCAATGACACATTCATGTGTATTGGTTCCTCTGTACTTCGAAAAACTGCAACAAGAAAAAAAAAAATCCATTGCTACTAACTTGTTTTGTCTAAAAGTATAATTAAAGAAATGCACAAAAAACAAAAAATGTGTATTAATTTTTGCCACGCACTTATGGTCCATATATTTTGCTTTTTAATTGAACCATGTGTAGTACATTTAAAAGAAACAATGAGGAATTCATGGATCACCTAGACAACATAGCCATCAAAAGGGTAGAAATGTAGCACTGCACTTATGTCACAATAATTTACAGCTTTGATTGGATACATAGAATATATGAGAAAGGGTGATGTAATTATCTGAATTACTGTAGATTTGAATAGTTTAATCAAGAGATAATTATGGTTATAGGTCAAATGAGAAGATCCTTCTTTATGAAGGAGGCAATGGGTGTTATTCATATACCATTCTCTCACTCAAAATCATCATATTATACTGAACAAAAATATAAACACAACATGTAAAGTGTTGCTCCCATGTTTCATAAGCTGAAATGAAATATTCCAGAAATGTTTCATATGCACAAAAAGTTCTCATTTTGTGCTAAATTTGTTTAAATCCCTGTTAGTGAGCATTTCTCCTTTGCCAAGATAATCCATCCCCCTGATAGGTGTGGTATATTAATAAACTGATTAAACAGCATGATCATTACACAAGTGCACATTGTGCTGGGGACAATAACAGGCCACTCTAAAATGTGCAGTTTTGTCACACAACGGCACAGTTTTTTCTCAGGTTTTGATGGAGCGTGCAGTTGGTGTGCTTACTGCTGGAATGTGCAGTTGGTGTGCTGACTGCTGGAATGTCCACCAGAGCTGCTGCCAAATAATTGATTGTTAATTTCTCTACCAATGTTGTTTTAGAGAATTTGGCAGTACATCCAACCGGCCTCACAACAGCAGACCACGTGTAACCATACCCGCCCAGGACCTCCACATCTGTCTTCTTCACCTACGGTATCATCTGAGATCAGACACCCGAATAGCTGAAGAAACTGTGGGATTGCACAACTGAAGAATTTCTGCACAAACTGTAAGAAACCGTTGCAGTGAAGCCCATCTGCATGCTCGTCGTTCTCACCAGGGTCTTGACCTGACTCCAGTTCGGCATCGTAACTGACTTCAGTGGGAAAATACTCACCTTCAATGGCTACTGGCACGCTGAAGAAGTGTGCTCTTCAAGGATGAATGCCGCGTCACATGGGTTGGCGGTTTGCTGATGTCAACGTTGTGAACAAGAGTGCCGTTCTTCCCCTGAGCAAGGCAGTTAATCCACTGTTCTCTGGGCGCCGAAGACGTGGTTGTCGATTAAGGCAGCCTCCCACACCTCTCTGATTCAAATGCCTGGGTGCTTTTCAAGATTGATGGAGAGAGTGCGAGGACGTCGGCGGCCTACTGTGTCGCCAGGTGGTTCAAATTCATTTGTGGGTTGTTTTTGTGCGACTTCGAAGAGGGTATGTGGAGTTTTAAACTTTGAAAATGTAATTTGTGAGATGCTGTGTATTTCTGTAATCCAGACTTGCAAGCTAACGTTAACTTTAATAATTGTTGCTAAGTGATGCACTTTTCCTAGTAGTGACGTTACTAGCTAGCTTGCTACGTTTTACGTCCCAACAATTGATTGTTTGTATTCCTGTTCCTAATTTTAGAATCAAATGTACTGGATGAGGTCCAGTTGGATGTGCCACTGCTGCCAGTCATCCTTGATGTCCAGGATGCTGCTATCATCCTTGAGGATGTGCCAGATGTGCCGACTATCCTTGAGGTACAATTTTCAGAACGTTTTTGATTTTATATTTGAAAAGTATCCCAGACATTAATTCTAAAAATCTTTGTTGTCTGCTTTAGGAGGCCACTGTTAAAAAAAAAATATGTAGGCCTACATACACTGAGTTTACAAAACATTAAGAACACCTTCCTAATATTGAGTTGCTCAGAACAGACTCAATTTGTCGGGACATGAACTCTACAAGGTGTCCACAGTGATGCTGGCCCATGTTCACGCTTCCCACAGTGGTGGACCATTCTTTATACACCTACCACCATACTCCATTCAAAGGCACTTAAATCTGTTGTCTTGCCCAGTCACCCTCTGAATGGCACACATACACAATCCATGTCTCAATTGCCTCAATGAGTGAAAGTCTTTCGTTGACCTGTCTCCTTCCCTTCATCTACACTGATTGAAGTGGATTGAACAAGTGACATCAGTAAGGGATCATAGCTTTCACCTGAATTTACCTGGTCAGTTTGTCATGGAAAGAGCGGGTATAGTATAAAGTCGATCACTAGAGGGCACAAATGCTTCAGTCTTGAATGTAACTTCTCACTATCTGTACTCTACATTAAGAGTCTGCCATTGTAGACTCAGGTATCTTGGGTATTTTTGTTTCAACTTGCCATATTTCCAATTAATGTCTGAGCCATTTAGCGTCTTTCCAACTGAAAACAATGTTATCGTTCATGTGAGAGAGGGTGTAGTAGTGCATACTGACCACTAGTTGGATCATAGCGTGGTTAGTGGTGTTCATGCAGGAACCCAGAAGATATAGGCAGGGATTGTGGAGGCCAGGTCATCTGATGCAGCACTTCATCACTCTTTTTCTTGGTAAAATAGCCCTTACACAGCCTGTAGGTGTAAGCCCAAACCAGCTGGGATGGTGTATCGCTGCAGAATGCTGTGTTAGCCATGCTGGTTAAGTATGCCTTGAATTCTAAATAAATCACAGACAGTGTCACCAGCAATGAACCATAACACCACCTCCTCCATGCTTTACGGTGGGAAATACACATGCGGAGATCATCCGTCCACCCACACCGCGTCTCACAAAGACCCAGCGGTTGGAACCAAAAATGTCCAATTCGGACTCCCGACCAAAGGACAAATTTCCACCGGTATAATATCCATTGCTCATGTTTCTTGACCGAAGCAAGTCAGTTCTTGTTATTGGTGTCCTTTAGTAGTGTTTTTTTGTTGTTGCAGCAATTTGACCATGAAGGCCAAGAGTGTGCAAAGCTGTCATCAGGGCAAAGGGTGGCTATTTGAAGAATCTCAAGTATAAAATATATTTTGATTTGTTTAACACTTTTTTGGTTACTATATGATTCCATATGTGTTATTTCATAGTTTTGATGCCTTCACTATTATTCTACAATGTAAACATTTGAAAAATAAAGAAAAACCCTTGAATGAGTAGCTGTTCTAAAACTTTTGACCGGTAGTGTACTTCAACAGACATAACAAGCCTGTCAAAACAGCCGTGGAAAACTGAGAAAAACCCTGATGAGGCTCCTGCCGATTTGACATTCCTGCCAGCCAAGCAGCCAGGAGTTTAACCAGAAGACCCCTCACCTGACAGCACTCCTCTGGACTTATTCAAACTGTTTTTCAGTGTGAACACTGTCAGAACCCTCTGCCTCCACACAAACAAACAAGCTGATTCAGACAAACAACATAACACGGAAAGGGAGAAAAGAGGAAAAGCGTTGGTACAACCAAGTTTTATAATTTCATTGGAATGGTCATCCTCCTAGGTCAGCTGAAGTTTAGAAATATGATGGATTTACAGGAGGGAAAATATCTTCTCAATGAGCTGTGCAAGAAGGATGGGACTGCACCCATGACCCACCAAGCATTCATAGAAGAGCTTACAAACCAGATTTGTGGGGTGTCTGTTGAGCTATTAGAACAGGTGAGAAATGGACAATTGAGGATGAGAACTACACACGTACCTGTCCCTGTCAAAACGCCTATCGCTGTCAAGAAAAAGGGTGTTGTAAAAAAGGTAATAAAGAGGTGCCTGCAATGCAGGAAGAATGGAGTCACTATGGAATCTCGATTGAAGTGCCAACAGTGCCAGGTAGCACTCTGCGTCAGGCCTGACAGAAACTGCTTTCATTAAACTCCTTTTGAGTTGAGCGGAGGACAGCAGTAAAAGAGAAACCGCTAATCTTATTTTAATAACAGATTGTCATTTTTTTTCCTGAGGACAAAAGTATTTTGAATGGACAAAAGTATTTTGAATGTGCTAGTGATGCATAAAACTGTCTTGAAGAGAAACTGACCAGAAGAGCACATTTACTACAGAGTATGGAAAGCGTACTACAGAGTATGGACATTCAGCGCCCCCTACAAAAATACTTTATTTGGAGCAAATAAACGTACCTCGGTGACGATAAATTGTTAACCACAAGCAGGGCAGGCTATGCCCAAACAAAGCTTTATGTGAAGGTTTAGTAAGTTTACTGATGGGATGTAAACATTTACTTAATAAAAATCACATTTGGTTTAGCATTGGAGCTATTTGTTGGGGAAAAGACCTTGTGTTAGCTGAGTATTGTAAATATGAGGAAGCAGGGGAAAGTAAGAACCTTGAACAAGCAAGCCTTGTCTGAGTCAGAAGGGCCCTGTAGTGAGAGGCAGCTTGATGTAGTCCTCCAAGTACACCCCTGGACAGGATGCGCAGGGCCTTACATCCCAATCACAATTCAATACGGAAGTGGTCAGATGATGCGGATGCTACGCTACAGGACTGTTATGCTAGCACAGAATGGAATATGTTCCTGGATTCATCCAATGGCATTGAGGAGTATACCAGCTCAGTCATCGGCTTCATCCATAAGTGCATCGACAACGTCACCCTCACAGTGACCGTACGTACATATCCCAACCAGAAGCCATGAATTACAGGCAACATCTGCATCGAGCTAAAGGCTAGAGCTGCCGCTTTCAAGAAGTTGGACACTAATCCGTATGCTTATAAGAAATCCCGCTATGGCCTCAGACGAACCATCAAACAAGCAAATTGGCAATACAGGATTAAGATTGAATCCTACTACACCAACTCTGATGCTCGTTGGATGTGGCAGGGCTTGAAAACTATTACGGACTACAAAGGGAAAACTAGACGCGAGCTGCCCAGTGACGCGAGCCTACTAGATGAGCTAAATGCCTTTTATGCTCACTTCAAGGCAAGCAACACTGAAGCGTGCATGAGAGCACCAACTGTTCTGGACGACTGTGTAATAACGCTCTCGGTAGCCGATGTGAGCAAGACCTTTAAACCGGTCAACATTCACAAAGCCACGGGGCCCGACGGATTACCAGGATGTGTACTCAAAGCATGCGTGGATCAACTGGCAAGTGTCTTCACTGACATTTTCAACCTCTCCCTGACCGAGTCTGTGATACCTACATGTTTCAAGCAGACCACCATAGTCCCTGTGCCCAAGGAAGCGAAGGTAACCTGCCTAAATGATTACCGCCCCATAGCACTCACGTCGGTATCCATGAAGTGCTTTGAAAGGCTGGTCATAGCTCACATCAACAGCATCCTCCCGGATACCCTAGACCCACTCCAATTTGCATAACGGCCAAACAAAGCCACATATGATGCAATCTCTATCGCACTCCACACTGCTCTTTCCCATCTGGACAAAAGGAACACCTATGTGAGAATGCTGTTCATTAACTACAGTACAGCGTTCAACACCATAGTGCCCACGAAGCTAATCACTAAGCTAAGGACCCTGGGACTAAACACCTCCCTCTGCAACTGGATCCTGGATCAGCTCCCAGGTGGTAAGGGTAGGCAACAACATGTCTGCCATGCTGTTCCTCAACACTGGGGCCCCGCAGAGGTGTGTACTTAGTCCCCTCCTGTACTCCCTGTTCACCTACGACTGCATGGCCAAACACCACTCCAACACTATCATTACGTTTGCTGACGACACAACAGTGGTAGGACTGATCACCGACAATGATGAGACAGCCTATAAGGAGGAGGTTAGAGACCTGGCAGTGTGGTGCCAGGACAACAACCTCTCCCTCAATGTGAGCAAGACAAAGGAGCTGATCGGGGACTACAGGAAAAGGCTGGTCGAACAGACCCACCTTCAACCCTACCTCCATGTACAAATTACCTCGACTAACTTGTACCCCCGCATATTGACTCAGTACTGGTACCCCTGTATATACCCTTTATTTGGTAAACATTTTCTTAACTCTTTCTTGAACTGCACTGTAAAGGGCTTGTAAGTAAGCATTTCACTGTAAGGTCTACACGTGTTGTATTTGGTGCATGTGACAAATAAAGTTTGATCTGATTTGATCTCCTTAATGCTGAGTGCCAAGCAGAGGCGTATCAGGTCCCATTTTTAGAGTCTTTGGTATGACTCAACCGGGGTTTGAACCCCCAGCCTGCCAAAAACCACAAGGATTCGGAGTCTGGGGGCTATCAACAACATAGCTCAGGTAGTAGGAAGCTCTCTCATGCATTTATATGCAGATGATACAGTCTTATACTCAGCTGGCCCCTCCCCGGATTTTGTGTTAAATGCTCTATAACAAAGCTTTCTTAGTGTCCAGCAAGATTTCTCTACCCTTAACCTTGTTCTGAACACTTCCCAAGTTCCCCAAAGCTAACACATCCCTGGGTCGCTCGTCTTTTCAGTTCGCTGCAGCTAGCGACTGGAACGAGCTGCAACAAACACTCAAACTGGACAGTTTTATCTCAATCTCTTCATTCAACGACTCAATCATGGACACTCTTACTGACAGTTGTGGCTGCTTTGCGTGATGTATTGTTGTCTCTACCTTCTCGCCCTTTGTGAAGTTGTCTGTGCCCAATAATCTTTGTACCATGTTGTGTTGCTACCATGCTGTGTTGCCATGTGTTGCTGCCCTGTGATGTTGTTGTCTTAGGTCTGTCTCTATGTAGTGTTGTGTTGTCTCTCTTGTTGTGATGTGTGTTTGTCCTATATTTAAATTTCATATATTTATACATTTTTTATTTTTAATCCCAGCCCCCGTCCCAGCCTTTTGGTAGGCCGTCATTGTAAATAAGAATTTGCTCTTAACTGACTTGCCTAGTTAAATAAAGGTTAAATAAATACATTTAAAAAAAAGTTTTGTTAAAGAAAGGCCTACAATGAGGAGGCAAATGGCTTCAGGTTCATTTGACACATTTTTGGGGAAGTCATGTCTTTGATCTACTGAATGTATTCATAGTGGGCGTATTTTGTTTTGGGAATACAGATCTGCATCCTAGGGCTCGATTCAATCTATAGCGCAAAATATGTGTTTGAAATTGTATACGGTTGAAATTGAAAGGCAATTTCCGACTGAGCCGACTTATGCAGCGTTTAACGTTAATGCAGTCTCTTTGAATGCGGAAACAGTGCCTTTAAATGTCAATCACGCTGTAATATCAGCACTATGGCTTGAATCGAGTCTTTAACCTATTGAACACGCCTTTATACTTGTCTGAACGGAAAATCCATTCAGCACTACCCGGTGTTTGATCACTCTATTGTTTTTAGTCAATGTGGCCTCGCTTTTGTGTTATTGTTTTGGATTGCTTACAAAATAACCTGACTGAGTGTTCATGTTGCTTGTCAACACACTTGTGAGCAGTACAGTTTTGAACTGTATAATTATTGGTTGTTAGAACCGTTTCCTAGTCAGTGATTAGATATTGTTACATTTGATTACTTTTACTATTCATTGGTTATTGATATGTTTGTCCTATTTGACCTGTTAGTAACGTTTAAATTGTTATTTGGGTCCATGCAATCACTTATGAGAGATTTCCTAATTTCAGATTTCCTAATTTCATTATTATTGAATGCAATTTCTCTGTGGTTGACTCACTACACCAAAAATGCGTCTGCATAAAAACTCTTAGGCCGGGATTCCAATTGATCGCAGGTCCTAGGCATTGCGGATTTTTAAGTCAATGTTCCTGTGTTCGCGGAGATCCCATTCACCATAAACACTATGTCGGCTCTATCGGGAATTGCCTTTAAAAGCTTCAATGCCTGTAACCCGACATCGGATTGAATCCCGGCTCTACACTTACTCATCAATAAAAGATACAGAAGCTGTCATCTCTTTCTGCACTGCACAGTGCACAATAGACCTCATGAGGGTGCCAAAGATCGGAGTTTAAAAAATGGGCATGTGGTTGCAACCTGAACCATTTCCTCTTTTGAATCCCTCACAAAATATGGCTGTCATTCATCTCCAAGTATACAATCAGAATCAAATTCTTGACATAACATTTCACAGGACATCAGACTTGGCTAAAATTATTAGATTTTTTCTTAAACACGTTTTAGAAACTTCACATGAACATGCTTTGAACATCAGAATCTGACAGCGCAAGGTATGGTTCTAAGCTAAATTAACCATGTGAATTAGCTATTTGGATTTTTATAAAAGAAAGCAATTTGAATGTATGTAAAAAAGACCAAGTAAAAAAAACACGATTCACTGGACATGGTCCACTTGAAATAGTGTGATTTATTCATACCCTTAATCTTCACCTAGGGGCTGATTTAGATTTAGGAAATTACGCCTTTCCCACGCACTTCTCAGTAGTTGTTGGCTATTCAAGGTTTACTTATGAAGGTGCATAACAGGCTTTGCAGGTGTGGTTCCCTTGCGCATGCTGAATAAATATAATTCTCCTTGTTCGGGCGGCATTCGGGGGTCGACGTCACCGGCCTTCTAGCCATCGCCGATCCACCTTTCATTTTCCATTGGTTTTTGTATTGTCTTCCTCACACAAGTCCTGTCGTCTCCTTCCTCTGCCCGGTCTCCCTACGGCCCTACAGACTGCGGAGGCCTTGTTTACGCATGTCTTCTGGCACTACGGGGTGCCTGAGGATATAGTGTCTGATCGAGGTCCCCAGTTCACGTCTAGGGTCTGGAAGGCGTTCATGGAACGTCTGGGGGTCTCGGTCAGCCTTACTTCAGGGTTTCACCCCGAGAGTAATGGACAAGTGGAGAGAGTAAACCAGGATGTGGGCATGTTTCTGCGGTCTTATTGCCAGGACCGGCCGGGGGAGTGGGCGGCGTTCATGCCCTGGGCCGAGATGGCACAGAACTCGCTTAGCCACTCCTCCACTAACCTCTCTCCCTTCCAGTGCGTACTGGGGTACCAGCCGGTTCTGGTGCCTTGGCATCAGAGTCAGACCAAGGATCCTGCGGTGGATGACTGGTTCAGGCGTGCGGAGGAGACATGGGAAGCTGTCCGTGTTCACCTTCAGCGTGCCGTGCTGCGGCAAAAAAAGAACGCAGACTGCCACCTCAGTGTGTTCGCACCGGGGGACCGGGTCTGGCTCTCGACCCGAAACCTGCCCTGCCGGAAGCTGAGTCCGTGGTTTGTGGGGCCATTTAAAGTCCCGAGGAGAGTGAACGAGGTTTGTTATAGGTTACAGCTTCCCCCCATTACCTTACTAACCCCTCGTTCCATGTGTCTCTCCTCAGGCCGGTGGAGGCTGGTCCGCTCCAGGAGTCTGAGGTGCGGGAGGTTCCTCCGGATCGCCCTGCGCCTCGTCTTCCAGGTCGTTCCCGAGGCGTCAACGTGCAGTTGGAGCCGCGCGTCGGGGGGGGGGGGGTTGGGGGTGCCCACTGCATAGGCCTATGTGTATCCTGTTGAAAAACAAATGATAGTCCCACTACACTAAGCCCAAACCAGATGGGATGGAGTATCGCTACAGAGTGCTGTGGTAGCAATGCTGGTTAAGTGTGCCTTGAATTCTAAATAAATCACAGACAGTGTCACCAGAAAAGCATCATCACACCTCCTCCTCCATGCTTCACAGTGGGAACCACACATGTGGAGATCATCCGTTCACCTACTCTGCGTCTCACAAAGACACAGCGGTTGTAACCAAAAATATCAAATTTGGACTCATCAGACCAAAGACAGATTTCCACCGGTCTTATGTACATTGCTCGTGTTTCTTGGCCAAAGCAAGTCTCTTCTTATTGGTGTCCTTTAGCAGTGGTTTCTCTGAAGAATCTCAAATATAAAATATATTTTGATTTATTTAACACTTTTTGCTTACTACATTATTCCATATGTGTTATTTCATAGTTTGTCTTGCCTATTATTCTACAGTAAAAATAAAGAAAAACCCCTGGAATGAGTAGGTGTGTCCGAACCTTTGACTGGTACTGTATCTGTTTAGGCTTCTTACAGTCAATTTCCAGTCTACAAATTATTTGTAATTATGTTCCGGCCCCCGACCAACCGCTCAAGAAGAAATCGGCCCCTGGCGGAATCTAGTTGATGATGCCTATTGTAGCCTATACCAACTGAAGGGAACTAACAGTGAATTGGCAGTTTAATATGTATTATTAGGCCTACTGACGGTCGATACTGATAGAAATAGGAAACAGAGAAAGTCGGGGTGGCCTATAATTAAGAAATTTGAGAGTGCCCATCCCTGCAACTTCAAAGGCCATACAATTGAAATTCTGCATAATGGCACAACATTTTATAAACTTTACTGTGGGAAAGGTGATGTGTTGATATGTTTGAGTTTGCTGCCATATGACTGGTTTCACATTTGTCTCCAGAAATTATAGGGTAAAATATATCCAAAACAAGTCATTTACAATGCCCTTATCCAAATGGATTACTAATTTACCTAGCTTTTATCATGTTGTAAATTACAGAGCATGGAGACTGGTGTTATTTCTATCTGAAAAAATAAATAGGATTTTTGCACTTGGAACCGGTAGGTTCGCTAGACCATATTCATGGTTTCCTTGTGCGAAAGGTGGTGGAATTATTAGGGAATTAAGTCAAGGTCAGAATACGTCGTATTTGTACACACGTCCATTTATTCGATCGCCACCTCAACAAATAGCGGGTGAATGGCACGCGATTGTCATGCTTAAATTCAAGGTGTCACACCCTGATTTGTTTCACCTGTCTTTGTGATTGTCTCCACCACCCTCCAGGTGTCTTCCCCATTATCCCCTGTGTATTTATACCTGTGTTCTCTGTTTGTTGCCAGTTCGTCTTGCTTGTCAAGTCAAACAGCATTTTTTGTGTCAGCTCTTGCTTTTCCCCAGTCTCTCTTTTCTCGCCCTCCTGGTTTTTGACCCTTGCCTGGTCTGACCCTGTACCCGTCCACTCTGCCCGTCCCTGACCCTGACTGCCGTCCTGTACCTTTGCCCCACCTCTGGATTACCGACCTCTGCCTGTCCTGACCCTGAGCCTGCCTGCCGTCCTGTTCCTTCGCCCCTGTTGCTGTAATAAACATTGTTACTTCGACACGGTCTGCATCTGGGTCTTACCTTGATACAAGGTCAGAATACGCATAGAGAGAAAAGGGCATAAAAAGGAATTACGTTCCAACTCAGGTCGGAATTAGGCCCCCATTGACTTGGTTTACATACGACAGGTGCCACACAGTTGTATGAAGTATTTGACACACATACAACATGCATTTGAAGATCATTTTATTAGATATCTTTAATTGTAGCGGACATACAGCTGTGTTTAATAGAACTCAGGAGCATCTGGGGCATAGTCCACTTGTAAAAAATAAATGAAATCACCATGGAGATGCAAGTGACTGCTGGTTTGCTATATTTACAAAAAAAGTAAACCTCATTGGTCAAGTGAGTGAGGGGTATGATACATTAATAAGATGTCAAATGAAATACATTTTAGATGCATGTCAGAGAGCATTCTTCTGAAGGGATTTTTATAGCAATTGAAAACGCATACATTGCATATAAACTCAATATTGGCATACAGTACTCAAATGTAACCAGTTTACATTAATCTATTCTAGCGCCCGACTCCACTTTTTTCTGTCAAGGGTGCCAGATGAGGGGATATAGATAACGTGGTTTTAGTGTTGTAGGCATTTCATGACGTGTCTTGCAACTGACATTAGCATAGAATTATTTGATATTTCGTGAGGCAGAGAAGATGCCAGTGCTATGCACACACTCACTCAACTCACTTGTTAACCTCACCGTAAAACAAAGTCTTGGTTCCTTAAACACACAGACGCTGCAGGTGCTATTTCTCTATTTAAAGGAAAATTCCACCCCAAAACTAGCTTTTGGTATTTGTTTCATTAGTCCATTGTTGACATTTGCAAACATTTTGTGACTGTCAGCAATCAAGTTAAGCTATAACTTTAAAAACACAGAAATACAGCCGTATGAACTTGATTGCTGACATGCAAAACATTTTGGGGACAAGACCAACAATAGACTAATGAAACAAATACCAAAAGATAGTTTTTGGGTGGAATTTTCCTTTTACAGTAATAGCAAAGAAATAAATGAACCTATGGGCAGTTAGCTCACTGTAGGCATCACTTCAGGCATCTTCAGACACCTACAATCCTGAGCTTCATTTGAATAGCATACTTGTTGGACCAGGCAATCAACCATCCAGCACCTTCTTGCTGCATTTTCATTTGCAAGTCCCTCAGCCAGCCTCTTTCGCCCCACACTTGGGGCTATATTTAATACGCATTGCGAAAATTCTGCTTTAGAGCGTGATTGAAATTTAAAAGGCAATATTCCCGCTTTAGCAGACACTGCATTCACGCTGCGCATGTCGGCTCAATGGGAAATTACCTTAACAACTCTATCGGAATCGGTAACGCTTCAGCTTCACAGACTGAATAGAGCCCTTATTAAATACAATTTCTTTGTAAAGCAGAGTTATGCCTCAGCCTATGTCCATACCATTTCAAACATATTTGAGAGCTCTTTCAGAAACATGACACTGACCTAACATGGCTGATATACTTTCAGATCTACTCATCTTTTCCATCTAGCTCCTTTGTCATTAAATATACAGTATATAAAGAAGCTTAAAGAGCATGAAACAAAAAAAAGACGAATGCATTTAAAAAAAAAACAACTGTCAGCAGAAATAAAACCTCTGATATGGAGTCCGTGCAGGAGGACAGATTTTAAATGAATTTGTAATGACAACAGAACGATGGAGACAAAAACAGACTTTTTTCCCCCTTCTCCACACCACATTATTAAATAAGGCACACATTAACACATACAAATCAAAGTTTGGCTAGTATTATTCCACAGATGCCTTTATTTACAACAACATCCACAATGTTAATAGCAATATGGTAAACATAATTACTGACTTTATTACACAGTTAATTAAGGGCTTGTCCATAAGAGGGCGCTATGTGCCCGTGAGTGATTTCTTGGGGTTCCGCTTTAAGACTTGACTTTTTAAATATCATTTTATGTTGCTAATATAATACATAGCCTGAATGATTGCACCTCAATGTGGAACCAATTCTCACTAAGTGTTAAGGATGAAACTAATTATTTTCGAGGTTGCAGTGCACTGCATCCTCTTCTTGAATGACAATGACAGTCATATTGAGGGCTTGTTAAACTCCTCTGGAGTTATCGTAGCATTTATGTCCAAAAAGTAACAATTCCAAATGCAGGGCAACGATTCTCCTAACTCATCAGGCCCCGAGGCGGCCTCCTATCACAGGCCAGCCGAGCCCCCATCCACCAGTGACAAACATAATAGTAACGCTGTGATGCATGATGGGTCTATACTGACGCCATGTGTCTCGTTCCTCAGCATCATTCCACTAATACAGAATTAATCATTTTCCAAGCATTATCAAAGTGGTCTTTTCTTATGGTATGCTGCAAGAAGTATAATACTTACCCTTATATCAAGGGGTACAGTTGATACTTAACTACACAACGGTAAGTTATTGCTTAATCCCTTGTCGAGGGATGTATATACCGAATGTGTGTACTGAGTGGGGTCTCCATGGTATCTCTGTCATAAGACGGTTAAGAAATGGCTAGGAGTTGACCGTCTCACCACAGTCAATGTAGCTGCTTCATGGTTCTGCCCTCTGGTATCTTAACATGAAGTACATATACATGTATACCCACACGCATACAGTATACATACATTACAGGCAGGATGAGCACTGTTTGTGTCGTGAGGTGCTCTCTTAAGTTGAGGCCTTGGGTCCAAGCTAAAGCAGGCATTGTTCCCAGCTTTGATGGCCGACTTGCGATCTGTCCTTTACATTGAGTTTTGGGCCCGTTACTTTATTCTTTGGCCTCAAACGAGGGTACAGATCCTCCAAGTCAATTTAATACTACCACATGTTCTATATGCTGTTAATCCATCACTGTCCTGTGATCAAGTAGCATTGCAATAATACCAATATGGTATAAGGACATTCATCAGGTGTGGAGGCTATTGTCGGCAGTCTCGTCAAAAGATATGCCAGTCCCGGTTGTTGCCCCCTCGAACCTCACTCAATCGCCCCCGTCGCCGGGGAGTTGCCCTAACTCTGAGAGGAGCGCGGTTACATCGTCTGTCGTTTCGGAGCCTCTCGGTCCGACTCCTAGCTCTCAGTAGTTATAATTGCCTTGCTCGTTTACAGGCGAAGTGGCGGGCAGGAAGAGGGGCTTGGGGGGTACCTGGGGCTTGAGGGAGGCCGTGCGGCGTACGATGGCGGCGCGGTGGAGGTGGGGCGGTTCGCTGTAGCTGTGCTGCCGTGTCAGGCAGGCACTGGGGATGAGTGGCCGGTGGGCCTCAAAGCCAACCCCTCCCCCGCCACCACCTCCAGAGTTCACCCGGGTGAGCAGCTGGTGGGGTGGTGGCCCAACCCCGCCCTGTCTGAAGCTGTGCTGGCGCGGGACGGCCCCTCCGTTGCCCATCTTGATCATTAAATGCCTCTGGGAGTGGTGGCGAGTCACTGAGCCCCGCTCGGGGATGGACTGGTGCTGCAGCGGGGTGGCGCCAGCTGAGGAGGTGGCAGCAGTGTCTGGGGGCACGTCCAGGCGGCGGGTCAGACTGTCCCTGGGCAGGGTGGAGGAGCTGTAGTACGTGGCCGACTCCGTCTCGGGGATCTGGGGCTGGGATCTGAAGCTGCTCTGGCTGTGACTGTGGTTATGGCTGGAGCTGGAGCTACCCGGCAGGGGAGCACACGGTGAGGTCAGCACAGTGATGCTGTGGCTGCCTGAGGCGCTGACCTCGTGGATGTGCTTGAGGAGCTCGTCCAGGGCCGCCACATCCACCACCGTCTGCGGGTAGCAGGAGGAGGACTGGGAGGCCGAAGCCCCCTTTGCACGCTCGTCGTTGGGGATCTTCCTCTCCTCGGGCAGGTGCCCGAGGGCTTGGCCATTGGTCAGGCTGTGGGAGAAGGGGAACACCTGCTGGGTGACCCCCGAGCTGGACCTCGACGAACCCAGGCCGAAACCAGTGCCAGACGGTACCTTAGACTCCTTTGCATTGTTGCAGTTCTGGTTCCTCTCCCACTCGTTCCGGAAGGCCTTCATGTTCTTGATGGGCAGCTCCGGGGTGGAGTCCGGGGTGGGCAGGCCCGAGAGGTTCTCCCCCTGGGAGAGGTTAAGGTCCGGGTCTCCCAGGGACATCCCGTGCCTGCCCGGAGTGTGCTCCTTCCCGTTGGGAACGAAGGAGCTGTACATCTTGGGCGTAGACACGTCCAGCTTTTCCTCTTTCAGCTGGCCGTCCAGCAGGCCATTTAGCTTGGCCAGGCTGCGCAGCGAGAGGGCGGGGTGGAGGGATGCCTCAGGGTCCTTGCCAAGCCGGTGGGCACGGCGGGCGTTGTGACTGCAGTAGCATGACACCAGGAAGCCGGAGAGGATGGCGCCGAGGAAGAAGGCCACCAGGACACAGGCGATCAGGAGCGTGTAGTGGATGCTGGGGCTGGACTTCATGTCAGGTAGCCTTCGGACACCTAAAGGAGAAAAAGAAAGATAGTGAGGTCACGACTTAGCCCATACGAAAATAAAACCGTTACCTTGTCAGATCCTGTCATGACATAAAAAGCATTTCACATTCAACCGTCCCCCCTGTTGTGACTGTAACAGCATGACTCAACCTAAATCAAGTTCCATCCGTATTGCAGAAGTACCGTGGAAAATCCGCCATTAAAACGTAAAGGTAATTTCCGATTGAGATGACATACGCAGCGTTACCGTGAATGCAGTCTCTGCGAACGCGGGAAGATTGCCGTTAAATTTAAATCGAGCTATAAAGCGGAACTTCCGCGATACGGATTGAATCCAGCCTCAAGTCAGCGCTTCTTCCCTCCGTCAAACACGGAGCACTATCCTGCCAAGTACTCTGCTGCCACTGTCTCAGGAGGCTGTGACAGAGAAGCCTCCAGACAGTCTACTCATTCATCATAGCGAACACCCAAATAAGCCCAGACTCTAAACACAGAGCACAAACAGCTTAGAAGACCCCGGGAAAGAGAGAGTTTGAGTTCATACTTCACTGCAGGTGCACCTGGCTTCTCACACTAGCCAAGATCAACACTTAGATATCCAGAAGCTTATCAGAGCTCAAACTGGCACACTGCAGCCAAGTATTGAGGCTCGGTTATGGGCAGGCTAAATGAGAACGGTGCCCTGGCATATTCAGCATAGCAGCAGCTGGAGTTGGGTTTAGCCCAACAGAGGTAATGGTCTGTGTGTACTCTCTGTGTACTCTCTGTGTACTCTCTGTGTACTCTCTGTGTACTCTGGGGAGCTCCATTAAAATGTCATCAGAGGGATTAGGAGGGGTGGGTGAACGTGCTGGACTGAGGTAACTAAAGAAATCGTAGCTTGCTGCTTCCTGAGGAAGGTTGTGGTCAGTCACTTTTCATTACGGTACCATGTAGGTTCATGGAATTTTGATTCCCTTGAGTAATTGCACAGTGTTAAAGTATGAACTAGTACTTGGCCCGTGTCCTTACATCATATCAACAGATTTGTATAACTGAAAGTTCGAGGTAGAACCATACATAATAATGATGTACTTTATGCAAAATAATACCGAAATAGAATGCACACATCCACCCACCACTAATATCATCTGCCCCCGGTGAGCAGCAACATGTTCCGCTTATTTTCATCTCATCGTTCTCTTTTTTTCTCTCCAACATTAGTTAAAAATAGGATGGGGCGAGAGACACAGATATGGTAATTTTGACTCAAACAAAGCGAATGTCTTTCTCTCGAAAGCCCTGTCGAGTAAAGGCCCTCCCATGTGGTTCTCATAGAGACGCAGAAGTAGGTCACAGAGTTGCAGAAAGAGTGATGTTCCCAGAGGACTCCTTGCCTCTAATGGGAACCAAATGCATGGTAAGCCTCGGATTTCACTACCGGTTTGAGATCCTGTGCTCCGAGCGATTATGATGGCACTGCCTGCCAACTAAATTTAGAGTAGCAATCAAGGGTTAAAACGTTGGGATCTGCTAAGTGAGTTATGACTTTTGTTGTTGTCAAAACAGTGCTGTATGTGTGCGGTACCTACCAACTCCAGTAAACAGCTATTACACGGAAAATGATTGGCTTGGATATGCTTCAGATACCATTTGACAACAAAGAAAAGTCAATATACTGTACAATATGTCTTCTGCTCGTCACTAACTCAGAGTACAAATTACTTCTATTAGACACCAAGCTATCACAAAATCAAAGACATGAAGCCGTTTTATGAGAATGATTCAGGGGAAAGAACAGAGGAAGAAATATTCAGGGACTGAATATGTAAGCAGGTACAGGGACTCCAGCACCGGCATTCGAATCCACTCATAGGCCGATGCATTGGCATTCACGCACTGCGAGACAAGGGATGTTGACATTGCCTATGTTGCGGCACCCACTGTCCGTTGATAGTCTTCCTTAAAGGTCACGAGCAGCTGACAGAAATGAGAAACTGTTACCTTAGGCCTAAGAGAGTGTGGTAGTGGTGGGTGATGGGTTAGGAGTGTGACACAGACACACAACGACTTGTGTTTTGAATTGATCTGAGACACTCTACAGAATAATAATCCATGCATACTCCTTAAATTCCTTTCAGCGACCAACTGTCTTGGCCATTAGCCAAGTTTGATAGATACACAGTCCCAAGTAACCTGCACTTTATTTTGCCTTTTATCACTGACCATAACAGTTATGTAAAGCATAGACTGGTTAATATTTCAACCAATCAAAATTGACCGTTTGATGCTTCACTGCAGTGTTACTTCTGTTGGCAGGGCAGCAATGCTACTGTATGTAAAGACAAGAGATACTTACACGTTTATTAAGCATTCATCTTGGCGGGATTTTGACACGATATGGCACAAAGTGTAAGCATTATGGCTAGTGCTAAAAAAGGGTGTGATCATCCCACTGTATTTGGCTTGAATGAACAGGACATATGCATATCTGCAGGGAGTGTGAGGTGTCCAGATTTCTCTGCTTAGTGCCAATGGAGGCTAGACCAGGCCTCAGGACATGGCAGGTTGTGCCTTTTGAAGGATTATGGAACTGCCAGTGAGCAAAACATGCATCAGAATGTCTACCCTGCCTTGATGTGTTTTTGTGAACAAACACCCTCTGGCAGATACAGGTAACTGCCAAAATAATGGAAACACGTGAGTAAACGAGGGATACAAAGCACAGTATATTGGAAGCAGGTGCTTCTACACAGTTGTGGTTCCTGAGGTAATTAAGCAATTAACATCCCATCAGGATTAGGGTCATGTATAAAAATACTAGGCAGGCCATTATTTTGGCTACCATGGCTACGCCCCCATAGAATGACAATGGACCCACACACAGGGCACGAGTGGTCACTGAATGGTTTGATGAGCATGAAAACGATGTAAACCATATGCCATGGCCGTCTCAGTCACAGAATCTCAATCCAACTGAACACTTAAGGGAGATTCTGGAGCGGCGCCTGAGACAGCGTTTTCCACCAGCCTCAACAAACCACCAAATGATGTAATTTGGCATGGAAGAACGACACTTGTAGAAGCTATACCAAGGTGCATTGAAGCTGCTCTGGCTCGTGGTGACTCAACATCCTATTAAGACACTTTGTTGGTGTTTCCTTTATTTTGGTAGTTACCTATATATACATATTGTTGTAGCCTATATTGCATACATTGTTGTATACATCCCAGTCAAAAAGGTCATAAACGGTCATTTAACAGTAGCACAGATAGAGATAAATCAGGCAGACGAATAAACATTTAGCACTGGGTGGAATTGGAGTTCCCATCTCTTTACTGAACTCCAGATATTATTGTTCCGAGTGTTATTAAAACGGTGTATATGCACGTTGCCTTAACATATTTAAGGCATTTTGGGATTAGTGGTTGAGGGGAAAGGCATTATCACTAGAGCCCGCCAGGGAACATAATCGGAAAAGTCAAACAGTTTGCATAGTATAATACGCTTCCTAGTTATATAACTAGAAAATAGTGCATTTTCACGTATCCAATTCAAATGGGGAGCATCTGGTATTTTCAGCAGGTCTTTAGGTTCAGCAGAGCTCTACTTCTGGTTGCCAGTAATGTATTTCTGCCTGGGTTTATAGTCACACATTTATCTTCTGAACTTGGTTTTATGAGTACCCTTGAGCCAGGACAATTGGAACATTAAGTAATACAGAAAAATGCTGTATGCTGGAGAAGCTTGTGATTTGTTAAAATAATCCACATTTTAATAAGATTATTGGGGAATCTCTTTAATAAATCTTCTATGAAGACAGGTCTGTAAAGCCTTTTAGTGAGAATGCTGAAAATGCAATAACTAAAGCTTTAGTGAAAGGTCGTTTTTTGTCATTCTTGTTTTTACTATATATATGAATATATATATATATGAATATATATATATGAATATATATATATATATATAGAGTAAAAACAAGAATGACCTTGAAAATGAAGATATTTTCAGTTAAAATCTCCACCATCCCATTATTAAAGTGAATTCACCCCCAGTCCGGCAAATCTCTGCTTCCGACCATGACACATTGATGTTGGGTCTGTACAACGCCTCGCCTATCTCTAGGATAGATGCCACTGGAATCATTGGCTGTCCCATATGCACACTTCACTTGACGGGCAGGAAATTCATTATCTTGTTTTGCCCGTTTCATGCGGCGCACCCTCATGGCTGCAATGGGGGCTGCCAAGCCTAACACGACAGCGCTTCCCTTCAGGATTGATGTTACCTTCATGAATGTGCCTGGGAAATAACTGCGTCAACAAGTAAAGCCACTAGGCACCCCCAAGAGAAGCTGAATACATGAAAACCTGAGCGTGATAAGCAGCTATAATGACTCACTCACTCTCAGGGGTTAATGGAGGTCTGTGTTGTTCTTAGTGTTAAGAAAAATTCTATTCAGCCTGGTCTCAAAAGACCAATCTCCTCTTTGGCTGACTCAATCTGAACGTCAACACCAACTGAAGATTCAATCATTTCCCCAGCCTTTTCATTTATTTACACATAGGCTTTTCAATACGGCGTAACACCTACTACAGTATGATTCTCTTTATGCCGTGGATTTCCACTAGGTGAAGACATGTGTGTCGTGTGCGAGTGTTATTGATAGGGCCCCGCGTGGTGTATACTGTTACAAGGTGATAATAAGCCACAGGAAATACACGTTAAGCTGTTGTAAAAGTAATTAGGAGGTCGGCATACCACGTGGACGTCCACATAATGCATGCACATGAGACAATCTGTTGTGATTTCTGCTACGTTTCGGCCCCATAATTGCATACCACCACCCGAGCGGACGATCCAACGCGAGTTCCTAAAGTGTTTTTAACGAGTTGAAGCACTTACAAATGGAGTGTCTCTGTGTTATCTTCCATGCACTAAAAAGGGAAGGTCTATGGCATCGGTTACTGCCAAATAAGTCAAATTGCAGGTAATTATGTTCATTTGCGCAGTGTTCGACTGCAAGACCTTTCGAAGGCCTTATACGGGGCTCTTGTTCCTTTTAAAGACCTTGTCGAGCTTTCGGAACAAACCAAAGCCAATTTATGGACCGGACTGTTCGAGCCAGCTGGCAAAGTCAACAGAGATTTGTTCAATGTTCTACAGCCGCAGGACCAATCTCTTAGAACACTGCGGTCCACTTTGTTGAGTAATCATAGATGGGCACAAGGCCACTGTCATTTATTATATGAGCTGCAGTTCGATAACTAACTCTGCATTCACTATGTCCTATTGATGCACTGTATGTCTCTACATTATGTATAAAGTATCCATTTTAGAAATAAAGCTAATATGAAACAAGAAGTCAAAGATTTGGGCAGGATTCATCCTCATAACTTATGTAGGATAAATCTACAATGGAGATGATATACTCAACTATTCTAGAATCAAAGTCATAATCTATTAAATACTAGTGTCATGGAAAGTTGTCATATGATATTTCCACCCCCCGGCTCTTAACTAGGATCAGTAAAGCATTGCCTTCATTAAATGGATTTGTTCCAATGTTTGTTTCAAAGGCATTCGGAAATGACAAACAGTCACTATGTCCATTACCTGGCAAAATTTTGGCATGCTCCCTACGCCTGTTCAGTCACTGGAGTCCCGACGTTTCTGCGTATTCATCAAGACCGTTTCAAGGTCTTTGGCATTGCCAGTGTTTCTGAGGGGTTTCAGTGACCTCCGCTATGTTCCCTGTGCTCGTGGAGGGCCACCTTGAACCCTGTGTGCTGCTGCATGATGGGATTGATTGCTAATGAGGCTGCGGAGGCGATACTGCCATGATTTTCCACACAGATTGCACCTGGGGGCTAGTTGAAAAGTTCACTCACTGGAACATGTTGTTCCGTCAACATGCCATCTGTGTTGACTTGAGTGTACAGTTCATTGCAGCCACAAGATCCAAGGGGGAAACGTGCCCTAATATAAATGTGTTTTAAATGTTACTTTTTAACTAAGCCACTATTCCCAATTTGAAACTAAATTGGCATTACCAAAATGCCAGTATCCAGTAGGAATTGGGCTCTTCCACCAATTGAGAAATCACTCCTCTGACATGGACCTTCACGCTTGGCTGGCCTGCGCCAGGAGGTTAATGCCCAACGTGCCTGTTGGCAGCTGAGGCTAGAGTCTCCATTAGCCTCTAATAGTGTAATTTACTCCATGGGTTCATCACAGTGAACGGCTAAGGCTGGGATTATATTACATAATGAGGTTCTTCCCTGGTGTGAGGCTCGCTCTGCGATTAACAATTACGACGCTCAAGTATTATTAGGCCTACCTGAGGGGTTTATTGACTTGGGCATGCCCAGTCATGAATTGTGAGATTAAAAGAACATCACCTATCGGTTACCCAAGGAGATCCATTTCATCTTGATCTCTTGGTTTAAAAAGTGTAACTGATCTTACTCATGAGCCTCCATTTCCAAAAGCAGCAACATATGTTAAATCTTCTCTACAACATGTGGAACTAGAGTAATGTTTGTAGCTCTTAATGAGCGAACCGAACCTGTTCAAAACAAACAATACTTTGAATTACAAGTAACCCAAAACCTATAATGGTATGTATGGTCTCCAAGTCAAAAGGTTTAACAGACACCAAAAAGATTTGTCTATTCTTTCATTTTCAAGTTGTCTAGTGTGAAACCTTATGTGAAACTACAAATTGCCAATAGATAATGCAAATTCATTGCATGTAACTTAATTAAAAGTGTTTATGCTCAGTCATACTGCAATAAAACAATGTGGAACCCAACAAAGGGAGAAAGGAGGGAGAGAGACTGGGGGAAAAATGGAAACTGACCGTAGGCTGAGTCTGCCGCGGAGTTCTGGTTTCGCTTGGTCGCCAGAACATCTGCTGATGGGAGCAAAACACAGCATTACTACCGAAAACAAAAGACGGAGTGAATTACAATACCGCTCACAAAGACATAAGAAAACAAATGGGTTTTTACGGTCGCGTGACATGCAAGTAGCTTGGACTGCTCTGGATATTTCCAAACTGTGACCCAGTTGTGGATTCAAGTGTCATAAAATACTTTTTAGATGTGCTGTTTTCTCCCCAACAATACTTTTCTCCTCATATTCTTGTAGTGTAGTAAAATTGTTGATATAACTTTCGTGTGTACCTTAAGAACATACTACTTCAATGTTAGCTGGCAGATTGACAGGTAGCAAATGAAACATTGTTACATCAATTAAATCCATAACAGAGCAAACAAAAGGGGAGAAGGTATTTGGTATTACACCATGGAAGCCTGTGAAATCCATTCTTCCATGTACAGTGCCTTCGATAAGTATTTAGAGCCCTTGACTTTTTCCACATTTTGTTATGTTACAGCCTTATTCTTAAATGGATTTTTAAAAAAAAATCCCCCTCAATCCCTACACAATACCCCATAATGACAAAGCAAAAACAAGTTTTTAGACGTTTTTGCAGTTCTCCCCAGAGATGTTCGATCGGGTTCAAGTCCGGGCTCTGGCTGGGCCACTCAAGAACATTCAGAGACTCGTCCCGAAGCCACTCCTACATTGTCTTGGCTGAGCTTTCATCAAGGATCTCTTGGTACTTTGCTCTGTTCATCTTTCCCTCGATTCTGACTAATCTCCCAGCCGAAAAGCTGAAAAACATCCCTGAAGCTGAAAAACATCCCCAAAGCATGATGCTGCCACCACCATGCTTCACCGTAGGGATGGTGCCAGGTTTCCTCCAGACGTAACGCTTGGCATTCAGGCCAAAGAGTTCAATCTTGGTTTCATCAGACCAGACAATCTTGTTTCTCATGGAGTGAGAGTATTTTTGGCAAACTCCAAGCGGGCTGTCATGTGCCTTTTACTGAGGAGTGGCTTCTGTCTGGCAACTTTACCATAAAGGCCTGATTGAGAGTGCTGGAGAGATGTTTGTCCTTCTGGAAGGTTCTCCTATCTCCACAGAGGAACTACGGAGCTCTGTCAGAGTGCCCATCGGGTTCTTCGTCACTTATCTGACCATGGCCCTTCTCCCCCGATTACACAGTTTGGCCGGGAGGCCAGCTCTAGGAAGAGTCTTGGTGGTTCCAAAGGCCACTGTGTTCTTGGGGACCTTCAAAGCTGCATACATTTTTCTTCACAGATCTGTGCCAACACAATCCCGTCGCTGAGCTCTACGGACAAACCCTTCAACCTCATGGCTTGGTTTTTGCTCTGACATGCACTGTGGACCTTATATAGACAGGTGTCTGCCTTTCCAAATCAATCATATGTTTAAAAAAAAAAAAAAAAAAAGTGCAGAAATTTCAACAAAAAAAATTCATTATGGGGTATTGTGTGTAGATTGATGAGGACTTAAACATTTTTTATTTATTTTTAGAATAAGGCTGTAACGTAACAAAATGTGGAAAAAGGGAAGGGGTCTAAATTCTTTCTGAATGCACTGTACTTCCATGAAGGAATATAGTCTCTTTTTACAGGGCTTATATTTAGATGATTGGCCTGTTGCTACTGTATGGGCAAGTTGATGATCGCTCACCATGGCAGTTCTCAGGGTACAGTGAGTGGTCTCCCTCGATGTCCTGCTCAAAGCCAGCCCTGGAGAGAGCAAAATATAAAGAGTAAAAAAGAAAGGTTCATCACCTGTTTTCCTATTTGCTGCCACAAGCAGCCACCTACCCAACTGTAATTGGGACTTGTGTCATTTTTTATTTCACCTTTATTTAACCAGGTAGGCCAATTGAGAACAAGTTCTCAATTACAACTGCGACCTGGCCAAGATTGAGAAAAACAGTGCGACACAAACACAGAGTTACACATGGGATAAACAAAAGTACAGTCAATAACACAATATAAAAGTCTATATACAGAGTGTGCAAATGTAGTAAGATTAAGGAGGCAATAAACAGGCCATAGTGACGAAATAATTACAATTCAGCAATTAAACACTGGAGTGATAGATGTGCAGAAGATGAATGTGCAAGTAGAGATACTGGGGTGCAAAATAGAAGAAAAAAAATAACATGGGGATGAGGTAGTTGGGTGGGCTATTTACAGATGGGCTATGTACAGCTGCAATGATCAGTAAGCTGCTCTGACAGCTGATGCATAAAGTTAGTGAGGGAGATATACAGTTGAAGTTGGAAGTTTATATACACCTAAGCCAAATACATTTAAACTCAGTTTTTCACAATTCCTGACATTTAATCCAAGTAAAAATTCCCTGTCTTAGGTCAGTTAGGATCACCACTTTATTTTAAGAATGTGAAATGTCAGAATAATAGAGAATGATTTATTTCAGCTTTTATTTATTTCATCACATTCCCAGTGGGTCAGAAGTTTACATACACTCGCTACAGTATTACGCTACAGTATTTGGTAGCATTGCCTAGAAATTGTTTAACTTGGGTCAAACGTTTTGGGTAGCCTTCCACAAGCTTCCCACAATAAGTTGGGTGAATTTTGGCCCATTCCTCCTGACAGAGCTGGTGTAACTGAGTCTGGTTTGTAGACCTCCTTGCTCGCACAAGTTTTTTCAGTTCTGCCCACAAATTTTCTATAGGATTGAGGTCAGGGCTTTGTGATGGCCAGTCCAATACCTTGACTTTGTTGTCTTTAAGCCATTTTGCCACAACTTTGGAAGTATGCTTGGGGTCATTGTCCATTTGGAAGACCCATTTGCGACAAAGCTTTAACCTTCTGACTGATGTCTTGAGATGTTGCTTCAATATATCCGCATAATTTTCCTGCCTCATGATGCCATCTATTTTGTGAAGTGCACCAGTCCCTCCTGCAGCAAAGCACCCCCACAACATGATGCTGCCACCCCTGTGCTTCATGGTTGGGATGGTGTTCTTCGGCTTGCAAGCCTCCACATTTTTCCTACAAACATAACGATGGTCATTATGGCCAAACAGTTCTATTTTTGTTTCATCAGACCTGAGGACATTTCTCCAAAACGTATGATCTTTGTCCCCATGTGCAGTTGCAAACCGTAGTCTGGCTTTTTTACGGCGGTTTTGGAGTAGTGGCTTCTTCCTTGCTGAGCGGCCTTTCAGGTTAGGTCGATATAGGACTCGTTTTACTGTGGATATAGACACTTTTGTACCTGTTTCCTCCAGCATCTTCACAAGGTCCTTTGCTGTTGTTCTGGGATTGATTTGCACTTTTTGCATCAAAGTACGCTCATCTCTAGGAGACAGAACGCGTCTCCTTCCTGAGCGGTATGACGGCTGCGTGGTACCATGGTGTTTATACATGTGTACTATTGGTTGTACAGATGAACGTGGTACCTTCATGTGTTTGCTCCCAAGGATGAACCAGACTTGTGGAGGTCTGCAATTGTTTTTCCTGAGGTCTTGGCTGATTTCTTTTGATTTCCCCATAATGTCAAGCAAAGAGGCACTGAGTTTGAAGGTAGGCTTTGAAATACATCCACAGGTACACCTCCAATTGACTCAAAGGATGTCAATTAGCCTATCAGAAGCTTCTAAAGCCATGACATAATTTTCTGGAATTTTCCAAGTTGTTTAAAGGCACAGTCAACTTAGTGTATGTAAACTTCTGACCCACTGGAATTGTGATACAGTGATTTATAAGTGAAATAATCTGTCTGTAAACAATTGTTGGAAAAATTACTTGTGCCATGCACAAAGTAGATGTCCTAACAGACTTGCCAAAACTATAGTTTGTTAACAAGAAATTTGTGGAGTGGTTGAAAAACAAGTTTTAATGACTCAAACCTAAGTGTATGTAAACTACCGACTTCAACTGTAAGTCCCCAGCTTAAGTGATTTTTGCAATTCGTTCCAGTCATTGGCATCAGAGAACTGTAAGGAAAGGCGGCCAAAGGAGTAGTTGGCCCCGGAGGTGACCAGTGAAATATACCTGCTGTAGCGCGTGCTACATGTGGGTGCTGCTATGGTGACCAGTGAGCTGAGATAAGGCGGGGCTTTACCTAGCAAAGACTTATAGATAACCTGGAGCCAGTTGGTTTGGCAGTGAATATAAAGCGAGGGCCAGCCAACGAGAGCATACAGGTCGTAAGTGGTGGGTAGTATATGGGGCTTTGGTGACAAACCGGATGGCACTGTGATAGACTACATCCAATTTGCTGAGTAGAGTGTTGGAGGCTATTTTGTAAATGACATCACCGAAGTCAAGGATAGGTAGGATAGTCAGTTTTACGAGGGTATGTTTGGCAGCATGAGTGAAGGATGCTTTGTTGTGAAAAAGGAAGCCGATTCTAGATTTAATTTTGGATTGGAGATGCTTAATGTGAGTCTGGAAGGAGAGTTTACAGTCTAAACAGACATCTAGGTATTTGTGGTTGTCCAAATATTCTAAGTCAGAACCGTCCAGAGTAGTGATGCTGGACAGGCGGGCGGGTGCGGGCAGCGATCGGTTGAAGAGCATGCATTTAGTTTTACTTGCATTTAAGAGCAGTTGGAGGCCACGGAAGGAGTGTTGTATGGCATTGAAGCTCGTCTGGAGGTTTGTTAACACAGTGTCCAAAGATGGGCCAGAAGTACACAGAATGGTGTCGTCTGTGTAGAGGTGGATCAGAGAATCACCAGCAGCAAGAGCGACATCATTGATGTATACAGAGAAAAGAGTTGGCCCGAGAATTGAACTCTGTGGCACCCCCATAGAGACTGCCAGAGGTCCAGGCCCTCTGATTTGACACACTGAACTCTGTCTAAGACGTAGTTGGTGAACCAGGCGAGGCAGTCATTTGAGAAACCAAGGCTGTTGAGTCTGCCGCTAAGAATGCGGTGATTGACAGAGTCGAAAGCCTTGGCCAGGTCGATGAATACGGCTGCACAGTATTGTCTTTTATCGATGGCGGTTATGATATAATTTAGGACCTTGAGCGTGGCTGAGATGCACCCATGACCAGCTCGGAAACAAGATTGCATAGCGGAGAAGGTACGGTGGAATTCGAAATAGTCAGTCATCTGTTTGTTAACTTGGCTTTCGAAGATTTTAGAAAGGCAGGGCAGGATAGATATAGGTCTGTAACAGTTTGGGCCTAGAGTGTCACCCCGTTTGAAGAGGGGGATGACCGCGGCAGCTTTCCAATCTTTAGGGATCTAAGACGATTTGAAAGAGGTTGAACAGGCTAGTAATAGGGGTTGCAACAATTGTGGCGGATAATTATTTTATTTTTTAATTTATTTTTATTTTACCGTTATTTTACCAGGTAAGTTGACTGAGAACACGTTCTCATTTGCAGCAACGACCTGGGGAATAGTTACAGGGGAGAGGAGGGGGATGCATGAGCCAATTGTAAATTGGGGATTATTAGGTGACCGTGATGGTTTGAGGGCCAGATTGGGAATTTAGCCAGGACACCGGGGTTAACACCCCTACTCTTACGATAAGTGCCATGGGATCTTTAATGACCTCAGAGAGTCAGGACACCCGTTTAACGTCCCATCCGAAAGACGGCACCCTACACACAGTGCAGTGTCCCCAATCACTGCCCTGGGGCATTGGGATATTTTATTAGACCAGAGGAAAGAGTGCCTCCTACTGGCCCTCCAATGGCCCTCCAATACCACTTCCAGCAGCATCTGGTCTCCCATCCAGGGACTGACCAGGACCAACCCTGCTTAGCTTCAGAAGCAAGCGATAATAATTTTATAAAGAGAGGGTCCAGATTGTCTAGCCCGGCTGATTTGTAGGGGTCCAGATTTTGTAGCTCTTTCAGAACATCAGCTTTCTGGATTTGGTTGAAGGAGAAATGGGGAAGGTTTAGGCAAGTTGCTGTGGGGGGTGCAGAGCTGTTGACTGGGGTAGGGGTAGCCAGGTGGGAAGCATGGCCAGCCGTAGAAAAATGCTTATTGAAATTCTCGATTATTGTAGATTTATCGGTGGTGACAGTGTTTCCTAGCCTCAGTGCAGTGGGCAGCTGGGAGGAGGTGCTCTTATTTTCCATGGACTTTACAGTGTCCCAGAACTTGCTGGAGTTTGTGCTACAGGATGCACATTTCTGTTTGAAAAAGCTAGCCTCATTCACCTACAGCTCAAAGCCCATTTACCACCATCCGAATACAGAACTTGCCCAACCTGCCAGTCATCGATGAGAGAAGATTTTTCTTAGCCAGTACATTCACAACCTGAGAGACACATCCTGCACATGCATATGCATACCATCCATAGACAAGGTGGTCTAATCAGGAAAATGCCACGAATGGAGAGAACATCAATTTTGCTGGCACCCTAACAAAGTTGGTCTGTTCTCCCCTTGTACGCTGTCCAATTAGAAACCAGCGTCACGACTGATAAAAGGTCAGATGATAATCTTCCTATCAGGTGACAGGGGGAACAGAAGTGGCCAGGATAGCCTGCATCAGTTAGGAGAAAAAGGTAGCAAGGACTAAAGCCAAGGTCATTATCCAGACCCTATTCAAACAAAATATGGAGCCAGACCTAGTGTTTTGCTTGTGCATATTAATTTTACATTTACGCTATTTAGCAGACACTCTTATCCAGAGCGTACATTTTCATACTAGTCCCCCGTGGGAAATCGAACCCACAACCCTGGCTTTGCAAGCGCCATGCTCTACCAACTGAGCTACAAGGGACTACTATATTCCAGAACACTTTTGAGGGATGTGAAACACACGAGTGCAGGTTTAACTATTGGGGGCTGTATTTAGGGCCACTCTCCCCTCCTACCTGACTGAGAAAAGGGGGGTTTCAGTATTCATTCTCATTAGGACTTTTCAATCAGTGCATGCCACTTGCACAGACAGCCATCGATAGATTTAGATTCAGAACGCCTGTGAATGAGAGAAAGGTCCATACACAACCAGATACATTTAGAGTGGCTGGAAGCTAATGGAATGTGGGGTTTGAAGGCGGCACACAAGTGTCCATTAAGGGAAGGGGAATGAATATGATTAAATTGGATCCCACTTCTGACACCAACGGGAGCTCATTCTCATTCACCCTTCAGCCCTTTCCGTCTCTGTGCTGCGGCGTCCTTGCTTTGTGTACATTTGTTTATTTTCGCTTTTTCTCTCCTCTCTCATTCACTCACTCTCCGTGTATCCATTTTCTAAAGTGTGGGATGCGTGAGTGCTATTCATTTCCCTCACTGAGAAACTTTAACGCTCTTCTATTTACTAGCAATGAATGAGGGGAAAGAACTAGGAGACATACATATGAAACTATGAAAATGCTCAGAAATAGTCTCACTGACAAAAAAAAAACAACCTACCAGAGATGCATACAGGCAGTGAGACTGATATAAGTAAGTTTATACAAATGCTTGCTAATTAAAAATCATAAGAAAATAGTCACCCACTCACATCCAAATAAGGAGGATTCAGTTTAGGAGAAGGCCTAATTAGAGGTTTGAGTTTAAGAAGACAAACATCATATTTTAAACAGTGGTGGGCCAGGTTGCAGAGTTGCTTCGGGACTGGCAAAGCACTTCAGCTCCATTTTGTTTTTCACCGGTCGCCTCACTTGGGAGCTCTTTAGAGCATTTTGCCAAGATGGCCCGGTCTGCCAAAACGTCTGTCGCATTCACCTCTGGTCTGGATCAACCCGTTCATCTCCAGGGAAACCACTGACTCGCTGCCACAACAACAAGGCCCATCTGCTGCTCATCTTCGGAAGGTGGCTGAACCACAGTGTTCTGGATAAGGTGTTTCCAGAACATTCTTCCTCGTCCACTGAACTCTAACTCTCTAACCAAAACAGAGATATTTCACTGAGATTTATACTTTTGGAGGTGGAACTTTATGGAACTTGCAATAGTCTCTCAAAGTTCATGAATCCCCGTCTTAAACCACCAATTCCTGTGCTGCTGGGATTAGAAATGTCCCCCAAAATCCCATAACTATATAGATTACCGTGTGTGCCATTGGTTCCATATCGACAACTTTGACATTTAAACTGCAAAATGACTTTTTTCAGCATCTAAAAGATTTAATCAAGGCCTTCTACTGCGGACACAGCATGACAAATTTCGATAAACCGCCAACCCTGGAAGCGCCATGTCGAAAGTCACAGGATGGAAACTCAATTCCGCAGCAGTTAAAACAGACAGACTGCTTTCCGCTATTCTCCTTGGTTCCACAAATCTAAGACCTTCGCTTTTTTCCCCCTCGACACTCTGGGAGATTTAGGGAGATGTCACATATCAGCGAAAGAACGACGGGCAAATGAGTAGGAGAGGAGACAGGAGAGGGAGGAGAGAGATGGGGACCCACTTTGGCAGCTTGCCAAAAGAGAGGTGTGAGAGTAGGTGTGAGCCACAACCTTGTTCTTTAGCACCACTTCCCCAAAAGGGGGGGGGGGGGGGGGGGGGGGTGCTAGCCCTACACGTGCAGAGCCGCAGTACTGCTGGTTTTTGTCCCCGACTCTGCAATGAAACACCGGATTCAGCTAATCAAGGTGTTGACAATTTGTTTGATTAGTTGAATCGGGTGTAATGGCACTAGGCCGGGACAGAAACCACGAGCAGGATAATTAATCAATGCTAGGGAATGGGTGGGGTTGTGGAACAAAGTGAACTGGTGGCGTGGCCAAGTGAATCCCAGTAAGCTCTTACACAGCAACCTTTTCCATAGCACTGGAGAGCAATGATCATGAGTCAGTGTCAAATGACCCATCTTCAGGTCATGAGAACTGATCGATGGCAACCAATCAGTTGTTCAGTCATTTCCTTTGTTCCAGAGAATTGAAGAGACTATTTTCATTTTCAGGAGGTCTGGGGTGACAACATTTTTTATTCCTGAGAGATTGCAGTATCTTTCAGCTCATAAATAAATCAATGGACTCAAGCCATTGTGGCTCAAGTGGTTGATTGTTCCTTTTACTTAAAGTGCATTACAAAAGTGGAAACTGGCCCAAAGCCAGCAGATATAAAGAAACAAATGGATGCATATTAGCATTAACTGCACAAACAGAGTTCCAAAGTGTATAATTTGCTGGTGTAAAGAAACTGACTAGCGGGAAAAGTCATCTTTGAAGAGTGGTCCTCATCTGCAGTACAATGATGTCACTTACTCAATACATTCTTCCTTAATATGACTTTCAAAGAGTTTCGAGATTTATTTCCCTTATATCTTACATTCTCTACGCTCCTCTGCTTTTATGGGGGCCAATACTGATGGCAGATATACGATCACGCTCTCAAACCTTTATTACCTTTCAGATTGATGCCTTTCAGCGCAACAGGAAGGAAAGTGACACTTACTTGAACCCTGGCACCATGTTGGCACAGCTCCCGGTCCGGAGCCAGATGCAGTATGGGTCGCGGGAGGACAGACAACTCCTAGAAAATGACGAGGCAAGAGACGGTTAAATCCCTGTATCATATTGCTCCTTGGCGTGGAGGCAATGGGCGCCCGACTGTGTCTACGTTGACAAAGTGACACGCCACACACACACACACTTGAGGCAAGGACACTGCTGCGGTCTAGTGGAGCGCGGTCTGTTAGGGCTATTCCCCATCTGGTGTCTGCAGAGCGAAACTGGCCTGCGTGTGAACACAGAGAGGTGAATGTGTCTGACAGTGTTTTAGCTCATTCTCCAAGATGACAAGTATGCCTGTGAAAGACCTCATAAAGGACAGGTGTGTGCATCTGTTTCTAAATATTTCTGTGTGTGTCATGACGGGCAGCCTGGAGGAGTGAAGCCAGTTATCTTAGTGACAGGTGCCCCTCAGTCTCTCTCCCCCAGCCGTGGAGACACGCTGACAGCCAGGACCACGGGGACTGGGGGGGGGGGGGTGCTCCGAGGGGAATAGGGGAGGGGAGGGGGGGGACAGTCATACACTCGCCTAGGGAAGGAGGAAGAGAGGGGGTTGTCTTCTTTGGATTTCTCACTTGTCAATCAGTGCTCTATGTTTTCATGAAACCCTGCCTCCCTCACGTCCCACTAGTAGGAGTTTATGCACCCGGCCTCTCAAAAGGTATTGTGGGCTGACCCAGACTGTGTTTGTATGCATGCCCATGCGAGTGTGTGTCCGACTATGAAGGAGGCAGTGAGTTTTTTTGTTGTTGTTTGAATGTTGATAAATTCCAATGGCAGGATCAGTCAACTATAATGATATTCTTGATGTGGTATTCTGTGCTAATGATATCCTGAAACATTTCCAACATTTACGGGCTGTTAAAATATTGATTCCAGGGGCAATTAAGCGCCCATTTTTAATGTTTTGGTTGTTTGCCAAAATATTCAAACAGGCTCTTTTAGAAGCTGTGCCAAATACATTTGGACAATTTGGTAATTTCCTCATGGCTTCCCTGTTCTCTCTTGCTCAATTATCTGACAAATAGTAGTACTAGAACAAATATAAATATTTGTTGATACTGAAATCACTTGACCACAATTTGACATTTAAAGAGCTTGGTATACAGAGACTAAGTATTTGTTATAACACATTAGAGTAAACAATTTTGAGCAGTGCAAAAGCACAAAAAAATGCCAGGCCCCATTTTTTCTAGGTCACGTAGTCAGGGAAAACTCGGCCCTAACAATACTGTATATCCTCCCATGTGTATTTTCACACAATCGTTTCCGACCTTGTTGTAACTCACTTTTTACAGGCGCCATGCTCAGTGCAGCGGCTGAGTGGTACTCTGATGACACAGCTGGTGAAGGCCACGAACAAGGCATGATGGTCCTTATCCAGCTCCATTCCCAGAATCCTCCGGTCCTCCTGCGCCTGAATGTTACACCTGTGGGAAAACATGGTCACATGACACGTGAGAACACTTAAAGCACAACCATACAAACGGATTAGAGTTAGACCATAGACATGTGAAACACAGTACAATGAATCAGTCACAGATAGAAATGGGAGCCCCATTTAAAGCCTATCTCTGTAAGAAATGTTCATTTAGGAAGTTGATATACCATTTGAACCCCTAATATAGTGTGGAAAATAAAATTACTCTGCTTGAGAACTACCATAGTAAAGATTTGGACCATTTGGTGGAAGTAATAGCATTATAATGTAGGTTACGGCTTTAAAGCAGGTATAGACATTAATTTGGAGATTTTCCAGTCTGATATTACAGTACTGTCACAATGGGATGCTTATACAGCAGTCAGGTTTTCATGCCATAACCAACTTTTGCTTTTATTATGACCTGTTCAAAAGTGGTTACACACTTACTTAAGCGGGGTTATAGACTGACTTATAGAGGTTTTGTGCTCACATTGAGGGGTTATACACATCTATGTCCTCCAGGAGCTGGGAGCCAAAGGAAGCGTTAGAATGAGTGCTGGACAACACCTTCAGGACCCTGCCATCCTCCGAGCCCAGGAAGACCACAGTGCGGTCTTTAGACGGCCCGGCAGAGGTGTCCACCGCAATCTGAGTCAGCTTGTACCTGGAGAAGTGAAAAACACAGTTAGTGCTGATTGTACATCCGGAACTGGTAACTCGTCAGCCATAATGGGTCAGTCATTCAGAACAAGTGAACCGCCATGCCTGGCATTGAGAGACAGGTCAACATAGGGTTATAAATGAAGAATTTTTCAACCCTTAAATATTTTTTTTTGCTCAGCCTTTTGTGCTTTTCCTGATTTTAACCAGTGTGATTTTGTAATTTTCTGTGCACCAAAATATGGAGTGGAGAGTCCACTCAAATGGGGAAAACAGAAGAGCTAGGGTGCAGCTGCTCTGAAAATTCACTTCTGCTTCAGGCTACTTTCTGGGTGAGATTTGGCACTTCCCGAATGGCTTGTGTTGGTTCCCTAGCAGCATAGCAGCTGTCAAGTAAGGTTTTGTAAATGAACCATGATTGTCTCCAGAATGTACATGTTCTCATCTTTGTGTGTTTACACATGCATATCTAACGCCAGTCATCTCAACTGGCTGCTGAAGACTGAATCATAACCCCTGCATGTAATTTTCAGTTTAATAATAACCACTACGCTATAAAATGTTATTTCCTCGGGTTCATGAATGCAACACACTCGATGAGAACATCCTATGATTTAAACCCCATTTTATCGCCAATATTTCCATGACTTCACTAGGACTTCGGGATACTTCACTAGGAGGTTTCGTCTCAGGATGTTTCGAGCAGTGTGAAATAACATGTTCCCTGTGCCCCCCTGGCTTCTGTTGTCATTTACCAGAGTATCACATCAGCTTCCTGTGGTGAGAAGCAGCAGGCCGGGCACCCAGGGGGTACGGCAGGCAGACTCAAACACCTCATATCACCTCTGCACCGCCAGTAAATGTCAAGCTTTGTGGATGAAGCCACAGTCTCCGGTCAAACAGAGAAGCAGTAGCTAGGCTGAGGCATTTCTGAGTTTAGCTTCTGAGCGAGGACTCCAGTTGCCTGGTTTGAGTAAAGTGTCATTCATTGAGTCATTTGACTTACTGTACATGGTTGCACAAAAACTTTGCTGTCATTTTTCATACTGCTGATATGTCAGATTTGTATAACATTGTATATTATATTGCATTATTGTATATTTGTCTATGGTGCCGTTTGTCCACACGAAGATAAATAGTTATATTGTATTGCTCTACAGTACCTGCTGGTGGTGCGGGTGAAGCAGGGCCGGTCGTTGACGGAGGGCACCGCCTCGTCCATCAGAGGGTAAGACTTGATGAAGGTCAGCGTGTCGTCGGGGAAGGTGGTGGACGACTTGTAGGCAGAGGCCGGGCCGTCACCGGCACAGGAACCAGGTCTGAAGTAGAAAATAGAGATTTGAGAAATTACATTTGGCAACTCTTACTCAAACAAAACAGGGTATGTACTGTGCTAGCCTAGCTGGTCCCAGATCTGTTGGTGCTGTATGGCCAACTCATATGGTTGTTGTCATATGTAGGCTAGTGTTTCCCCCCTTTAGAAGGCAGTCTCATACCTAGGCTTGGGCACTTGTTCCTCTGGTACTGGGGTCCAGGCTGAGTCACTGGTTTTCTGCTCCTTAAACTTCCCATTAAAGGCCTTCTCTATGTCATCCATGTAGAAGGCACACACTGCTGAGCCAGGGATACTGACGAGGGAGACAGACGCAAAGAGCGTGTTCAAAAAAGAGCCTTGTGGGATTGAGTTACTGAAAAGGTTTGTTGAAATATGGTTGGCTGGTCAAACAAGGCAAACATTTTTTTATCCGATTTCTATCTGGTGAGTGTAGAGCTCTGTGTATAATTCCAAATCAATATCAAGAAGTTTGGGGTAAAACTAAAATGTTCCTGTGCAGTGTGTGAGTGAATATCCAGTTTTTCTAGTTTTAGTGATGTTGCATATTCTTGCAGTGTAATACCCATTACAGACAGAAGATGTGGTATATTACCAGTAAAACTGTATAAGGAAATGTTTATATGACCCCTTTCATACATATCAGTGGGTAACTGGCAAATTAGGAGGGGTGGGGGATGTAGTTAAAACATTAGGGTAGGGATGGGTTATACTGTATATTGATTTCATTTAAATGTATGTTTTAGCGCGACGTTCCAGATGCCTCTAGGTTTTTAGTTTATTTTTTACTAGCGTTCTGTCTTTGGTCTCGCCTCCTTCGCTCCTTACGTGCTATGCGCACAGTGCAACTTCCCACTCGCACATAGACGCCAAGCCCCTCCCCCTGCCGCTCACAACAACAAAAGACGAAAGATAACTTCTTCCTCTCTGACAGCAAGCAGTTTAAAAACTTGCCATTTCCATTTGAGGTTTGGTCCAACAGAATCGGTCATATGGACACCGAAACGCGTACAAACATTATTTTACTGTAATAGACAAGAACGTTAACTTTCTAGCGATACCCTTTTTTTAACTCCCAAAATGTAAAAAAGATAAGACCCTACTAAAACGAGGGTATCAATGAACTTGATTGGGGAAGAGGTATAATCAGTTTCTAACGTGCGCGGCATTGCGGTACCACGCACAGCTAGCAGCATTTTAGAGACAGAATGTCACGCGCTAGCTTTCTAGTCTGTGTTTTATAAATGTGCAATGAGCATAAACATACACATGTATATAAGGAATTGGAACCTCTCATTCTGAGAAATAAGCATCTTATCCAGGTCGGCCACTTGATTTCAATACCTAAACAAAGTAAACAGTTCAAACAGTTGGACAGGAGGGTGTGTTCATAACAGTTCAACTGTTCTACCGCGTTAGCAAGCAAATGCAAGTTGGCTAGACTTCAAATATAAAGATGAACTGGTTACTCACTAGCACGTGGGCTTGTGCTTGAGAGATTGTTCATGAGACCTGTATTAATTTTCTATAATGTCTGTTACAAGACGTTGGTAATTATTGGTGGATGTGCATGGTTCTGGTACATTTTTTAACAAAAAGGGCATTTTCATAGACAGACTTGGAAGTCAGATCAGTGATTATTGCAAAAAAATGCAGGTTAAACTATTTTGATAAAATAATGTAATTTATTAGTGGGTCATATGGTTGTGGAAGGCTTATATATTTAGTCTAGGTATAATGTTACAAGCCTTGAATTCATTAGATTATTCCTGAATGCGGTGTATTTACCTTTAATTGTGCAACAAAACTTATTTAGACAAAATCGAGATATATATCATGAGTCGCCCACAAGTTTGAAATAAATCGATATATGATTTTTAGGCCATATCAACCCAGCCCTCTGTTTGCATTTCAAATTAGGGAGGTGTTGAACAATGGAAGTGTTAATGAATTTACCTGCAAAAAAGCTGAGAACTAATCACACATACCTAATAGGTGTATTTTGGTTACAGGGTCTGTGAAAATGCAGCAATCATGACTAGGTCTTTATTTGGGTTTAAATTGTCCATGTTTTTTTTACCCCCTACCCTTTTCAGAAGTACAACAAAGCAGGTAAAATAAAGCAGGCAAGGTAAAATCGTAGGAATTTTGTCTGTGTATGAAAGGGGTATAAGAAATGTATGGATATTGGCTTTGATGGAATAGTGCCCAGTCATTCACCACTACTTTCTTGGCCACTAGGCTAACCTGTTAGCTTGCGTAGTAAACACTCCCACCACCGCGGGGCGCTGGTTGATCTGTAGCACATTGGTGAGCGACTGCAGCACGTCGAAGTAAAAGAAGGAGTCGCCGGGCACCGAGCAGTTGAGCCGCGCCTTCAGGAAGGAGGTCCAGTAGCGCTCCAGCACCCGAGGAGAGCCGCCGTTGTCGTTCTTACACACCCGTGCCACACGAGAGAACACCACCTTGGAGCAGAACCAGAAAATTATACAATATAATAGAATGGTGCTTTATTATCCTTGGCGCTCTTCTCCCGACCCCTTGAGACAACAAACATGACTTAATAGGCTTGAAGCAGCACAGGATCAGCCACAGTGCTGGCTGTCTGGGGTTAATACGTGCCTTGCTCAAGGACACAACGGTAGTAGTGAGTACTGGAGATTCTGTCACCAGCTGCCCTCCGGTTGTCATCTCATTTTCAACTTCTCGATGCTTCACCATAGGATTTCAATCTGCAACCCTCTGGATGCACTTACGCCTATCTAACCTCCAGACTAACCACCACAAATGGATGTTATTTCCCATTCGTCATAGCTCAGTGGTTCCAGGACATGAGGCTGCAGACCTGTCATTATAGCTCATATCCTATGTCCAACCATAATGGTGCCTTCATCTTGTCAGAATAAATCGATCACCCATCTCAACTAGTCATGATACATCTGATAAGAGTACATAGAACATCAGTTGTTTCATCTTTTTTTTCTTTATGATTTTGTTCAGTTTTGAAGAGAACAAAAAGACCACCAGGAATTCAGCTAAAACTTTGATTAATTTAGGAAATTTGTTCCCAAGTATTCTCACAAATAAAAAAGTGACACGTGACTGTGTCTCAACGTAATCAAGGTATGAAATCAAGGTATGAAATGAATTATTATTATATGTTATTATTATTTTTTTTTTTCAATATAATCTCTTTTTGGGCTTAGTTGTGGTCAATTTGCAGTGTAAAAATTATTAGAATTATGTTCCGGGCCTCCGACCATCCGCTCCGACAAAAATCAGCCTCTGGCTGAATCTAGTTGCCTACCCCGTCATACATCAATCTTACATAAGTGACACCCTCTTACCTTTCCCAGGGTGGTGTACTCCACTGCAATCTCACTGAGGAAAAAGTAGACATAATTCCCATACTCGATCGCATGGTGGAAATGGGGCTCTGGGGAGGCAAGGAGACACACACAAGAGGGGAAAAGTGAGAGTCGAGATTGTATTAAAGTCATTATGGTGAGTCATACTTTTCTGGAGTGTATCAGGGATGGAGTCACTGCTGTTCAGGCATTTGTTCCAACCCAGTACTAACACCTGATCCAACTAATTAAGGACTTGATGACGCAGTGATTGGTTGAATCGGGTGTCTGGGCTGAAAGAGCTACACATCCCCAACCAGGACACTGATCGACACAAAAGTCATGTGACCAACCTCGGAGCCACTTGGAGTCGTACTTGACGGTCCGCAGGACGGGGCTGTCGTCGCCAAGACTACGATAGATGACAGCGTCGCTGGCCAGGAAGTCGGTCATGGTGGCAGAGTAGAAATCACCGCCTGAAAAATAAAGTAAGTAGAGAAAATATAGTAATTAATAAGTACGATAGTATAGTAGTAATACATAAAGTCATAGTAAAATACTAGAATTCATATGGACAAGCTTTATATATATATATTAAAAAAACATTTTCATAAAAAATGCTATAAGAATGCTCAACTGATTAAGCTAATATTTACTATAAGCTAGGTACCGACTTATGACTCATCGATTTAGCCATAAGACCAGGCTTCCGTCTAGACCTGCCTAAAAGGTCTTACATTCAGTCTTTGGACAACATTTTATTTGCTAATGGACTATGGACAAAACCATTTCATTTCAAATTCTACATTTACAAATTGAGCCACTCACCAGCAAAGAGGCCAAGGTTGGATTGGCCCGACTCGAAGGGACAGCGCGCCTGACCCACCACCTCTTCGCCAACCTGCTCCAGGGTGGTCATCTGTGGGAAGGAGAGGAGACTGTTAGTTCTCTGTTGCCATTGTGGCTCTGGGCATGGACTGAAACCAGCACTGCACGAACCGCTTAACTCCTTTACCTCTACTGCAACATTAGCTGAATTGCTAACACAGCCATTGCTATTGCTAGCACGGCTGTGGACGTTTAGCCCCTTGCTGGCGCTCATAAATTACCTGGCTGCCTCTCCAGTCCCTCTTGGGACGGTCTCCTATTTGTGGCTAAGCAGGAGTTGGACTCCCTGCTCCCCCACACACACACACACACACACACACACACACACACACACACACACACACACACACACACACACACACACACACACACACACACACACACACACACACACACACACACACACACACACACACACACACACACACACACACACACACACACACACACACACTAGGAAAAACAAAACAACATCTGTCTGGTTGGCTTCACCTCTCTGCCTTCAATGAGCTCCAATTAAGTAGTTTCTAATGTTAAATGACAAGTCCTCTTTCTTGCCTTTTCAACATAACTTCACACTATTGCATGTATGCAAATTGAAATGGTAATTGTATTAAATGCGAAAAACAGACAAATGTGTAATGTCATCTTGACTTTTATTCAATTGTGAGTCATGAGTGAACAAACCGACTGCTCGGAAGCAATTATACCTTCTCAATGCAAGAGGATGGAACACACAAAGGCTTAGCACTCAAGAGGAGGTCAATGAAGAGCCAAACTGTGGCATTGTGATAATGACTAGCTCGTTGTCTCTGCATGCCCGCCAATCAGCAATCACAGCTTTATAATTGGAGTGACATTAACAAACGTCAATCATGCCTCTCTCGAATCTAAAGGTTTGACGAAAGAAATTAACAGCACACATCAACACCTAAACTCACACACACGTACCTTGTAGTTACGGCAGGTGGGGTTGAAGGCATTAGTGCCGCAAGCAAACAGGGTCTCGTCGTTCCGCGGTACCAGCACTTTGACATAGTTGTAGCATTCATCCTGGAAAAACACATAGGCTCATTCAGTTTCACTGGGAACTCATGTACTATAAATACATTTGGAATAAGAACAGGCTGCCATAATAAAATAGCGCTGATGCATTACTCGGCCTCACAAGAGAATTATGGTGCCTTTGAAACCATCCAATATGTTATAGGATGCACTTACATTGTTTTTATTTAACCATTATTTATCTAGGCAAGTCAGTTAAGAACAAATGAGTATCTACAATGTCGGCCTACCCCGGCCAAACCCTAACCCGGACGACGCTGGGCCAATTGTGCGCCGCCCTACGGGACTCCTAATTGAGGCCGGTTGTGATACAGCCTGGAATCAAACCAGGGTCTGTAGCGACGCCTCTAACGCTGAGATGCAGTGCCTTAGACCGCTGCGCCAATCGAGAGCCCCCCATTTATGCTGCTAGGGAGAGTCGACTCTACCACTGAAGAACGCCAAGCGGTAGCTAGTGTGTTCTCTCCTGACCTTAACGTAGACACACATAGAACATGGTGGAGAAAGATACTCACGCTGTTTCTACCCCTCACGGTACACTTGGCAACATCCTTGGACCTCCATGTCAACTTCTGCAATACATGAAAGGGGGGGAAACTAAATATGACACCACACCATGCTCTAGACCAGAGGTGTAGAACTAATTTTGCCCCGGGTGGCCGCATTCGGTCTTCAACAATTGAAAATTGGTTGTACTTCCTCGCCGTCAATTTGCTAAAAATGTTCCTTTTTCCATTAGCTTTCATTTTTGTGATTATTAGCGAGCTGGACACAGTCAAGAAACGGTATGAATATAGGTCCATTATCATTTATACACAGTTTCCATTTGGTTTTAGTCATTTTAAAGTATTATGAAAAATCACCGGATTGGAACCCCAAATGCTGGATTTGGCTCGCATGTTTGACACCCCTGCTCTATAGAAAGCGCCACCACACACAGAGTTACATGAAAGAGCCTGATGCAATCGCAGAGTGCGTTCATGTGGCCATAACCGGTCAGAGGCCTCTCTGTGACCTTTGGGTAATCTTTGCATCTGCCTGCTGAGAGCTTCACTCGACTTCGCAACCCCATCCGGAGAAGTTGTTTCTGGGAAGCTGATATGAAAAGGGGCTTCCGTGTAGAACTACTGGACCTCTGCCATATTGGGGTTATGCTCGAGGGTCCTCCAGGGTGGGGAGCAGCCAAGCTAAGGGCCATTGTTCGCAGGCTAGTCCATTAGTGAAGAAAACTCAGAAGAGGCCAGGCTACGGTACTTCTAAAAACAGATTCATTCACATTGCAAATAAATGATGGGTACTTTGGTGTTTAGAAGAGAGAATAAATGGATCAAAAGTATGCAGTAATAAACCACATGGTCATGTTAGTTCCTGCTTGTATTATGTTGTATTACATCTTGCATAGCCATGTGAGGTTTGATCGAGTGTTTGATTATGGAACTTACCAGCTGGGGGACGAAGTCGTCACCAGCTGTGGTCAGGTTTACTGCAAAAACATGGTCCCTGTGGGGTAAAGATTAAGATTTAGTGTCATGGTGTTCTGTGCACAGTCTCATAAATAAAAGCAAACTAAGGGTTGGTTTCCCAGATTCTGCATTGAAAAAACCCTTCAGTGTCTGGGAAACAGACCCTAGTTTGGTCAGTCTGGTAGTGATGTTTTATTGGTTGTGATTGTTAACATGTGGACCAGAACGGAGGCAGTGAATTGGCTGACTGACCTGGCAGCGATGTAGAGCATGTGGTTGATCCTCAGCATCCTCTGGAAGTCCAGGCCTAGTCTGAATGTGTCGTTGTCCGACACCAGCCCCTGGAACCCTGGGTACAGGTAGGAGTCTACAAAAAGAGAGAGACGTTGAAGATAAGAGTAGCTGAATTATCACATACATGTCAAGATTTTTCCAATTCATGACCCCAACTCCTAGACTGCACAGCTTTACGGGAATGACTTCTATCTCAAGTTGTCATTTACAATTGGTAATCCTGCTTGGTCCTGAAAGGCCTCATTCTGGTGTTTAAATCTTTAATTACATAGTATTTGTTGTATTTTCAGTTGCTTGTGGCAATAAATGGATACAGTGTAGGTTTGCAGTCGCTAAACTAAACCAGTCACTCTCTGGTCAGACACGCTCCCATTCTAGTCATATCCTGTTCTTCCTGTGAACTGTATCCAGGTTCAGGAGGCCTGGCCTGTTTCTAAAAGGTCAGACTAGGGGGAAGTTAATGAACAGAAACCTCTGCTAGTCCCTGCTCTCCTGCTCTAGCCGTCTGTGTCCAGTCCTGGGTCTTGTTCATTAAGGCACGCAAGAGAAAACGTGAGGGTTTCTTATATTGTCTGTTTTCTTCCGTTTGGTGCCCAATGAACACAACCCTGCTGAAGGGTAAATAGAGGTTTGATAGAGGCATAGTATATTTGACTTGGGATGAGTGAACTAAGATAAAAAGTGTCTGCTATTGTATTTCTGTCGTAAGCAATTTGCATAATGGCAATTATTAAAGCATATACTGTAGCTGTACGATTAAACTCAATTCATCTGCCGAAAGGCTTTGTTTGGACAATACAACAGCAAATCTGATGACTAGGCAAAAGTGTTCATTAAATGATAAGACTGTTGGCATTTCGTCGATGGCAAAGAAGGCGTCAGCTCGCAACCTGCAGAGTGAGGAGCCGAATACGCTCTAACACTAAACATAATGCCCTTGAGAAGTCCACTCTCACAGTTAGTCTAGGTAGGTCTGATGGTGTCGTTTCCACTGTTCGATATGTCAGGAGATATATGCGCAATGGATCTGTTTCAAGGTGTTATCTACTACATTCAACAAAAATGAGATGATATCAGTCTGAAATGTTCAGCATTTTACCTCCACTTTGATTTGTGCATACCGGTAACACACTATAAACTCCCTTTCGTTCTTTGTCCCCCTCTCTTTCCGAGATTCCAAGCTGTTGACCTAGCAAACCAACACCCATTTAATGCCATGGTGCCAATGCCTCAGCGACTCCTTCTCCTTTATCCTCTCTTTATCCTCCTTTCTCACACCAATAATGTATTAGACCTGTCTGGCTCATTAACTATCATGTAAACCATACCTCCTGTAGCCGATAGACCCACATATAGTTGATTACTTTAGGAAAACAATGCCCAACACCCACTCAAAAATCAATGATGGCAATTTTGAGTGTACATCTCTGTTCATAATCTTATATTGTGTTTAATTTGCACAAGACCATTCATCCACACTCATCTCCTGTGCAGGCCAACTCTACAGACTGAATTCCTGACTTTGGTCCATCAATATTTTAACAAGGTAGCATTAGGGCCCTGAGCCAGCCTTAGGCAACGCAAATAGGGAATCTGTTTCCTTGCGTGCTGCTGGAGACAAATACCACAGCAGTCTTCCTCCCCTAACTCAGTGGTAGATCTATATGTCACATCATATTAGTGCACTCTAACTACCAGTCCCGCGCTACTAAATGAATCCCCTTATATCACTGAGGAAAAATATGCAACATGGCACCACTTGGCCTTTTAAATCATTCTAAGCCAATCAGGGGGCTGGTGGGACTACTCACGCTCCCATCGGACAACATTGATTGGCTCCAGGTCTTTGGGGAAGGGCGGGGCCGTGGCTGAGGTGGACAGTAGACAGGAAGTGAGTATGAGGACTGCCAGCAGGAGGCGCCACCTTGTCCGTTCCGGAGGGACCATCTTCAATGAAGAGAAGGGGGGGGGTGGTTAGCAGCAAGGGGGGCTTCAGCAAGTCATGGTGTGTGGCTGAGATCCACGGGAGCCCTCTATGTGGAGGGTAAGATGGAAGGAGAAGAGAGGAATTCAGTTCAGTCAAATGAAAAGGGGTCAGAATAAAAATACATGTTATCAAAAAGAAAGGAGGACCAAGGCACTCTTCATATAATTAAAATGCCTTTATTAGTATGGCATGTTCAATAGAAACAAAGTTTTAAAAATCCAACGTGTTTTGGCTGCATGGCCTTCGTCAGGGAGTACAAAAAAAAATAATACAATGTCCTCTTTTGAACAGCTTTTCCAATTAGCCCTAATTATAAGAGGGAGTGGTTACAAAATTGTTTGGACACACCTAGTGTACACCAATACTATACCCATTAAAAAGTGAAATACCGTAGCTATGTTATCATAAAAATACAATTCCAAGCTAGAAGTATCAGAACACTTAGAAAGGTAGTTCTAACCTTAAATATGACTGGGAGAAGTGCCAAGAATAAGAAAGCAATATATTCTAGTACACTAGAACACAGCAAAACATAAACAACAACAGTCTAAACAGAGCTGAGGGCAATTGAGCAAAATGTCCACGAGATGACAGCAAATGGACCTATCACAATCCTACAGGAAGGGTGAGAAATCCATATCTTCATTTAAACCAGGGTATTTAGTGGCCTGTAGTCTGTAAATCCCAAAACGTTCCCTTTGGTTTAACTGTTTAAGACAGTCCCCTTTTCTAATAGAGGCCTGAATATGATCAATACCCATAGCTTGTAGGGAGGCAGGGTTGCCAGAAGAGGACTGGCCACCCCTCATAGCCTGGTTCCTCTCTAGGTTTCTTCCTAGGTTTTGGCCTTTCTAGGGAGTTTTTCCTAGCCACCGTGCTTCTACACCTGCATTGCTTGCTGTTTGGGGTTTTAGGCTGGGTTTCTGTACAGCACTTCGAGATATTAGCTGATGTACGAAGGGCTATATAAAATAAACTTGATTGATTGATTTTCACGTATTCATCGACTTGATTTAATGAACACATTGAGGAATCGATGTCTATTAATTGAATGATACAATTTCAAGACAAAATATGCATTTTTAGTGTGCAATATCTAAGCAAAAAGATACCATTATGATTCATCATAGCCTAATGGCATTTAAAGGTAACACAGGAGCTCAGATCTGGGCGCAAAACAAAATGGATTCATCATTACAATTTGGAAAGTAATGCACAAATATAAATCTCACAGGACAATTGATTCATGTGATTGTGTTCTGGTCTATCAACTCCTGACACCGGCAGCAGTCCAGAACTCGTCAAACTAAATTAAATGTTAACACTAATAAGTTAAAAAAAAGTAAAAAAAGGTCAGACTGACACCAGGCTGTTTTGGTCAGAAATATTAACGATCGACTTCAGGCTGTCTGCTTTCGTCAAAACGATATCAATGAGGAACGAACGGTTCGGAATCCAGATGGTCTTAACGGCTGCTAATGTCAACATCTGCCTCTTAGAGCGCTAACACACTAAGACACACAACCAGAGTGATGGTGGGAAAGGTCATTCTGTCGGAGATACAGTACACATCAGTCCAGTGGACCATAGAGATGCATTCATCTACATTTTGAATGAGTCAGTTCCACATTAAAAACCAAGTAGATTGCACAGAGCGAGATATACATGTTTTACAATTACTAGGGTAACGTACTTGGGTAGCATCCTGATTCTGACTCTTTCATGAGGAATACTGGGAGGAATGCTGCTAGCAAGAGGAAATGAATCCCTAAGTTAGACCTGACTCTACACACACTAGAGACAGGAGGTTAGCATGCCGCGCTAACTACATACCCTCCCAAAGTCAACAAACAACAGGAGCACTCGCCATCAATATCAATTAGCCTACGCCATTCTTGTTTAGATTCCGAGCAGGTGTTGTGCTTAGCCGCGAGGTCAGCCAGTCATGGCCCCCCGCTATAAATTATAAAGATTAGCGTCTAGTCGTGTTTACAGTGTGGCTCGCGGTAGCCTCTCTACTCTAAAGGATTACACCCACTCAGACACTAAATACCTACTGCTTCACTACTGTCAGACTGTAGAGAACGTAATGGATGATGAGGCAACCTGAGTTGTCATTCAATCAATGTTTGGAGGAAGTAACATGGGAAAGTAAGTCTGAGGTAATTTTTGTGATCACATTACACATTCCCCCTGACTAGCATAATCAGTACGATACATCACAGGTACTGTAGTAACTGGAATGTTGTTTTCCAGACCAATATCATAAAACAAAAGAAACAATGTTGCATATTTTTTCTGGGTAAGCCAAAGGTCATATAGGGCTCCCGAGTGTCGCAGCAGTCTAAGGCTCTGCATCTCAGTGCTAGAGGCGTCACTACAGACCCTGGTTCAATCCTGGGCTATATCACAACCGGCCGTGATCGGGAGTCCCATAGTGCGGCGCACAACTGGCTCAGCGTCATCCGGGTTAGGGGAGGGTTTGGCCGGGGTAGGCCGTCATTGTAAATAAGAATTTGTTCTTAACTGACTTGCCTAGTTCAATAAAGGTTAAATAAAAAATATATAGTATGACTGTGTGAGCTAAGGCCCAGCTGCTTTCAGTCCACCTTCAGCTGACCTCGCCAGTGACTCGAGGAGCTAAAAGTGAGAACATACATTCTCATCTTCTCCAATAGAGTGGTTGTTACAGCGCTGTTAAGAGCTCCCAGCTGGGAGAAATAGACCCCGGAGACAAAAACTCACTCTAGCTCTTCAACTGGTTCTCTATTGTGGTGGCGCCTGCCTGGGTTGTGGCAGTCACAACTGTGGGGAGATATTGCTGTCAAGAGGCAAGAGATCAGAAGTACTGTATGAAGCCGCAACAGGAGACGGCCGAAGCAATCTTGGATTGATTTAAGCGGTTTGCTTCTGTTTGGTATGCTAAGTGTTCTAAATGTATAAAGACCTGTCACCAGAGATTAACAATCAAAAGTTTAGTATTTGGTCCATATTCCTGACTAAATAAACTTTGTGACTCTACAAACTCTACAAATATAGGACCAAATACTACAGTTTTGACTACTTTAATACACTAAGTAAATTTGTTCAAATACGAGATACTTTTGTATATATGGTGTATGTGGACACCCCTTCAAATTAGTGGATTCGGCTATTTCAGCCACACCCGTTGCTGACAAGTGTGTAAAATCGAGCACATAGCCATGAAATCTCCATAGACAAGCATTGGCAGTACAATGGCCTTACTGAAGAGCTCAGTGACTTTCAACGTGGCACCGTCATAGGATGCCATGACGTGGTAGGCCACACAAGCTCATAGAACCAGACTGCTGAGTGCTGAAACTCGTAAAAATCGTCTGTTCTCGGTTGCAACACTTACCACCGAGTTCCAAACTGCCTCTGGAAGCAACGTCAGCACAAGAACTGTTCGTCGGGAACTTCATGAAATGGGTTTCCATGTCCGAGCAGCCATATACAAGCCTAAAATCACCAAGCGCAATGCCAAGTGTCGGCTGGAGCAGTGTAAAGCTTGCCGACATTTGGCTCTGGAGCAGTGGAAACGCATTCTTTGGAGTAATGAAACCACGCTTCACCATCTGGCAGTCTGGCAATTTAGCTTTGGTGGATCTGGCAATCTGGCTTTGGTGGATGCCAGGAGAACGCTACCTGCCCCAATGATTAGTGCCAACTATAGAGTTTGGTGGAGGAGTAATAATGGACAAAGCGAGGTCCATACAGAAATGGTTTGTCGAGATCAGTATGGAAGAACTTGGCCTGCACAGAGCCCTGACCTCAACCCTATCGAACACCTTTTGGATGAATTTGAACTGCGACTGCGTGCCAGGCTTAATTGCCCAAACGTAGTGCCCGACCTCACAAATGCTCTTGTGGCTGAATGGAAGCAAGTCTCCGCAGCAATGTTCCAACATCTAGTAGAAAGCCTTCCCAGAAGAGTGGAGGCTGTTATAGCAGCAAAGGGGGACCAACTCCATATTAATGCCCATGATTTAGGAATGAGATGTGGTGTACTTTTGGCCATGTAGCGTACATAAAAGTTCTTTCATTCCTAAACTGTAAAACAGATATGTATGAAAATACCCTCAAATAAAAGGTAACATTCTGTACCTCACATGAAACATTTTTTATATATTTAGTTTTTTCGTACTTTTACCCTTTTTCTTCCCAATGTCGCGGTATCCAATTGGTAGTTACAGTATTGTCTCACCGCTGCAACTGCCGTACGGACTCGGGAGAGGCGAAGGTCGAGAGCCATGCATCCTCTGAACCACAAACCAACCAAACCGCACTGCTTCTTGACACAATGCCCACTTAACCCCAGCCAGCCGCACCAATATGTCGGAGGAAACACTGTGCACCTGGTCCCCGTGTCAGCATGCACTGCGCCTGGCCCGCCACAGGAGTCGCTAGTCCGTGATGGGACAAGGACATCCCTGCCGGGCAAACCCTCCCCTAACCCGGACGACGCTGGGCCAATTGTGCGCCGCCCCATGGGTCTACCGGTCGCGGCCGGCTACGACAGACCCTGGACTCGAACCCAGAATCTGTGGTAGCACAGCTAGCACTGAGATGCAGTGCCTTAGACCACTGCGCCACTCGGGAGGCCCGAAACGTTTGATCTGAAATCCAAAATGCTGGAGTATAAAGTTAAATGTTTTGCTTCACTGTCCAAATGCATATGGAGGGGAGTGTAACTAGAGGTTCTTCTGTTCAAGCAAGAAGTTCTCCCCTATGTGGAAAGGGGACCAACTGCAGGAATGAACTATGAAGCAAAATCCTGGAAGGATGTGCAGGCTTTAAACAGGAAGAGGAGATATGGCTCTCCCCCTGACATTCCACAAGAGGCATGGGTGTCAGTCACCCTACCGCTCAACTTCTCAACCCTCTCACTGCGGGCACCGGCGCACACCAGGGGTTTTGGAGCAATCGGAAAACCCCACTTAAGCTGAGACTGATTTTGGTCCATGAAAATCACTCCGCACGCGTCCACCAGCTTCACAATTACCGAAATACATCATCTCTGTTAAGTACATCATAGTCCCAAAACCCCATGCACTTTTGGTTTGTCAATGCATGGGAATGTGGCTCCTCAAACAGGGTGTCATTTCTTTCGAGGGACCAGTCCAACTTGTTTTCAGATTTTTTTTACTGTACTCTCTGCTCTGTGAAAAAAAACGATGGAATTTGGGGAATAAATAAAGGATCGTTTCACGCAGACTAAAACGGTGCCTTGGTTAAAAAGTGTTACAATGACCCACAGACAAACAGTCTCCAATATACAGAACACAACACGGGTCGATGCCCTCATGTTTGTTATTAGATCTAGAGACTTTAGAGTTTAGTGAATTGCTTAATTTCCTCTCATTTGCGACCCATATTACTGCAAAGGCTGAGGGTAACACCTGGTTTGAAGTCAAAGGCAAAAATTATAGTAGGGGAGGGCATCATGTGACCACACTACATGAAGGAGTCATGACATTTGTGAGTTTGTTAGTTAGTTAGAGAGGGGAAGAGACAAATTTGAGATCCGCATCCGGCAAAAACAAAGACAAACTTCGGGACATTCCATAGCATTAGATTACTCCCTGCTTTGACAGCAAATGTTCATTCACACGTACATACTTCACTGTTATTCACTCGTCAGCTGCAGTTTTTCTATGCAAACTCTACAAAACCCTAGAACACCCCACATATCTAAGCTAGTGTAAACAAAGCACCTCAGCACATGCAATGCTATCTATACCTAGAGGGTCCACAATGAAGTTCTGTAAGCACAACACCAAGACTAACTCTTCACTGCTTGAATAGATTCAGGCGAGCTTGAAAAAAACATTTGTAATTCAATTTCTGGGACCTCTGGGTTGTAGTGAATTGAGGGGGTGAAAGGTTCTTACAATGCAGGAGCAAAGGAAGGAGAATGTGGGGGCTTTGCCACTCTATTGGCTTAAAGACCTTGGGGAAAAGCTACATGCGTAAGTAAGGTAAATCTTAAATCTGATTTGTGGTGATCAGGGCTTAAGTACATAATCTTAAATGGGAGAGGGACAGCTTGAGGGTACTGTAAAGTGTAAACAGAATACCTGTCACTATCACTGGTTGGAAAGACCACCTTGAGGCTTAACGTAATCATTGACCTTCAATTGGCCAATTTGCACCTAATGTCATGACCTATTTTAAAGCTACCAAGGCCTAAATGCTCCTTATCTTCTAGTCACAAAGCATGTCGCCCAAGCCTAGCTTATACAGTTGAAGTCGGAAGATTACATACACCTAAGCCAAATACATTTAAACTCAGTTTTTCACAATTCCTGACATTTAATCAGAGTAAAAATTCCCTGTCTTAGGTCAGTTAGGATCCCCACTTTATTTTAAGAATGTTAAACATCAGAATAATAGTAGAGAGAATGATTTATTTCAGCTTTTATTTCTTTCATCACATTCCCAGTGGGTTAGAAGTTTACATACACTCAATTAGTATTTGGTAGCATTGCCTTTAAATTGTTTAACTTGGGTCAAACTTTTCAGGTAGCCTTCCACAAGCCTCCCACAATAGGTTGGGTGAATTCTGTCCCATTCCTCCTGACAGAGCTGGTGTAACTGAGTCAGGTTTGTAGGCCTCCTTGCTCGCACACGTTTTTTCAGTTCTGCTTACAAATGTTCTATTGGATTGAGGTCAGGGCTTTGGATGGCCACTCCAATACCTTGGCTTTGTTGTCCTTAATCCATTTTGCCACAACTTTGGAAGTATGCTTGGGGTCATTGTCCATTTGGAAGACCCATTTGTGACCAAGCTTTAACTTCCTGACTTGAGATGTTGCTTCAATATATCCACATAATTTTCCTGCCTCATGATGCCATCTATTTTGTGAAGTACACCAGTCCCTCCTGCAGCAAAGCACCCCCACAACATGATGCTGCCACCCCTGTGCTTCACGGTTGGGATGGTGTTCTTCGGATTGCAAGCCTCCCCCTTTTTCCTCCAAACATATCGATGGTCAATATGGCCAAACAGTTCTATTTTTGTTTTATCAGACCAGAGGACATTTCTCCAAAAAGTATGGTCTTTGTCCCCATGTGCAGTTGAAAACCGTAGTCTGGCTTTTTTAATGGTGGTTTTGGAGCAGTGGCTTCTTCCTTGCTGAGCGGCCTTTCAGGTTAGGTCGATATAGGACTCGTTTTACTGTGGATATAAATACTTTTGTACCGGTTTCCTCCAGCATCTTCACAAGGTCCTTTGCTGGGATTGATTTGGGATTGATTTGGGATTGATTTGCACTTTTCACACCAAAATACACTCATCTCTAGGAGACAGAACGCGTCTCCTTCCTGAGCGGTCTGACAGCTGCGTGGTCCCATGGTGTTTATACTTGCGTACTATTGTTTGTACAGATGAGCGTGGTACCTTCAGGCGTTTGGAAATTGCTCCCGACTTGTGGAGGTCTACAATTGTTTTTCTGAGGTCTTGGCTGATTTCTTTGGATTTCCCATGATGTCAAGCAAAGAGGCACTGAGTTTGAAGGTAGGCCTTGAAATACATCCACAGGTACACCTCCAATTGACTCAAATTATGTCAATTAGCCTATCAGAAGCTTCTAAAGCCATGACATAATTTTCTGGAATTTTCCAAGCTGTTTAAAGGCACAGTCAACTTAGTGTATGTAAACTTCTGACCTACTGGAATTGTGATACAGTGAATTCTAAGTGAAATAATCTGTCTGTAAACAATTGTTGGAAAAATAACTTGTGTCATGCACAAAGTAGATGTCCTAACCGACTTGCCAAAACTATAGTTTGTTAACAAGACATTTGTGGAGTGGTTGAAAAACGAGTTTTAATGACTCCAAGCTAAGTGTATGTAAACTTCCGACTTCAACTGTACGTACGGTCAATCAAGAGCAGGGGCTGGAAGCAAAATTATTTTCCAAATAGTTTTGTTCTGAACAGAAGTTTAATTTTTTTAAGTTCCACTGTTCCGACCAGCAAAATAAAGTTCTGAACAGGCCCAAACTCCAAAAAATGTACATTTTATTTATATAGTTCCTCTGTTTGTTTTTTAAACCTCAAATCTTTCTTTTTACATTAACATTGACATTACATTTATTCACAAATCAGTGTGGATAGACACAAGCTATAGCCTAGTTGTTTATATGCGTGATGGACAGATAAGTGTACGGCGCGAGATGTGACTGAAATTTTGCGGTTGGGGAGCAAGAGAGGGTGAATGAGGAGGCTTGGCTTGAAGCGTTAGGCATCTTGTTATGACATGCATTATCTAAATTAGGCCAACAATATTATACAATATTATACCTACGGAGGACCGGCTTCTATGGACAAACTTTGAATGTCTTTGTATTCCCGAGAGTTGGCTTAACATTAGACCAGAGCTAACGATAACAAGCTTGTGTGTGCAGAGCAGCACCAGAATTAAAAATATGTCTTATCTTTTTGTAGTTAATAAATCAAATGTCAACTGTGATAACTATAGTATCCTTAACTAGCATTGAAAAAGTGAATCCATTCTTCTCTAATTAAAAATCTCTCCCTAATTTCTTAATCACGCTTGTAACGTCGCCAGTAGGCTATAGTAGCCGTTGCTTCTGAGGGGGAGGGGCAGGTAAAATATACACACTAGCAAAGATTTCCAGCTGGCAGGTAGACACTGGAATAGATTTCTGAGTGAGAGTGAGGGCTTTGCATAGGCACTTTGTTGCGTATTTTGTGGGACTGAAAAAAATGGCCGGAATGTACTTTTTTTATATTAACCGGTTCAACTGATTTTAAAATCACGGTTCTGTTCCGTAACAGTACAGATCACTCCCGGTTCTGATTCTGTTCGTCAAACAATTTGGTTCTTTTACGGTTTTCTGTTCTGTTCCCTGAAACGGTTCCAACCCCTAGTCGAGATTTAAAAAAAAAAATCTCACAAAGCAATAGTTGGGATAAAGCAGAAAGACAGAATCTGTGTCATGTGACAAAACAAAGTAATCTTCTAATACGGTCTGGTGTATTTCTCTTGCCCTTAGTTCCCTGTGGCAGAAAGTCCAAGGAAATCTTTCAACAGCCTAAAGGTTCTGTGAAAAGCTGTGGTGGGCCCCTAATGGTGCTGGTGGCTGCTAACATGAGTGAACTTTACGGGACCCTGGCAGACACTGTGGCTCACAGATTAGCAGAGACGGGGGTGTGTTGACAAGACTCTACCCGAGCAAAATGCAAATTAGCCTTGGAATGGTCAGATCTCAACTGGCAGAGACATAAATGAAGGGATAGGAAGGATAGCATTGGAATGGTGCTGTTAGCAACAGACTCTTACGGAGTATGAAGAGGAGTTTTAGTCTGTTCCCAAAGATGTCTAATTAGCTTATCTAGTCCTGTGTGTGCGAACATATCAAAGCATTTCGCTAAATTAACGTAATGTCCTGTAAACGGTTGAGAATATCAGTGGAAAATCTGAAGCGAGCATTAACATATTACACTCAGGGCTTATCAAACACGCACACAGCAAAGCAGCAAGTGTGTGAGAAACTTGGCAATCATTCAAATATACTTTTGCAACTGTACTGGGACCTGTAAACCCTAAGTGCACCAAAAGAAAGTGTGCCTGAGCCTGAAAATTAAACAAATGCTGTACACGTGCCCTGTGATGTCATCTAAATGCACACAGTTGCATTATGAGTGGTCATTAAAATAACTGATGGTATTTCATACGTCAATTGCTGCATGTTCTATGCAAAACAAAAAGTATTTTTTTCGACAGGAATACTGATTAGATGGTATTGACCATTGCTCGTGTTGAACTTGAGTAACCTTCATGAATGAAGCTTGAAGTACCTATTTACTGCTATAGGTCAGTTTTTGTGTGTGAATTGATGCACGGGGCAGCTATCTGTGTGTGTGTTACATGTCAGTGTTCAGCTCCATGTGTGTGTAATTTCCATGTGTGTGTCTTGCACTGCTTGCACTGCTCTTTCCCGGTCTCTGATGATCCGTAGGACATGGCTATCCCCTTCGCTAAGCAAGTCAGCTGCCAATCTACTCCTAGCCAGTCACCACCCACCTGCCAAAATCCAAGTATCTGCTTTGGCGGCAGAAACGAGATCTGTCACGGAACCCTGGCACGACCTGGGAATATCCCAGTGGTCAGCGGCTTTGGTGGGCGGCGTCTCCTTTTGTGCTAATTCCTCCATTTCCTCCCCACAGAGGGCCGGTACCCAGCCAGGCAGCCTTCAGGGATCATTAGGAGGCCCTTTAAAAAGATGAGCGCCAGCGTTTTCCTCGGAGCATCACAGCGTCAGCTCCACCACGCACACCTGAAACCGCCAGGTCCAGACAGGATCGTTTTAGGATAATGTGATGTCTGTGTTTTGTCTTGTGCGTGTGTTTTGTTTTTCTCCCCGGGTCTCGCTTTCTCTGTCTTTGTTTTTCTCAACGGGTCTGTTTCTCTCATTCTGTCGCGCTCTTGTGTTATCCTTGTTTTTCCATAAACACTTAAAGCTCGAACAAACACTGAGCGATTATAAATGCATATTTTCTCGGCTTCTCTTTCTCAGCCATGCTTGTTTGGTGTTTCACACTTAACAACGCAAGGCTTTTGTGCTCGGCAACAGAGGTATTTGCCTGTTCTGTCATAGAAATAAATAGCCTTGAAACCAAATCTAGTAAAACATGAGATGAAAGAGGGAAGCCCATAAAACACATTACGTTTCAAAAGATGGATAATCACTTTTTGCCACACATTAAAATAGAGAAATGGCCTGACCACTGATCTAACAGAGAATGTGAGAGCAGGGAGGGTATGGAGGAATCAAAGACCAGCCATGGCTGAGTCTGTAGTAATGTACCTTCACAAAGAGGCTTTGGAGAATCTCAAAGGCGCCCTTAAACATCTGTACAGACCGCACTACCTTTCCTCCAGGATAAAGAGGTAAAGCAGAAAGGAGAGGGTTAGGTACAAAGCAGAACTCCCTGCTTCCCGATATCCTCCTGACACAATAGAATGATCGCTTTATACGAGTGCTTTTCCATTTTACCGCAGTCTATGCAAATTCACGTTGTGAATCAATGGGATTTATCTGTGCACTTCTTAAGCCCTCCATTTTGAATACGGCGCTAGGCAGCGTAAAAGGCCACGGCCTCGCCTGCTCGCTTCCTAGCGCTCTCCGCTGTGATGAAATACTTCATCATTGTGTCTGCTCTTACATTGTTGTAGCATCTTACAGACTTTACAGGGTACCAACTGGCAAGGCATGTTGTTAACCCGAAACGCATAAGACTGTTCATCACGAATGGTCTCTAGGTGAGAGGAAAAACAGGTAAAAATGGCTGATCAGAGTTAAACCTGATAAAAAAATGCAAGATCATCCCTCTAGCTCAATAGGCCTAAAATGAATTTGAATTTGGTGGAGCCTACAGATAACACAAATCATATCAGTTCAGTTGTCTTGATATACAACAAAGGAATGCACTTTTTTTTTTGTGAATGCTCGCTCTTAAAAGTCCTTCACAGAGAGAGAAAGTGTTAACTTTCTTGTTTTTATATTGTATACATTGAAGCTTTGGCAATATTTATGCAATGTTTCTCATGCAAATAAAGCAATTTGAATTTGAAAGTGTGTGTGTGTGTGAGAGAAAGAAAGAGAGATAATGTGTTCACTCTAAAATAGAGAGTGCCTTGAAACACGGCACTGGACCGTGAGAGAAAAACTGGGATAAGCTTTCATCATGACAGCTAAACCAGCAGCCATCTTTCACTGCGTGTGCTTGGTGTCACGCTGAAGGACAAACACCAAAAGAACCTTCACGTCTAGAAAAGAGACACAGAGAGGAAAATGGGAGAGAAAGGAGGGATGGAGAGATAGAGAGATGGATGACGAGGATAGAAAGAAAGAGGAGTGCATTGGAGAGAGACCACATGAGAAAGAGAGAGTGATCATCAACAATGAAGACAGTACACTCCCAACCACACACACAGCTGCAGAGAGACGGCGGAGATAAAGAGTCCTGTTTGTAGCGGGCGGCTAGCAGGCGTGGCGCTAAGCCTTGGCAGAGGGACCATTAAGTGTGAGCATGTGATAAATGCACTGGGCTCCACAGACCTGAAGTTCTCATTACTCTGTGTGCAGTAGAGAGCTGCAGAGGCATCGCTCATGAAGGATGGGGGATCCATTGGCTGTGTGTGTGTGTTTCTGAGTGCATGCGTATGTGTGTCTGTGTGCATGCGTAGGCGTATGTGTGTGTGTGTGTGTGTGTGCGCGTGTCCACCTGTGTCCAACACAATGCTATTCATATCAGTCATTGACTCCCATTCATATTTCTTCGGCACCGGAGGGCGTAGCATTTAGGGCAATAGGGTACAGTGAGAGGGGAGGTGGCGTGGTAACATTAGCCCTCTGTTATCGGGCCTCTTGGAAACACACTTTATGGTCTTAGTGTCTCATTCCGTTGCCCCTCCTGAACTCTATTTCTGCCCTTCTCGTCTCTCTTGGCTGCCATCTGTGGAATTTCCACAGGCGACTCCAAAGTCGCCAAGTAGAACCACTTTGGGGACCAGGGAAGGCTGCATCAGACAAATAGCTAGCGGAAAGAAAGAGCCTACGTTGCCTGGAGGAAGGAGACGAGGGGGGTTTTGACATTATATGAATTAAATATTCGTAGCCAGTTGCCCTCAAGAGGGCCAAGTTAGAAGGGAAAGGGGATACCTAGTCAGTTACACAACTGAATGCATTCAACCGAAATGTGTCTTCCGCATTTAACCCAACCCTCTGAATCAGAGATATGCGGGGGGCTTCCTTAATCGACGTCTATGTCCTTGGCGCACTAAAGACACTCTAAAGTGTCTTCCATGCAAATGTAAGAACAGAGTGCGAGAGCAGGGCCCAAGAAACGATCAAGTCACTATGATTCAGATTTATAATTTCATGATTATTTTATGAACTTTGTTTGGGGAAGAGAGAAATAATTCCATTTTGGAAATAAAAGGGGGACCTCTTTTTGCATCGCATCAGTCATTCCCCTCTTTGTTTGTCACAGAGAAAACATAAAAAGGGGGAGGGCAAGAGACTGTTAGTAAACTGTTTGAAAGAGAGAGAAACTCAATGAAAACAAGGATGCCGAACAACGAGTGATGGTCGCTAAAGACAAAGAGGCGAAAGATGAACGCCAGAACTCCAAGGAATGATTAGACAGATGAAGGGTTTTAAAAATAGCCCCTCACTCATCAGGGAGAGATGAAAAGCAGGACTGGAGGGGCCCTCGTTCTCCCCCTCCCTCCTCTTATTTTCCCACTTTCGGCTTCTCTGACATTTTTCTACCTCCCCCCTCTCCCAATGCTATTTCTTCTGCTTCTCTCTCTTCAATCATCCTTCTTTCAAATTCGGATCATTCCTCAATGTCTCTTGAACACAAATTGCCAGTCTTTTTGGCTGTACTTCTGTTGTTTTTCTCTCTTCTCCCCATGTCACTTTGCTTTCTCCCCTCTCATTTTGACCTACAGCCTGCTGCTTTGGTCCACTTCGTTTGATGCCTTTGTACTCAGAACAGCCTATAACACCACGCATGTCATACAATGTTATGTTATACAACCCTGGCTTCTGATCCCAGGACAGTTCTAAACACATTGATCCTCCTCAGAGCAGCCAGCTACTGTACCAGTCTCATCTAGGGCATATTAACTCTGTCAACAAAGGATGACATTGTCTTTCTGTACTCAGCCAAGCCTCTAACCACGAGTCCATAAAACACTGTCTGTGATAGTAGAGCTATCATAGATAGGTAGAAAGGATAGACCGTCCTCATTCTCTTGAAACGACCGACACCCAACCTTCCTGAAAGTGCACGTCTCTGAGCCTTACTGTTTGTGAGAAAGTGTGTGTGTATCGCTTTGTGTATAGCAAGTGTGTGTTTGTGTGAGCCCATAGATTGCGCCATTTTCCTATAACTTTCCGCATTCATCAGTCTCCTTTCACAGTTTGTCAGCGTGTGTCTGCGAGCAGATAGGGACAGAAGCTGTGCAGAAGCAGAAGCCCATTTGTTCTAAAAATAGACCAGTCTTTAGTGTCCCTAACACTCGGCTGGACCGGCTGACGCAGCGATAATTGGGGGGAGCTGAAGGCAACAGTGAGACATGGGAGTGATTACCGAGCAAGAGGGCTTTGAATCACAGAAGTGCTTTTCTTTCTGGGCTCTGCTCCCTGGTGGACATGCCACCTAACAACAAGCCCTGTCAGACTTTAGCAAGATTTCAAGTGATTGGTGTGTGTCAGTGTGTGTTTGTGTCAGAGCAAGTGGATGTATGCATTTGTGTGTGTATGTATGCATGGTGTGTGTGTGAGTGTTAGTGTGGTTGAGAGCCTCAGTCCCCCCACTTTGAGAAAAAGGTTGTGTCATGCCCCGTGGTGAGAACATCCCAGAGCTGGGTTTCTGTGGTTACTCTCTCCCTGGACAGCAGGCTATTGGGGAATCGATACTTTGACCTCCAGTGCTGTACTGTGCCAACGTAGAAGTGCATAATGGGAGTGCTCCAGGTGCTAGAGTGTGAGAGCTAAGTGCCTGTTATCACCAGAGATGTCATCTTGCCACCTGCATCGGAAGCCGAAACGTGACTGCTCTCTTCTCCTTTATCGCTATACTATTGTATAGTCTCGTTCTTTTTCTCTTTCGGCCTTTTCCACTAAGTCATCCTCCTCTTTTGCTCATTGCTATTTTGCGTTAGCTCTGCTTACCATGGGCCGGATTCACAAAACATTCTTAAGAAAAATAATAAGAAGTTCATAAGATAGTAAGTGCAATTCCTCAAAATGTTCTTAGGAATTCATTGTTTTCTTAGGCACTTCGGAAATATCTTTCCTAAGAACTTTGGAAATATCTTCTTATGTGGCATTGACATTAATGACATGCTTGAAACCAATAAATAAGCCTTTTTGACAGAGATGATGGGATTTGGCCCACTATAATAAAGTGTTGATATTTACATTTTATTACATTTATTTATCTGCTTTATGTCTCAAGATTTTTTTCTCTCACACATTATAGCCATCAGACTAGCTATATCAAAAACAAAAATGGATAACCAAGGAAAGCGCAATAAAAACTTCAGCAAACAAGAGCTTGAAGAGCTTGAAGAAAAAGATTGCTGTTGGGGACACTCGAAAACTGCGTTGTCCCTGCAGGGACCAAAAAGAGAGGATGGGAGAGTCTGTCTTTGACGTCGGGGGTATGGCAAGGGACAGTGACTCCGCCGTAAAAAATAGTGGTCCGGCATTAAGTCGGCAGCTAAGAAGGGAGCTGAGAAACCATTAATGTGAACCAGCTGGAGTAGAAGGTGTTGTCCATGATAGGAGAGAAGGTGGTAGAGGGACTGTACGACTGGTAAGTTACGTACAGTAGCTACGTTAGCTACTGTAACGACATTATAGCCAACATAACTACGATATATCGGTGAACATATCGGAATTGGCTGATATTAGATAAAAATGCCAACATCGGTATTGGCCCGATGTCTAGTTTAACGTTAAATTATTATGTGACGTGCAGTCATATTCAGGTCCTGATTGGTCAACAAGCTTATTTGACACGTCAAATAGTGTTATTTGACGTGTATCTATTTTGACACGTAAAGACCCAAAGGGAGTTCCATAGAAATCCTGGTTGAGAATGAAACGACTGAACAACGAAACAGCACAGCATATACGTGAAAGAAATAGGTTTTGATGATGTTTTACTTGTGATGGGGACATATGTAAATGCCAACAAAATAACTTTTTGGTCAGTGTGGTGTGTGTGTGTGTGTGTGTGTGTGTGTCTGCAACCTTTATTTAACTTGGCAAGTCAGTTAAGAACAAATTCTTATTTACAACCCGGACGACGCTGGGCCAATTGTGCACCGTCCTATGGGACTCCCAATCACGGCCGGATGTGGTACAGCCTGGATTCGAACCAGGGACTGTAGTGACGCCTCTTGCACTGAGATGCAGTGCCTTAGACAGCTGCGTCCGTGTGTGTGTGTGTGTGTGTGTGTGTGTGTGTGTGTGTGTGTGTGAGAACTATTTAACTGTACTAGAATGCTTAAAAGGCCAGTAAGATGTTAAATATCAGTTATCGGTATCAGGTTTTTTGGCAAGGCAAATATCGGATATCGGCCAAAAATGCCATATCGGTGCATCACTATTTAAAACTGACCCTATGTTAACCACTTAACTGGTAGTTAGTGAGGAAAAGCTACCCCTACAATTATATTTTAGAATCATCTCACGGGCTTATCCAGTGGCCTGATTTAGCGTCAGCACAGATGAAAATTCAGGTGAGCCAACATTCTATCCAAATACTGACAAAAATTAATTGCTGTGGCACAATGGCTGACAACTCGTCAACACTCTGGCCCAAAACTAACAGGGTTTCCCCACACCTGGGCTGAATGGTCTACCCATGACTCTGTTGAGTGTTACCGTGTCTATTTTCACCTTTACTCTCAGCGACCTTCCCTGTACAAAGCTGACCTCGGCACACCTATAAGTGTAGCAGTCTCATTCAAACCCACACAAAGGGTTCTGCCAACATGGCTGATAGGAGGACAAGAGCCGCGAAGAGACCAGTCTGTCCGCAAAAAAGAACCTCTCCACAGCCCGTTAGCTAACCAAGGCCGTCTAGTCACTCAAACGGACTTAACGAAGGTTGAGGGCAATGGCGTAGTAGAGCTGACATTGAAGTGTGCTGCTTTGTGTGCCTGTGTCATTGGGCAGCCACGTCCCTGCGTGTGCAAACTAGTGATGGGGGGGGGGGGGGAATCTATAGTTACATGTCAGGATATTCTTTTTTTACGATATACCGTATCATTTTGACAATAATCGCAATATTATTTGTGCGCTAGTTGGTTGCACCAAAACTCAATATTTTTCTTTCATAGCTTGTTCTCCATCATCTTTTTAAATAAGGCGGCAATTTGTTTTAAGCACTTTTATTCCCATGGATGATAAAAACTCGTTTTCTCATGGCTCTCTCTTTTCCCTCCGCAGCAGACGCATGGTGAGCAATATGTTTGGAACATCGAATTGCAATAAAATCACAGTATAAAATCGCAATACATACAGAATCATGAGAATCGCAATACATATCGTATTGGCCCCTAGTATTGTGATAATATCGTATCGTGAGGTCCCTAGGCAATCCCCAGCCCTAGTGCCAACTTTGAGAGCGATCAGAGTAATATCGTTAGGGCCACACACAATGGACTTAGCTAACCATGTCTCCAGAGCTTATACAAGTACTACCACTTTAGATATTGTGCCAGTAACTACATCACGGTTGTGATCGACGTTGCTATAGAGGGATTACAATACTTTGGCTTTGGGACTTTGCTGATCGAATAAAGTGCATTATGAAATCAAAATTGCTAGGCTGAGAACAGAAGTGCTCAAAGTGAAATCTAACCATGTCCTGCAATAGGAGATACACTAGTTGATACTCACAGTCTAGAATCAGCTGAGACCGGCAGGTGCAGTGTCCAATCAGTCACTATCGTCGAAGTTCACAATGGTTCAGGAAGAAGAGAGGGAGGTGGGGGTGGACCCCCGCAGAGTGGTCCTCAGCAAAGTCCTGTGATAACAAGAACAACATTTAAATCAGAAACGTTGACTTTTATAAACACGCAACAAAATTGCCCCATCTTGTTTTCGCGTCACCCCTCTGACTGTCCAATCCAGGGTTTGCGATTGTGGTTAGGGAGACAGAGTGGGAGTGAGAGGGCCTGCTAATGTAGCATATAAACATCCTGATAAACAGATACCCGGGAGACATTAACAAATCCATCTGTTTGAGGTGCAATGGAGGCCAAGAGGGTGGGCGGTATACTGTATTTTACGATATACCAGTATTGATGCACGGACCGGTTTGGGTTTTTACTTTACCTTCTATAACGGTATTTGAATGTTTGGTTTATTAAATGTGATGCACCATGTTTAATGTACATTTTTATACTTTACTTCGCTACTTGAGTCATCTCCCTGCGCTCTCTCTCTCGCCATGCCGCTTTCCACACAGACCTAGCCCCGCCCTCTGTCACTCAAGGAGCGCATTTGTTGTTCCTCTACCACGAGACACTTGCGTTCAGTCTGCATGGTCAATGCAGCACATGCAACAATGTTGATGACAACGATGCTGTTTTCACTTTGCTTCTTAATATAAATTCACTAGCGTTCTATAATTACACTGTTAGTTTGTGTTTCTTACATCTGAAAAGAGCTGGTTTGTCTTTTCTTAGCAAGTTGGGCCTAAATCTTGTTAGCCACTAATGCTAATCGCTAACGTTAGTCACTGGCTAGCTAGCTAGCTAATAAATGTCAGTGCAAACGTAATTTGCTATACCGACTCATAATACCAGTGATGGTGTAGAGATAAATCAGCATTTCCAAAATCAAAGAGGAATACTGTACATGAAGCATAAATATGTAAGCTACATGAAGTAGCTAAGAGAAAAAATTCAATGTAGTCAAAGATTCTAGGGTCCTCTAGGACAGACTTAACACTTTGGTTCCTACCCTGACACAATAACTCCTCCCTGGCATTTTCATTCGTTGTCATGTCAAACACCGTATTCAAGTGACCACTATTATATTCTAACTATAGAATTAAAATAATAGTTATATTTCCATGATTCCACAGTTCACCCAAGTGTTTTTCTCTAAATCGCAAGTCAAATTGAAATCGCAACATTCGGTTAAAAATAAGGCCTAGATTGTTTGCCAATCTGTGCAGCCCTGCGTGGCAGTGTAGAAATGATCTCAAGTGAGTGCAGCAAATGCTGAAAATTACTTTCGGTTGAAGTTGAATTGAACAGTATAAAACAATCAGAATGGACAAAGATCCATTGAAATCACTTAGAATGTATGTGTTGTCACCGTATGGTCACACACTACTCAGAAAGCAAATTTTGAATTTTTACTATTAAAAACATAAAACACCATCAAATAACATAATTTTTTGGTAAATACTGTGACATGATATTTTAGCCATATCGCACAGCCCTAGCCAAGAGTGGATGACAGTCAAAACCTCAATGGTGACCTCAACATGGTCCACTATTAGAAGGGAATGGCGGTCAGTGGCATTAGGTTTGACTGACGACATCCAAGTAAATAGATCTGTATCATAAAATGATGCCACAATCTGGTTGTCGGCAAATTGAACTATTTTAATTCCAAAAAAGATAAGGAACTATCATTAGAATAACATAATTGCTTACTGAGCTATTAGATGACCCTCTTAAACAAAAACAATCAATGTTAAAAGTAGCCTATTTCCTGGATTTGACATACTAACTTTTTACTGGAGGGAACTTTTTTGTTGAATAACCTTTACTAATCAGATGTTTTAAAGGAAGTCTTGGTCCAATTATAATTGAACTTGACTAACGAGTGTGAGCTCAAGAGTTAAACACACAACGAAGACCCACAGGAGACTGGCTGAGGCTCTCTAATCTAATTTTACCAGAGGGAAACATGACCACTGAGGTAAGTCCAGAGAAAACCTGCTACCGTAGCAACCTGCTAGCAACGGCAACCCAGAGAAACCACCTGGCCAATAGGAAGCCGAATAAGAGACGAATCCAAAGGCTCTAAGCCCTCAGGCCTGTAATGGCCCCATTGTTATGATCAGGCATCCAGCTGTATTATCCTGTCACTGGCTTTTTATCTTGTACTTTCTCCAACAAAACAATGTTTTGGAAGGTTTTATCCTGATTTGACCTGCCATTGTTTTGGCGTTTTGCCCATGTCACCCTTTGCTGCCTTTCCCATTCTCAATCGGTCCGTCAGCTCGACTTCCTGAGTCAGGATTTGTAATACCATTTAAAAAAATATATATTTCACAATGAGCCTAGTTGTTGCCTTTCTGTTGATCTACCATTTCTTTATCAATCAGTCTTTCACCCAAAGTACACACTCTTTCTTCATTCCGGTGCCCTTTCATTTCAGAAATGCCGTTGTTTATATCGCTTGTCCAACAAAAATGGCGTTCTCTTTATGATCTTTTTACAATGCCAATGGGTTTTTAGTACAGCATGTCAAAACTTAATTGAGTGTTTGATCCATGTTTAAACAAGTTGTCTACAGTATCTGTCTTGTTGTTTGATTACTGGATGAATTGGTTGTTTGGCTGTCGCCGGGCAGTTGTCCAGAACTGGGCTTTCAATGGCTTAATGTGTTTGGCCAATGAATTACTCCACTGATGTATTTTGGAGATTTATTGAGAGTGGTTTGACTTTGGGAGAAAAATAATGGCATGCTAAGACAAAGATCAATGCAGCTCGCTTGGTCATATCTCCAGCCATTCCAAAGACATTCTGCCTGTCCTCATAGACGGAACGTTTGGGTAATGGAGAGATTGTTCCTGTTGATTCCCAGTTTCACTCTAGGCAAGGCTGTAGAAAATCCTCTACAATAGGTCACCAATCTGAGAGCGGGATTGTGTAAAAGGGTGTGCCTGTGACATCTACCTCTCATGGACAACATGCCTAGAGTGAATCTATCTGTATTTTTCCATGAGCTGAGACAAAGACCAATAAATAAAGGAAGAGCGGGAGAGAGGCAGAGAATAAGAGCAGGCAGCAATGGGTTGATGCAGAGGTAAAGAAAATGGAAATATGAAAAAATTATGCAATGGACTTAAAGCAGCCTTTCTTAAAGTATGGGTCACAAACCACTTGGACCTGTTAATGGTGGGTTGCGACGTGTCAGAGTAAATGTATAATATTTCATTAATTACTGGAATTGATTTGGCCAAGTGCATCTGCACTCTCTGTTTAGCAGCGGCCTCTGCTCAGTTTGGCAGCTGCGCGAGAGGGAAATGCCCGTGTACTTTGCAATTCACCGGATCTTTTTTCTGCAGTTTTCTTGAAGATCACTCCGTGACACACGATGTAGCGCTGTCGTTCAGCAGCAGAGGATGCGCTGTCAGCCACTGACTTCTCATTCCCACTCGCCATCACTCACCGCTGTCATCAAATTGACTCATGTTAGCCACAAGTTCTGACTGAGCTCAATTGTCATGAAACCCAAACACAGGGATGAGTTTCTCTCTCTTTCATACAAAAAGTACTCATTTGTATTCTGAACTGGATTCAACTGATTGAAGCAAGATGCTTTTTGAGGCAAACACACTCACACAGTCCTGAGTTGCTCATCTACAGCAGGAAGCAGTCTCCTGCCTGACTGAGAAAGCAATAGATGTTTTGATCCAGTTTGGCACCACATACACACACATGCGAGTCAGGGTTCTCAACTCTGACATACTTACAAAACAAGTACAGAAACAGTCCATGCTGAGTATGACCTCAGTGTTGTACAGTCAAAAAACTGAGCCCAGAATAGACATGTTTGTTGAAAACTTCAACCAGCCAAACACCTCTCATTAAGATTGTGTTTGTGTGTGTTTTCTGGTCTACATCTGTGTGATGTGATCAATCAGTTTATTTCAGTTCAGAATGTATCAGGGCGAGTCAGGGTTCTCAACTCTGACATACTTACAAAACAAGTACAGAAACAGTCCATGCTGAGTATGACCTCAGTGTTGTACAGTCAAAAAACTGAGCCCAGAATAGACATGTTTGTTGAAAACTTCAACCAGCCAAACACCTCTCATTAAGATTGTGTTTGTGTGTGTTTTCTGGTCTACATCTGTGTGATGTGATCAATCAGTTTATTTCAGTTCAGAATGTATTGTATTTTAAACAGCAACAGTTCCAACCTAGACTTTCTTTTAACAATAATTTCTACAGTAAGATGTACAGTAGGCCTGAATTTTTCATCTGTACTGTTACTTAGGGTTGCACTAAACAACATTTCTAATTTAGGTCCCAGGCTGAAACAGTTTAAGAACCCTTGACTTAAAGAGAGATGTGAGGAAGGGGGGGGGGGAGCAAGAAAGACTGGAAAAAATAAGACGAGACAGAGAAGTTGAAGAAAAGTTCAACTGAAAGAGGGCAAATAGAAAGACAAAGACAATCTACATAAAATAAAGTTCTGAGAAAGGAGGCTGCAGTCCTAGAAGGGGTTTACTGATGCAGTGACAGGTGTGTGTAGGTGTGTGCGTGTTTAATACTTTGCTGCAAAGTCACTCCAGAGAGTTCAGAGAGGGTTCATCTGATCTTGGGTTTTTAAGCCAAATCATAAATCAGCACAAAGAGATGGCGTAGCCCAACACAGACAGCATCTCTTTGCGTAGACCCTGGACACGCTCCAGCTGACTAAACTGAGCCATACAAGATTTTTCATCAGCTATCAGTACAAAATACAATTATCCAGGTAATAGCAATGTGTGTAATGACAGTGTCTTTGTTCAATTGTTTTGTTCATCTCCATTTAACTAACGCATTTCAAGTTTGATATGATAGGGCTCGATGCTGTGTATACCATCAGAATAATACTTTTTAAAAAGGCTACAAGATGGAGAAGTTTTCGTCAAGTGAGCCCTTAGAGACATTTTTAATAGTGGAAGTCTGTCAGACTTCCACTAAAGCGAGTGCAAAGATGAATGAGTGCTCCAGAAAATGTACTCTAGATTAGTCCAATGTTCAGAAGTGACCTGGCTGGGTGTATGAGCACCTATCTTTCCCGCTAGTTTGAGTTCCTAGTAACGAGGTACCCATTTTCTCATTCGTCTTCGAGCCCATCTTCTCTTCAATCGGACTTAAACCACAGGTACACTTCTCTCAATATGTCCCTCAAGAACAAAAATGGCTCCTCAAGGAGATTGGGCCTGAACGCTAGCAGACATGATTACGTGACCAATGATAAATGAGTTCTAACGAGTATCCCAGCCTGCCTTAACAGAGTCCCTTTTCTCAATCCGTCCCCGTAGCAACACTGGGTCGTAATGAGGCTCATCCTCGTTAGGCCATGATTCATTGACTCCACTCCTTCTCCGACTTAATGAACCTCCGCTTCCTTCCTCCTCTCTTTTCCTTTCCACTCAACTCCCCTCTAAATGTCCATCCCTCTTTCTCAAGCATGCCCTCCTTGCTGATCCTTCTGTTTGTATTAGGCCTCCTGACTTTCTTCCTGTCTCCCCGTCTCACTTTCTCTCCAGTGTTCTGTCTATTCTTTCACTACTTTATTCCCCTCTTTTTTCCTCTCTGCCTGTTCGGTCTCGTTATGTTTTCTGTCATTTCTCATCCATCTCTGTCCAACAGCCTGACAGTTAGGTTGGAACCGTCACTTGTGATCAATGGGTGTGACCTCACTTCCTGTTAAGAAATTAAATTATTCACTTCTTCCTGTCGCCCAACCAATCAGGCCATTTCCAGTCTGACACAGAAGACATTAGTTCCGACTGAAGAGTACTGAACATCCTTGCGGAATAACCATAAACAATCCCAATGACCCACAAAACCATGGCAGATAGCGTTTTATCATGGGAGGAATGTTACAACTTTACACAAGACAGTTCTAATGATACAATACCGCTGATATTTTGTGGATGGGACTCAACGGGGAGAGAATGTCTGTTTTGTGTGTGTGTGTCCCCAATGGAGATGATGCATCTCAGTCCCTCTTGAAGCCATTTGCTTGTTGCCCTTGGTAACAGGTGGTGAGGGACCTCTGCTTAACAGGGTGTAATAAGAAATCAAAGTCATCACTGCACACCGGGTGGAATGATCGATACGCCCTCCACCAGCCATGCTGGAAGGACACGGACACACACACACACACATACACACACACACACACACGTCAGAGCCCCCCCCCCCCCCCCGTCGCACAGAGCACTTCTACTATAACCTCATCGTAACAGATGTCGTGCTCAGCTAGGGTCAATGAGGGGAATACAAGCTGATTGTGATCCAATCAGTGATTCAGCCAATCATAGTAAAGGTGGAGAGCAGAAAGGGCACGATTTACCCTCCCATGAACCTACAGCGCTTTTGGGGGTCGTCTTGAAGCTGAAAGATGGTGGGTGGGTTATTTGAGTGGTTGGGCTTGAGCAAAAAATGTTGTCGACATAAATATTTTGCTTGTCTACTTTTCAACTCACATGCTGACCAAACCGGACAAGCGCCTGCATGCGCCATCGCGCGCATGTTGATTTTGTACCCCCACACCAGACACAATCAGGACACGCAGGTTGAAATATCAAAACAAACTCTGAACCAATTATATTAAATTTGGGGGCAGGTCGAAAAGCGTTAAACATTTATGGCAATTTAGCTAGCTAGCTAGCTGTTGCTAGCTAATTTGTCCTGGTATATAAACATTGGGTTGTTATTTTACATGAAATGCACAAGGTCTTCTACTCCGACAATTAATCCACAGATAAAACGGTAAACCGAATTCCTTTCTCTTGTCATCTCTCCTCCTTCCTCAGGCTTCTTATTTACTTCTTTGGACTTTATATGGCAGTTAGCAACCAACTTTACGGTGCATTACTACAACCGACTGGAGTGTAGACGTCAGTTCATCTTTCAATCACCCACGTGGATATATGCTCCTAAACACCAATGAGGAGATGGCACATGCTCTTAAAAACCAATAAGGAGATGGGAGAGGACGGACTTGCAGCGCATTGAGCGTCACAAATAGAATATTTTTCTATTTCAGCGCCTGGCCACGCAGATGCGAAGCGAGCGGTGTGGTCAGCATGTCACACATAGACAAGTCAATCCTCATATTCTCTGCCCCAGTTCTAAAGGGTTGAAGACTAAAAATACATTCCTATATATACCAACATCAATAAAGCCTGTTTTCATACACAATTTAGCAACGATATGCCACAGGGGTTAATCTAGGGACCCCTCTGTTTTCCACGGGCTTGTCTGTCTGTGTGTTACCATTTTGGGACGTCGCAGGAGATACTGTAGCGATGAGACAAAGATGATGAGATGCGCTTTCACTGTGATTTTGCACTTATCGTCAGCTGGGTAATCAGAATGGCTTATTGCCTGATAACAAACAATGGCCGGGAGAACAGAGACACAATGTAATGGAGAGGTTACACTTGATTTTTGTGAAGCAGATTACGGGAGTGTTGCAGAGGGATTGAAAATAAACAACAATTTGTGGCTGTAAAGTGTTTGTGAGTGTACACTTGTATGACCTTGGGCCTCCTATTCCCGAATTTGCAACCCTTTTCTAAGAAACTGCACAGTAGCTGATAGGAAGAAAACAACATCACGGGTTGTACGATACAAGTGTGACATTTTTTTATGTGTGTGTGTTCCCATCTAAGTACAGAGCAATACCATGGTGTCTTACTGGGAAACGAGACTTCTACAAGATCAAAGTGAGGTAAAAGCCAGACACGACTGAGTCTGACACGTTTAGAATCAAGCGTTTACATTTAGCTCAACATAGATTGTGGATACACTTTGGAAGGATTTCTTTTATCAGCCTTTGAAGTGTTGTGTTCAAAAGGAGGGAAAGGGATTTTTTTCTTTCTGAGGCTCGCAAAGGGGGAATTTTAAAGGTATGTTAAAGCAGTGTAAAGAGCGTCCATCTCAGGTGCCCCCCGTGGTTCACACACCCCATAGTGACCTGCAAATATTTTATGTCAATGTCACACAGACGTTGACATAGACACAGAGACAGACAGGCAGGCAGGCACTCACAGCCCATCCATTTCTCCTATAAGCATAACTGTTTTTCTTCCATTGGAGCAGACTTAAAGGTACATGCATTCCAACAGTAAGGGCTTGAACAAGATGTCAATCAGGATTGAGCAATTAACCCCATTTATGGGGCAGATTGTGATAAGGGGATGAACAACGCAAGGTCTCATAGCTCTTTTGTTGCCACCTGTCTCTCCATAGCTCTCATACACCGCAGTCCAAGAGGGAAAAAACGATGTGAAGAGAGGATGAACAAAGATGTCATGAGAAGAAAGAGGGAAGAGAAAGATAAGAGCGAGTGTAAAGAAAGGAGAGAATACTGAGAGAGGGGTGGAAAAGTGCAGAGACTTAGAGATGAAGAGGAAGAAGAGTGATAGAGAAGAAGAGATAGGGGGATAAAGAGAGAGAACGAGGGAGAGTGGAGAGGTAGCGAGGCAGAGCGAGAGAGTGAGAGAAACAGAGCAAGAGAGCAGCCAGCCAGAACTAATTGAAGACCTACCGCTGAGGCAGAGTGGGCGTGGGTGCCTCTGTGTTGCCGGGAGCGACTGCTCAAGGTGGTTGTTGCCCACACAACACCCCACCCCCCTCTCTCCCCCTCTATGGCTGTTGATGGAATGTGCTAATTGGATCAAACGGATTACAGATGTCTACGGGCGCTGGCTAAGTGTTTGTGTGTGTGTGTGTGTGTGTGTGTGTGTGTGTGTGTGTGTGTGCGCGCGTGCCTATGGGTGGTTTTGTGACTTTTGGAAAATTGTGTGTCTAATTCTCAGAGAACGGTTTCAGATGTAACCACTACTCACAAGAGGGACATTGTGTATCATGCGATATTGTGAATGTTTGTGTGTGGGTAGGCATGCATACCATGTCTGAACATTGGAGCAAGTCTCATAATAAAGTATTGTATTAAAAGAGTTGGTGCGTGCCAGTGTACCCAATGTGTACACCAGTATAACATTACAGCTCACACACACATTCATGGTCCATAACAATTTATATCCTATGAAAAAACAAATTTATCCTCAGTGTTTCACCATATAGTTCATTGAATGCTACCATAAGCCACATTTAAAATCCATAGCTCATTAAACCAATGCTCCTGCACACTATGTGGGCTAGCCAAAGCCTCTCACCCCTGCAACTATGTGCATGGGCAGCAAACCCACAGGAAAAACGACACTTCCCTTATAGTAGTTCCACATCTGTTGGCCAGATGACAGTCATACTACAGAAAGAACTCTATCCCATTAGCTTTCATCACTCCAACTCGCTGCCATATTTAACATTTCAGCAACGAGTATTTGAATAACAGTTAGCACTCAGCTGATATGAATAAACAAAGCTCTGTTCAGTTGGCCACTCTAAACATCAGCTGTGACTGTGCTCTGTGAGCTCTTTGTGCAAGAGCTTGGTCCGGCCAACCCTAACACTTCCACAGGATCTTTGTCTTTACCATTTTCAGTTGAGTTATAAGCTAATGGCTGTACGTCCTGCATAAGATCCTCTTTGTTAAAATAGCTGAATAACACAGAAAATCATGGGTATAGAAATCCCAAAAAGACATAACGTGAGATAATGTGAATCCCTAATCCAGTTCACACATTGTGTCATCTTAGCAAATCAACCCTCTAAGCCCTCCCATTAACAAATACACAACTACATTGCTATTATCAGCTCCATGTATAATTGGCCCTTATGCACAGATCTAAGATCAGCTTACCCTTTCCACATCCTAATCTTAACAAATTAGTGATCAAATGCACAACTGACCTTAGATCAGTCTATCAATGACTAACTCCAACTGCCTATGGCTATTATGATGTTGTGAAAGATTTAGGTCTACTTCCTGGTAAACGACTGAGGATATAAAGGCTTTAGTAAATCTCTATACAAGACTATAGCAGAGATTATGGCCTGTAGTGAATTAAAGGGGATGAGGGGAAACTATCACTGAGATTTGAGTCTGTCTCAGAAAGCCTATATTTAATGCTGTTGTGATGTTTCTTAAAGAGATATGGAGATGTTTATGCATGCATTTAGTGAATGAATGACAGTTACTCATGATACTTAATCTGTGTATGTGTTGTTACTTAAAGGACATTCATGTTCTACAGTGCATTAAAGACATACTGAACAAATGCACATTTACACGCAGACATGCAGGTAAAGATACCGGTCTACATTGTAAATACATCATTTACAATGTCCATATGTGCACTCACAACCATAAAGAAGACAACTGGACTTGCATCTTTAAATGAATCTGCCACAAACCATGATGCATCTTCCACAGGTGAATCCAAGATGTCAGAGAACCATAACGAAGTGAGCCTGGAGTTCTAAATCGCCATGTCCTCTCTTGACACACACACTCTCACACACAGCCTCAAGCCTCACTGCTTCCAAAACATCCCAAAACAATTGTCACCAACCAACACAACCCATAATAATAAGCGCCCTCTTTTAATTGGCTCCTCAGGAGTTTGAGGCATTTTCTAAATTGGCTGAGAGAGTAGGTGTGAACTGTCTTGAAGAAAAGGCCCCCCTAGCAACCCCATTAAAGAAATGCTGCCGGCTGACAAGAAGACTTGCCACTGCTGTTGACAAGGCTTGTTTGTCGGTGTCTGGAGTTTATTGGACGAAGAAAATGAAAATAACAATAACATCCGCTTTGCTTGACGTCACAAGCAGCGTGTGTCAAATAAACTTTTCAGACAATGCCATGTTTTGACAGGGTCCACTTTATGGCTGCTTTGTCAAGGGGCCCTGTCATGCCAAATAGTGTCCCCCGGCCAAATAGTGTCGGTGAGTTCTAGCATCTGTTGCTAGGTCTGTTGCTAGAACTTGCAACATTCTGACCGGATTACGTAATGAACCAAAGCGTCCGTTGCTATGCTGGTTGCTTGGTTCTATTTTACCTCGTAGCGGTCGCGAAGGAAGCAAGGAGGACGCCGGCAGTTCTAGTTCTATTTCACCTCGTAAGGGCTTGCTCAGTCCGCGCAAAATTATTACCTCAGAATTGCTCTCCAAGGATGGTGTTTTTGACGGTGACCACCTGCTGACTACCTGCTGCTTCAGAGGACCGAAAAGACTGGAAAGAGAACATTCGTTCTTAACCATATACGTGTCTTTATATAAGAAACTATTGTTAAATATTAATAAATAATTTAAGCTATGAATAAATAATTTAAGCTGTTTTCAGATTGACGTTGCTAGCTTCTGTACTTATAGCGTTAACGTTTCCAACGAGGTGAAGTACTATGAAGGCACCACTGATCTCGACAAGAGGCGTAACATTCAGAGAAATTCACAATTCAGGGTAACAGTTAGTCTATTAGATAACTGGATGGATTTAGCTATGCACAACCATTTTCAACAACAATTTTCCATCTAGCTAGCTAGCTATACATAGTTCAGTGCTGGCTGCTGAGGGGAGTACAGCTCATAATAATGTTTGGAATGGAGTAAATGGAATGGTATCAAACACATGGTATGTGGTTGATATCATTCCATTCGCTCCATTCCAGCCATTATTATGAGCCATACTCCCCTCAGCAGCCTCCACTGATATAGTTATATGTCTGTCATATTGAGGTTTCTAGTTATAAGTTAAACCTGATCGATCAAATGGATAGGTGTAAGCAATTATGGTAATTCCAAATTCCCATTAACTAGGTTTCTTCGCTAGACTGACACAGAGACGGGGTGGGGGTAGGGGGTGAAAGTGAGAAAGAAAATATGAACGTGAGAGAGGGAGAGAAAGACAGCAGTGGAAATGTACTTAGACTTGAGTATTTCAACAACTCTTCTCTTCCAACTTGTTAGGCAATCATATGTACCTCCGGGGATAGATGGCCAGCCACACAGGAGGGTGATTTTTACTAAGGAGGAGAAAGAGGCTGTGCTGACTGAGATGCATGCTGGTCATTTCGGTCAATGCATGCTGGTCAAATCAACCTACGCTTCTTCTGACGGGGAATTGTCAAGGAGGTGGACAGCTGGGCAAGTGAAATAACCTTTTGTCTATCAATCACATTCTATTATATCAGAAATGATTATGATTTCAATGAATGCCATATCAGAGAGCACGCAATGTTTACATCGGTTACTTTCTGTTTAAAAGGTCAGTACCCTGTCTAGCCTGCCAGAAACGTGAGAGGGCAAGACTGTGGCGCCGGAGGTGAAGCCCATCTGTAACGATGTGCGAGAGTCGGGAAGCAAGTTCATGGGAGTGAGTGTTTTAATAAAATAAACACAATACAAAACAAGAAACGCTAACAGCACACAGACATGAAACAGAAACAAAAAACGCCTGGTGTCGGAATCAAAGAGAGTGACATATATAGGGAAGGTAATCAGGGAGGTGAGTCCAGGTGAATCTGATGATGCGCAGGTGCGCACAACGATGGTGACAGGTGTGCGCCATAATGAGCAGCCTGGTGACCTCGAGGCCGGAGAGGGAGCACATGTGACACCATCAAAGTTGTTTCACCATGGCACATGAACGGTAAATGTCCCAATTCAAATTTCGCCCTAATAAGTTGTTTTGTAATGGTTTCTTTATTTGACCACAGCAGAGTTCAATATTACAGAATGTGTGTGTGTCAGTATCCTTACAAATATGACAGTTTGCATACTGTATGACACAGATACGGGTAAGAATAAAATGATCTTCTCTCTAACACTTTAAATGTCAAGGGTGGACCTCAGACTCTTCACGAAATCCAGGAATGGCAACAGCTGGTGTCTGACGGTGACCGATCACTTTACCAAGTGGGTGGAGGAAATACCCATTAATGTCAGTAAATGAAGAGTATGTGGTTAACCCTAAATTCCATTCTGTAACCCATTAAAAAGGGTGCTTGGAACCAAAAATAGATTTTCGTTTTGTATGATACCCATCAAGGACGAGACTGGCGAGGCCACCCACGGTTCTCCTGAGGTCATCGTGAGTGACTGAGGTCATGAACGCTGGAACAAGATACGGATCTTATGGGATAATGGATAAATGGATAATGCGATGTTATATTGTGTCACCAATGGTTTGTTTTATTTATTTTTTATAATTTGTTTTTGTTTTTCCATGGCACATAATCAGACATATTTCAATATCTTACATTGTCAATAGATATTCCTTTCCTACCCTCTCCAGGTTTGGTGAATGGACCGACCAGACCCACCTTCAGACACGGACTGAGAAGGATGGGGTTTTTGACCAGGTAAAAATGATTGTCCGCTGTTAATTTATTTTCTGGCCCTCCAAGAGATATGTAAGAAATGTATTTGTAATATGAAACATAATTGCATTTATTCCTGTTATCAATCAAGGTGAGACTGAACATCAACAAGGCGCAGGATAAACAGAAGGAGAGCTACCGGAGCAGAATCAAGAAGGGGACCAAGTGCTACGACATCCGGGCGAATTACTTGGTTTGGAAGAAGGACGAAAGGAAGTCGAGACCTGGGAAACCTCGCTGCTCTTTCACTTCTAGTTGTGGTCACCATCCCTTGAGGTGAATATAATAAATCTCAGATAATAACTATCTGCATTTGCACACAAATTAAATTGAAGCTAGTTTTAGTTTCCCTAACACTGATTTTTCTCTTTGTCTTTCTAGGGTTACCTCGGTGGAAGCCAACAATCTTCTCCAGTTGGAGCAGTTGCACGGTCAACCACTGAAAGCACTGACGCCCTACACTTCGGTGAAGCCCAATAGACAAAGTATGCTAGGCTTTGGTTGACATTCGAGAAAGCAAGAAATTGTAGTTATTTTAACTAGGCAAGTCAGACAAGAACAAATTCTTATTTAGAAAGACGTCCTACCCCGGCCAAACCCTACCCTAACCCGGATGGCGCTGGACCAATTGTGCGCCGCCCTATGGGACTCCCGATCACGGCCGGTTGTGATACAGCCCGGGATCAAACAAGGATCTGTAGTGACGCCTCTAGCACTGAGCTGCAGTGCCCTAGACTGCTGCGCCTGAAGGGGCTAATTAGGTGTAGACCCCATTCCTTTTAATGGGTTAATAACTTGTTATTAACAAACTGTGAAGTCTCCTTATGAGACGTGTGTGTTAACCTGCTTTGAGTGATGTGCCCTGCAGACACTGTCAGAAGGCGGAAACCGCCTACGCTCATACTCTTCCTGTCTGGGTCCCACCGTGGCTGGCTGAGAAGACGACTGGTTTTCTGAGAATACAAAGCCACCGCAGGCCTGATGGAATTCACACCTGTCAGAAGATGCTTAAAGACTCGCCTGTTGTGATTGTCACCTTGTTGTGACCCTGTGTCTGTGGTGAAGTGTTGGATTTCGGTCGAGCATGCTTTTGAGCTATATAAGTGGCAAGATGTCTTAGACACCATGCAGAAGCTGGGGAGACCTATCATATACTGTACTCTGTACCAACTTCTGCGTACAATTTATTTACTAAAGGAGAATTTTAATACTTAAACAAAGAGTCTGTGTTTCCTTTCTACTACTAATATATATATACGTTTAATAAGTATATCGACCTGATCATCTGTTGAAGAAATTGACCAACACACCACTCGGGAGGCCTAAAAGCTGAGCTTATAAAAATGTACCTCTTCAATTTACCTCTCCAAATGAATTTACCTCTCCTGTGATTTGAATGAGCAATACCCATTGTGTTATCAGCAGCACAATTTCCCAGATCAAGACTAAATAAATCCAGCTACATTTGGCATTGGCCTGCACCGCTCTCTGTGTAAGTGTTCCATTTTGAAGTGCCGAAGTGTTCCATTGTCAACAGTCAATGGTCCCCAGGAGGTATCCCATCCACCAGAACCAGTGAGTTCAGACCAGTCTAATTCTCTGTGCTCTGAGTCGGAAGGGGACCAGCTTGAGGAAGGCTAAGCCTTCCAAAAGGGTTGAAAAGTACACGTCTCCCATTTATAACACTGCACTAATCCATCAAATTCTCACAGAAAAGTGTAACCTGTCTGTTTGCTTGTTTGCGTCTCTTGTCTCCTACCCTGTTCCCTTTACTCTGCTCCTGTTCTCCACGACCTAGGGGTTCTGCCCAACACCCAGACGTGGATCCACCTGATGTTCTCCATTACCAACCATCCTCTAACTTTTCATTGAATCAGCTACCGTCATTGTCATGTTGTAGTTATCTGCTAAGCAATGTTCTTGCTCTGTCATACTGGGCACATAATATGTGAGATACACAGATTAATCAAAAACACTAGCACTGCAAACACTCAGTCTCCCTCGTAAAGTCCCCCTTCCCAACTGGCTGTCTGTTGAGAACAACCTCCCACCCACACAGCAACCACCTCCTCAATATTCCACACACCAGAACTCAGTATTTTAGTCTGATTGCCATGTGAGTGTACAAAAAATATATATATTTACAGAAGGACAAAAAAGTATTTAGTCAGCCACCAATTGTGCAAGTTCTCCCACTTAAAAAGATGAGAGAGGCCTGTAATTTTCATCATAGGTACACTTCAACTATGACAGACAAAATGAGAAGGAAAAAAATCCAGAAAATCACATTGTAGGATCTTTTATGAATTTATTTGCAAATTATGATGGAAAATAAGTATTTGGTCAATAACAAAAGTTTCTCAATACTTTGTTATATACCCTTTGTTGGCAATGACAGAGGTCAAATGTTTTCTGTAAGTCTTCACAAGGTTTTCACACACTGTTACTGGTATTTTGGCCCATTCCTCCATACAGATCTCCTCTAGAGCAGTGATGTTTTGGGGCTGTTGCTGGGTGTAACAGTATAACTTTAAACCGTCCCCTCGCCCCGACACGGGCGCGAACCAGGGACCCTCTGCACACATCAACAACAGTCACCCACAAAGCGTCGTTACCCATCGCTCCACAAAAGCCGCAGCTCTTGAAGACCAAGGGGCAACACTACTAATAGGTTTCAGAGCAAGTGACGTAACTGATTGAAACGCTACTAGCGCGTACCCGCTAACTAGCTAGCCATTTCACATCCGTTACATGGGCAACACGGACTTTCAACTCCCTCCAAAGATTTTCTATGGGGTTGAGATCTGGAGACTGGCTAGGCCACTCCAGGACCTTGAAATGCTTCTTACGAAGCCACTCCTTCGTTGCCCGGGCGGTGTGTTTGAGATCATTGTCATACTGAAAGACCCAGCCACGTTTCATCTTCAATGCCCTTGCTGGTGGAAGGAGGTTTTCACTCAAAATCTCACGATACATGGCCCCATTCATTCTTTCCTTTACACGGATCAGTCGTCCTGGTCCCTTTGCAGAAAAACAGCCCCAAAGCATGATGTTTCCACCCCCATGCTTCACAGTAGGTATGGTGTTCTTTGGATGCAACTCAGCATTCTTTGTCCTCCAAACACGACGAGTTTAGTTTTTACCAAAAAGTTATATTTTGGTTTCATGTGACCATATGACATTTTCCCAATCTTCTTCTGGATCATCCAAATGCTCTCTAGCAAACTTCAGACGGGCCTGGACATGTACTGGCTTAAGCAGGGGGACACGTCTGGCACTGCAGGATTTGAATCCCTGGCGGCGTAGTGTGTTACTGATGGTAGGCTTTGTTACTTGCTCTCTGCAGGTCATTCACTAGATCCCCCCGTGTGGTTCTGGGATTTTTGCTCACCGTTCTTGTGATCATTTTGACCCCACGGGGTGAGATCTTGCGTGGAGCCCCAGATCGAGGGAGATTATCAGTGGTCTTGTATGTCTTCCATTTCCTAATAATTTCTCCCACAGTTGATTTCTTCAAACCAAGCTGCTTACCTATTGCAGATTCAGTCTTCCCAGCCTGGTGCTGGTCTACAATTTTGTTTCTGGTGTTCTTTGACAGCTCTTTGGTCTTGGCCATAGTGGAGTTTGGAGTGTGACTGTTTGAGGTTGTGGACAGGTGTCTTTTATACTGATAACAAGTTCAAACAGGTGCCATTAATACAGGTAACGAGTGGAGGACAGAAGAGCCTCTTGTCAATAGGGGGGTGCTGTTTTCACTTTGGAAAAAATCGTGCCCAATCTAAACGGCCTCGTACTCTGTTCTAGATCATACAATATGCATATTATTATTACTATTGGATAGAAAACACTCTGAAGTTTCTAAAACTGTTTGAATTATATATTTGAGTAAAACAGAACTCATTTGGCAGCAAACTTCCAAATAGGAAGTGAAAAATCTGAAAACGAGGCTCTGTTTCAGGGCCTGCCTATTCAACTGGCTTTTATTTATCGATATGTATGCACTTCATACGCCTTCCACTAGATGTCAAAAGGCAGTGGAAGGTTGAATGGGGTGTCTAGCTTGATCTGAGGCCGAATAAGAGCTTTTGGAGTGACAGGTCAGCCATTTTGTCAGTTTTCCACTGCGCGTGAAGGAGCTCCACAATGTCTTCTGAAAAGCGTTCGGTATACACGGCGAATATCTCCGGCTCTGATTTTATTTGATACATATGAGCAAAACATCATAAAGTAGGATATTTCAACCGAGTTTTATCAGTTTATTCAACGTTTATTGTGACTTTTGGAATTTTCCGTTCTTTGCACCAAGAGAAGATGGGCATGTTCGCGACACATGGCTAGCCAAGGTTGCTAATTCGACATAAGAAATGGACATTCTAAAACCAAACAACGATTTATTCTGGACCAAGGACTCCTTGCACAACATTCTGATGGAAGCTCAGCAAAAGTAAGACACAATTTATGATGTTATTTCGTATTTCTGTGGAATATGTTCACTCCAACAGGGGGTAGAATATGTGAGCGCTGTCTAACAATAATGCTTTTTGTATGTTGTAGTAAAGTTATTTTTAAAAATCTAACATAGCGGTTGCATTAAGAACCAGTGTATCTTTCATTTGCTGTACAAAATGTATTTTTTAGTAAAATTTATGATGAGTTCTTTGATTAGATTAGGTGACTTTCCAAAATATCTCTGGAGATTTTGGTGAATTGTTGCTACATATTCATAATGTATAACCACGATTTGCAGCTCTAAATATGCACATTTTCGAACAAAACATAAATGTATTGTATAATATGATGTTATAAGACTGTCATCTGATGAAGTTGTCCAAAGGTTACTGATTAGTTTTATCTATATTGCTGTTTTTGTGAAATCTATGCTGGCGGTGGATAAATAGCTTTGTGTGCTTGGCTATTGTGATGAGCTAATAGAAATATATATTGTGTTTCGCTGTAAAACACTTTTTAAAAAAATCGGAAATATTGGCTGGATTCACAAGATGTTTACCTTTCATTTGCTGTACACCATGTATTTTTCATAAATGTCTTATGATGAGTATTTATGTATTTCACATTGCTCTCTGTAATTATTCTGGCTGCTTTGGTGCTATTTGCGATGGTGGCTACAATGTAAAACCAGGATTTGTAGCTATAAATATGCACATTTTCGAACAAAACATAAAAATGTATTGTATAAAATGATGTTATAACACTGTCATCTGATGAAGTTGTTCTAGGTTAGTGATTAATTTTATCTCTATTTGTGGGTTTTGTGAAGGCTACCTATGCGGTGGAAACATGGTGAAAATATGCCGTTGTGTGTTTGGCTATTGTGGTTAGCTAATATAAATACATATTGTGTTTTCGCTGTAAAACATTTTAAAAATCGGAAATGATGGCTGGATTCACAAGATGTTTATCTTTCATTTGCTGTATTGGACTTGTGATTTCATGAAAATGATATTATATGATATCCCTGTCCCGTTAGGCTAGGCTATGCTAGTCAGCTTTTTTGATGAGGATGCTCCCGGATCCGGGATGGGTATGAAGTAAAGGTTAAAGAAGAAGTTACAGGTCTGTGAGAGCCAGAAATCTCGCTTGTTTGTAGGTGACCAAATACTTATTTTCAAATAAACTCATTAAAAATCCTACGATGTGATTTTCTGGAATTTTTTTCTCATTTTGTCTGTCATAGTTGAAGTGTACCTATGATGAAAATTACAGGCCTCTCTCATCTTTTTAAGTGGGAGAACTTGCACAATTGGTGGCTGACTAAATACTTTTTTGCCCCACTGTATATTAAATGACTGTACCAAAAAATATAAAAGTTGAAGTATTAAAATCTTAAATATTAAAATTGTAACGGAAATCAGCCTTGTTTGCATAGCAATGATGAAAAGAACATAATTTAGGCTGTAATGATCTGTAATGATCTCCAAAATTCGAATCATTAGGTCATCACAACGTTCGCTATAGCAACAGACCCTAATAGTTTATTGAATCCCATTGTGATGTAGAGGGGGACACTATTTGGCCGGGGAACATTATTTGGCATGACAGGCCCTCTCAGTACTGATACAGTATGGTGGCAGATACGAGATTGAAACCAGAGCCCCCTGTGTGTGTGTGTTTCTGTTAACTGTATGCCCTCAGTGAATATTCACACCCACGCGTTGATATTTACTCAAACTCCTGCCGATGCATCCCATTACCCTTCTAAAAAGCCCCTCACTGTCACCCGGCAGTCACCTGTATAAACAGACAGTGCAGGCGCCAATGCAAACACACACACACACACACACACACACACACACACACACAAAAAGTCACACACACAAGCAACAAAAACACCGCCACCTATCTGTACCACTGACTACACGTAGGGCTCTGGGCTACATTACAGAGACAGAGATGAACTGATGCTCACTGGAATACAATAGATCATCACGATAGGTCATTTAAAAGTGCCTGCTAAATGATGGTAACATATATTCAGAACTATTCTTGTGGAATAATGTGGAATCTTTAACTCACTACCCTCCCTGCTAGCACCTAACCTACTGAGCCATATGATCCATAATAGTTCCACAAAAAACTCACAATAGATTTCAGTTATAATGGTCTGAGGAGAGCAGTTATATTGTTTCCCAAACTCATTACTTAGGAGGTGTAGTGGATTCCGCCAAGACAAAATATACTGTTGTGACCACTTGAAGTGCCCAATTGGTTTCAGTTGAACATTTATCCCACCCTCCAACAAGGTGTAGAACACATAGTAACAACCACTCTCTTCTGGTTTCAACTGAACATGTTTCCTCGATGTGGGTTTGGGGGCCAATTTGAGCAAAAAGTCTACATGGAAGTAAAAAGACAAGTAAAGTATACGTTCCCATTTAGGACACGTTACGCCATACCTTCCTCCCTGCAATCGCCACTGTACTTGCGCTCTGTCCAGACTCCAGACAAAGCTAATATAAGATAGTTGGCCAAAACAATCTTAGGCAGTGCGTGTGTTTGTGTCGGCAGTGTGTGTGTGTATATAAACAGATAGGTAGATATGTGGCAATATGCTCCTGCATTCAATGTCCTTCGGCTTGAGACAGTTCATCTCCCCGTTGTGTCTTCTATCTCTGCAAACTTCATAAACATGCAACACTCTCTCTCTTCCTCCTCGCAGAGACTCTTACCGGTCTCTGCTTCTTTTCCTCCTCCCTCTCTGTCCGTCTCTGCCCTCCCACTCACCTTGACATCTCTCTATCCATCTCTCCGTTACCTTCCTCCTGCTCCCTCCCTATCCCTGCCCCAATCTTTCCCATAGACACACTCCAATCTCCCTGTAAACATGGCTGAGCCAGAGACAAAGCTCCCTATAATCCTCTCTCCATCTATACTGACTGCATGAGATAGATATGGTCTGTCTTGTTTTGGCATTTGAGATGGAGATCTTCACTTTCGCAATCACTGGTGGCTTACAGTACCTAAGCTGAGACATGAATGCCAACAAGCTTGACAAATCTCTATAAGCAAGGCCCAGAGGTTCAAAGGTAACAGGATGACCCAGGACACCCTGTAGTGTGGACGTAAGTGTCATTCTTCTCAGTTTGTGTAGGAAAGCGATATCTATTGACAATGTAAAATATTGAAATATGTCTGATTATGTACCATGGGAAAACCAAAAACGTAACATTCCGTTACATTACAGCCTTATTTTAAAATGGATTAAAACTTTTTTGAATTCTCATCAATCTACACACAATACCCCATAATGACAAGGCGAAAAAACAGATTTTTAGAAATGTTTGCAAATGTTTTAAATATAAAAAGAGAAATAGCTTATTTACATAAGCATTCAGACCCTTTGCTATGAGACTCGAAATTGAGCTCAGGTGCATCCTGTTCCAATTGATCATCCTTCAGATGTTTCTACAACTTGATTGGAGTCCACCTGTGGTAAATTGAATTGATTGGACATGATTTGGAAAGGCACACACCTGTCTATATAAGGTCCCACAGTTGATAGTGCATGTCAGAGAAAAAACTAAGCCATGAGGTCGAAGGAATTGTCCGTAAAGCGCAGAGACAGGATTATGTCGTAGCACAGATCTGGGGAAGGGTACCAAAACATTTCTGCAGCATTGAAGGTCCCAAGAACACAGGGGCCTCCATCATTCTTAAATGGAATAAGTTTGGAATCACCAAGACTCTTCCTAGAGCTGGCTGCCTGGCCAAACTGAGCAATCAGGGGAGAAGGGATTTGGTCAGGAAGGTGACCAAGAAGGCGACGGACACTCTGACAGAGCTCCCGAGTTCCAGAAGGACAACCATCTCTGCAGCACTCCACCAATCAGGCCTTTATAGTAGAGTGGCCAGACGGATGCCACTCCTTAGTAAAAGGCACATGACAGCCCACTTGGAGTTCGCCAAAAGGCACCTAAAGAACTCTTAGAAACAAGATTCTCTGGTCTGATGAAACCAAGATTAAACTCTTTGGCCTGAATGCCAAGCATCATGTCTGAAGGAAACCTGGCACCATCCCTACGGTGACGCATGGTGGTGGCAGCATCATGCTACGGGGATGTTTTTTAGCGGCAGGGACTGGGAGACTAGTCACGATCAAGGGATATATGAACGGAGCAAGGTAAAGAGAGATCCTTGATGAAAACCTGCTCCAGGGTGTTCAGGACCCCAGACTGGGGTGAATGTTCACCTTCCAACAGGACAGTGACCCTAAGCACACAGCCAAGACAACGCAGGAGTGCCTTCGGGACAAGACTCTGAATGTCCTTGAGTGGCCCAGCCAGAGTCCGGACTTGAACCCAATCTAACATCTCTGGAGAGACCTGAAAATAGCTGTTCAGCGACGCTCCATTTCCAACTTGACAGAGCTTGAGAGGATCTGCAGAGAAGAATGGGAGAAACTCCTCAAATACAGGTCTGCCAAGCTTTTAGCATCATACCCAAGGCTGTAATCGCTACCAAAGGTGCGTCAACAAAGTCATGAGTAAAAGGTCTGAATCCTTATGTAAATGTGATATTTCCATTTTTGGGGTTTTTATACATTTGCAAAAATGTCTAAACCTGATTTTGCTTCGTCATTATGGGGTATTGTGTGTAGATTGATGAAAAAAACAACAACAATTTAATACATTTTAGAATAAGGCTGTTAAATTAACAAAATTTGGAAAAAGTCAAGGGGTCTACTTTCAAAATGCATTGTATGTCTGCCTATTTCTCTGTGTGTGTGTGGTAGGCCACATCTGTCTGTAGGCGTGAAGAGAAACACAAATAGAAACATTCCAACACACACACTGCTTTCTCAGAGGTGGGGAATGTAATGTTAAAAGGCAGCCTTGGCATGTGTAGCATTTAGCCAGGTTCCAGGAGGAACCGAAAGCAATGGGGCCCTCGTTCCACCCTAACACAAGTCACATGGACACCGTGACATTTCCTGCATTGCGGCATTCTTTGTCTTCCTGTCAACAAGATGTGCCACCTCCACGAAATCCAATACAACAACAACGATGTAAGGTGGAACAAGGTTCATTACACCACAAAAGGTGTGGTGACGTGAGGAAGCCTGTGCGGTTTCTGATAGGGTTTGTGAGAGTCTTGGATGCGTTTTAATTGAAAATGTTATCTGCTGGTCATCTTGGACCGAGGATCAACTCTTCTGGCGACTTTTTGACATTGATAAAAATGCTCCGAGATGTGCAGAAACCTCTACTACTCACAGCACTGAACATGTCAATCGATCTTTTTACGCTGTCCATGAGGGGCTGATTCAAAGTGAACAGTACATAAACAATGAATACACAATGTGCATGTGATAAAATCACAACCTCGTATTCCGAACTCAGTGTGTCATCCATTAAGTAGTTTATCATAACATGGAAATAAACAGGTGTCAAATTCCCCATTTTCATTGTACGACTAGATGAGCGTTCAAGTGTTAAGTAGGATAGCCACCAGAACTCTTTAAATCCCTTTCAAAATGTCATCAAAGGTCATCCTCGTGTTCAACTTGAACAGCTGATCCGAGATATTTTGTTTAAAAAAGGTCCATATCTGCCTTTAACAGAGCTCCCAGTCATGTTTTAAATTGAATAAGCCCTGAGTAGCCGATCATAGAGCCGATGCCACATTTGGAAAGCTCCATTACTTTGGGCTTCCTATAAATATCAGCTTTAGAGCCTCTTAACTACTGGATCAGTGTCCCGAAATAGGGACAGTTGCTGCTCAATATGCGATATTTGACTAGAATGGCGTTGTAAACAAAAAACACATTTCTGGGACATGATTGTTAATCTAAGTGCAGTGTCCAATTTACAGTAGCTATTACAGCGAAAGAATACCATGCTATTGTTTGAGGGTAGTGCACAACAAAACACTTAAGGCAGCTGGTTTGATACATTCACCTGACAGTATATAATATACTCAGTAACCTTGCTCTAATTTGTCATCATGAGGGTACCAGATAGATTTTATCAAACAAAACTACCCCCCCCCCAAAAAAATTATTTTTATAACCCCTCACGATCCATGTTGTACACAGCGTTTCGCATGATTTCCGATTATTTCAACAAAACAAATCAATGAAATCTATCCGGCTAAACATTGTTTCATCCGGTCAAGTTTGGTTTCTGTGCAATCCTCAGACACTCTAGAAGGCAACCAAACTTTGTTTCATAATTTTACATTACGTATTGGCAACACAACACGTCAATTATCCCACAAAGGACAGCCATCATTATGCACCATTGAGTTGGGCAGTGTTCACTTGATTGACAGTCTCTTAGTCCAATGACCACCTATCATTTTGAAACATAGCTAGCTAGATAGCCAATGAGCTGGGCTTTACATGAGTATGTGATGGTCCTTTGTAGGACTAACGGCCATTTTCCTATGGCTGCGCGCAATGCGATTCATTCTCCATTGAAAATCCAAAGGACGCAGGGGAGCTTACGTTACGCAGCGCTCGCTTTCTTCTACAAAGTTCTCAAAACGTAAAAAGTACGACATGGCTACTAAGAGTATAAACATTGAATCGAACTTCAAGTATATACATTTGGATGAGATTATTGCAGAAATTTAACAGGAGAGGACACGAGGAGTCCTGCGAGCAAAGAAAGATTGTAAGGAGAAAGTAATGTTACTTTTAGATCAGTAAGTAAAATACGTTTTTTGCTTCTCGTGCTAATCCAGTTGTTTAAATGGTTGCATATTCATATAAGATATGTCTTTGATATCTATATATGAATATATAATATATAGACCTGAGGCATACAATATATTAGTATAGTCTGTGTCTTATTGCCTATTTATCCACATTTTATTATAGTGATTGTGTTCCCTATACTCACATACATACATATGTATATATTTATAGATAAGGTTTGTGTATTTAATGTATTGATGCAGTGCTCACCCCCAGCCAAAATAAAGGTGAAATAAAATAAGTAATAGTAAACTTGAGTTCTAACTGATTTTTAAATCCTCAATAGTGGTAGAGAGTCAGATGACCTGTGGGAGCCAACTTCAAAGACACCACAGTCAAGCCCTCCACCCCCCACTCATTCAAATGTAGGAATTGGTACCTTTTTATGTAGGGAAGCTAATGATCCATCATGTATGACATTCCTGGGAGTGTGTAAACTTACATTTTTTATTACCTTAGCATTTTTGTATGTTCTCTATAGTTATGTACTTGGAAATGTATCAATTGACCAATTCAGCCACTTGGGTACATTTGAGCAAACTCGTGAGGAACACTTGGGAGACTTCATACAAAATATATATATTTTTAATAGAAAACACATGTTCTTTTGTTTGTTTTATCTTTTACCAGATCTAATGTGTTATATTCTCCTACATTAATGTCACATCCCCACAAACTTCAAAATGTTCCCTTTCAAATAGTGTCAAAAATATGCATATCCTTCATTCAGGTCCTGAGCTACAGGCAGTTAGATTTGGGTATGTCATTTTAGGCGGAAAATTAGTTAGCTCCTACTAGCCCATATATAACCCCCTGTCCTAATACCACACACATATGTTATAAATATGTGCCACACACACACACACACACACACGTGTGGAACATACACAGTGGACACACGCGCAATTACACACGCACACACACGTAAACAAAATAATTCACTCTGCCCAGCTATTTGTCATACCAACAGCTGCATACACTACAAGTGTCACTTTTGTCGCTATAACTTTACAAACCTAAACACTAACCCATTTCCACTATGTCTGTTATTGATATCTGAAAAACAGAAATTCACACACTCACACCCGAGGCTATATCGTTTTCACAGTTCATGGAACTATTGTTATGTCCGGTGAATATTGTTCAGAACCTAGAATTCATCAAGAGGACTCATGCAAGCTCTGCTGTTAATCTGTGGAGACAAGAAACTCAAACACGTGTGCTCATGGACGTTCTCGCAGATACATGAGCGAGAAGCATGGGAGAGGTCAGGACCAAATATGGTAGTATTACAAGAGGTTGCAAAAATTGCGATTATATGCAATTGTTGTACATTCTTAAAATAGACAATGCCGTGCTGTGGGACTCATACAATGAAGTGATAAAAAAGTTATGATTACAGTCTATGTTTTTCATACATGATCCTAGGTTGAATACAGAGAAAGAGCATGCTTACCATATCTGGCCCTCATTCATTCACCCATCCATCCATTAACCCACCCACCTGGCACGGCTGCCATCTGATCTGGGATCTGCCCGTGGCACATAAAAAGAGCCGGCCAGTAGTCTGTATGGTTGGCACCTCTGTCCTAAAGATAAGGCTGAGCCCCATAAGGGTGAATGGGGGTGAGACTGAGAGAACGCCTCTATGGGATGGATCTGATAAGGGCTTCTCACTAGGTTATGACTTGGCTCTCCGTATAGTCCAGGATTAGACACAGGCGAGACAGTGTTAGAATAGTCTAGTGCTGACTGATTCAACAACATTTCTGGGGTCATTAAACAACTAATTGACCTACATCGGTTCAATTACTTGAATTCCTTTCAGTTTGTTTTTTTGTGAAGGGAGTTGCAGTTATCATGAAGCAAATATTCAACCTAGTTCTGTGCAGAAACGTGGTAATTAACTACAATGACCATAATCCATTGCGCCTGTTCTTTCCGGCTCGGATAGAGATGGATACACATTTATGCCTGCTATGTTAGGTTAGCTACACAAAGACCACATAAGAGAGGAATGTACACAACAACGATAAGAAGGATAGAACAATTTTGAAAAAGTATGCCTTATCTACTTTGAAGAACTAGTAAAATGATTTTGTCAGACAGCTCTGTAGCATACTTAGGAAGGCTAACCTAGCTAAATAGGATGACTATAGACAGTATAGTATGGGGAGCAGTGGCAGAGATAACAGAAGACCTGGCTGGCTGGCTGTTACTCCTTGGTCAGAGATGAGGCTTTAAGTAATGAAAAATAATAAAGTTATCAAATAAAAAAAGTTACAAAAAAATGATATACACACACACACATCTGAAATATTTTATAATTTCAAAGTAATTTCCTATTTTTATATTGATGTCTACTCGATGTGGACGAGACAATGGAATTGAATGTTCACTATTTGTGGCTTTGGAATTTCCAATAAAAAGCTCTAAAATTATGTTTTCATTATTAGTTGATGCATTTAATGTGAAAATAATATTAATTGAAACCTAAATTGATCATCGAACTGAAACTGACCTCATAAAGCACTCATAAAGCCGCTTTGCGGCTTGGCAGGGTCGTGATTCGGAGGACGCACGGCTCTCGACCTTCGCATCTCCCAAGTCCGTACGGAAGTTGCAGCAATGAGACAAGACTGTAACTACCAATTGGATACCACAAAATTGGGGGGGTAAAAGTCAAATAATACCCTCAGCACTAGAATAGTCTCATCTAGACAGGAGTAAATCTCTTATTGAGATGAGACGGTTAGCTTGATAGGGCTTGTCGAGCGGCTCAAGATGAATCGGACGGAGACTGGGCTTTTGGAGGTGTGAGAAATGAGGAGGATATGTATGGGCATGTGCACAAGTACACTCATGAACGGACACTCACCTATGAAGACACACACACACACAACCTCCTTCGGTGGGGAAACCTCTAGCTGTGTCCCGTGTGAAGTGATTTCCTCCCTGCATAGCCACTGGATAACAGAGCCTGATATTTATCGACTTTCTCATTGTGTTCTCGTCAGAGGATCAATGTCTTCTACCTTGGCTTGGGTACTGCAGAAAGGTCCTCAGAACCTCACCCAGCCACCTTATCTCAAAGACTGAAGCTTCAAAGGATTCCTACAGACACTACTCCCTGTACAACAAAGTTAAGTTTAAACTCAGATCTTGTTTAGTTGGATAAGCCCAACTAAGTATGCACAGTTTGCACATACAAAGTAGTTTACAGTGTCGTTGATCACCAAATGATCTACTAATGAAGCTTTTGCATTCTCTGAACTCTTGGAATCACATGGTCTCAACACAATTCACCTGTGTTTGTATTTGTATTTATTATGGATCCCCATTAGCTGCTGCCAAGGCAGGTCCAACAAGGTCCAGGTCCTGAGGTCCAGCAAAATTAAGGCAGTTAAATAATTTTAAAAATATTACAATACATTCAGAATAGATTTTACAACACACTAAGTGTGCGCCCTCAGGCCCCAACTCCACTACCACATATCTACAACACAAAATCCATGTGTTTGTGTGCATAATGCGTATGTTATCATGGGTGTGTATGCATGTGTCTGTGTCTATGTTTGTATGTGCGTGCATGGGTAAGTATGTGTGCAAGGATGTGTGGGTGCATGCAAGTGAGCATGCATGTGAATTTGTGTGCGCAAAAAAGTGTGTGTGTGCACATTTAAATGTGTATGTTTGCGGGTGTGCCCTCGCGTGGGGCATCCCTCCCGTTGCTCCCTGAAAAACAACGAGCCAAGAGGACGGAGAGACACACCCTGGGAATCTGATTGCGAGGGCTCGGAAAAGCAGCAGGAATAGGCTTTTTGGAAGGATATTTCCTGTTGCCTAATCCGCTCTTCACCTCCCCAATGTGGGATTAGGCAGGAATTCTGAGATCCGGTAGGAATAAGTAGCCAAACTCTCCGGGCTCACATGACCGCCGTTTACCCAACCTGTCGCCATGTTTCTGATCCAAATTGACCACACACACAGAGTACTAAAACAATTCCAAGCAATGAGCTTCGTTGTACAATAGTTCTGTTGATTGCTCAATTACATTTTCTAATTGCCTTAGACAAAAGGATCAGGGGTCTAGATACACAGACGGCATATTTGACGACTACATAAACCGTTTACGACACTTCTTCAATATGAACTACAGTCAGCGAATTTGGATTGAACTGAGACTTTATCTACAGAGAAGCATCAGGAAACTAGTATGCCAATTGAAAGAGTATTTTGTTCTTAAATTATATTGTAAATTGGAATGGTAGAGTTATGTCCTTCATGGAGTTATCAGAATTGTACGGGAAGGTCTGCTCAAGATAAGTACAACCAATTGATTAAAGCATTACCCCAAAAATGGAGGAGGCAGATGGCAGCGGGAGGAGGTAGGGAACTGGTCTGTCTGCCCAATATAAAGGATCAAAACTGGCGGAGGAATAAAAATAGCATAAATAGGAAAGCATACCAGTTTCATTTGAGGACCAGGATGTTGACAACTGTGCCATACAGATTGCAAAATAGTTGGAAAGAGATTTTCGATGTACCGATTCCATGGTACAGGGTGTATGGGTTGATATATAAAACAACGCAAGATTCAAGAGTTTGTGCTTTTCAGCTAAAATTATTTTATAGAACTCTTGCCACCAACAAAATGTTGAATATTTGGGGCCTAAAATCATCGAAGCTCTGCAGCTTTTGTTGTGAGGATACAGAATCAATAGACAATTTATTTTGGTATTGCCCTCAAGTAGCCTGTTTCTGGTCTCAGGTTCAGGAATGGCTGAAAATGCAGAGCATTGATCTAAAATTTACCCTAGAAATAGTACTGTAAGGAGATCTGGAGAGACCAGGTCAGTCAATAACTAATACACTAATACTCTTTGTAAAAGTATTTATCTTCAACTCGCAATCTGTGGATTCTATTCGATTAGATAGATTGAAATTGTACATTAAACATCACAGCATAGTTGAAAGATATGTGTTGCGTAGAAACCCAAAGTGGGTGGCCAGCAGAGATAGATGGGATGAGCTGAGGGAAGCTGAGGATTGGTATGTGGAATTAGAGACAAGTGGGAGTGGAGTTGCTGTGCGGGAGATAGAATGATGGTCACTGATAAAAGTCACAACAACAAAAAAGTCAAAAGAAAACATACTTTTTATTATGTCTCACACCTGAAACCCCACCTCTTTAAGGAATACCTAGGATAGGATAAAGTAATCCTTCTGACCCCCCCCCCCCCTAAAAGATTTAGATGCACTATTGTAAAGTGGCTGTTCCACTGGATATCTTAAGGTGAATGCACCAATTTGTAAGTCACTCTGGATAAGAGCGTCTGCTAAATGACTTAAATGTAAATGTAATGTTGGAAAGACATTGAGGGGCAGTGTTTTTACAACTAATGCCGGTTTGCCTGAGGCTGATGCCGTGCAGGTGTTTGTACACATGCATATACACACACACGTTCATTCAAATCAACATATACAAGAACACACACATACATGTAATAGTGCCAGACATGCACACAAACATATGCAGTTGGCATTGCTGTCATGATTTTAGTTATCCTTGATTTTAGTTATCCTTAAAATGTATTAATTTTTTATTATAATATTTTTTTTGCATTGTTGTTTGCTGTTTTCTGTTTTCATTGACCCTGGATGTTTGTGTGTCGCTCGGAATGGGAGTTTGTTGGATGACTGGTGGGATGTAGTTGTTGAGCGGCATCACTGCAAGTATATTGTGTGTTTCGGATATTCAATAAAAAAACATTTAAATTACTTTTTTTTTTTAAGTATGCCAATTAACATTAGTGCTTGGGGTTTCGTAATACTGTACTTCAGTTATCAAGTGGGGCAATAAAGTTACAGGTAATAGACCTATTACGTGCTATCTGGGCTTGGTCAGTAGGGCACAACGTTACGGAACATTCATATGTAGTTGACCCTGCAGCTTTCCAACTCTCTTGCAAAAGAGAGTTTATAAATTAAAGGTCCAAGTTATCTAGTGAATAAGTGAAAAGGGCAAAGATAACTTGTGAGTCATGAAATCATTGCAGTATTCCACCCTGATGCACCATCTGTCAGATTAGCCTTAGCCAGCAGGCTAGCAGGCATACCTCCACCAAATAAATAGGCCCTTTTCTTTCTAAATAATCAGCCTTATACTATCTTAGTTAGCCGGTCCTTGACTGCCATCAAGAAGTACACTCTAAATATAACCAAATAAAAACCTCCTATATTATCGCTGATGTCAGTGATAATGGGTGAATGCACTTATCCTTGCTTCCTTAATGGCTGAAGGGGTTTGTGGGTAGCTGCTACCGCAAAAGCTGCTGAGCCACAGCCCCCCGTTGAGAACCTGATCCCATGTGCACTCTGCACTCCTTCTCCGCAAGACTCCCCTCGTGTGGACCATATGAGCGCAGCCCCCTGGCGAGAGCCTGCTGGTGTGGCTGGAGCGCATGGTATCCTTACAGACAATTTCAGACATGATAACACACACATTCAGAAACTAATAGTGCAGAAAGTGAAGTAGAAAGGATTGTAACCTGTGAGAGTAGAGACCAGGGCTACAAGTGATTCATCAGAAAGAAAGAGAAAAGTCTAAATTAGTCAAGAGAAAGAATTCCATGATACTGTACAGATATGAAAACAAATCCATTCCTCTTTTCCGGGATAAATAAGTGCGAGAATCTGGCAAATTATTATAAATGATTTCTATCAATGTGAAATGGAACTGTTAAATTATATGTGATGTCTAAATCTGGCTTCTCTATGGCCATCTCTCTGCATGATCAATTATCAACGCTCAGGGTGGGGACAGACAGCGCATCACAGTAGAAGAGCAGTTTACAATGCATGCATCTCATCATGGTAACTTTTTTTCCTGAGACAGGTAGGCCTACATTTGCTGCAGCATAGCCTATGTTACTGTAATATAAATGACTGAATGCGAGTCTAATTTACACATCTCCATCTGCCTTACAGGTTTCACTTTTTAATGTTATTATAAATATGTTTTTTATTGCAGCTGCAGAGATTTAAAACACTTGGATATTGTTGCTTTAAAATCAGTGCATTTGCAAGCACTCTCTCGCCATCTTTCTCTCGCTCCATCAATTCCATTCAAATTGCATCCAAAATAGATAATTCTGTTCAAAATTGAGACACACACACACACACACACACACACACACACACACACACACACACACACACACACACACACACACACACACACCAGAAAGTATTCATACCCCTTGACTTCTTTCACATTTTGTTGTGTTACATAAGTATTCACACCCCTGAGTCAATACCTTGTAGAAGCACCTTTGGCAGCTCTGTCTTTCTGGGTAAGTCTCTAAGAGCTTTCCACACCTGGATTGTGCAACATTTGCCCATTGTTATTTTCAAAATTGGTTGTTGATCATTGCTAGACAACCATTTTTCAGGTCTTGCCATAGATTTCCAAGTAGATTTAAGTCAAAACTGAAACTCGGCCAACATTCACTGTCTTCTTGGTAAGTACATCCAGTGTAGATTTGGCTGTATGTTTTAGGTTATTCTCCAGCTGAAATGTGAATTAATCTCCCAGTGTCTGGTGAAAAGCAAACTGAACCAGATTTTGCCTGTGCTTGAATCCATTCCATAATTTTTTTTATCTTGAAAAACTCCCCAGTCCTTAACAATGTCAAGCATACCCAACACATAATGCAGCCACCACTATGCTTAAAAATATGGAGAGTGGTACTTAGTAATTAGTTGTATTGGATTTGCCCCAAACATAACACTTTGTATTCAGGACAAAAAGTTAATTGCTTTGCCAAAGCTTTTGCAGTATTACTTTAGTGCCTTGTTGCAAACAAGATGATTGTTTTGGAATATTTTTATTCTGCACAGACCTCCTTCTTTCACTCTGTCAATTAGGTTAGTTTTGTGAACAGCTGCAATGTTCTTGATCCATTGTATCACAGCGATTAAACAAACTGTTTTAAAGTCACCATTGGCCTCTGTCCTCGCTTGCAACACTGTCTACGAGTTCCAAACTGCCTCTGGAAGCAACGTCAGCACAAGAACTGTTCGTCGGGAGCTTCATGAAATGGGTTTCCATGGCCGAGCAGCCGCACACAAGCCTAAGATAACAATGCGCAATGCTAAGCGTCGGCTGGAGTGGTGTATAGCTCGCCGCCATTGGACTCTGGAGCAGTGGAAACGAGTTCTCTGTAGTGATGAATCACGCTTCACCATCTGGCAGTCTGACGGGACGAATCTGGGTTTGGCGAATGTCAGGAGAACGCTACCTGCCCCAATGCATAGTGCCAGCTGTAAAGTTTGGTGGAGGAGGAATAAATTGTCTGGGGCTGTTTTTCATTGTTCGATCTAAGCCCCCTTAGTTCCAGTGAAGGGAAATGTTAACGCTACAGCATACAATGACATTCTAGCCGATTCTGTGCTTCCAACTTTGTGGCAACAGTTTGGTGAAGGCCCTTTCTCATTTTCGCATGACAATGCCCCTGTGCACAAAGCGAGGTCCATAAGAGAAGGTTTGTTGAGATCGGTGTGGAAGAACTTGACTGGCCTGCACATAGCCCTGAACTCAACTCCATCAAACACCTTTAGGATGAATTGGTACGCCAACAGCGAGCCAGGCCTATCGCCCAACATCAGTGCCTGACCTCACTAATGCCCGTGGCTGAATGGAAGCAAGACATAACGATGGTCATTATGGCCAAACAGTTCTATTTTTGTTTCATCAGACCAGAGGACATTTCTCCAAAAAGTACAATCTTTGTCCCCATGTGCAGTTGCAAACCGTAGTCTGGCTTTTTTTATGGCGGTTTTGGAGCAGTGGCTTCTTCCTTGCTGAGCGGCCTTTCAGGTTATGTCGATTTAGGACTCTTTTACCTGTGGATATAGATACTTTTGTACCTGTTTCCTCCAGCATCTTCACAAGGTCCTTTGGTGTTGTTCTGAGATTGATTTGCAGATTTGGCACCAAAGTACATTCATCTCTAGGAGACAGAACGCATCTCCTTCCTGAGTGGTATGACAGCTGCCTAGTCCCATGGTGTTTATACTTGTGTACTATTGTTTGTACAGATGAACGTGGTACCTTCAGGCGTTTGGAAATTGCTCCCAAGGATGAACCATACTTGTGGGGGTCTACCATTTTTTGCTGAGGTCTTGGCTGATTTCTTTTGATTTTCCCATGATGTCAAGCAAAGAGGCACTGAGTATGAAGGTAGGCCTTGAAATACATCCACAGGTACACCTCCAATCAGAAGCTTCTAAAGCCATAACATCATTTTCTGGAATCTTCCAAGCTGTTGAAAGGCACAGTCAACTTAGCGTATGTAAACGTATAATTCACTGTATCACAATTCCAGTGGATCATAAGTGAAATAATCTGTCTGTAAATAATTGTTGGAAAAATAACTTGCACAAAGTAGATGTCCTAACCGACTTACCAAAAGTATAGTTGGTTAACAAGAAATTTGTGGAGTGGTTGAAAAACGAGTTTTAATGACTCCAATATAAGTGTATGTAAACTTCCTACTTCAACTGTATATGCATTCATAAATCAAGACCTTTCTTGAGTTGGGCTCTGGGATGTTGCAACTGTTGAGAATCGTAGTCTATGGTTGTTGTGGGGGAAAGGGGTTGAGTGTGTATGAGTGTGTGGGTGTGTGTGTATCCCACAACTGTTGCGAGGGAGTAAAAGATGTTAGGGACAATATAGGATGATTCACAATAATTCTGTATTCACAACCTAAGTGTATGTAAACTTCCGACTTCAACTGTATATATAAACACACACACACACAGTATACGAAACATTTAAAAACACCTGCTTTTTCCATGACATAGACTGACCAGGTGAATCCAGGTGAAAGCTATGATCCCATATTGATTTCCCATGTTAAATCCACTTCAAATCAGTGTATATGAAGGGGAGGAGACAGGTTAAAGAAGGATTTTTAAGCTTAGAGACAATTGAGACATTGATTGTGTATGTGTGCCATTCATAGGGTGAATGGCCGAGATAAAAGATTTAAGTGCCTTCGAACAGGGTATGGTAGTAGGTGCCAGGGGTACCAGTTTGTTTCAAGAAGGGTCCATGCCCTGACTAATTAAGTGCAAAGACTTTTCGAAGAGGGATGTGAGTTTGAAAGGAGAGAGAACGTGCAATGGCGGTAGGCTATAGCAGTTATTTATTCAGATCAGTCACCCATAACCATTCAATCTTCATGAAGAGAAGTGAAAGCCATCTACATCTTATTCTAGTCCCATATTACTCAAGCATGTCATTACAATGATGAAGAGGGATGCCAGCTCTTGTTTGCTGATGTTAAAATACAGCAGCCAATTGAACTCACGGGACGTTTGAATTAAGAAAGAACACGCAATGGCAGTAGACTAGCAGTTATTTATTCAGACCAGTCACCCATAACCATTCAATCTTCGTGAAGAAAAGTGAAAGCTGTCAACATTATTCTAATCCTATATTCTAGTCCTAATGTTGAAAGCAAGGAAGAACAGGAGGCTAATATGCACGTCGCACAACTTTAGGGGAAATATTGTGAAAGATAGCCTATGCTTCAGACTAACTATACTACTATTATATTTCAAAATTAAAGTCAGATTTGCTAGCCTATAATTGTAACTTTGTAGGACACAAGTCCTGCACCAGCGTCCCATGTTCTCTCCCATCTTCATGGTTTGAACGAGGTACGTAATTCCATTCATATAATACAATACAGTAATACATTCCACATTCAAAAAGATTAGCCTATTGGAGCGTGTTTCATTTATTTCCTAAAAGAGCATAGCTACATCTATGGACTTTTATGTTTTTCTTTCATGCGTAATTTGTGGTTGCTTATAAGGTATATTATATATGCTGTATTGGATAACGGCACTGTCATTTGGGCTTTTTGGGGCTTGAATTTTCATGCTGATCAACGCTCTAATCAAATCCAGAGAGATTCATATGCTTTATAATGCTTTAGAATGACACTTCCGGTTTTGGCGGGACATACTGGTTACCCGGGAGAAAAGTGATTTTCTTTCGTGAAGAAATATTTGCAAAAAATATTCAACCCAAGTCACAATGCTGGTTGAAAAACACACCGACACTGATTAGGGGGTAAACCACATTGCTGGGGCCTGTGCAACTGGCTAGGCTGCTTTTCAGTGACTGTGTTTAGTGGAAATACATGGGGCAAAACATAGATAGTGTAATGTTTGGTATGTGCTTTGCACACCAAACTGACTCCTATTACAGATACACAAAGCAACCCCTCACAGTTTGGTCAGCAAATAGGCCTTGTGTTGGAGACAGAAGACAGCCTTGACGCCTTCCCATTTCTAAAGCGCTAGAAGAAAGTTGCTCCTAATTACTGATGCAGGGTAAGATATTTTTTCGTGTCCTAATGGTTTAAGTTAAAATTGTGGGTAGGAATGTCTGATCCTAGATCTGTGGTTATGTGCAACATCTACAAAGTCAAGCCATTTTCGCACCCCTTTAAATAACGGCAAATAAATGAAAAGGCCAATCAAATGTCTCCCATTACAGAGTGCCAATGCGCCGTGCCAGCTATAATGACCCTCCAACAGAAAAGTAATTATGCTAATGAGCCATGTTCAACCCTAATGGCAGCCCCAGCCCCAACACTTGAAGTGTCAGAAGAGTGACAAAAGAGATACACATACACATGTACACACTCATGCCCATAGGGAATGAGAACAGCCTCTGGGCAAACATGGCAGTTCCCACAATGAACGGACCTAGCCACGCAAGCGAGAGTAAAACGAGAGACGGAAAAAGAAGAGATGCAGGGAGAAAGGAAGGTCTTTCAAGTTTAAGCTGCAAGTGAGTTACTTTGTCTGAGACCTAAAGATGTATCTTTACCTCTAGGTCCCAATCTAACCATTTAGCTAACTGGGTCAAATAAAATTGGCTCACATGTAGTCTTTATACCTACATTGCTGTTTAATTTCTTGTTGTGCAAACAGTGACGGTGTGAGAGTGGGCATCCAGAATTCAATAAAATAGACTGTCTCTCTATGGGGTCTTCTTAAATTACCCTTATTCACCCTAGTTCACCTCACATACACTCCTATTCCCTGAGATGAGCCCGAGGGCACCGCCTCACAGAACACTGTTAACTGGGTAACATCACTCCCATCCCATCAAGTGACATGGCTACACCAAACAAAGTCAAGGGATAAGAAAAATATTCAGAAGCTGCATATTAAATAGGGAGAAAAACATTCTATAAGTAATCTCTAGCATCTACCATCCCTCCTTCTAGGCACAGTCTAACATCACTCACTCCCACTGGCCTCTAAACATTCTCCCATCCATATCTCCTCCAATCCAGAAGATTATAAACTATATATCTTGCACTATATTCTCTCCCTCAAGTTTCTTTCAACAATCTTATTTTGCTCTTCTATTGCTACTTTTAGCTTTTTCCCCCTCCCTCCCTCCCTCCCTCCCTCTTCATCTTTGGTCTCTTTCAACGACTGATCATCACTCCCACGCTGTACCCAGCCACAACAAGCTTCATCTAACTGTACCCTCTGGTCATTCCAAACTACTGTACAGTATTTCTCTCAGACCACTCACTCCATCCAGCTTCTTTCAACGATCAAGCACTACAACTATTTCGCACAGCTTTTTCTCAAGTCACTTTCAATTATGTGTCATTCTGGATATAGATTGCCTAAATGACCGCAATATAGTGTAATACGATGTAATGCTATGTCAACCAGCTAAGTTAACTATCAAATAAGGTGACATCTTCTCTATTCAGGCCATCAAAGAGCTCCTCTCAGCGGAAGCTTGTCTTTCAGTCAAGCCAAACTCCAAAAGAGTCATGAGAAAAGTTTTGAGAATAGGAATCGGACTTGTGAGTATGTTTCTTAGTACCCAGTTGAGATATCAAAGCCAGTATGCTAGCAGTGGTCCAACAATACAGCCTTTAAGCAACTTTCAGTGGGAAATTAAGCGTTGAAGCAAGCATTTTCTTTCTTGTTCTGTATCATAGGCTATATTTTTCCTAGAGTTACAGTTCTGTATTTTGATATACTGTGACTGTATGTTACTCCGTTTTCTCAACCGAAACCCCAACTTGTCATATATAAATATTTAGACCTAACATGCATTTTCTCTCCGGTTTCTGATCTGACAAAAGTTTCAGAGCAAAAGTTTGCGTTTGAAATATAACAAATTAGCTAATTTAGGAGATTTCCGCTTTGAACTCGAGTTGCCGCTTGCTGTTGCTCTCCCTTGAGGCCGTTAAATGAAAAATTGAAAGGTTCAGTTAATATCTTAAGAGCATCCTTACATGTACTGTAGTGAAAAAACCCTGCTAAATCACTTCATCTGTTACGTTTTTTCATAAAACAGTATTTTCCCTTACCCTCCAAGATTTTTTGCAATCATTTTTATTTATTTATTTTTATTTTACCGTTATTTTACCAGGTAAGTTGACTGAGAACACGTTCTCATTTGCAGCAACGACCTGGGGAATAGTTACAGGGGAGAGGAGGAGGATGAATGAGCCAATTGTAAACTGTAAATCATCTCCCTAGCTTCCTCTGACTTTTCAGTTTCCTACATTTCCCACAAAGCCTCAACATTCCGTTCTCTCAGCCCTCCTCTCCTTTCTGAATATGGGGCATGTATATTTGAGGTGGGTTGTGGAGTCGCAGGCAAAGTTTGTTGTCATCCTACTGCTTGCTGAGTGAAGATGCAAAGTTGTTAGCACTGCCGTGGCGTGCAGTTCCCGGGTGTGAGAAGTTTTGATGTATTTATTTAATTTAACCATCATTTAACTAGGCAAGTCAGTTAAGAACAAATTCATATTTACAATGACGGACTACCAAAAAGGCGAAAGGACTCATGCGGGGACTGGGGCCTGGGATTAAAAATAAAAAATAAATACAATATAAATATAGGACAAAACACAAATCACAACAAGAGAGACAACACTACATAAAGAGAGACCTCAGACAACAACATAGCAAGGCAGCAACACATGACAACACAGCATGGTAGCAACACAACATAACAACAACATAATAGCAACACAACATGGTAGCAGCACAAAACATGGTACAAACATTATTAGACACAGACAACAGTACAAAGGGCAAGAAGGTAGAGACAACAATACATCACTCAAAGTAGCCAAAGCAAAGTCGAAAGGAGTGATATTTCATAGTTTGACGGAACCGGACATTCCAAGATGAATGCAATAATTACTTGCAATACGACGTGAATACACCTACGCCTACGCCTTTAATACAGGTAACGAGTGGAGGACAGAGGAGCCTCTTAAAGAAGAAGTTACAGGTCTGTGAGAGCCAGAGATCTTGCTTGTTTGTAGGTGACCAAATACTTATTTTCCACCATAATTTGCAAATAAATTCATTAAAAATCCTACAATGTGATTTTCTGGATTTTTTTCTTCTCATTTTGTCTGTCATAGTTGAAGTGTACCAATGATGCAAATTACAGGCCTCTCTCATCTTTTTAAGTGGGAGAACTTGCACAATTGGTGGCTGACTAAATACCTTTTTGCCCCACTGTACTATATCTACCTACTAATACCACCTAGCCATATAGCTAAAAAAGCTAGCATGTCTTCAGGCTACTAAAAAGCCATATAGCTTGTGCATGTTATCAAATCTGTACCTAAACTAGTCAAAATGCTCATAAACCCCTCCATTTTCCTTTGGTAATCATGGATGGAGATTATTGAGAAGGATGTAGCTAACTAGCTAGATAAATGTCTCGCTCTGTTTCCACCTTTAGTATTTGCAAAGTGTGACCACCACCTCTACATTATCGCCAACAAAATCACCACTACACCTGAGAGTAAATAATGTTATGCAATTTGTCACCACAGTTACCTTTGATTTCTCTTGCTATGATTTGTACCACTTTTCTCCATAAGAATACACAGCTTTATCACATGCATTTGCTACTTGAGTCATAATATTATTGTAACTTGCCATTTAGCTCTTAGAATGTTTGATAGTGGAATAATCAAGCTAGTGTCCATTTCTATTATTGAGTTGTATCACACGGGACCAACCTGAACCCAGTTCAGCCCAGCCAATGACGTCAACACCCTCCAAAGAAGTGGACTCCAGATTTTGCCGTGAGGAAGAGGCTCCAGACCCTCGCGATACAAGCTATAGGTCTGAAACAAGTTCAAGCTCGTCTTCAGACTGACAGTGAAGATGGCTATCTGCTCCCAGCAATAGAGGAGGAGTACAATCTCCAGAGGAACATTTCGCTGGCAAGGCTGTCCACCCAACAAGGACAAGGTGACCAAAATATTAAAAACGTTGTAAATAAAACTGGCTCGCAGCAGAGCTTGGAACAAAAACATAATGTGTAAAGGCGTCCGCATACATAGGTTCAGTTTACTCCTAGCAGGACTCGGCTAGGCCACGTGAACGTCTGTGCTTGCATACTCCCTAAAGACCTTCGCTTGAGAAAGGAGGAAAAAAGCAGCAATATTACTGTTTGTTCCTCTTGAGCCACCGTAGCAACAACAGTCATAACACTTCCTCAAACTAGTCAGAATTCATAAAGAAATCTGTAATTCGTTTTGACATTTTTGCAGAGGAAGTTTTAGACGTAGAATTGAGCAACTAAGATATTTGGTGGAGTATTTCAGTGAAAAAAATGTACATTGAAAACTAGTCGTCTCTCGCTGAATGACAACATGTAATTGAAGAATCCCGTCCATAGTTCCCACTCCTACTAGGAGTAGTACTGTTGACCAAACACAGAAGGGGCGTAGACTTTGACTACTGAACTTCGACTTGCCTCAAGACAAAAGGTTGTGGTCAAACGTACAAAAAAACCCAGCTGAACAACAAAACTAGCAAAAAAACGCCATAACATTTTCATAATATACGTGCAAACTGTTTTGACTGGGAAGCAGGCGACAGGCTTTATATAGAAACAGATTTCCCACAAATCCATCAAGAGCCTGTGTAATGTACACGCTGCAGCAAACCACCAACAGCAATTTTTCGAAAGATAAACATCGACTCGCTTGCATGTGCGTGCCTGTTTCAATGAGACCGTTTCTGCATTCCAGCCCCTCTGAAGATAAACAGACACATTAAACATGCAATTAATAGGGACGTGCTCATGTAACAACCCCTCTTAAAGGAGGGAGAGAGAGGGGAAGGGGGAAGAGATGGAGGGCTGCGGGTTGCAATAAAAGACCTGAGCTCTAACCCGGCTGACAGGGCTAATTTGAATATCAAAACATGATGTAAAACGGTGATTAAAAGTCAATTAGGGAGGGGGACAGGGTGGGGGGAAAAGGGGGCACAGAGGGAGGCAGAGAAGCAAATGATGATCATATGATATGATGACGGAAAGACGAGAGAATAAGATAGAGGAATGTAGAAAGAAAGAGTGAGAGAAGTGAAAGAGAGTGGGGAAGAACAGTGAGGAAGAGAGGGGGGAGAGAGATCGATGGACAGGGCGGCGACTGCAATCAAAATTGAGACTCATATTGCACAGACCATGGACTCAAATCAATACAATCACGAGTTCAAATGACAAAAACCTTTATCATCAAATCAACCCTAACCGATACACAGCCATGGGGCATTCTTCAGAAGCACAGACTGTCACAGGACCTTCATAGGATGGTGTGTGAGTCCTCTAAGTGGTCCCTGAACACCATATTCAAATAGTTCCATAATGCGGTTGGCCCCGCCGTGATCCAAAGCCAGTCGTCCGACGCCCATTGATCCAGTTTTACTTATTTCTGCAGGCATAATGAGGGCTGAATATCAATTCTCATAGTGTGTGTGTGTGTAGGTCTGTGTGAGACAGAGAGGAAGAGAGAGAATGAGAGAATTTGAGTGGGTGTGTGTGTGACAGTGAGAGAGAGAGAACGCAGGTGTGTGTGTATGTGACAAAGCCTGTGTGTGTGTCTGTCTACACAAGCAACTGTGGGTCTGAATACAGAAGCTTTATTATGGAAGCCACTGGGGAGAAAAGCTCCGAAACGCACATCACGACAGCGTCGGGCACCGCGGGAGACTGAAATGTGGATTTTAAAACGCCAGAGAGAGAAGCTTTTCCTGACAGGCAAGCAGGCAGCCATCAGCCAAACATGCACAGGTTCACTAGCGCATACATGCACACACCCAGTCACATGCACACACCCAGTCACATGCACACACCCAGTCACATGCACACATATGAACACACACACACCTGTCTCCTAAGCTGCCCGCCACCAAGGACACCCAAAAATGCTGTTAACCCCCCTTGCATTATTTATTGACAGTCATCCTGAAGGGACACATATGAATAATACAAAAACGTCACAGTGCCTGGCTGCCCCCAGGCCACATGAAAGGAAAGCGCACTGCGCTAAACTAGCATTTTACCCAGAGTCTATTTGAAGCCCCTGTCCCACAACAGAGTGGCTCCACTTAGAACTCGGAGACATAGGATGCAGGTTTTGTCTTGACTCGAGTCAAGTCGGTTGGCAATAGATGAGGGAGGAGAAAATGTAAAAAATGTAAACCTCAGTGCGTAAATATATCCAGAAATACCTAACAGAAAAGAGGAAGGACTATAGTGGCTCCAGAAATAGTCATTTTTAATGTTTTTACTGAGGAATGTGTAGCTAAAACCCACTGTGAATGCTGACGAAGGGCTGGTCAACCGAAACTGGAGAAAACTCCACAAACAAACAAGAGAGCGGTATGTTTGTTGTTTACCATCTGCGTTTACCCTGGTCCTCGGGAACACAAGAGAGGGGGTTGCTGGGTATCTGGACGGCCCTTATCTGTTTGAAAGGCTGTCCCTGGAAGCCTGCAACAAATCAACAGTCTTCGCAATGATCCCCTATATAAGGAAGAAGAGAGGGTACTGATTCTGCTGAAGAATACATTTAGGGTGCTGGTAGGGAGCCTCAGCAGAAAGCGTTTGATGGCTCTCTGTTGTGTTCAAAGCACAGCAACTTTTGCCAGCTTAGCTATCTCTGTTGGGAGTTTTTATTTTGAAGCTTTGTTTCTTAAGTTCTTAAGTGCTTTTTAAGTGTTCATGAAGCAGCCCCTGTGAGGGAAGGCTAAATGTGCCTTTGCGCCGTCTCATCGTAGCGGGAGAGTTCGGAAGATTTTAGTCACAGCTCAGGGACACGGCTGCAGAGGCAGGCTAGGATGGACGGCCATATTTGGTTAGCGTTTGTGTCGGTTTCACACGGAGAGACCGTTGGAGGAGGGATGTGGGTGGGAGGAGGAGGGAGGGAGGAGGTAGCTGACCCAACGGCTAGGGGTCGTTATGATTGGTTCTCAGACTCATTCCAGCAATTAACATTTGATTATTTATTTCTTCCCCTGAGGTGATTGGACTAGCCTAGTTTTTGTTGGGCACTGTGTGTGTGCACGCATGTGTGCATTGATGCGAGCGTGTACTAGTGGCCTAACAAACTACCGTAACCACACCACACACACTCATATACTTCCCATGCGCATACAGACCACACACTTTCACCGGTCCTCACTGCTCAGTCATCCCACAAACAACTGCACTTCCTCGTAGAGATGAGACGATAAACAGGAAATTATCGATATTGACCAAACCAACCACTTATCGTGGACCTTTAACTGATATCGTTCATTACGATAAATAACCTATAGGGTCTTACTGGAGACCTGTTTTCTTAGCGGTCACGTGTGTAATGCTTTCATACACCCGGACCCTCCTCCCACCACCAATCACCAAACACCCCCTCAGCAGTACACCACACAGCCCTCTGCCAGAAAACAGTCGGTAGACTTTCGACAATAGAAAACAGAAACATAGATTGTGATATTATCATTGTGACAGATAGTTCTTACTTTGATTGCCAAAGACTATAGTACCTTCTATGGCTGGGTGATATAAAGGCTATTGTCTTTGCAACACGGATGAAGCAATATGGCATATCACTAGTTTTCAGCACGATGTTGGCACACTTTTGCAGGGGTGACATGTGAACTAAATGTTGTTCTCACACACTGCAGCCAAAGCCACAATTTCAATAGCTTCCAAATTAGAAGGTGTGGAACTTGGATGTTGTCCAATTGGAAAAGAGCATTTATGTGTCGATATCATATTTCATGGGCATATGATATCCTCATTAATGTTGTCACATAATGCTCTAAAACGTCTTTTTTTAAAAATCATTTTTCTTTAAAAGTATTGATATGTCAATACCAGTCAGCCTTACAAAGATTCTCGGAGTAGGAGGGATCAGTTATACCTTTCAGATCCTAATGATGAATAAGATCTTTTTGACAGGAGGGAGCTGGTTCTAGATCAACACACTTGCTCAGAGATGCTTTTTGAAGAGGCATCCTAGTTTTTCTCTTCTTCTCTCATTCTCTAATCTCTACCATAGCGCAGACCAGCACACCGTGTCCGGAATCCAGCTATGCAACCCCAGTGTGACGTCTGCCTCAGTATTCCTGGGTTGTATCGACTCATCAAGATCGTATTACAGACAGCGTACCGCGCTGGTTCACTCTGACATCCTTGTGCACATCCTTGTTGAGATGTCTGATGGGATGCATGTGATGGTTGTGTAATGTGTTACGTGAAGCTAATATCCACTCCAAGTATGTACAGTACATACCCTACAGTAAATGTGTGCATTCACACGGGAGTTTGTCAGGGCTTGGTTCGGGGTAAGACGAGACGTCGTCCTACCTGTAGACGATAAGACAGAATTAACATAACCTAAAAAAAACATTGACAGGTGTGGCCGTAATAACAAGATAAGAGGTAGTAACAACAAGACCGTCACTGTCACACCTGTCATCATCATGGGAGAGGCTGTCAGACAGGTCGGGCCACATGTAGTGCGCGGAAAGAGGAGAGCGGGAGAGAATGAAGAGGTAGGACAAGAAGAAAGGGTGAGCAGAAAGAGGACATAAGCAAAAAAGAGGAGAAAGACCATTAAGGGCGGAAAGAGCGAAGGAGTGAGAGCAAGCGAGAGAGAGAGAGAGAGCAAATATCAAGAATGCACCCAAAGCTGAAGAGAAGCAAAAAGGCCAAGGAAGAGGCATTCTTTTTAGGAGAACAGACATCACGTGCAAAAGGAGGAAAGAAAGGAGAGCTAAAGAGGCCCCTTCGGTGAGAGAGGGGGATGAAGAAATGGAGAAGAATGAGACGGGGGAGCAGGAGAAGGAGCAGGGAAGAGGTACTCTCTGAAAAGAGGCAGTGAACAGGTGAAAAGGGGAGGAGGGGGGGAGTGGGGGTACAGGGACAATCTTTGGAGTTGACGAGGACAAACGGGTTCTTGCTGAGTTCTGCTCAACCCAGTAAAACCCCACACCACCCCCTTCCTCTCTACCTGCCCCTTCTCCCTGGCTTTGCCTCCGGTCTGTCCTTTCAGCTCCACTCGCAAAGGTGCAGACATTCACTCCAAAGCAGAATCATACAGACATATAGTCACACACACACACACACACACACACACACACACACACACACACACACAGAGAGACACACACAGGGGGAGGGGAGCTGGCCCCACTGTAAGGGAAGATGAAGATGTATGTGTCCCAGTCACATGCATAGCGAGTGAACTGCACAGGCTCCCCAATGCTGTAGAATAGGTGACTGTGGGTGTTTACTAACAATGCTCCACAGTTTAACACTGCAAACAGGGTGGCTAAAACTGTACAGTCAGACCGGGACTGCAGCAGAACCAACAGGTCCTTGTTGCAAAGTAATTGGCTCTCTGTGTGTGTGCGCACGTCCGACCTGCGCATGCCTGTGTGTACACGAGTGGATTGTAAATGAAAGATACACACAGGCAATACACTTCTTTTGAGGGGCATTATGTCCTTGAGACATGGGAATATTATATGTGACAGCAAAAAATGGTAACCAATGGGATTGTGTGTGCATGCAGAAGAAAGGGAAAGTAGGAGACCCTCATATCTGCCTTGAATGTCAATTAGCTTGAGGAATATCCCCAGGAAAGCTTGCCATCTCTATTTGTAAGGTCATTATTTCGCTAATTGCATTCCAACCCTCATCTGTTGAAGCTTTGTTCGTGGAGACACTTTGAGGAATGAACCCCATAAAGTGTTGGCCCTTAGGACACAGACTCAGACAGATAAGGGATGTTTAGTTATGAATTAACCCAAAAGATATGGCACAGTATCTTACATTTGCTTGCTGCTATCATCACATGGGACATACTGAGAGAAAGTCCTTTGAAAGTCCTTTTAATAAGCTCAGTCATTGTAAATGTAAATTGTCTTGTATTAAGGACAATGCAATAAGTCAAATCCCTTATACGTGTGTCTCTCTCTATACACGCCTGTGTGCACCTACAGTCTAAGGAGCCAAGACACAACTCCAATCTACACCTTCCTAACTATTCCTGACATTGACAACATTATAGCCAAAGGCACACAACCAGACAACGAGCAATGTGGTCACTTACGTTCCTGGAGGAAGGGGTGGAGAGGAAAAGAGTCCGGAACCCTGAGGGTCCACTTAAGCTAATGAATGGCTTTTGAGGGAGCTCTAAGTCGTCTTCCATTAGACAAATGAGCAGGCGGTAGCCTTCACGTGGCTGCCACACCGTAATCACTCTTTCATTCTAATCAGGATTTCTTTAATGAACACGCAATCTCTTGTGCTCAGGAAACAGAATAGCTGTATTTCATTAAAATAACTTAAATGAATAGCTAGGGAAGATGGACAATAGGTCTGAGATCAGGTAATAGAGTAGGGCTGTCCTTGACCCCGCTTTTCTTGGAAATCAAAATTTGTCTTAGTCAACTGCTTAATGTTGTGTAATTTGCATATGCTAAATTGAGAAGCTTTATCAAATTCAAATTCGGCAGACCCATGACATTTCTTGTGTGGGCATTGGGCAAAGTTCAAGAGCGAAAAATGTATAATCACGAGTCAAGGTTCAGAGGTCAGCCATTTTGTGCCATGAACCAAACATGCTTATCCAATCATTAATTGCAGAGTGTAAATATTGGATAGGCGTTGCCTTAGCCAATGCACTGCTGATACGTTTTAACCATGAGAGTGACTCTTGGCTGAGATGGCACTGTATCACGTGTCAGTGCAGAGATTCCCAGGATATTGTAGCTCAAAAAGGGATACATAAAAAAAGGGTTGCACAATAAGTTACGCTGGTGACGTCAATCAGTGCATCGTCTTGTATCAGTCATGCTCTACTTGATTGGAGGAGAACACTACCAGAACTAATGTCAAATGTCTGGGAAAACCCTGCAGGGAGAATAAGGATGGTGAGGCTGCAAGGACTATAGGTTAGAGGTCATGGTGCATTGCCATGGCAAACCAGGGAAACGTGAGATGTCTGAGGAGTCTGATGAGATGGAGATTGGTTCAAGCTCATAGCACAATCCAAAAGAATCGAGTAAAAGCTTACAGGTTGAACAACGAAGTGAGTTTTTTTTTAAAAGTTTTTTTAAATGAATGCAACATGTGCAGTTTGATATCTGCGCTGCTTTTCTGCACTGTCAAAATGTCATCCCAAAACTCCAAAGTAAAAAGCCCCATATCCTCTAAGGTTCACAGGATCAAGAAGGGCTAGGCTACGTTTGGAGAGGGAAAAGTTATAGCTGGCACTATCTGGTGCTTGATACAGTATCTGGCATAACACGGTGATGTGTACTGTACGAAGCTAAGAGCCATAGACTATACTATGCCATGGCACATTAAGAACTACCAACTATAAACTACAAACTACTGAATCGCTAAAGGACGCAAAGGTACGTGACACAGGATTAAATGGGAAGCTTGAGGTTGAGGTTGTAAAAGCCAGAAAAGACTGTGGTATTTTTGGAGTCTTTTAGATATACACTACATAACCAAAAGTATGTGGACACCTGCTCGTTGAACATCTCATTAAAAAATCATGGGCATTAATATGGAGTTGGTCCGCGTTTGCTGCTATAACAGCCTCTACTCTTCTGGGAAAGCTTTCCACTAGATAGAACATTACTGCGGGGACTTGCTTCCATTCAGCCACAAAATAATTAGTGAGGTCAGGCACTGATGTTGGTCGATGAGGCCTGGCTCGCTGTCGGCATTCCAATTCATCCTAAAGGTGTTTGATGGGGTTTAGGTCAGGGCTCTGTGCAGGCCAGTCAAGTTCCTGCACACCAATCTCGACAAACCATTTCTTAATTGACCTCGCTTTGTGCACGGGAGCATTTTCATGCTGAAACAGGAAAGGGCCTTCCCCAAACGTGTTTCCACTGCTCCGGAGTCCAATGGCGGCGAGCTTTACAACACTCCAGCCGACGCTTGGCATTCCGCATGGTGATCTTAGGCTTGTGTACGACTGCCCGGCCATGGAAACCCATTTCATGACACTCCCGACAAACAGTTCTCGTGCTGACGTTTCTTCCAGAGGCAGTTTGAAACTCGGGAGTGAGTGTTGCAGCAGAGGACAAACAATTTTTACACGCTACGTGCTTCAGCACTCGGCGGTTTCGTTCTGTGAGCTTGTGTGGCCTACCACTTCGTGGCTGAGCCCTTGTAGCTCCTAGACGTTTCCATTTCACAATAACAGCACTTACAGTTGACTGTGGCAGCTCTAGCAGGGCAGAAACTTGATGAACATTCTATGATGGTGCCACATTGAAAGTCACTGAGCTCTTCAGAAAGGCCAATCTACTGCCAATGTTTGTCTACCCCCCCCCCCCCCCCTCCTCCAATAGATTTAAAAATCGCTTGACGTTTAATATCAAGGGCTCTAGCTTTAAGGAATGGAGAACACTTCCTAAAAATGGTTTGTAGGGGGTCAAAGACTTGTTTGCCTTCTTTCACTTGCCAAAAAATAAATAAGGTGTTCAAAAGTGTAAGGTTTACCCGAACCTAACTTTCTGGAACACCCTCAAACTGTTCAATGATCTGGTCACATACCTTTGACCTTCATCTATACCTCAGAACATGTGTATCCCTCCCTAGCCCACTTTCTTAATGCCACCAAACAGGGCAGTCTCCAAGTAAGGCTAAAATCAGGCCGACCCAGGACAAGTACACCATTACCCCATTGTCTATGCCACCACAACTTGACAGTGCCTGTTTAAATGAGGGGAAATACCTTCACATGGCAACAGTCCATCTGTCGTTCTGGGCTCAAGGAGGCGGGGCTTAGAGCACTTTACAGGGGGGCACTGATCTGATCCGGTTTAATCCACAGACAGAAGTAGACCTGACAACTGGACTGAGCAGCTCAAGCTTCTATCTCCCCCTTCCCCAAGTCAAGCCCCGCCCAGGGAGCCCGACCAGTCAGCTTAACCCCCTCCTCTACCCGACTTCCACCATTAAAGACTTTTAGATCAGGCCTTTACCCACCATGTGCTTTCAAAAGGTTTGGAGAAAACAACATGGAGACAATGGGCGGTTGATGGCTTCCCCTGATAATACATGCTTTTACCAAATAGGAATGGTAGATTGATATGGAAGTATGAGAAGGCACACCGGAAACAACTTGACTACTTGCGGTTAAACCCATGCAACATTATAATAAGTGTAATGTCCTCTCTGACTCCCCAACCTGTGGTTCACAATTCCCCAAAGCCCCTTCTCACACAGGTGAGAGGTCACATGACATGGTAGGAGGCTTGTTGCCATGGACACCAGGCTCTCCCCGACATTGCCTAAATGATACTTTCAACCCAACAGTCATTTCTGAGAGAAACAACACAGAAGGATTATTTGTTGCATTTCCAGCACAAATACTAATTTGTGAGTGAGCTATATCTTATCAACTTGTCACTCAATGGACCCTTCAAAAGTCTTGGAAAATAAATAACAAGGATGCACTTAATGCGCAAAAAGCCAAATTAAAGAGTTGTGGACTGACACAAGTTGACTGACATTTGAAGAATCACAAGCAACAACACATCTCAGTTCTGTAGTGAGGTTAATGGTTTCTTCTATCTCCACTGAGTAATGGTCAAAATGGCCGTCTAACTGAGGCGTATTAGGCCTATCTACCCCTGACTGGAGTTCAAAAAGCTTAGCAGCGTTCGTCTCCGTTTCCCTGTGTGCATCATCTCACCCCAATTATGCAGCTGATGCCTCTCCCTCTGCGCCTCCCCTCTCCCAAATCTCCCCTCTCCCACTCGCCCCTTCTTCCCTCGACCCCGCTAAATCAGATTAGCTCACAGCGGGCAGGGCTAGCTTTTCACCCCCACATTTTTGATGGATATGACTAGTCTGAAAATATCAACAAAGCGTATCCCCCTTAACCCACCACTCCCTGCTTGTCCGTTACGAGAGCTAGGCGCTGAGCAGAAGGAGAGAAGAAATTAGCGACAGGAGGTCAAAGGTCAATGGATTTGAACTGTCCCCCCAGGGGAGGATGACTTCCTCTCTCATTGAAGCCACGGCAGTTCAAGACCGACCACGGTACCGCAGGCATTGTTAGCAGATAACAGGATCCCCATTATAGTGAATGGAATGGCAATCTGGCAATCTTTGTGGTCAATCTTTCCTGTAAATAAAAAAAAATCTCAAGACAATCATGGTACCACAAACTCGACTTCATTTGGCTGCAATGCGCCGTTGAGTTTTCATGCAGGAATGAATGGTGTCACGTGATCGATGGCGTTGTCCATCCATTTGTCTATACAGATAGTTATTGGTCCCCCAATCACCACCTTCCTCTGTCAGTCTCTAAGCTGTGATATCAGCAGCATGTTCTTAGGTATGTATGCCTTTCCCTATAAAAATGCATCTGAAGCACAAAGGCTAGCACGATATTGACCTACAGGCCAATAGATATGGCACTTAATGCCTGCAATGTATTCAATTTCATGTATTCAATTTTATGAATACTTTTACCTGAAATGTAAAATATCAGACTATTTTGTTTTGTCCTGAGTTGTCGCTAAAATGATGTAGAGTATCTGAGGTAAACCTGAAATTCACAGAATAAATTCTAGGACATCCTGAAGTGTGCAGTCATCCAAATCCCATTAGGAAAGTAATGCACATGGAGAGATGAACATTTTGTGCTAATAACTGTAAAATAGGCAGCAGCGATTGACAGTAATGGTTCCAGACGATAATGGCTCCACAGCATAAAGCCACAATGCTTCAGCCCTTTCATCTGTGAGAGGAAATTAGGAAATGGCGCGTTACCTGTGGAGCTGCTAGAAAAGAGAACATCTACAAAACGGCACAAATAATGGGTCTAAAAGACATCTAGTTAGGCAAGTTAGATTCAAAGGAATCCGTTAAAAAGGATCCCTGACACTTTGGTTCCTATGTTATTTAACCATTATCATAAATTGTACAGCAATTAGGCCTATATTCTACAAGTCGTACATTCGGAATAATCTGAATTTAACCAAAAAGGTTTGCAGTAAGGGACGTTCCATTTGATTTCAATCACTTTTTAACCGCACTCCTTTTGATTTAAATGAAAGCTTCTATAAATATTTGCCAATGATAGAAGTAGTCAGAAAGTAACTTTTTGGATCTGAATGCCAAAACATTTAGGAGATAGAGGTGCTCAAAGTTGAGCCATTTCGCACACCCTATCCTACCTTGAGACATCCATGTCTAGCAAAACAATTGGGTGAACTGTTGGAGTCATATAGAATGATTATTCTAATTCTATAGTTCGAATTTAATAGCGGGCACAGCTAGTTTTTATTTTCTTAGCAAGTTGGGCCTAAATCGTGTTAGTAATACTAATCGCTAGTTAATTGGCTAGCTAATAAATGTACTGAATCAGAGCAAACATAATTAGCTATACAGCTGTTTGACATGATAATGAATTAAAATGCCAGGGAAGAGTTATTGTGACAGGGTAGGAACCAAAGTGTTGATAAGTGTTTCCTAGGGGACCCTATAATCTTTGGGTACATCGAATGTTTTCTCTTAGCTACTTCATGTAGCTTTCATATTCATGCTTCATGTATTCCTCTTTGATTCTGAAGATACTGTTGCACAAACGACATGCTGATTTAGGTCTACACCATCACTGGTGTTATGAAGCGGTATAGCTAATTATGTTTGCACTGATTCAGTACATTTATTAGCTAGCCAATTAACTAGTGATTACTATTACTAACACGATTTAGGCCCAACTTGGTAAGAAAATAAAAAACGGCTGTTTGCAGATGTAAGAAACAAACTAACAGTGTAATTATAGAACGCAAGTGGATTTATAATAAGAAGCGAAGAGAAAAACAGCATCGTTGTCATCAATATTGTTGCATGTGCTGCATTGACCATGCAGACTGAACGCAAGTGTCTCATGGTAGAGGAAAGACAAATGCGCTCCTTGAGTGAAAGGGGGCGGGGCTAGGTCTGTTGAAAGCGGCATGGAGAGAGAAAGCGGAGGGAGATGACTCAAGTAGCGAAGTAAATTATAAAAATGGACGTTAAACACAGCCTATCACATTTAACAAACCAAACACTCAAATACTGTTAAAGAAGGTAAAGTAAAAACCCAAACCGATCCATGCATCAATACCAATACCAGCCCTACTCAACCATTTATATTTTCCAGTGACGAAGACATGGATGTCTCATGGTTGGGTAGGGTATGCTAAATGGCTCAACTTTGAGTACCTCTATCTCCTAAATGTTTTGGCATTCAGGTCCAAAAGTAACTGTCTGACCACTTCCACCATGGGCAAACGTACGGAAGGTTTTGTTCAAATCTAATGGGGTGCGGTCAAAGGTATTGAAAATGAACGACCCGTAACAGATTTGGAACAGTTTATGGTTGCAATATGGGAATTGTTGCTTGACTTGATGTGACCACACTCTGCACCTGAGAGGCACTTCACATGGCTAACACGGTTCACATCAGGAAAATGGCCCGACAGCAGAAAAACAAAAATGTGCAATTTTTTTTAAATCCGAAATCCGATGCCCTAGATAAGGGTCCCTTGCTTAACCAACAAATGTTGCTGGATGTGTTCCAATGCTCTCACTCAAAACAGGTCAGAGCCTTTCCCATGGGATCCTCGTTGCATCCTGAGGCAACCTCAGAGATGCAGCACAAGTTCAACCCAATTACAGGAGAAAAGAGGCTTGTTGAGACAAACATTTTTATCAAAACACAAGTTATTGGGTGGCCGCATCAAACAAATAGGCCAGCTTCGTACTTGGACCGATTAATCTGGCTGCCACAGGGCACATTTGTACAAAGAAACCCCACAGAGGACTAAAAGTACACTAAGCCTCAAGTCTCCACTAGTAGGCCTATTTTTTCAGCATCTCCTCAGATTTCCTTCACTATGTCACATTAGCATTCTCGCTGTCATTCTCTATTCCTTCAAGGACAAAGAATGACTTACCTCAGCTTCTGAATCGTCCAACAACGGTGGCGGGATTCGATGAGCCAATCGGTACAGAGTGAACATCCAGTAGGAATCCCAAATCAGAGGACAGGACAGGATTCTGAATGGTTCTGAATTTAAGAGGTATGGGCTGAATTCTTCCTCCCAACTGACTGATTACCTGTGAGGAACAAAAGTAAAGAAAACAGAGTGAGCATTAGAGAGTGCTTGAGCATGCCAAGCATGCCACTCCACATGTATCCTTATCCTAACTCATTAAGAGGTTTTCAGTAGCCTTGTTGTAGCGGAGTCAGATTCCTCCAAGGTTGTTTATATACCAGCCCAGCAGCGGTCACTTTTACCATCGTCCTACTAAAAAGCCAGACGCCTTTAGGAACCATAGTCCAGGTAAACACTGAGCTCAGAAGTGGGAAATTCTGCCCCTGAATGGACTCCCTGTTTTGTTTTTTTCCCGTCAGTTCGGCCCTTCATGGATTGCATTAGGTCAGTTGCAAAGATGTAGGTGAATGAGTTCCTATTAGTGATGTGCGGGTTGACTCATAACCCATAATCCCTGGGGCGGACGCGTTTAGGGTCATTAAATATTGTGTTGCTGAAGGGCGGGAAGGGTGGTGGGCGGGCGGGTTGAAGAAAGAGAAACAATACCTTTTTTTTTTTAAATCGATCAATTTATAATTATTGTGTCATTTATATAGGCTACATTAAGGTTTTTCTTTCATTATTTTAGGCTATCTGGTATTAGTACATGAACCTAAAATTTAGGGCTTAACTCTACGTGCACCAAATAGCCCACACAGCGAATCGTGTGTGATATGTGTGATGATTGTGAGGCGCTATACAAATTTGACAGTCACAAGATGAGACTTCAAATACTATAGGCCTATGACACGTCATGGGAACTGTAACCTACTATTTAGATGGGTCCAATGGAAACTGAAATCTGGGCACTGACTGTAGGTTTATAACCCCTCACATAGCTTTAAAAAATAACTCCTACAGAATTAAGCATTTCTTGCAGTAAAATTATACACCAAATGTAGGTAAAACTTGGACAAGGACAGGACTGGGGAAATATGATTTCTTTCTTTCTGCATCTTGAGAGAATGCAATGCTCAAAGGTGCTGTCTTTATCATAAAAGCTGACAGTATTTCAACCACATAAAATATGCATCGAAGCCGAACTGAAATCTTATCAGAAACACCTTGGGTTGTTTTCGCAGCTTTCTTTTTCTATACAACCGGTCAACCTGATGTAATTTTGACAATTTGCACAGCAAATCTTTCCCGTTTTTTTATTGTATTTTCTCCCCAGTCCCTAAACGTCTTTGCTCCGTGAAAGATGACATAGAAAATTTTACCGATGTCAACTACTATAGATTGAAGCATTCATTCTATCGGTCTATTACATTATTCTGTTAAAAATAATAATTTTAAATCGTCTTCTAGGGAAACATATAATGACAAAAGAGAAGCTACATGCATTTAATTATAAAGAAGTTGACTAATATCCTTACCAAACTGTCCGAAATTATAAGCAAAAACAGATCTAAATCAGGCAACAACAAAAAATTCTGCAGTCTGACTGTAGCCTATAGCGCATTTCCTGTATTTGTAGGTTGGGTACGGGCCTCAGATTCCCACTTTATCACATACAGTCAGGAGGTTGCGGATGGGTTATTAGCAATTGCAGGCGGGTGCGGATGCACAAACAGCTGACCCGCAGACCACTAGTTCCTCTATTGAGAGTAGTCCCCCCAGGAGCACAGCTACATATCAGCCAAAAAGGCAGAACGTCTTCATCTTCTGAAGAGAATGAGGGGGAATTGGGGCAATCGGCAGGTCAGTGTATCTTTTGGATCAGATACATTTGTGCTGGAATCCAACCGACTATGTCTTTCCAAAGTGAACCAGATCTGTTTTATACAGCATGGGCCACTTTTCCTGGCTAAACCGCCGCTAATTAACAATACACACAAAGACAGAGGCCTATTTCCATGCACGGCCCGGGCCAAGTGAAATGCAGCTAACTGCCATCTGGTGTCAGGGGGGCAGGGCCGCCCACGTTTGAAGTTTCCAGAGGGTCTTTCAAATGTGCCGTGGCGTTTGCCTTCGCCCTGCCAAAAACACGCTGCCTCCCCCGTCGACTTCCTGATTGTGTTTAGCACAGGCTTTCAGCACAGCTGCTTGGGGAGTTTTTTTTCTCTCCCTCGAATGCAGCTCAACACAACATGCTTACTGAGCGCAAGGGGAAATCATTCTCTGAGCAGGGCACCCCAGCCAGACTCGGATATCAGGCGGTTGGCCCCAACCCACGGTTGTTAAGAGTTGAAGCCAGCCAATATGTCATGGTCTCTTTCTACAAAGAGGAAATGTTGGAAAAGGGCATTCTGAACACATTTGGGTGACACTGATAGTGTCATCATTGTTCAGGGTGGAGCCATGCTTCAGATAAGTGCCACTAGTAGGGGGTCTATACGTCAGGCCTTTGAAAATGAGCCCATTGGTTGGTATGCGATCTAAAATGGAAAGCTGCTGGGAAATTGTGGAGGCCAAAATACATCCTCTGCAATCAGAAAACACCACAGCCGGAATAACTAAAGTGGTAGAGTACAGAGAGAGATGATTAAAAGAAATTGTACTGAGGAGAAGGGTGCGGGCAGCTGAACGCTGAACGTGTAATCTCTGAACAGTAGAGCTTGGCAACCTGTGCCCCAAGACACAAACCAGAGCCTTTGAGCTCAGCTGAGATTTATCAAAACCATGCCTTTGTGTTCGGTGCTAACAGTTGAACGAACCTCAACTCTCCCCCAGTTTTAGAGGTTAAGGGGAGACACAGCAAACCTTTAGCAGGAGAAATTAGCTATTGTCATGACTTTAGGAAACCTACTTCCACTACCCCAAAATCCTTGTTTTTCCCCTTAAATCTGTTCCTGGGTCAATTTAAACCCTTTTCCAAAGAAACCATTTCTCCTGTCATGGCTTGTTACCTTGTCAGTAGGGGGTTTCTTGTTTCCCTCCTAAAGTAGCTTGCCCATCAACAAAGGATCTGTCATTGGGAATTAGCCTGGGGCAGGACGTTTCTAGTTTAACTGAATCCGGCCCTTGTTCTGGGTCCTAAGTGTGCCCATTGTGGTCCGGATCACCACAGAAAACCAAAAACGAGATTAAATCTCAAAACCCGACCACTCCTCCCTCGCTATAAGACCAAAGCATGTTTTGCTGTGGGCAGACTGGGCAGGAGGTCAGCCAAGCAGGTCCGGGGTTTAAGAGCATTTCAGATCTGTGTTGTGACCAAATTGCCTACTCATAACACTCTAGGACTAGTCAGATGTTTGCCAAAAAAGCATGTTCAACAATGGGTGGGATTACAGTCTAAAATAACAGAACAGTGAAGAATAAATTCAAGATTTCTGTGCACCAGGTTTGAAAGTCTTTGACAAACCTTTTTAATTAAATACTTGAAGATTCTGATTACAAAGCCAAATATAAAATGGCTAATTATTTAATGAACATTAAAATAAAGTTGGAACTGGTTTAGAGAATGCCAAGAGTGTGCAACGCCGTCATCAAGGCAAAGGGTGCCTACTTTAAATAATCTCAAATATATTGATATGTTTAACACTTTTTTGGTTACCACATGATTCCATATGTGTTATTTCATAGTTTTGATGTCTTCACTATTATTCTACAATGTAGAAAATAGTAAAAATAATGAAAAACTGGAATGAGTAGGTGTGTCCAAACTTTTGACTGGTACATATATATATATACAGTACCAGTCAAAAGTTTGGACACGCCTACTCATTCCATATATATATATATATTTATGTATTATTATAGCTTCTAATCATCAAATTGTTATGTATATCACTTCGCTTTGGCAACATTGACCTTGTCATTCATATTTAAAGCATATTGAATTAGAATTTAAGCGAGAGCGAGAGAGAAAAGAGAGAGAGATGCATTGCTTTGACCATGTTTGACTGAAGGACTGTGAAGTGCTTCAGGGCAAAGCAGCTTGTTTTCTACAGACACTTCTTACCCCATCCCAAAGAATTGTGATATAATGAACAGCATAGCAGCTTCATGTGAACAATCCACCTCTCTCACCACCAGTCCAATCTAATACCTGACTAGAGATATCTAGAGGCTCTTCAGATTTTCAACATGCCAACCTCCTCTCGCCTAGACAAGAGTTGACCTAGGTGTACCCTAAGATAGTGTGTGAGAGAGAGAGGGAGCGAGAGAAGCAGAGAGAGAGTGGTAGAAAAGGAGAGAGCGAGAGAGACGTCAGGGCAAATCAGCAGCTGGTCCAACGATACACCCACACAGTTGACTTATGGGCCCGACAGAGCCTCCAGACAGAAATGGGCCCCATAGGAACTAGTGTTGTCATGATACCAGATTTTTCACTAAGACCGATACCAGGTTTAGTATCACGATACTTTATACCATCACGATACAACAATGAAAAAAAGGAGGCATATTAGCCAAAGTCACAGAATGGCACTTTATCCAGACAGATAAACACAGCTACTGCTCTGTTCAATCGTTGGTCATCTTTTGAGTTCAATGTTATTCGATTTGAACATTTCCATGCCAAATCATTTTTGCCAGCTATGCATTAATGAATCAATTATACAATCATTCAATAAATATGACTTTTTACCAGTCCAATTTCAAAACTACAAATGGTAATAATTGATTTTGTATGGTGCATCTCTATTGATAAACTGGGTAAATAAAGATGTAGTCTAGGTCTATTCACAATCCAGGTGAATGCATATTATTTCAACAGGAGTGTGTGCATGCATTGTCTTGAGTTTGTTTTAGCTAAGAAGCAGAAGACAAACAATGCCTTCCATTTTACGATGTATTTTATTAGTAACTTGGGCGGTATATTGTATATACCGTATACCGGGGTATTTGGAAAAAGCCACGACATGGTTTTTCAATACCGCCAATACTATTTGAAGTAAAAAAATAAAATACAAAAATAATAATATATGTAGGTACTTCTTAAGTAAATACCTGCTGTCAACTTTTACAATGCCTTAGGAGATAAAGAACATTGCGTTCCTCATTTCAGCTGTCACATTATTATGAATCTTATGGTAGTCCCCAGTCACGTGTCACATGGTGTTTGTTTACATGCAATCAACTACGAGAGACCGGAGTCTTGTGAGTCACTCACTGTTGTGCAGCATGTGCTAGGCGATCAAATTAAAGTATGGAATTCACAGCCAGATATCTTAGAACTATTAAGTTAACTGTTTAAGATGTGTTAAATGCTGTGCATGGCGGGCAGGTAACCTAGCGAGCCAGTTACTGAAAGGTTTCTGGTTGGAATCCCAGAGCTGACCAGGTGAAAAATCTAATGATGTGCCCGTGAGCGAGGCACTTACCCATAATTGCTCTTGTAAGTCGCTATGGATAAGAGAATCTGTTAAAAAATAAATGTAAACATTTGGTTTCCTTATTTAGTAGCTAGTTAGCTATCTAGCTAAGTGGCTAGCTTCTTCAAAAATCATGCATTCACTTGGTAACAGAAGGGAATCCCCTCCAGGATCAAGAGCCTGGCTAGCTAATAATTGTTTTGAGCTTGCAGCAAACTGGGAATAGCATTGTTGAGCTACTTGTATAGTTTAGGTCAGAAACTGTACCAAAATGTTTGTAATGCGCTCGATAGCATTTAGCTAGCATTCTCTATGGGATAGTTGTCTAAAGTGGCTTCATCTCCCTGACTCCATTTTTTTTTTGATAAGTGCAGATTAAGGATGCCTAGTTAAATAAAGGTTAAATAAAAAATAAATTAAATAAAAAGGAATGAGACAAGAACAAGCCACGTTAGAGTACTGTCCATTCTGGTTCATATTAGGCCAAACCAGACTCATTTCAGTCTGCTTCAGAGTCAGACAAATATGAGCCCAGACCCACTCCGCATGCTCTTAAGCGATCAGCCTCAATAGATGTTATAGAAAAACACAGCGGGTAACAGCATATAGCGGTTTAAGGCGGTCCATCATATGCTCTCCATCTCTGCTTACCCCGCACTGTTCCATTTCTGATACATCTTTCCAAGAAACTAGTTAAAATAATTGAAGGGTGAGGGATTGGCGGAATATCATTCCCACTAATGGTGTGTTTTGTATGATAATAGCTGCACGAGCACTGCGAGAATCTGATTAGCTACTCTGACATTATCATGTTAATCTAGGCCTTAAAGAAACTGGGCCTGTTGAACATTGATTTTCATACTTGCAGGGAAATGAAAGCTCTGCTAACCCAATATCTACCCGAGTGACTCGGAACAGCCGGAGTATATGGAAAGACGAAGACATTAGTGCTAACTGTTAATTACGAACATTACTCTCCGTGAATGGAAGGATGGAGACATGATTTGGACCACCGTTTCCACTACAGCCAGGCAAAATGATAGGTTGCGTGACTGGAACCACTTTCTTAGCGGAGTGGATTTAGGTCTACTTCGACAACAAATTATTTTTCAAAGTGTATTCTGTTGCAATTCAATAGGCTAATACAATGAACAAAAATATAAAACGCAACATACAACAATTTCAAAGATTTTACTAAGTTACAGTTCATATAAGAAAATCAGTCAATTAAAAAACATTTATTAGACCCTAATCTATGGATTTCACAAAATGGGAATACAGATATGCATCTGTTGGTCACAGATACCTTAAAAAAGTAGGGGTGTGGATCAGAAAACCAGTCAGCATCTGGTGTGACCACCATTTGCGTCATGCAGTGAGACACATCTCCTTTGCATAGAGTTAAACAGGCTGTTGACCGTGGCCTGTGGAATGTTGTCCCACTCTTTAATGGCTGTGTGAAGTTGCTGGATATTGGCGGGAACTGGAACATACTGTGTCGTACAGTACACGTCAATTCAGCACATCCTAAACATGCTCAATGGGTGACATGTTTGGTGAGAATGCAGGCCATAGAAAAACTGGGACATTTTCAGCTTCCAGGAATTGTGTACTGATCCTTGCAACATGGGACCGTCATTATCATGCTGAACCATGAGGTGGTGGTGGTGGATGAATGGCACGACAATGGGCCTCAGGATTTCATCACTGTATCTCTGGGCATTAAAATTGGCATCAAAAAATGGGTTCGTTATCCATAGCTTATGCCTGCCCATACCATAACCCCACTATGGGGCACTGTTCACAACATTGACATCAGCAAACCGCTCGCCCACACAACACCCATGCTGTCTGCCATAAACATTTTTTTACTTTTTTTATTTAACCTTTATTTATCTAGACAAGTCAGTTAAGAACAAACTCATATTTACAATGACGGCCTACCCCGGCCAAACCCGGATGACGCTGGACCAATTGTGCAACGCACTATGGGACTCCCAATCACGGCCGGATGTGATACAGCCTGGAATCTAACCAGGGACTGTAGTGATGCCTATTGCACAGTGAGATGCAGTGCCATAGACCGATGCGCCACTCGGGAGTCATCTGCCTGGTACAGTTGAAACCCGGATTCATCCGTTAAGAGCACACCTCTCCAGCGTGCCAGGGGCCATCGAAGGTGAGTATTTGCACACTGAAGTCGGTTACAAGGCTGAATTGCAGTCAGGTCAAGACCCCGTTGAAGACGACGAGCACGCAGATGAGCTTCCCTGATACGGTTTCTGACAGTTTGCACAGAAATTCTTTGGTTGTGTAAACCGACATTTTCATCAGCTCTCCGGGTGGCTGGTCTCAGACAATCCCGCAGGTGAAGAAGCCGGATGTGGGCTGGCGTGGTTACACGAGGTCTGCGGTTGTGAGGCCGGTTGGACGTACTGCCAAATTCTCTAAAATGACATTGGAGGCAGCTTATGGTAGAGAAATTAACATAAAATTCTCTGGCAACAGCTCGGGTGGACATTCCTACAGTCAGCATGTCAATTGCACACGCCCTCAAAACTTGAGACATCTGTGGCATTGTGTTGTTTGACAAAACTGCACATTTTAGAGTTGCCTTTTATTGTCCCCAGCACAAGATGCACCTCTGCAATGACCATGCTGTTTAATCAGCTTCTTGATATCCCACACCAGTCAGGTGGATGGATTATCTTGGTAAAGGAGAAATGCTCACTAACAGGGATGTAAACAAATTTGTGCACAAAATTTGAGAGAAATAAGCTTTTAGTGCATATGGAAAATGTCTGTGATGTTTCATGATCTCAAATAAAAGATGGGATCAAGACTTTACATGTTGAGTTTATATTTTTATATTTTCCATCAAGACCTTTTGACGTAAACAAATGAAACGTGACAATGGCAGATGTGGCTAAACCCCACATTGTAACTCCCATACCTACCTTGACACTTCAAAGGGCAGTCACCTAACGAGTAAAGTCGTTATTTTTATCTCTTATTCTTATCTGTATTTTTTTTACTGCATTGTTGAGTAGGGGCTCGTAAGTAAACATTTCACTGTAAGGTCTACACCTGTTGTATTCGGCGCATGTGCATGTGACTAATAAAATTTGATTTGATTTAAAGTTTGATTGCCTGTTGCATTTCCCTATTCCCAAGGGTAGTTTGTTTTTATGGCCTTTTACTGCCCCTTGTGATGTGGGTGTGAGGTATTTCTCCTTGTTCAAATGATTTCCTGGATGCACCCTAAGTACAATTTTAAAGACGAGCAATTTTATTAAAGGTGCCACATGCAAAGACATGCAAAGACTTTTGGTCAGAGGGCAACATTTTAGTAAAAGGTGAGAGTTTATTCTGGATGCACCGTTTTAGGAAGGACAAAAACAAACAAAGTGAATCACACACACACACTTAAAACGGCTCAATATAGCTCCAGCCAGATAAAATGCACTATTGCTCTTTGAGACCTACAAGCTGCTTCAGGTTTAAGAGAGGCAATTATGTTTACAATCCTTATAATCCAGAGTTAGCAACATAGCAAGTTATCTTCCTCCATCAGCGCTCTCCCTCTTAGGAGGCGAGGTTTGGGTACAGGCAGTGCTTCAACCTCATTGCAACCTCTCTGCACCCCCTGACCCTCTGTCCCCTTCACACACTCCCAGGTTTAAACATAACCCCTTTTCCAAACCTAAGCCCGAACACCAGTCAAACCCCTCTCTCCGCATAAACCAAGTCCTAAGACACAAACCAGATGTTTGGTTCTGGTCCAGCATGAGTTAGAGAGAGAAAGGGTGGAGGATGAGCGAGAGCGAAGAGAGAGAGCGAGAAGAGGACATGGAACACTCCATCTTTGTCACCTGCTTCCTGTCCTCCTTCCAGTCGCCACGCTGTCAACTGCCGTTCCATCTCTTACTGGTGACGCCATTGTTGGCCAAAGCCAGATAGACTGAATGTGGATCAGTGAATTAAACATCTAAGCTAGGTCCTGGTGTAAACTATTTGTACACAAGAGGTAATTGAGGACTTTAAGAATAATGGGAGTCATGTGCAACACATGCTGGTAGGGATTAAGGAGATAGGGGAGCAATGAATGAATATGAAACTCACTGAACAGCTCTGAAGTGCAGAAATCCAATCTCTGGCTCCTTCCATTTTTTGCCTCATTTCATCTCTCAACCTGATTACAGAATATATTTTTTTAATGGCATCAGCTGGCAATTTAACCACACCAAATCATCTGGTGTGTGTATTCTGACAAAGTCAAATTTCTCTGTTGTCTAACCGCGCTACTGTAATTATTGTTCCATTAATTGCCATAGAGAGGCCTTGGAACACTTACAGAGACCATCTTTTCCACTAAGCTCCATGTGTTGCAAAAAGGCGTTGTTTCTGCAACGTTTCAAGTGCTTGGAAGAGACAGCTTGCAGCTGTACATTTTGGAGAGCTCTTTCTTCTCCTTTTTTGGACTTTTCTCAATCCTCATCAGACTGGGACAAAGTTAAAGATCTTGAGCGTCCGTGGCCTCTCAATCTTTCCTCAGTGCGGCTCCTCCCCTCCCCCGCTCCCTCCCTCCCTCCCTCTCTCTCACTTTCTCTCTCTTCCTTCCCCTTGCTTGTTAACTCTCTTTCCTCCTCCTCCTCCTCCTCCTCCCCTCTTTCGGAACACTAAGGAATTCTGCAGGATTAAAAAAAAAATGTTTTATTCCCCCTCACGCCTCTTCACCCCACTTTGCTTGCTTCTACTTTCACATTCCTGGAACGCTTGTGCTAAGGAGTTTTGAATGTTGTGTTTGTCAGCACCTGCACTTCGACTTCAAACAAGCAAGTGAGCAAACAAGCAATGAGGCAACAAAAAAACAGAGTAGGAGCAAGAAAGAGGAAAAAAAAGAGGGCACGAAAGAAGCAAGAAGTTGATAAAAACTGGCAAGCCTGCATCTGCAAAACTCCCCCTACAGAATAGGCCTTCCTCCATGCAATGACTTGTGTTATCTCCACGTCTCACCAATAAAGCTCATAAAACAGTCTCTGTGCTGCATATCAGCAGACACCATCAACCGTAAAACTGATTTAGCTACCCCCGATCTCCCTTTGAAGCAGGCCAGTCGCAGAAAGGACTCTTCAGCCATTTTATTTGCCAACAGCTAATCAATGAAGCAGGAAAGAGATACACAATCATTAAGTGAATAAGAGTAGAGATCATTTGGCACAAGCACCCCCAAGCCCCTTTGAACCTTATTTATAATTTAAACCTGTCCCCGGCTTTAAAAGTCGGCCGGTTTTTAAAAGGAGCAAAGCAAATAAGCTGGTATTTAAAAAATAAATTAAAAAATACATATTTAACCTTTATTTAACTAGGCAAGTCAGTTAATAAACAAATTATTTTTTACAATGATGGCCTACCTTGTATGGAGGGGATGTGTTGACAATTAACCCTTTGACGTGTACCATCACATATTTGTGGTCATTGTTGAGTAGTCCCTGCAGCGTACCATCGCAAATATGTGATTCGAACAGTAGAAACAGAACGTAAAGTGCATTCAGAAAGTATTCAGACCCCTTGACTTTTTCCACATTTTGTTATGTTACATCCTTCTTCTAAAATGGATTAAATATCAATCTACACACAATATCCCATAATGACAAAGCGAAAACAGGTTTTTAGAAATACGTTATTTACATAATATTCAGACCCTTTGCTATGAGACTCAAAATTGAGCTTGGGTGAATCCTGTTTCCATTGATCATCCTTGAGATGTTTCTACAACTTGATTGGAGTAAATTGATTGGACATGATTTGGAAAGGCACACGCATGTCTATATAAGGGCTCACAGTTGACAGTGCATGTCAGAGCAAATACCGAGCCATGAAGTTGAAGGAATTATCTGTAGAACTCAGACAGGATTGTGTCGAGGCACAGATCTGGGGAAGGCTACCAAAAAATGTCTGCAGCATTGAAGGTCCCCAAGAACTTAGTGGCCTCCATCATTCTTAAACGGAAGAAGGTTGGAAGCACCAAGATTCTTCCTAGAGCTGTCCGCCCGGCCAAACTGAGCAATCGGGGGAGAAGGGCTTGGTCAGGGAGGTGACCAAGGACCTGATCTGAGCTCTGAAAGAGCTCCAGACTTCCTCTGTGGAGATGGGAGAACCTTCCAGAAGGACAGCCATCTCTGCAGCACTTCGTCAAATCAGGCCTTTATGGTAGAGTGGCCAGGCGGAAGCCACTCCTCTGTAAAAAGGCACATAACAGCCCACTTGGAGTTTGCCAAAAGGCACCTAAAGGACTCAGACCAGGAGAAACAAGATTATTGGTCTGATGAAACCAAGACTGAACTCTTTGGCCTGAATGCCAAGCCTCACATCTGGAGGAAACCTCGCACCATTCCTATGGTGAAGCATGGTGGTGGCATACTGGGAGACTAGTCAGGATTGAGCTAAAGATGAAAGGAGCAAAGTACAGACAGATCGTTGATGAAAACCTGCTTCAGAGCGTACAGGACCTCAGACTGGGGTGAAGGTTCACCTTCCAACAGGTCAACGACCCTTAGCACACAGCAAAGACAACACTGGAGTGACTTCGGGAGTAGTCTCTGAATGCCCAGCCAGAGCCCGGACTTGCTGTGCAGTGACACTCCCCATCCAACCTGACAGAGCTTGAGGGGATCTGCAGAGAAGAATGGGAGAAACTCCCCAAATACAGGTGTGCCAAACTTTTAACGTCATACCCAAGAAGACTTGAGGCTGTAAACGCTGCCAAAGGTGCTTCAACAAAGTACTGAGTAAAGGGTCTGAATACTTATGTAAATGTGATATTTCTAAAAACCTGTTTTGCTTTGTCATTATGGGGTATTGTGTGTACATTGATGAGGGGGAAGACTATTTAATCCATTTTACAATAAGGCTGGAACATAACAAAATGTGGAAAAAGTCAAGGGTTCTGAATACTTCCCGAATGCACTGTATGATGCAACAAACAGCATTGTTGTCTGAAAAGCATCTAAACAATGTTTTGTACTGATGGGAAATGTCTTCACAACTTTATTCCACAATCTCACCTTTTATTGTAAAAGATAAATGCAAACGTCATCATCTAAGCATCACACGGAACATCCACAGCCAAACTAATTTCATAAACCAGTCTAAATAACAGGCTGCGCCGACAAAAAAAACATTGGCGACCTAACAGCTAGACTTGTTTACAATGTACCACAGCTCTTATGAGCTCAAGGGAGAAATTTAATATTGTTTAGAAAATAAGTGTGTGTCAGCTAAGCTAACAGCAGCTAAATGCTTTATGATGGCAGCCATGTTTGTTAATGCAAGCAAAAACTCCCTAAACCCAGAATGTTTATTTGTATCTTATAGTGAATGGCAAAGTCAAAGTTGGTTGCGCCTATTGCCCAGAAAATAGTTAGTTTGGCCACTTTTCACCATATTACAAATCTTCAATGTACTTGTTACAGTGTATACCAGAACCAGAGCACATGACTTGACAAGTCGTTTACAGTTGGACAAATCACAAAGCAAATAAACTGTTGTCACCTCACAGATCATCACCCCAAATACAAGCCTATTGCCTAGTCTAACCGTAGAGTGAAAGCTAAACAGGGTTGCCAGATTTGGGTGAAACAATTTTAAGGGGGTTTGTTGGGGATTTCAAGTCCATAGGGGGTAGAAATGGGGGAAGTTATCATGGGGGTATATGATGCAGTAAATATTAATATGACGGGGGATTTATCAATAAATGGGTGGCAAACACAGGAGAAGTTTATTAGTTAAATAAAAATAAAACACCTGGAAAGGGGTGTCTAAACTGGCAACCCTGAGTAACGATAGTTACATTCTAAGTCAGTCGGGTGAACCATCCCCTTTACCTAATTTTGTTATAACATCTTTGGTCTGACAGACGACAACCAGAATGCATTGTATGATGTCAACAAACATGGCGCCACAAATAGCTGCCATTTTGCTTAGCATTGGCTCATCATGAGTCAGTACAACCTTCCAAAAAGTATTTTACACACATCATATCTGTCCATTACAATCTATGCAAGAATCAGAATGCATGACTCGTCAGCAGTACTTGAAAACATGTGACTGAAACAGTAACTACAGTATGCTCCATACATACTTACGGTGTGCTACAGTCAAAACAACAACACGATATACAGAAACTATAATGATAACATAATAAGGTACTTACTTTGATAGGAACACACTAGTGTCCAAAGTTATTATTAGCAAGGAAAACAACAAGAAGGCATCAGCCGGAAAATGTGCCAGGGGTAAAAAGTTTGTGCAAGTTATGTTCTGACTGGAGATGCCCAAATGTCTGCGTACTTGATCTGGGGAAACACTTGGGAAGTGCTTGGGCTCTCGTCGAAGACAGCTCAGTGAAGCCTCAAACATAAATTGTCCGCAATAGTTAAATAGGCTACTTCTGTGAGAATTAATGAGGCGGAACACACCTCAAACTGTTGTTCAAAAATAAAACTTGTTAGAAAATAATTTGAAACTGACAAGTTGTAACATAGCCTATAGATCATTTTGCAGGCAGCATACCTTGGTTTTGGAACAGTGAGTGCATTCTTAACATCAAGCGCATAAAAAAATACTCACGCTGGGGCGACCGTTAGAGATATTTGAAACTCACACGTGAAAAGGTTAATTAAGTCATTTGGGGAGAGTATGCTGGGTTTGTGGATCGCGACATTAGGTCAAAGCTAGCTAGTGAGTGGCAAACTGTGAAAGGAGCCTTCCGATAGATTTGCAGAAATGTTTTCATCGCATGCAGCAGGGAGGATCATGGGGAGTCTACACAGGCATGCGGAGATTACCGCTGAGCTACAACACTAGGCGTCAACCGAAATCCCCCGACGATGACGACGGAGCAGCATTTCACAGATCCTTAATTTCTACAGGAGGCAATTGCTTCATGGTATTTATATACTCTGACATGACTTTACACTGAGCAGAGACCCGTTGCTGCCGAATTGGACAAACTATCATCTCTTACCAAATGCAGGCCTATAGCAATGCTAAAAGCAAAACACTATAAAGACCTGGCTTTATGTTCCTCCCAGGTAATGCAATAAAAATAGTGTTATGAATCTGTGTGGATAGAACCAATAACAGGGCAATAGAATAGAGTGGAAGAAATTAGGAAATTGTGGGATAAATTTGGAGATAGATTGAAAAGCTGGTGGGACAAGAGAAGAAGAGGAGAGATAAAAGTTTATGGTGTGAGAAGAGGTAGGGCTGTCAGTCAATAAATAATATAATAATACTCGTTGGAAAGGTTTTCATCTTCAGCTCACAATCTGTGGATAATATACGATTAGAAAGGTTCAAACATCACAGCACAAATTGAAAAATATATGGCACATGGAACCCAAACGAGGGTGGTCTATGGTGATAGGTGGGATGGTCTGACAGTGGCTGAGGGTTGGGATTAAAGAGCTTATGTTTGGTGATATTTGTTATGTGACTGCTTTATATAAAAGTACCATGTATGTAAAATCAAGTCGGAAATTTACATACACTTAGGTTGGAGTCATTAAAACTCATTTTTCAACCCCTCCACAAATTTATTGTTAACTTCTTTCAGCTAGGGGGCAGAATTTTTATGTTTGGAAAAATAACGTTCCCAAGGTAAACTGACTATTTCTCAGGCTCAGATATTAGAATATGCATATAATTGACATATTAGGATAGAAAACACTCTAAAGTATCCAAAACTGTCAAAATATTGTCTGTGTGTATAACAGAACTGATTTTGCAGGCGAAAACCTGAGGAACTTTAGGCTTTAGACATAGTTTCAAGCTTTTATTTTGAAAAATGAGCGAGATTTATCAAAACGCGTCAGGTGTCCTTTGATTAGTTCCTGCGCAGGAGAGATGTGGCTCGACATTTTCTTTCTCTGTAGTATTGAACAGTTTTCCATCCGGTTGAAATATGATTGATTATGTATGTTAAAAACAACCTGAGGGTTGATTATAAAAAACCTTTGACATGTCTCCACGAACATTATGAATACTTTTTGGAATTTTCGTCTGCCCTTCAGTACCAGAACGAGCTTGTGGTTTTCTGAACATAACGCGCAAACCAAATGGCGGTTTTTGGTTATAAAACTAATCTTTATCGAACAAAAAGAACATTTATTGTGTAACTGGGAGTCTCGTGAGTGCAAACATCCAAACATTATCAAAGGTAAGCGATTCATTTTATTGCTTTTCTGACTTTCGTGACCAAGCTAATTTAAGGCTAGCTGATCTAGCAGTGATTGATACACTCACAAACGCTTGGATTGCTTTCGCTGTAAAACATATTTTCAAAATCACGATAGGTGGATTAACAACAAGCTAAGCTGTGTTTTGGTATATTTCACTTGTGATTCCATGATTATAAATATTTATAGTATTATTTTTGAATTTGGCGCTCTGTAATTCAGCGGTTGTTTACGAAAATGATCCCGTAAAAGGGATCCGTGCGGCAAGAAGTTAACAAACTATAGTTTTGGCAAGTCGAATAGGACATCTACTTTGTGCATGACAAGTAATTTTTCCAACAATTGTTTACAGACAAATTATTTCACTGTATCCCAATGGGTCAGAAGTTTACATACACTAAGTTGACTGTGCCTTTAAACAGCTTGGAAAATTCCAGAAAATTATGACATGGCTTTAGAAGCTTCTCATAGGCTAATTGACCTTATTTGAGTCAATTGGAGGTGTACCTGTGGATGCATTTCATAGGCTAATTGACATTATTTAAGTCAATTGGAGGTGTACCTGTGGATGCAAGGCCTACCTTCAAACTCAGTGCCTCTTGGCTAGACATCATGGGAAAATCAAAAGAAATCAGCCAAAAAATTGTAGACCTGCACAACATCTGAAGGTACCACGTTCATCTGTACAAACAATAGTACGCAAGTATAAACACCATGGGACCACGCAGCCGTCATACCGCTCAGGAAGGAAGTGCGTTCTGTCTCCTAGAGATGAACGTACTTTGTTGCGAAAAGTGCAAGTCAATCCCAGAACAACAGCAAAGGACCTTGTGAAGATGCTGGAGTAAACCGGTACAAAAGTATCTATATCCACAGTAAAACAAGTCCTGACATAACCTGAAAGGCCGCTCAGCAAGGAAGAAGCCACTGCTCCAAAACCACCATAAAAAAGCCAGAATACGGTTTGCAACTGCACATGGGGACAAAGATCGTACTTTTTGGAGAAATGTCCTCTGGTCTGATGAAACAAAAATATAACTGTTTGGCCATAATGACCATCGTTACATTTGGAGGAAAAAGGGGGATGCTTGCAAGCCGAAGAACACCATCCCAACTGTGAAGCCCGTGGGTGGCATCATCATGTTGTTTTTTGCTACATATACATACATTTTACATACATGGTACTTTTTTTCATACATGGTGTACTTCACAAAATAGATGGCATCATGAGGCAGGAAAATTATGTGGATATATTGAAGCAACATCTCAAGACATCAGTCAGGAAGTTAAAGCTTTGTCGCAAATGGGTCTTCCAAATGGACAATGACCCCAAGCATACTTCCAAAGTTGTGGCACAATGGCTTAAGGACAACAAAGTTCAGGTATTGGAGTGAACATCACAAAGCCCTGACCACAATTCTATAGAAAATGTGTGCAGAACTGAAAAAGTGTGTGCGAGCAAGGAGGCCAACAAACCTGACTCAGTTACACCTGCTCTGTCAGGAGGAATGGGACAGAATTCACCCAACTTATTGTGGGAAGCTTGTGGAGGCTACCCGAAACGTTTGACCCAAGTTAAACAATTTAAAAGGCAATGCTACCAAATACTAATTGAGTGTATGTAAACTTCTGACCCAATGGGAATGTGATGAAAGAAACAAAAGTTGAAATAAATCATTCTCTACTATTATTCTGACATTTCACATTCTTAAAATAAAGTGGTGATCCTAACTTACGTAAGACAGGGAATTTTTACTAAGATTAAATGTCAGGAATTGTGAAAAACACACTAAATGTATTTGGCTAAGGTGTATGTAAACTTCCGACTTCAACTGTATGTTCCAACAGGACAATGACCCCAAGCATACAGCCAAAGCAATGCTGGAATGGCTTTAGAACAAGAATGTGAAATCTCTTGAGTGGCCCAGTCAAAGCCCATACTTGAATCCCATTTCAAATCTGTGGAAAGACTTGAAGATTGCTGTTCACCACCACTACCCATGAAATGTAAGAGCTTGAGAAAATCCCCAAATCCAGATGTGCAAAGCTGAAACAAACATACCCAAGACAACCCAAGAGAACTCAAAGCTGCAAATCGCCACCAAAGGTGCTTCTACAAAGTATTGACTCGGGTGTGAATACTTATGTAAATTAGATCTGCAATTCTTCTAAAATAAAATTGACTAAAAACATTTTTTCACTTTGTCATTATGGGGTAATGTGTGTAGATGGGTAAGAAAACATCTATTTAATCCATTTTGAATTCAGGCTGTAACACAACAAAATGTGGAGTAAGTCAAGGCGTATGAATGCACTGTTACTGTATCGATTTACCCCCATCTTTAGAGAAAAGAGGGAAAGGAGACAAAGAGAGGAGAAAACATGAAGTAAGATAAGAACGAGGAGCAGATACTAGAGGCACTTGAAGGGGAAAGCTATTTCAGCACTCATTACCTCTGGGGGCATTAGGAGCGATGGACCTTTGAGGACCTCTCTACCGGCGACACAATTCAGCAGCCAAAATCTGGAAAAGAGACAGCCAGGAAATAAAAATCACACCCTCGACAAAACAACCCATTTCTCAGGGTGCTTCTGCGTCTGCAGGCCCATCAGTGAACGGGACACAATCTTTGGATGAAATGGAAAAAAGCTACGATGGCGGGGTCATTTTTAGGCATCACGGGCTGGCGAGCAGAACCCAACTCGGCTGGTGAATGGAGAGGCTACTAATGACAAACAGAGGAAGTGGGACTTTTACAGATCCTCTGGAGCTACAGAGTGGAGCAACATACTAGGCGTAACAGATTGATCCAGATACTAGGCCAAAAAGACCCGTGTGCACAAAGCAACTGTACATCAGGCGGAATGACAATCACACAGGCCTATGCTCACTTCTTAGTGACCACACTATAATAGTTGTGGCTGCTTCGCGTGATGTATTGTTGTCTCTACCTTCTTGCAGTTGTCTGTGCCCAATAATGTTTGTACCATGTTTTGTGCTGCTACCATGTTGTGCTGCTGCCATGTTGTCTTGCTACCAAGTTGTTGTCATGTTGTGTTGCTGCCATGCTATGTTGTTGCCATTTTGCCTTCTGGTAGGTCGTCATTGTAAATAAGAATTTGTTCTTAACTGACTTGCCTAGTAAAAAAAAAATATATATATATATATATATATATATACACACACACACACACACACACATACACTAGCTACTCATCCAAGCTACACACGCCATAAATCGAATACAACACAAGCATTGTTATATCTTTCACCCTCACACACAAATACATAGACTCACAGAACACATACACACAATCTCACCAGAAGCGTCCTCAGCTTCCCACTCTGAGAACATCCCACATCCTGCTCTGCTAATTTACTCATCTCAAATCGGCAACCGCCATGTTTACAACGCAACTGGCTAGATCCAGTTCCCCTGTCATGGTGCTACGGCTCTCCAGCCGTAACCTCACCACTCCCACTGTGTCACCCACAGTCACAGCAGAGGGACGGGGAGAGGGCACTGCACTCAGAGGGGTGGTTTCACATCCAAGCTGAGATAAGCCTGTTTAAGTTGTGTGTTGGAAATTCAGGCAGGCAGATACAACTGTGCATGTTAATGCTTTTATAACCACGCAGACAAAACACTGTAGAGGTTCCATGCTGATTAGGCCTAGACTTTGTGTACGTGCAAACACATTCAATGCAGTACTGATGTTTTTCAAACTTTGTCGGAGCCATGTTTAAACATTAGCGAAGACAGAATATGGCATGATCCGTGTGCTGAAATACAGCCACATACGCAACACCGATTTCCAGCTACATTAAATTATCTGTCAACAAAAGCCCACTAAATAGATGCAAACATTACACACAAGCAGAGGTATAATAGCTCGAGCCATCTGGAAACCTATTAATTGCCAGCGAGATAGAGATGTTGAAATTAATGAAGCCACACGCTAAAGAGACAACTCTCACTAAGGGGGAAAGGGATTGACGTAACACCAACTACAGACAACTCTCACGTACTCTCTCTTTTTATTTTTTACCCCTTTTTCTCCACAATTTAGTGATATCCAATTTGTAGTTACAGTCTTGTCCCGTCGCTGCAACTCCTGTACGGACTCGGGAGAAGCGAAGGTCGAGAGCCATGCGTCCTCCGAAACACGGCCTTGCCAAGGCGAACTGCTTCTTGACACACTGCTCACTTAACCCGGAAGCCAGCCGCAACAATGTGTCTGAGGAAACACCGTACAACTGGCAACCAAAGTCAGATACAGTAGCAGGTGCCCGGCCCACCACAAGGAGTCTCTAGAGCGAGATGGGACAAGGATATCACAGCAGGCCAAACACTCCCCTAACCCGTGCGACGCTGGGCCAAATTGTGCGCCGCCTCATGGGTCTACCAGTCACAGCCTTAGACCATTGAGCCACGAGAGAGGCCTTGAATTCTCTTAAGTGAGGTAAAATCTTTGAGGCCCATTTTCCTTTATAAAAAAAAAAAAAGAAGAGATGTGTTTCGATGACGCAACGACACTGAGGGTTTTGTTGTGGCGCCAGTTAACGACACCCTTGAGGTTGCGAACCCAAACTCCTAATTACCAGTTAGCCAATTAAGGCTGTCGCCAAAACCTAGAGCGCGTGCCAGAAAACTGGCTTCAGTTCAGTCAGATCAGCTGTTTACTGATTCACTGATCTACAAATCAACTGCCTGAGCACCCGAGGTCTACCGTGATGGTGCTGAGGTGTAGGGTAGAGACCTGGTAAGGGAGAGATTTGTGGTAGGCCCACCTACATGCTGTGGCAGTGATGGAGGGATCTTAGTAGAGCAAGGCCACCTATTCACAGCATCAGTAACTTCATCAGTCATGCAGCAGGTGACACGCACACAGTGAATACATATGCACACACATGCATGCCAAAAATGAAACTGTGCTTTCATTGACACGCGCACACACACACACAGTGCATATTATAGGGGGCCTAAACCCCCTGAGTCTAAATGCAACAAAAGTCCATCTTTGGGGGGTCTCTAAATAATGCAATTTACTGTGACAGTGGTAAATATAAAAATAAAAGCTTATTCCTAAATTAACAAACACCCCCACAACTCTGACATGGTTTAAAAAAATACATTTCCCATGTGGCTGCACTTGTCATTCTGGGACAGTCCCGTATTTCAGCCCCTTTTCAGGTTTCTCAACGTTACTCTTTACAAAAACATATCAACTAATTCGGGCTACATGAGTGTAGGTCTAATGAAAATCGCAGAATGTCACTTGACTTGGTGTTTTGTAACCAATGTCTCTTTCTAGTCATCAAATGGGCGTGTGCCCAGTACACTGTTCGGATGCTGGAAGTATTTTGGAGTGGACGAATTTGTGCAGGTGGTGATTTGTTTGACAATCAGATGAAAACATCATGACTGGTTGTGTTCATGCCACATGTTTACCATTTAATGACATGCCTTTCCTATTAGGCCCAAATAGGATGGTCCCATGAAAAATATTAAGTCCCCCCCCCCCCCCCCCCCCCCCCGGGATGTCACTGTATAATTCACACACAAACACAGCACAGGCTGCTGGCTCCAACACAGCATCCTGCAGAGGTGAGATATGATGGCTGAGGAGAGATATGATGGCTGAGGAGAGATATGATGGCTAAATTTAGGTGAGATATGATGGCTAAGCATGGGGTTGACACATGATTGCGCTCTCCTCCAGAGAATGGGCAGTGTGGTCCATTACAGTAGCCTGAGTGCATTGAAGCTAGAAGATCTTATACAATTTTAACAGTGCATAAATGTTTCAGATAGCTCTGTCCGAAGAAAACATTTCTCTTCTACTTCAGGTTGCCAACTGCAGAATTCTGTGTAAGTGAGCATTCATTTAGTAGCCTGCTGTCTACTTCATTTACACTGAACTTTGTTGAGCTTGTAATAAGTCTTTCCATGTTACAATTGCATAATATATCTATGTAGGCCTATGCTCAAATACAAAAGACAGAGGATTTGAAGCATTGGCATAATAGCATGAAGACAAAAGATGCTAAAAATATTTGAGGGAAAGACAATGCGCAAGTCAATTAACCACCTGAAGAGAGCAAGCAAATTCGATTATATTGCCCCTTATCTGCCAAAACAATTGTCATACAATCTGTTACGCGTGAAGGCATTGTTTGAATACATGCATAAAAACGTGCTAATTTGGACTGTGTTTTCGCAGGCAATTGCAGATGGCCAGACGTTACGGAGTACTAAACCGCTAAATCCGGTATTTTGATTGTGAACCAGCACCGTGAGGGAAACGGATTAGGACAAAAGGCGAGTCCCGCGGCAGAGATTTCAGGGGAAATAATAGGCGGATGGCAACCGGGGGTTCAGCAGAAAATCTTTCCTATGGTTGTCATATGTAATAACATTATTGTTACCACCCGTCTGTGTGTTTAAACATGATTTTTATTTAAAAAAAATTCAAGTTAGGTTTTTTTTAACTGGTAGGCGTATGACTAGATTATATACATATATATATATACAAAAAACATGATCGTTTTTTAAAGATACAACTACAACATCATTTACATAACCTGCACAAAGCATTTCATAACTAATATGATCGACTTTGAAAGCCTCAAAATAAGGAATGGTTGTTGGCTACAATTCACTAAAACGATAGGTAAGCTTTGAAAGCCTCAATATAAGGAATTATTATTGTCTACAATTCACTAAAATGATAGGTAGGCCTATACGTCACTTCAAGTTGACGACTTTATAGGCTAAGCAACATTACACAGCTGATGCTTTCGATATTGTGTCAATTCTATTTATCGTGCACTGACAAGCCTGTGAAGTTGGCCCCATCGATATTCATTGATGACTTGGGGTAGAATGATGCGACGAACCCTTATGGGCAACTATGACCATGATCCCGCACCCTTTAAAGTAGCTGGAGAAATAATTTGACATAAATTATAATCACAAACTTCAATAGTGACCATCAATCTGGCAAGTTATCAAGTGCCCTAGAAAAATATCTATATACAACCTGGAAAATACTAACCTAATAAAATAGGCTACCATGTAGCATAAAAATAAAGGATGCAAGCTACAAAACGATCACTAGAATAAATGCAATGTTTTTCTCATTCAAGTGTTTAATTTGCCACCTTGTGTGACAGCTCTTTAATTGAGATCTCAGACCTGTCAAACCAGAAAGTCGCAGTCATGCCAAAGTCGTGGGATGAAGGTTTTCGACATTTAGTTCGTAAATTCAGTTCAGTGGGTTTGCAAAGACCGAGAACCCAGAACATACAACATAATGGTCCGCATGAGGACCGACTTTCAAACATTTGAACCAAACCAAATGTACACAGGGAGCAAATGCAGATTGTAGGCAACATATACCGCACAGGGGCGACAACACGGAATTTACCTTGTCTCCAAAATTAATTCCTCGAGATATTTCCGAGGGAAATAGTCCAAAATTCAGCAAGTGTATTGACGAAGAGGTAACAGTATGAAAATAATCACTATTTCAATCCTTGAACGTCGTAATTCCCAGGACGCACGCTGTTGAGTTTGCATTGACTATACACTGAAGCAGGCGGAGATCTACCCAGGCGCGCGACTGTCGTCTCGTTCAGGACCCACCCTCCTCGTTTGCATGAAAGACCCTTACGGCCAATTAAGGGTCGCAGCACGGTAGACTACGCAGCTGGCACCTCCCACACCGTTCAAACCATGGCCCAGACTTCAGACCCCAGTCCAGACTGTAAACATTAAATGGTTCTCAGAATCTCAGAATGGTTTTCCCATTTCTTTTTAACACTGTTTCGAATTATCTCTCTCTCTCTCTATCTCTCTCTCTCTGTGTATGTGTATGTGTATGTGTATGTGTATGTGTGTGTGTGTGTGTGTGTGTGTGCGCGCGCGCGTGCGTGAAATCAACAATAGGGTAAATAATTAACTCGAACATGAAGCATCTTATTATGATAAGCATGAACTATGATATACCATGTCATCTTATTATGATATGATAAGAATAAGGATAGTTGCAAGCAAGTAGGAATAACCAGCAACAATATTAGGTAAAAGAAAAATGTCTAATTGTGCATTGCATAGTGTTTGACATGGCTTCCTCGCTTCTCTTTTGATCAAATGCAAATCCAGTCTACTTTGACCGTAACACATTCTCTCCCTATGCCATTAATATATGTGAGGCCTTGCACAGTCTCACTTGGAGGGTTATTATCAAACACTTAGGCACACACCTTGAGAACTAAGTCATTAAGTGGTATTATTCATTTTAAACTATAGTCCCAAACCTTGTTTTGCCAGCAATCAAAGCATTTAGAGCCCACCGCTCAACTCCAAATTCAATCTCAGGGATCAATGTCCCAATGTCCCTGGCTGATTTTCCTGACTCCTTCATTTTTCATTTCCCAACAACCTCTGGTGAAACAGCAAGAAATGACGTGCCCTTTAGCCCCATGCTGAACCCACTTTGTGTCATTCAAAGTCAGACGATAATTTCAACAAAAGTGAATCATTCAAATGACATTGTGTTTTCTCCAGAGTAATTACATGGAAAGACACGGCGGGTTTATCCAGAGTGAGACAAAATACCTCTGTTTTTTTTTTTTTTTACCAGAGCCACACTATGTAGAAAAAAAAATAATGATAGGCCTATTTATTATGAGAAATGTTGTATCCTGGGAAATATTGGTTTATTTGTCGAAGTCAAAGCTACTGTTAAATGATTATACCGTAGTCTTATGATGTTGATTTCCCCTTCCTCTCTCCATGGTGCTGTCTATTCATAAAAAGGTAATGTTGTTATGTGGACCACGATGCAGTGTTTGTACTGCTTTGTTAACCCAAGCATGTAGGATCAGCGTCCATTTCATAATTGAGTTATCCAGACTGATGGACATGTTTGTGAATGTAAATTTAACACAAGTGCCAATAAGGTAGGAGAGCCATTTGCAGGCGCCGCTAATGGTATCAGTGACAGGAGAGAGATGACTGTGTTTTGTCAAAGCCACCAGACCATAAACTATCAGCAGCAGCCGGAGAGGGGGGTGGGGGGGGGGGGGGTGGGGGGGGGGGTGGGGGGGGGGGGGGGGGGGGGGGAAGAGAGAGAGAGAGAGAGAGAAAGAGTAAATATCTATGTGATGATCTGAATGCACTCTGAAAATGACAAACTGAAACCTTGTAGTGTCCATTGGCATTTACAAATTGCCTGTATTTTAACAATGAAAGTGAGATAATTGGATAGCCTATTTATACGAAAACTATGTCATATGAGGGAAGCTATTACCAGGGTTAGAATTGCAGACTTGCCTGGGGGAGCCGATGGACACTCCTACAACAAATCAGGACATTCCAATAAGCAAAAGAATATTAAATACATCCTCATATTCTAATAAGCATTATAAACTGGGTGGTTCGAGCCCTGAATGCTGATTGGCTGACAGCCGTGGTATATCAGACCGTATACCATGAGTATGACAAAACATTTATTTTTACTGTTCTGATTACATTGGTAACCAGTTTATAATAGCAATAAGGCACCTCGGGGGGTTGTGGTATATGGCCAATATACCACGGTTAAGGGCTGTATCCAGGCACACTGCATTGCGTCGTGCATAAGAACAGCCCGTAGCCGTGGTATATTGACCATATACCACACCCCTTCATGCCTTATTGCTTAATTAGAGCACCTCAAGAGTCAATGATACATCAACACATTGGTTAATGGTTAGTGCCACTGAGGTGGTTCGGTGAACTATGCTCATGTGATGATGAGTAACCTTGCTTGACGAGAAGACGTGTGTTAGCTCCCTGAGCTAAATCCTTTGCTTTAGTTCAGCATGCTAACACAGTCTAGGGGTGCATTGGCCACATTAGCCCACATTATATCATGAATGTTGATTCAGTAAGTAAATGAAATGCTCTCAACATTCATTGAGTGCATTCTGTTCTGCTCCAAGTGGGGCTCAACCAGCTGCACAACAATGCACACTACTCAAAGCCAACTGTCTAAGCCAACAGTGTAAGAGACTATTCTGTCACTCCATGAATGACAGTTGGCTTTAGGTCTCAGGGAAGGGGACATCACCAATGTACTCCAGCCAACATGCTACAGACAAGTTTCATATCCATCACACATGATCACTGGGCACCAGAATCTGGCAGCACAAATAACATCCCATTGCATTTTGACAAGGCAAACAGCTAGAGGGACTTGATCATTATGAGCCAAACAACTTTCTAACTTCACTGTCTCTAGTTTCTGGGATTGCTAAAGCGACAGAGATGGTGATTATTTGATGGTGATTATTATATCTCTCCCTGACCAGTGGGTCTCTCAGTCAGCATTTCTCTGGACCATCAACATAATTAATCAAGATACATACGTTTATTGATCAAATAAAACAAGATGTATGGTCACAAACACCACATAAGTGCAGTGAAACATTAATAGATGACTACGTGATCAACATGATTTGGAATAAATCAATGGTTTACGGTTTATGCAGTTGATTTTAACCCTAATGAAGGACTTTAGCAAGTGTTGACTAACACAAGTCAGCAAACTCTACGACCCTACAGGAACTTGAATGTCCATCAACTTTTCTCCAAGGTCCTGCTACATGGAGATTAATGTTCTCAGTTATATTTTTATTTTATTTAACCTTTATTTAACTAGTCGTGTCAGTTAAGAACAAATTATTATTTACAATGACGGCCTACCCCGGCCAAACACTAACCTGGACGACGTGGGGTCAATTGTGCGCCGCCCTATGGGACTCCCAATCACGGCCGGTTGTGATACAGCCTGGAATTGAACCAGGTTCTGTAGTGATGCCTCTAGCACTGAGATACAGTGCCTTAGACCGCTGTGCCACTCGGGTGCCCAATATCAGGCCCCTGTATGAATGTTCTCAATTATAACCCCCCCGTACACCCAGACCCTAGGTGGGCTGCAAATTACTCCCTATGTTTTTAAGAAAGCAATCACTAAATATTTCATGGGCGCCTTCGTTTGTCCTGTGGGAGGCGGGAGGAGGCCAGGAACAGCAGGCAGAGACGGTACAAATTCATTTTCGGGAAGGTCACCCAATCCAAATAAGACAAGTTGACACCCAACTCCCAGATGAATTACAATGAAATCCAAATTGATTGGCCTCATGTCCCAACCAAAAGGTAGTGGAGAGGAGTCAAGGGCGTAAACATAATGTCACTTTCGTCATCCTCCTCATCTGAGGAGGAGTAGTAAGAAGGATCGGAGGACTAATGCGCAGCGTGATATGAATACATCGTTACTTTTAATAACGAAGAACACTGAATAAACTTACAAAACAATAAACGGACAAACGACCGAAAACGCAACAGTCCCGTATGGTGACATACACAAAGAAACAGGAACAATCACCCACAACCCACAATACAAAACAGGCTACCTAAATATGGTTCCCAATCAGAGACAACGACTAACACCTGCCTCTGATTGAGAACCATATCAGGCCAAACACATAGAAATAGACAAACTAGACATACAACATAGAATGCCCACTCAGATCACACCCTGACCAAACAAAACATAGAAACATACAAAGCAAACTATGGTCAGGGCGTAAACATAACTGTTTTAGAGAAGATACAACACATTTCTACGTGTAGAGTAGACAGACAGAAACACACACATGTTATCTGTAGCCTTTAGACTTCCGTGCAAGACTGACTTGGGACATCACTTTGTTCGATAACCGACCTCAAATCTTTTTATAACCACTTTAACCCAATGAAGTCTGTATGTTTTCTCACTTGTTGGCTTATAGATAAATAAGACACACAGTCAGACACTAGAGCGAGGAAGGGAACTGGGCGCCCCAGAATAACATCAGACAGGCCGCAGACAGAGGGTGACACCGTGTTAATTAAAACACACCGGCCAATGACCCCCGTGTGTCCCTAATCCACAAATCAGAGGGGCAGGACCGCTGTCTTGCCCCCCACCCCCGGGGTCTCACCCTTCACCCTAGCAGAGATGTCACAGTGTGCTTGGGTGTTGTTAGCCGTTCTGAGCTAAATAATGCTAAAGAAGCTGTCACTGCTTTTTCCTATGTACTGTATTTTAGCTTCACTCTTACAGTGCCTTCAGAAAGTTTTCGCACCCCTTGACTATTTCCACATGTTGTGTCACCGCCTGAATTTAAAATGGATCAAATTTAGATTTTTTGGTCACTGGCCTACACACAATAACCCATAATGTAAAAATGGAATTCTGTTTACAAATTAATAAAAAAATTAAAAGCTAAAATATCTTGAGTCAATACGTCTTCAACCTAAATATGTTCAGGAGTAATAATTTGCTTGACATGTCACTTAGTAAGTTGCATAGACTTACTCTGTGTGCAATAATAGTGTTTAACATGACTTTATAATGACTTCCTCATCGCTGTACCCCACACATACAATAATCTGTAAGGTCCCTCAGTCGAGCAGTGAATTTCAAACACATATTCAACCACAAATACCAGGGAGGTTTTCCAATGCCTCACAAAGAAGGGCACCTATTGGTAGATGGGTAAAAAATACAAAAGCAGATATTGAATATATCCCTTTGAGCATGGTGAAGTTACTCATTTCACTTTGGATGGTGTATCAATACACCCAGTCACTACAAAGGTACAGGCGCCCGGAGAGGAAAGAAACCGCTCAGGGATTTCACCATAAGGCCGATGGTGACAGGGTATAATGGCTGTGATTGTCACGTTCGTCGTATTGATGAGACCAAGGCGCAGCATGGTATGCGTACATTCTATTTATTAAACGAATGAACACTAAACAAACTAAACAAAATGACTGTGAAGCTATATAAACGAGTGCTGAACAGGCACCTACACATAGACAAGAACCCACGAAACCAAAAGGGAAAATGGCAACCTAAATAGGATCCCCAATCAGAGACAACGATAAACAGCTGCCTCTGATTGGGAACCAATTCAGGCCACCAATATGCCTAGACATACAAAAACCCTAGACAATACAAAAACACGCATACCCACCCTCGTCACACCCTGACCTGACCAAAATAATACAGAAAACATAGATAACTAAGGTCAGGGCGTGACAGTGATAGGAGAAACCTGAGGATGGATCAACAACATTGTAGTTACTCGACAATACTAACCTAATTGACAGAGTGAGAAGAAAGAAGCCTGTACATAATAAAAATATTCAAAAAAATGCATCCTGTTTGGAACAAGGCGCTAAAGTAATACTACAAAAAATGTGGCAAAGCAATTAACTTTTTGCCCTGAATACAAAATGTTGTATTTGGGGGGAATCCAATGCAATACATTGCTGAGTACCACTCTCCATATTTTCAAGCATAGTGGTGGCTGGATCATGTTATGGGTATGCTTGTAATCATTAAGGACTAGGAAGTTTTTCCAGGATAAAAAAGAAATGTAATGGAGCTAAGCACAGGCAAAATCCTAGAGGAAAACCTTGTTCAGTATGCTTTCCACCAGACACGGGGAAATTAATTCACCTTTCAGCAGAACAATAACCTAAAACACAAGGCCAAATATACAGTAGAGTTGCTTACCAAGAAGAGAGTGCATGTTTCTGTGTGGCTGAGTTAGTTTTGACTTAAATCTACTTGAAAATCAATGGCAAGATCTTAAAATGGTTGTCTAGCAATGATCAAGAACAAATTTGACAGAGCTTGAAGAATTTTGAAAAGAATAATAGGCAAATGTTGCACAATCCTGGTGTGGAAAGCTCTTAGAGACTTACCCAGAAAGACTCACAGCTTTAATCATTGCCAAAGGTGCTTCTATAAAGTTTTGACTCAAGATTGTGAATACTTATGTAAATGACATAATATAATTATTTAATATTCAATACATTTGCAAAAATGTCCCACTTTTTTTTAACTTTGTCATTATGGGGTGGGATGAATACTTACACTACTGTTCAAACGTTTGGGGTCACTTAGAAATGTCCTTGTTTTTGAAAGAAAAGCATTTATTGTGTCCATTAAAATAACATCAAATTGATCAGAAATACAGTGTAGACATTGTTAATGTTGTAAATGACTATTGTAGCTGGAAACAGCTGACTTTTAATAGAATATCTACATAGGCGTAGAAGAGTGTAAAGCTCGTTGTATGATGTAGAAAGAGACCAAGGTGCAGCGTGGTAAGCGTTCATAATATTTAATCAAACTGAACACTGTTTGATTGAAAAAAAATAACAAAGTAGAACAAAACAAAACAGTTCTGTCAGGTGCAGACACAAAACAGAAAACAACTGTTTCAAAACACAGCTGGGAAAAAGGCTGCCTAAGTATGATTCCCAATCAGAGACAACAAATTCTTCGAATAGTCCCCGCGATATGCAACTGTTCAGGGAAGTCAGGAACCAATACACGCAGTCAGTCAGGAAAGCAAAGGCCAGCTTTTTCAAGCAGAAATTTGCATCCTGTAGCTCTAACTCCCAAAAGTTCTGGGACACTGTAAAGTCCATGGAGAACAAGAGCACCTCCTCCCAGCTGCCCACTGCACTGAGGCTAGGTAACACGGTCACCACCGATAAATCCGTGATAATCGAAGACTTCAACAAACATTTCTCAACGGCTGGCCATGCCTTCCTCCTGGCGACTCCAACCTTGGCCAACAGCTCCGCCCCCCCCCGCTGCTACTCGCCCAAGCCTCCCCAGCTTCTCCTTTACCCAAATCCAGATAGCAGATGTTCTGAAAGAGCTGCAAAACCTGGACCCATACAAATCAGCTGGGCTTGACAATCTGGACCCTCTATTTCTGAAACTGTCCGCCGCCATTGTCGCACCCCCTATCTCCAGCCTGTTCAACCTCTCCTTCGTATCATCTGAGATCCCCAAGGATTTTAAAGCTGCCGCGGTCATCCCCCTCTTCAAAGGGGGAGACACCCTGGACCCAAACTGTTACAGACCTATATCCATCCTGCCCTGCCTATCTAAGGTCTTCGAAAGCCAAGTCAACAAACAGATCACTGACCATCTCGAATCCCACCGTACCTTCTCCGCTGTGCAATCCGGTTTCCGAGCCAGTCACGGGTGCACCTCAGCCACGCTCAAGGTACTAAACGATATCATAACCGCCATCGATAAAAGACAGTACTGTGCAGCCGTCTTCATCGACCTGGCCAAGGCTTTCGACTCTATCAATCACCATATTCTTATCGGCAGACTCAGTAGCCTCGGTTTTTCTAATGACTGCCTTGCCTGGTTCACCAACTACTTCGCAGACAGAGTTCAGTGTGTCAAATCGGAGGGCATGTTGTCCGGTCCTCTGGCAGTCTCTATGGGGGTACCACAGGGTTCAATTCTCGGGCCGACTCTTTTCTCTGTATATATCAATGATGTTGCTCTTGCTGCGGGCGATTCCCTGATCCACCTCTACGCAGACGACACCATTCTGTATACTTCTGTCCCTTCCTTGGACACTGTGCTATCTAACCTCCAAACGAGCTTCAATGCCATACAACACTCCTTCCGTGGCCTCCAAATGCTCTTAAACGCTAGTAAAACCAAATGCATGCTTTTCAACCGGTCGCTGCCTGCACCCGCACGCCCGACTAGCATCACCACCCTGGATGGTTCCGACCTAGAATATGTGGACATCTATAAGTACCTAGGTGTCTGCCTAGACTGTAAACTCTCCTTCCAGACTCATATCAAACATCTCCAATCCAAAATCAAATCGAGAGTCGGCTTTCTATTTCGCAAAAAAAAGCCTCCTTCACTCACGCCGCCAAACTTACCCTAGTAAAACTGACTATCCTACCGATCCTCGACTTCGGCGATGTCATCTACAAAATAGCTTCCAATACTCTACTCAGCAAACTGGATGCAGTTTATCACAGTGCCATCCGTTTTGTTACTAAAGCACCTTATACCACCCACCACTGCGACCTGTATGCTCTAGTCGGCTGGCCCTCGCTGCATGTTCGTCGTCAGACCCACTGGCTCCAGGTCATCTACAAGGCTATGCTAGGTAAAGTGCCGCCTTATCTCAGTTTACTGGTCACGATGGCAACACCCACCCGTAGTACGCGCTCCAGCAGGTGTATCTCACTGATCATCCCTAAAGCCAAAACCTCATTTGGCCGCCTTTCCTTCCAGTTCTCTGCTGCCTGCGACTGGAACGAATTGCAAAAATCTCTGAAGTTGGAGACTTTTATCTCCCTCAACAACTTTAAACATCTGCTATCTGAGCAGCTAACCGATCGCTGCAGCTGTACATAGTTCATCGGTATATAGCCCACCCAATTTACCTACCTCACCCCCATACTGTTTTCATTTATTTACTTTTCTGCTCTTTTGCACACCAGTATCTCTATTTGCACATGATCATCTGATGATTTATCACCCCAGTGTTAATCTGCTAAATTGTAATTATTCGCTCCTATGGCCTATTTATTGCCTACCTCCTCATGCCTTTTGCACACACTGTATATAGATTCTCTTTTTTTTTTCTTTTTTTTCCCCTACTATATTATTGACTTGTTTATTGTTTACTCCATGTGTAACTCTGTGTTGTTGTCTGTTCACACTGCTATGCTTTATCTTGGCCAGGTCGCAGTTGCAAATGAGAACTTGTTCTCAACTAGCCTACCTGGTTAAATAAAGGTGAAATAAAAAAATAAAAAAAAACGATAGACAGCTGCCTCTGATGGGGAACCACACTCGGCCAAAAACAAAGAAATAGAAACATAGAATGCCCACCCTAATCACACCCTAGCCTAACCAAAATAGAGAATAAAAACCTCTCTGTGGCCAGGGCATGACACAGAGGCCCATTATCAGCAACGATCACTCCTGTGTTCCAATGGCACGTTGTGTTAGCTCATCAGTTGTACTGATTAAAGAAGCAATAAAACTGTCCTTCTTTAGACTAATTGAGTATCTGGAGCATCAGCATTTGTGGGTTTGATTACAGGCTCAAAATGGCCAGAAACAAAGACCTTACTTCTTTTACTTCCAGTTTTGCACACCAGTTTCAAACAGCTGAAAATACAATATTTTTTGTTATGGAAAATATATTTCACAGCGTTTTAGATGGTACAATGATTCTCTACACTATACTTATTTGTCTTGTCATTAGGCAAACTATTAGAAATTTAGCAACCAGGAAATGGCGGAGCAATTTCTGCATAGTGCATCTTTAATCCATTTTGAATTCAGACTATAACACAACAAAATGTGGAATAAGTCAATACTTTCTGCAGGCACTGTATATGTTACATTTGGCATGGTGTCTGCATTCCTTTATGTTTTACAGTTCTTCACAACAAATGTATTGGATTGATAAAGTGTACATTGGAGAAGTGCAAAAACTCACATTTGGCTCCATGTGTCTTTCTCGCAATGTCATTATATTCCACATGTGTTGTTTGACATCCATTGATAGTGAAATTATACTATGAAAAACATGAGTACAATTTCAAAATGTACTGTTACACAAAAAGTAGTTTGGTGGACCTCTGTGGTATAGTTGCTCCCTTGATCCCATATTCCCTTTTCAACATTCACACTGTGTGAGTACCCTTGTATGTGGATCAGTTAACTGTCCATAGAATCCTTTGAGAGCTCTATGCAGTTACAAGCATCATTCATGGGTCCCTGTATCTGACCAAAAAGATACTTAAGAACTCACTGGCTCACATGCACACCATTACTTCCTCACAGAAATAAAATGCCATTGCTCACACCCACAATGACACAAACGTCCTTCTTCTTGCATATGTACAGCGATATATTCTCCTGCTTTCATGTGCCGAGCATCTCGTGCACGCGCACCTGCACTCTCATTCTCTCTTAGACATGTCCAGCCATGATTTGGACCACCGTTTTCATTACAGCCAGGCAGGTTGCGTGTCTGGAACCACTTTCTGACTGAAGTGTATTCTTCTAAGTGTATTCTGTTGCAGTTCAATAGGCAAAATATTTTCTCTCTCTCTCTCAATTTTAACATTTTGACGTAAACAAATGAAACGTGGCATTGTTGATTAGAGGCTCGTAAGTAAACATTTCACTGTAAGGTCTACACCTGTTGTATTCGGCGCATGTGACTAATAAAGTTTGATTTGATTTAAAGTTTGATTGCCTGTTGCATTTCCCTATTCCCAAGGGTAGTTTGTTTTTATGGCCTTTTACTGCCCCTTGTGATGTGGGTGTGAGGTATTTCTCCTTGCTCGAATGATTTCCTGGATGCACCCTTTAAGAACAATTTAAAAAATGAGACACCTTTTAATAATCTGCCAACTTCCTGGTTTAGTAAAAGGACAAAAGCAAAGTGAATTCTCTGTTCTCTGTTCTCTGTTCTCTCTTCTCTCTCTCTGTTCTCTGTTCTCTGTTCTCTCTTCTCTCTCTCTGTTCTCTCTTCTCTCTCTCTGTTCTCTCTTCTCTCTCTCTTCTCTGTTCTCTGTTCTCTCTTCTCTCTGTTCTCTGTTCTCTCTTCTCTCTCTCTGTTCTCTGTTCTCTCTTCTCTCTTCTCTCTCTCTGTTCTCTGTTCTCTCTTCTCTCTCTCTGTTCTCTCTTCTCTCTTCTCTCTCTCTCTTCTCTCTTCTCTCTTCTCTCTCTCTGTTCTCTCTTCTCTCTCTCTCTCTCTCTTCTCTCTTCTCTCTCTCTCTTCTCTGTTCTCTCTTCTCTCTCTCTGTTCTCTGTTCTCTCTTCTCTCTCTCTGTTCTCTGTTCTCTTTTCTCTCTCTCTGTTCTCTGTTCTCTCTTCTCTCTCTCTGTTCTCTCTTCTCTCTCTCTGTTCTCTGTTCTCTCTTCTCTCTCTCTGTTCTCTGTTCTCTCTTCTCTCTCTCTGTTCTCTGTTCTCTCTTCTCTCTCTCTGTTCTCTCTTCTCTCTTCTCTCTCTCTCTTCTCTCTTCTCTCTTCTCTCTCTCTCTTCTCTCTTCTCTCTCTCTCTTCTCTGTTCTCTCTTCTCTCTCTCTGTTCTCTGTTCTCTCTTCTCTCTCTCTGTTCTCTGTTCTCTTTTCTCTCTCTCTGTTCTCTGTTCTCTCTTCTCTCTCTCTGTTCTCTGTTCTCTCTTCTCTCTCTCTGTTCTCTGTTCTCTCTTCTCTCTCTCTGTTCTCTGTTCTCTCTTCTCTCTCTCTGTTCTCTGTTCTCTCTTCTCTCTCTCTGTTCTCTGTTCTCTCTTCTCTCTCTCTGTTCTCTCTTCTCTCTTCTCTCTCTCTCTTCTCTCTTCTCTCTCTCTCTTCTCTGTTCTCTCTTCTCTCTCTCTGTTCTCTGTTCTCTCTTCTCTCTCTCTGTTCTCTGTTCTCTTTTCTCTCTCTCTGTTCTCTGTTCTCTCTTCTCTCTCTCTGTTCTCTGTTCTCTCTTCTCTCTCTCTGTTCTCTGTTCTCTCTTCTCTCTTCTCTCTCTCTGTTCTCTCTTCTCTCTTCTCTCTCTCTGTTCTCTCTTCTCTCTCTCTGTTCTCTGTTCTCTCTTCTCTCTCTCTGTTCTCTCTTCTCTCTCTCTGTTCTCTCTTCTCTCTCTCTGTTCTCTCTTCTCTCTCTCTGTTCTCTCTTCTCTCTCTCTGTTCTCTCTGTTCTCTCTTCTCTCTCTCTGTTCTCTCTTCTCTCTTCTCTCTTCTCTCTTCTCTCTTCTCTCTTCTCTCTCTCTGTTCTCTGTTCTCTCTTCTCTCTCTCTGTTCTCTCTTCTCTCTCTCTGTTCTCTCTTCTCTCTCTCTGTTCTCTCTTCTCTCTCTCTGTTCTCTCTTCTCTCTCTCTGTTCTCTCTTCTCTCTCTCTGTTCTCTCTTCTCTCTCTCTGTTCTCTCTGTTCTCTCTTCTCTGTTCTCTCTGTTCTCTCTTCTCTCTTCTCTCTTCTCTCTTCTCTCTTCTCTCTTCTCTCTTCTCTCTTCTCTCTTCTCTCTTCTCTCTCTCTGTTCTCTCTTCTCTCTCTCTGTTCTCTCTTCTCTCTCTCTGTTCTCTCTTCTCTCTCTCTCTTCTCTCTTCTCTCTCTCTGTTCTCTCTTCTCTCTCTCTGTTCTCTCTTCTCTCTCTCTGTTCTCTCTTCTCTCTCTCTGTTCTCTCTTCTCTCTCTCTGTTCTCTCTTCTCTCTCTCTGTTCTCTCTTCTCTCTCTCTGTTCTCTCTTCTCTCTCTCTGTTCTCTCTTCTCTCTCTCTGTTCTCTCTTCTCTCTCTCTGTTCTCTCTGTTCTCTCTCTGTTCTCTCTGTTCTCTCTTCTCTCTCTCTGTTCTCTCTTCTCTCTCTCTTCTCTCTCTCTTCTCTCTCTCTTCTCTCTTCTCTCTTCTCTCTTCTCTCTCTCTCTCTCTCTCTCTCTCTCTCTCTCTCTCTCTCTCTCTCTCTCTCTCTCTCTCTCTCTCTCTCTCTCTCTCTCTCTCTCTCTCTCTCTCTCTCTCTCTCTCTCTCTCTCTCTCTCTCTCTCTCTCTCTCTCTGTCTCTCTCTCTCTCGGCACCAGAGTGGTGACATCACAAAGACATTAGACAAAACCAGGAACAAACATGTCTGTCTGCAGCACCTTACCCATAGAAATGCAAGGCATGCTGATTTGCTGTCCTTGTTAGTACACTCATTAACACTTATGACTTAAACCTGCTCATTATAGCTCCAGCCAGATAAAATGCACTATTGGTCTTTGAGACCTACAAGCTGCTTCAGGTGAAAGAGTGGCAATGATGTTTATCCTTATAATCCAGAGTTAGCAACATAGCCAGTTATCTTCCTCCATCAGCGCTCTCCCTCTTAGGAGGCGAGGTTTGGGTACAGGCAGTGCTTCCACCTCATTGCAACCTCTCTGCACCCCCTGACCCTCTGTCCCCTTCACACACTCCCAGGTTTAAACATAACCCCTTTTCCAAACCGAAGCCCGAACACCAGTCAAACCCCTCTCTCCGCATAAACCAAGTCCCCGCCACCAAGTCCTAAGACACAAACCAGATGTATGGTTCTGGTCCAGCATGAGTTAGACAGAGAAAGGGAACAGGGGTGGGGGAGAGAGCGAAGAGAGAGAGAAGAGGACATGGAACACTCCATCTTTGTCACCTGCTTCCTGTCCTCCTTCCAGTCGCCACGCTGTCAACTGCCGTTCATTCTCTTACTGGTGATGCTATTGTTTGCTAAAGCTAGATAGGCTGAATGTGAACCAACTTCCTGGTTTAGTAAAAGGTGAGAGCTTGTTCTGGATGCACTGTCTTAGGAAAGACAAAAACAAACAAACTCTCTCTGTCTCTGTCTCTCTACCTCTCCCTCTCTCTCACACACACGCACACACGCCAAATCCAATTTTGTTTTAATATCTCACAGATGCTCATATGCAATAACCCCCCCCCCCGGTTTCCCTCAGGTTCTCCCTGTTCATTGCGAATAAGGCCATTTATTGGTTCTTTATTGTAATTCTAATCAGATTCCAGATCAGTTGGTCTACTTGCTGACTTTCTCATTATCACTGCACCATGAACCGAAAGCGGGCCTCAAATGGAACAAACACTTGACAAAAAGGAAAGGTTTTCAGATGGCATTTAAGGTGACGATGACTGGGGTTTGTCATCTGCATTTGGTCTGGGGGTGGAGGTGGGTGGCTGCATGGGAGTTGTGTCAGACCCAATATTATGAAATACAGCACAGCTCAAAGCATTCTGAAATAGGTTAGAATGACTTGCAGTATTATGATTCTGTACGATAACTAGCTGGCTCTCAGTATTTCTCCTAAGAGAGATTGTCGCTCCCTCTGCCAATATGATATGGGCTAAAGGCTGAATCCCAACTTGAGATGCATGCGCTTAACTCAGATTTGAGCATAAATCATGCATTGATGTCAATGGAAGACCTGTGCGAAAACTCAAGTTACGCAAACAGATCTCCAGTTAGGATTGGGGCCTATGTGATTAGCTAAGGGAGGGGTGGCAACAGAATGGAGGGTAGTCAGGAATGGGGTTATGGTTGTCGTTAGGGTTAGGGTGACCGGTTGAGGCTTAACTGGCCAAATCTTATTTGACTTTTCCAGAACATTACAAATATCTCCAACATCTTACACAGAACCACCCTGGTTTCAGAGATAAACCGTTAAAGTATATGAGCTTGGGGAAGTTTATGCTAAAAGGGTCAGAGGTTACAAATGGGTCGGGGGACTAATGACCGAAGGTTAAAATAACACTTTAAGCTGACAAGTCTCCAGTATTAGGAAGTAATCATTTCAAAACATGTACAAACTTTTCGACTAACAAAACCACTATTCTCTCTCTAATTACCCTAAAGCTGGGAGGATTGGAGTATTGATAAGGGACCTGATCATTTGAGCTAAACACGCTGCACATCTCTGAAGTGCCCAGTTTTTAACGGCTTAGCTGGACTTTGCTAATGTGTCCAACTCCAAAATGAGCACAGCGGTTAGGATTAGAGTGATAGCTGAAAGGTAGATTCAACCAGAGGGCATAAAAAGAAAACACTGAACCCTTTAACAGGGTATACCATTCACCTCCTCTCAGGGTCTGCCTGTCCATCATCCTCCTCGTCCATTTTTAATTTCATTTTCATCACTCATTCATTTGAGTTTTTTTAAAGAGGGGGAGAGGAGCAATTTAGTGGGATTTATAGGTTAACCTCACCTAAAGTCCAGTGGCTGAAAGTGGATGTGACTACTCCACAATGACACAGAAGGACTCATGGGTAATTTACGGGAGCCACTGTAGGGAGAAGAGAGAGAGAGAGCGAGTGAGAGAGAGAGAGAGACAGAGACAGACAGGGACAGAGAGATTGGAAGAATTGGTTATTAAGGAAAACAAGGGAACAGAAATGGAAATGGAGTTAATGATGACTGAACAGAGGGGAAGTGGGAAGGTGATGAGAGAAGCATATAGCAGATATCAGATAGAAAGTGTTTGGGGGGGGCTGTTGGGCACAGAACGCAAAGGGAGAAATTAGGTGTGGTAACATCAGTATAAATTATCCATTCAGGCTTACATGAGATTACAAACTTCACATGAGGTATAACCCTAATTATAAGGACTTCCCGGTGTGTTGCCATGTCAGCTACAGTCGCATGAGCACGCACACACACACACACACACACACACACACACACACACACACACACACACACACACACACACACACACACACACACACACACACACACACACACACACACACACACACACACACACACACACACACACACACACTCTCTCTCTCAAGAGGACAGTTCGGGGAATATCACTAGTGGAAAATCATTTCAAAACACTGTGATGCTGCCATAACAATACCATAACCCAAGACTGAGAAGCCAGGGAACTCACTCTATCCTAATTAAGGGCGACGTAATAAGGAGAATTGTTCTTTCAGCAGTAAGAAGAATGATAATTAGTCCTATTTTGCATTTCTGGTCTCAGAGTAATGAGGCCCCACATGGCTAGCTTCTATGGTAACCAGACAGAGGGGGTGAACTTCAAAACAGATACACTTTTCAAGGTGAGGCAGAATGGAAGGCACAAGCCCTCTCCCAACAGTTATCCATAAGGTGTGATGCGGGTGCAGGAACAGTTGGGTGGAGGGAGGATCACTGAAGGGAATCTGGCTTTCTTCCTTTAATTTTCTCCTCCATTTTTTACTTTCTTTTCTTTCTTTTGTACAGGGGATAGTGCAAATTCAACCCCCTTCAAGATTCTTCCCACATATGGGTAAGTTGCACGGGTCACTGTAGAAAATAGCTTAACTAGGGCTACGTTACAGTATCCACACATGCCACTTGATGCAATGTATTGGGCATGCATTATAAGTGGTGTGCTATTATGGAAATTGGAACTCAGCCTATGCCTTGAGTCAACCGCCATCTTGCTCAAGAGGTAGGCTAGTAAAAATGCTCAGTTTGTAAAAAAAATTGATAGCATCACTTTAGGGATTGGTAAACAAAATGCTGCCTATATAATCTACTACTGTGCATCTTCTGACATTGAATGACTCCAACAACAATTCATAGCGTCGCTGCATATGTCCAAAAAGCCCTAAGGGTGATTGATTATACTCTGTGTGAAGCCTTTCTAATATGAATATATCATGAAAACGACACAAAAAGGGCCATAATGAGTCATGGCAGCCATCTTGTCATTTTACGACATCAAACACCCCCCAGTACTAAAGCACAAAGTGATTGTGTAGTCTTTATGTTTGAGGCCTCTAAGCAAAGAGTTACTGAATGATTTAATTCAGTCTTACATGGGGCAGTAGCATACCGGCTAGCAGACTAACGGCTCATTTTAAGCCTTAAACATACAACTAACCCATAATGAGATAGGTTAGTAGCTTTCCCACTGACCATTAAGTTAATGTAGGTACATTTAGTAAGGTCTCAGAGTGAGAGAAAGCAGGAGGCAACTGACCCCATTTGTAACCATTGATTACTCCACCATTACGGCATGTTCACACAAGCCCATTCAACTTGCCACCATGCAGGACACTCAGCGGTGCACAGAACGGGAGGCACTAAGGGTTAACAACCTGGCTTAACATTCGTCATCATCTCAGCAACGCTTCAGGGGTAGGAGTTTACAATTCTCGTGGAATTCAGTCTTAAGTATAGTTGTGTGTGCTGTTCTTCTCATGACCACTAATCACAGACTATAGGGGTTTAGAGGAAACACACAAATTGTTCTTGGAGCCTATAGTAGCTAAAATGGTTAAATGTTCTAAACCAAACTGGATTTCTCAATGAAGATAAATATTACGGAACATACTTACTGCTCACAAACACCCTATTATTCATTGGATTAGCGTTAGCAATTAGTGTTAACATACACAACTGTCATCAAAACCTTGGTTCTACCTTCGCATGTTTTGGTATCTGAATGAGGTTGGAAATTCTTAATGACATTTCATTATTCATTAGTAGGCACTCAGCGTTGTTTTTAGTTATGGTAATGGCCTCTTCGGTTTACGAGAACGCTCAATGACAAACCACTCTGTGCGCTAATATAACTCCACAGATGGTTAGCAGTGGGCTATTAACCATATACTCTATAAAACGGTGGATGGTTTTTGGCGGTTCCCTCCCTCCCACTGCCTTGGGGTAGGGTCTCATTAAATAAAAAGCTGTGGGACCACGCTAACCAAACATGCCCCTGAATTCACATGGCGTGGATTATTTATACGCAACAAACACTGGCATGATGCCCCTCACACATGGAGAGCTGATGTAAAGTATGTTTTATGTATGCAATGTGGGATCAGCAATTGGGTTACAGTACATGTGCATTAATGCAGAAGGACAGAGGCTGGTGATCAGCCATATACAGTAACCAAACAACATGTCACTAGGGAAGTCGACAATGACAAGCGAAGAGTGGGGGAGGGGTATTGTGTCCAAGCAATACCCTTGAGGGGAAATACACCATCATCATCATCTAAGGATAACGACATGAGACATTCGTTTATACACATTATAAGATGTTTTTTTTCTCTCTCCCTTTTCTCTCTCTTGAGATGTGTCACTTGTCTCAGGGCCTCTAAACCATATGCAAATGTCTCCTCTCAACTGTTCAGGCATCTTTTTCATTCACAGAGTTTGCACTTTTACATTCTGAAGCCTCTCTCTCTGGCAGTGATTTTCAATTGTGTCTTTCCAGACAATTGTATTTGTCAGAGATTTCTGACACGCACGCACACACGCACAAACACACACACACACACAGAAACACCATACTGTTTCATCTCTCTCTCCTCCTAATGTAGACATGTTCTCAAACAACAGCTTTTTGTGCTCCACTCTGCAGTTTGTTCGTGACCTTCCAACCTCCTCTTTTCTTCACATCAAATTGTTGCTCTCTGTAGCTGTGCTCAGAGCCACATTGTTGGAGGGGTGTCTGATCTGAGCTACATTCACTGAAACTAGAGGAGAAAGACATTCGAATGGAAATTCACATTCAAATGTATTGCTTCCGTGTTCATGGCAGAAGGGGTACCAGAAAGGATGTGATGTAGACACAGGTCGGGACTTCCGTTGCAGAACTCACTCAATAATGCACCTCAAGTCTTCGCAAGGAATGATATGGCGCATCAACATTTTCAGGTAGTTCAAAGGTAAGTCGAAATTCCGGAGCATATTAAAAGCAGCCCTTTTATGGCGAAAAACAACATTGCGACACTTCCTTACGCTCCGAACCTTCCGTCTCCGCGGAGTATACATCAGCCTTTAGAGGATTTGATCTTGAGGTTTATTCACTGAAACTAGGGGACACAATACTCAAATGGAGATTCACATTTATTGCCAGTACTCTCCCTCATCAAAAATGAAACAGTTATAAAAGTATTCATAACGTAAATTATTTAAAAGGGTGAGTATGAGGGAGAGAAAGTCAGAGGAATGTCGATGTCATTAAATACAATTGTACAATAATGTCCACAAGGTCAGGAAAGATCTTAAAGGACAATTCCACCCAAAAACTATATTTTGATATTTGTTTCATTAGTCCATTGTTGACATAGTCCCAAAATATTTTGCTTGTCGGCACTCAAGTTTTCAAGATAATGTAACTTTCAAAATACGGAAATCATCCCCATATGATACATTTTGCCTCAATCCTTACAGAAAATCCACATGATTTCACATGTGGAAAATCACATATTTCAGATGTGAAATTTCATATGAAATCATGTTTTTGGAAAACTTGTGTAGTTTCATGTTATCACATGTTGCATTACATGTTGCCACATGTTATCACATTAACGTCACATAAGATCACGTGATCACATGAAAACATGTGTTTTTGGAACACTTTATGTGTTCACATGTGAAATTCATGTGTTTTTTCCATAAAGGAAATGTAGTTTTTACTTAACATGGGGAGAACCCCTCTTAGTTTCAACCAAGTGACATTTCATAATTCATGAAAACAGTTTGAATTATACATTGCACAACATCCCTGGAAAATGATGCATTTTGTTTACCAGTGCAGTGTGCAGAACCACAATAGAGTTTGAAAATAAAGGTTTTGATTCTGAGAAATGCTCTCTCAACTCTTTTTGTGATTCAAGGAAGAGAAAGAGAAAACCCATTTTCTTTTTCCAAGTATTTGTGGTGAAGAAGACAGAGCAAACTGACCATCTTTCAGAATTAAGATAATGGGCGCCTCAAATCAGTGTCATCACAGTGCTTCTCTTTGTCAGCTTAAACACGCAAATACAGTATGGGCAAGTAAAAAAAGTGGAACACCAGCACTCAATGGCACAGTGTAAAGACAGTATTAAGGAGCAATACATTTTATGGGTACATAATGGGAACATGCAGTACACAGTCATATTCCCAAATGTACAGAATCATGAACAGAACAAAATAATAATGTACAGACTTAAATGTACAATGTACAGAAAAAAATAACAGACCACACAAGATGTTTTGCCGATTAGTCCTCCACAGCCGTAAATACACTACCGTTCAAAAGTTTGGGGTCACTTAGAAATGTCCTTGTCTTTGAAAGAAAAGCAAATGTATTGTCCATTAAAATAACAGTACGCCAATGTAGATATTCCATTAAAAAATCTGCCGTTTCCAACTACAATAGTCATTTATAACATTAACAATGTCTACACTGTATTTCTGATCAGTTTGATGTCATTTTAATGGACAAAAAATGTGCTTTTCTTTCAAAAACAAGGACATTTCTAAGTGACCCCAAACGTTTGAATGGTAGTGTACAATGTGAAAACCACACTTTGAGCAGACAGAGAGTATGTCTTCGCCTTTGGTGTCGGTGTGTGTCCCATGTTGTTCATCTATCTCTATTCATAAAGTGCAACTCAATTTTTTTCATTCTCTCTCATTTTCTCTCTCTCCCTCAAAAGCTCATTCAAATTCAAAAGGCACTTTGCTAATTGAATGTCATTTGCAATTATAGGACATGTCAAGCATAATCTATCCGAAGAACAACAAAATGAGACGGTGACAGGTAATAAGGGCAAAAACAATATTTCCTCCCTTTCCCTCCTTCCCCTACCCCCTATTTACCCCTCACTCTGTCCCCTGCAGTATCACCCTATTAGCTACTGCCCCAGGCAGTCTGGTAAATGATAATGAATTATGAAATTCAGAGGGATCTGGAGGGTACAAAACTGTGTTCATGGAGCGAGAGATGAAGGGAGAGGGAGAAGGGATGGAGAGAGAAGGGAGGAGGAGGAGGAATGTAATGTGATCTAGCCTCCCATCACTATTAGGAAAGGGGATGGTGAGGTTTGGGATGAACTGGGAACAGAGAAAGACACAAAGGGGAATTCCCATAACATTGTCTCCTAAGGGAGATTATACGCTAGATCAGAGGTATTCAAAACCAGGGTCGTGAGTACAGATTATTGTTTGGGACGAATTTAAAAAAACGTTTTTGAGAAAGATAATTTGAGAAATACAATTTCATTGAGTAAATGTATTAATTGGTTCTCTTAATTTTGATTAGTGAGATGAAAATTGAATGACTTGAAGGTTATTTGTTAATGTTTAAATCTAAATTGACAGATTTTAGTTGTTTCATTCAATTTAAGGTGGGGTAGGTGTCGCCAGAATTTCTGGCCCCAAAAAATTGGTCCCTGCTGAAAAAGTTTGAATACCACTGCACTAGATAATAGATAATAGGATGGGCACAACAAATCTGAACTCATGTTCAGAAATCCAAGAATACAAATTCCTCTCCTTCCCTGCCTAAGCAAGTTCTGTCTGACTCTGGCATCATAACTGAGAAGAATAGGATAAGTGATGCTTTTAATCATCATTTTATCTCGGCAGGATTTTTATTTGACAAAACGGTGGTTTAATTGACCCTGGTCAGTCAATCGACAGCTCTTTCCTCTGCCAGCCTCTAGCGGATGCAACACTTAACCTGTCAACTTCTAGTCAATCTTTGTTTTCATTTCAACAATTTACTACCTGTGATGTGCTACATCCCTTGCTTAAGATTGATGTAAAAAAAAAAAAAAAATACACTGGGACTGATATGCTTGATCCATTTTGGCTGCAGCTCTCTGCCCCCCCTAAATACTGAACTATTAACTGACAATTATATCTGGTTGTAACGGCTCTCTTTCGGTGAGTGAGTTGACCAAGGCGCAGCGGGTGATGAATATATAATGTTTTAATGACAAGACGGAAAAACACGAAACGAAATACACTTGAATGATTTACAAAATAACAAAACAAACTAGACAGACCTAAACTATGAACTTACATGAAACGAGGAACACAATAAACAGGAACGACCGAGACGAGACAGTACCGTGTGGTGCAAAAATACACAGACACAGCGACAATCACCCACAAACAAACAGTGAGAACCTCCTACCTTAATATGACTCTCAATTAGAGGAAAACGCAAAACACCTGCCTCTAATTAAGAGCCATACCAGGCAACCCAAAACCAACATAGAAACGGAAAACATAGACTGCCCACCCAAAACTCACGCCCTGACCATCACACACATACAAAACAACAGAAAACAGGTCAGGAACATGACACTGGTACTATCCCCAAGGTTTGGAAGGTGGCCCATGTAATCCCCTTTCACAACTTATCAGCCTATTTCTAAGCTTTCTTGCCTAGCTAAAATATTACAATCCTTGATTTATTATTGGCTAAGATCTTTCTTATATTTGAAATGTATTCTAAATGTACATTAGTCGGGTTTTAGACCAGGTCATAGCACTATCTCTGCTGCATTCCTAGTTATAAGGGACGGCAGGTAGCCTAGTGGTTAGAGCATTGGCCTAGTAACCGAAAGGTTGCTAGATCGAATCCCTGAGCTGACAAGGTAAGAATCTGTTGTTCTGCCCCTAAACAAGGCAGTTAACCCACTGTTCCTAGGCTGTCATTGTAACTCAGAATTTGTTCCTAACCTAGTTAAGGTTAAATAATAAATGTAGTGGTTAACTGTATGGATAAAAGGCAACATTGTGCTGCACTCTCTGACCTGTCAAAGGCCTTCGATACTGTTGATCACTCACTGCTAATTCAGAGGCTTTCCTCAATTGGCCATGTAGCTGGTTTAAAAATGACTTGACAGATATAACTCAATGTGTATCTACTGATGGTGTTAAATCTGGTTCTGGACATAATGAAAGGTGTCCCGCAATTCTGGGTCCTGTACTTTTTACTGTTTATGTTAACAATATTGACTTGTCTGTAAAAAATTGTAACCTGCACTTGTATGCTGATGATACTGTTGTGTATGCTATTGCCCCTACGGTTAACCAGCCTTTATCTGAACTACAGTTTACCTTCATTGAATTGATTGACCTGAATAAATTCTACAGACCTCTCTACAGTGCATAACATTTTTAAGGATATGCACTTTGGACAGTATCCATATTGATCGTGTCGCTGCTTACAAATATCTGGGCATCTGGATAGATGAAAAGCTGCCTTTTAAAAAGCATATTGATGAGTTAGTTATTTAAGCTGAGAACACAAATGGTCTTCTTCTATAGAAATAGGTCATGCCTCTCGCTAAATAATCGAAAGCAGATTATTCAGTAGACATACCTATTGGTCATACTATGGCGACATCATCGATATGAACACAGCTGCCCCTTCATCAACATCCATTAGATGCAGTTTGTCATATCTCACTGTGCTTTATTACGAGCGACAGTTTTAATACTCATCACTATTGTGGAAAAATCTTTAACATGTTCTTAAATTTGATGTTTTGGTGGCTGTAGGGAAATTCAGAAAGCTAATTGAGGATCTTATTACTGATGAATGTTTTCTTTCTTTCTGCTTGCATTTTGTATTTATATTTTAATATGTTTATTTTCTGTGATTTCTGTAATTCAGGGCTCATCTGTAAAAGAGACCTTGGTCTCAGTACGACTCCCAGATAAAATAAAGGTGAAATAAAAAATAAAATAAATAGTGGGCCGTGGCGGATCACGGGTCTGCATATGCACCCACCCACTGTAAGGGGTGCGTACAGGCGGGCAGAGAAGTCAGGTGCAGGAGAGCAAAAACTGTGTTACAATGGCGCAGTTTAATAATAAAAATCACCCTAAACAGAATAATCAATACAATGGGTACAAAACACGTCGCACACCAGCATAACGTGCACAAGCACTTACAATAAACAATTCCGGACAAAGACATGGGGGGAACGGAGGGTTAAATACACAACATGTAATGATGGAATTGTAACCAGGTGTGTGGGAAGACAAGACAAAACAAATGGAAAATGAAAAGTGGATCAGTGATGGCTGGAAGACCGGCAATGCCGACCACTGTGCGCCGCCCGAACAAGGAGAGGAACCAACTTCGGCGGAAGTCGTGACACCCACCTTGCCAGCAAAACATTTAAACAGCCCCCCTCTTGACAGCAGAGAGAGTTAATTCTACACATTTTGCCACGGGGCGTAGAGAAAATGTTACTGTTTTAAAGCAAGTTTTCTGACATTCTACACATTTTGCTATGGACGGAGAGAAGATTTGAGCAATTCATAACTCATTTCATGCAATTCTACTTATTTTGTCCATATGTTGGAGATACATGTTTGCAGTTTTTAATAAGATATCAGAGTGAGAGTGAATAACAAAATCAATGGTGGCCCCCCAGTCGGTAATTCGACCATGATTAGTAAAGTTTAGATAACTGGTTAGACTAATTTACCAATCAAAAAACGTTTTGCTGACATGGGCTAATTGAGTGAATGTCAGTGACTGAAATAACAAGAGAAAAACTGCTGATGTACAACCAATTTTCTAAATTACAGTAAGTTGAGACCCCGACTGGGTTCCCCCCTGTAGTAGACTGTGGACTCCACCAGGGTTGCCCTGTATTGCCCCCTGTAAACACTAAACACTATCTAACACCAGCTTGAAATGTTCTTTACAAGGTGCCATAAATAATCTATAAACAGTCAATTTTCTGCCTCTTAAATTTAATGGGAGTTGAAGAGATGGCGAGAGGCTATTAATATGAATGGTGTTGATCGTCTGCACGAGGGCACTGTGTCTGGTCGTTATGAATGTATAAACTAGCATTGATTGTATCGACTCCCTTGTACAATATGACAGGGTGCAATGGAGGGAGAGCTCCTCAAAGAGTTGTAAAGAAAGGCGGCCATTTTGGATGTAGACAAACTCAACGGCTCTCACAAAGGTCCAGTGACATACAACGGTGGGTTGAATAACCTTGCCTGATACCTAAGGACTTGCATAAGCTCCCAGACCTAATGCCTACTTGGGCTTTAGCCCTGTGGGCCAACACAGCCTTGTAACATTTAGGAGATCCTGGTTCAAACACCCAGCTGGTGATATATTTACAACCCAAAGCGGGGAGACAGCAATATCTGAAATAATTAGGATTCTATGACACTAAAATAGCAGTAGGCCTAACATAATACATTAATCAAACAGACATGTACATCTTTCAAAACATTGTACGCCCTGTGTCGATACATCACCCTCCATCAACAAAAATAACCAAAAGCCTATCTTACTTCTTTACAGCTCCCCATGGGGTAGTTGTAAGAAGCTTGGTTACATTTATACCTGATATACAGTATCTAATGCTTACTGACTTCTAGTCAAAAAGAGACACAATGTATCCCCTGAGCCTTCTTTGGTTGTGCTTCATTGCCCCAACCGAGGGAGAGCTCTCACAGCAAGAGCAAGAGCACCAGAAATGGGATTTTACTGGGGAGCTCAAGCACCTTGGTGGGTCTCACTCTCATCCAAAATGCAAGAAATCTAATTACAACAATAAACTTCTGCAATTTGTTTGAAGCTCAAAGGCTTTGAAAAGTTACCAACATAAAAGCATATATTATTGTCCTCATTAAAAAAATACAAACAGAGAGCACCATTTTGTCTCTCATCTTGTTTACTTTTTAATTACGGATTCATTTACTAGGTAGAGGAAATAAAGTATAATCTACTTTTATGTATTTTTCTGATTTCTTGTACTGATCTTGTTTGCTTTTACGGTTGATATGTGCACCATATTCCCTAAGGTTTTATTTAGCGTAACACAAAGTTAGTAGGAGTGCAATATAATAAGCCAGTCAGTTGTTTTATGTATCCAGTGTCCCTTATGAAACCTGTACACTAAGGAATGAAAACATTTGAAAATGAACCTGGTAAGTGAAACATAATTGTCAGGTAGGCATCACTTCCCTTTTGCCATATATCCTTCTTTTTTTAATGCCAGAAATAGTTTATTTTATAATCTGGCAGACAAAATTCCAGAGAAACTGACTAGCAGGTAGGGAGCAACGAGTCAAAAGACCTTTGAATATGAGGCATACACTAAGCAGACACCGTAAACCCCATAAGCCTACATTATATTTTGTAAAAAGACAATTCCATGTACCAAAGACAAACAGAGACAACATTCCTTCTTGAATATGCATGGGAAAAGTACGTTTCAATATTCATCTGTAAAATGTAAACAAAACAAGGGACGCCACGCCATCTTTGGAAGCATGTTTTTGATACATCAGGGTTAGGGTTAGGGTATCGGCCCAGCTAACTAAGAGAAGTTGCTAACTAACTAAATGTATTTAACGACCAAAAATTGGCAGCCTATATAGATTGCAAAATAGTTTGGAAGAGATTTTTGACGTACCTATTCCATGGCACATGGTTTATGAACTGATACGCAAAACGACGCCGGATTCAAAACTTCATGGAGCTGAAGGTTGGGACTAATAACAGCAAAAGAACTCATGCAAAAAATGCTGTGCCCGTAAAAGATATATAAGTTAATTAAGAACTTTTTTGAAAGAGCACAGTTTGACATGTATGGCAAATAGAAATCCAACTGGATGGACATCATAAATATATGGGAGAGGTTGAGAGTAGAGGAAGGACAATAGTTCAAATAAAACTATTATAAAATAGACTGTGTTCATAAAATGTATATAGTATGTATAAACTGGAAATACAGGCCTCTGCGTTGTTGTTCACTAGTTTGTTCAGATTGGGGGAGGGGTGGTAGGGTTGGAGGGTAATAAAGGATTTTTAAAGATGTGTGTATATATATATATATGTACTGTATGTATCTGTATGTAGGTGTATGTATGTATATGTTTATATATATATATATATATATATATATATATATATATATATACATTTGCCCAAAAATATATGGGGGATTGGAATTGATGCAGACAATTACATTGATGGAAGCTACAGTTTCTCTGCAGTATTAAAGCTGATCTACCCCCTAAAAAAACGAACTAGATGTAAAGAACTTTAGCTAGCTATCTAACCATCTTGGTTAACTATCGGGCGAAACATCAGTTATTTACAGTTACTTTACAACCACACCAATTTTTGCTAGTAAACGTAACTATGCCTCCAAAACTGAAAGTGGCTCCACTAATGACATTATTACATTGGTGACGAATCCTCTTTCCAAGCGTATTCATAACTCATGAGGGACACTTTCCTATTCTCCCATTTCCTAAATACTTAGTCTACAAAATAAAATTCTATCACACCCTTTCCCAATTTTGTGAAGTGGGAACACGTCCAGCAACTCATCAAAGGCGACTTTTCCCATTCTCTATGGATCATTGAAGTTGAACAACGTGAGGCTCGTTGTCTCTGACAACACTGCAGATCGGACCGCCGCTTCTCCTGTAATTAAGTGCAGTGCTCCGTCCCTTTTCCCAGGATGTTCCTGCCTCGACATCAAATGAGCAGGAAAATTAAAACCCTGCATCAGATGACAGCCCCAAAGAGAGCCTGGTCGTCTCTTTTTCTGTCTCGTTCCCTTCTCTCTTTCTGTCTCTCCTTCTCTAAAAGATAGCTAGCCTTGAAGGTTAATTAAAACCGATGGAAGACGCAGAGAGGTGTGAAACTTCCATGACGACAAGGGACAGGGAGGGACTGTCTGGTTCTCCTCTTCTCTTGGTAAAATAGCTGTGGGTTTTTTAAACAAGTGTATCAGATATTAACATTTCCTTTGGCTTTATGTCTATCCACATGGACATGGGTGTTGTTGTTGGACTATTGATTGGATGTCTGGAGGGGACCGTGTAGTCTTACCTTATCAGGGTGTACCTCCCACCTTATCGGGGGTGCCTTTCAGGCACCAGTATTAAATGTTGACTGATTTGTACAGCCATAGAAGAAAGGCTCTAACCTATGGTGGATTGAGGGCTACAAGGTCCTGTAAAAACAGAAAGAATCATTCAGTATGTCTTAAAACATCTTAAATGTAAACTCCCCGTATTTGCGGAGGGTATTTGATTTTCTTTATTCAATACAGCTTGGTTTGAGAACGGTATCCCCTATCTGCAAAAGCAGGGTGTCTGCGGAAAGCTGAGTATCTTGGCTATTGACCGGTGCCGTCATAGCTTTGGTATGACCTACTACCAAATATGGGCATACACATTTATAAGGGCAGGCTGAGCCGATGACCTAATTTCAAGATGGCTGACACCTACATTGATGCAACCAGTCAGTATGCTCTCGATGGTAAAGCTGTAGAACCTTTTGAGGGTCTGAGGACCCATGCCAAAACTTTTCAGTCTCCTCTTTGTCGTGCCCTCTTCACTCATGGTCCAAGCACACCAAGATTGTCTTGGTGTGATTGGACCATAGGCGGAAATCCCAGGGGGGACGGGGGGGACACGACCCCCCCCCATCTTGGGAAAAATATGATTTGTCCCCCCCAATATATCACTGTAAACATAACTATGTAATTTCAATAATATTAATAATACGCAATGAAAGCACTTGTGCTGATTATAGACACTTAATAGCGCATTTCAATTTCAAAAGATTGCGACCCCCCCCGCCCTTTGCCTCACAATGGTTTGATCCACTGCCAGTTCTTTAGCTGGCAAGGTAATAGAGAGTTCGTATCTACTGTCCGAAAGGCACATGTACGTAACTGACGTGAGGTTAATCCAGTCAATCCATAGCAGGTCCATAGCAATGTTATTTATTTATTTTTATGTTGGCAGGGTTCACACATTAGTTGAATTTGCAGAGCTAGCGCGCAAACTAAAGCAAACATTAACTATCAAGCTAGCTAGTACCTATTCCATTTATGTGGCGTCGTCAAAGATGGAATCTTTGCTATCGTCAGTTTATTCCAAGATCAGCATGCAGCTGTAGTGCTTCGACGTCCCTGTGATAAGGTTAGCAATAAACTGAAGTCCAAACTGAACAGAACAGAACTACACTCTCTTCTACCATTGTCTTAAATATATATAATGGTCTCGTTGCAAAAGATAAATTGTCGATAGTGAACTTTTTTTATTTTTTTTTATTTCACCTTTATTTAACCAGGTAGCAAAGATTATAGCAAACACACAGAAACGGAATTGGTGCTCGCTAGCTTTACAAATTCAGCTATTGTTGGAAGCCAGCCAATATGAAACAAACTATTTAAATTACAAAAGGTTGCAGCATGTGTTGTGTAAATGTGTGTGTGTGCAGCTAGGCCAGCCAGCCAGCCAGGTAGAAAAATGGCAGAAAAAAGTAAGAAGACGGACATCAGAGTATTTGTCAGTACACCAAAACGCATAGTAAGAACTCTAGTATCCTAATATCTCAACGACGAGTTGATAAAATGTTCATAAGAAAGAAGTGAAATGCGAATGGAAATGTTTCACAATGATGTCATTAGGCAGAGCAGGCAACAGATGGCACACAGACAGCAGAGTTGGGGACAGATATGCAGGGACAGACTGGCAGACAGGGAGTCTCAGGTAAGTTTGTTGAGTCTTTGTTTGGCAACATTATGAAAGGCTCTCAATTTTTTTGACTTGTAAAATAGGGACATAATTGGAAAATGCCATGGATACCCCCACTCTCAACTTAAACTGGTGACTAAACTAAGATTTGTTTACGGCAATGGTATTGCTGTTGTGATTAATTGTGTAGTTTTGGGTACCGGTAGTTAGGAGTACGGCAAACACCTTATTTATTTTCTAGGAGACAGACTGAGTCAGTTAGGGTGGTGAAAGGGAAAGAGCCAGGGAGAGAGACTTCAGAGGACAGTGTCACAGCCACGGCAGGACCAAGTGTCACCCTTGTTGCCAGCAGCACCAGTATAGGGGACAGTGGCACAGCATTGTCCAGTTACCACAGTGATGGCACAAAACCATATCAGCCACACCCACAATTTATAGAACCGCAAACTCTTGCCAACAGAGTGTTGACGTTTCAAGAGAGATGGTTTCGCGATTTCCCCTGGCTACATTATAATCCATCAATAAAAGGAGTGTTGTGTTTTCACTGTAGCCAAGGGTTTTCAAGCCAGCCATCTTTTGGCCAAAGAGCTGATGCTGCCTTCATTAGTGCAGGATTTAGGAACTGGAGAAAAGGCATTGAAAAATTCACAGCACATCCAAATTGCCAAACCCACCGCTACTTTGAAATTGTAACAGCACACCAGCTAAATCCAATCAGTGTCCAGTTATGTCCAGCGCGTGGGGTAAACAGCTGGATGACGCAAGGCATTGCTTGATGAAAATTGTTAGTTCGGTGCGGCATGTAGTAAGACAGGGATAAGCCTTTAGAGGCCACACGGATGACAGTGGGAATTTATACCAGATTTTGAAACTTAGGGCAGAAGAGGATGATCCCATTTTACTGAAGTGGTTAACAGAGCGTACCACAATGTACACAGGCCCCAAAGCACAGAATGAAATTCTGAACATCATGGCCAATAGTCATTCGAGGCATTGCAGCTGAGATTAGGTCTCTTCCGATTGTACAATTTTCATTAATTGTTGATGGTACTCAAGATGTCTCTGGTGCTGAACAGGAGAATGTCTGTCTGCGTTATGTTGACCATGACCATGTCCCTCACAAGGAGTTTATTGGGCTATACAGGGTGTTGGAGACAACAGGCGAGGGCATTGCGAAAGTGCCAACTGATGTGTTGTTGAGGAAACCCGCAAACATATGCTCGGTTCTTTTGTTCAGTAGTGTGTATAGCAGTGGTTCTCAACCTTTTTGGGGTACTGGAACCCCTGCATATTTTGAGGCAAGGCAGGCAAGGTTTTGAGCGGTCCTCAGGGACCTCCACCCCCTCTATATTATATGTAAACTTACTGGAAACCTTGTGGTACTGACTACATTCATTACACTTTTTTATTTCACGGACCCCTTGCAATTAGTCCATGGACCCCTGTTTGAGAACCCATGGTGTAATTGATAGTTGTTCTTTTGTTTAGTAGTTTTTAGTACACTTACAAATGATTTATTTCATGTTATTTTATTTAAAATTGCATACTTTGTGCGACATACTTGTCCATAGCTGCTGTTTGAAGAGTTGAGACACTGACTGAAGGATATTTTGGTTGATTTATTTGGGTTTTTCATTGAAGTAGTTATTTTGCTTTTAGAACTTTACTTATTTTAAGCTTTTTGTTCTTGCAAAGATATTGTAGACTCAGGCCAGGTGGACATATTTAATGACTATATAAATGTATCAGGAAAAGTCAAATTAAAAGGTCAATTCAATACGGAGACCAACTTTGTGATGGTTCTCAATGGAGATTCTTTTAGATGTGATCACACCATGTTCATTGTATTTATGAAAACTACACCCATACAGTGTACAGTACCATTGTCACCTACTGACCTTTCTTGATATTGCTGGTTGTAAGTACGAATACCTGCATACATACTGGACTGGTAAGGAGCACTGCTATAACTATTATTAGTAGTAGAATTATAATGATTTAAACATTTGAACAAGTTGGGAAAACCCTTCAGTTAACTACTGTACCTATCAATTATCCAGTTGTAGGAATTATGGTTCCTCAATATACATTTAACAACGTATGCTATGTGTTACAGCACTACTTTTGGTGTCCCCCTCAGGAATTGCTCTTGAGAAAATTTTATGTAATTGTCCCCTCCAAGGTTGATCTCAGATTTTCGCCCCTGGATTGGACCATGTTAGTTTGTTGGTGATTTGGACACCAAGGAACTTGAAGCTCTCAACCTGATTCACTACAGTCGTGTCGATGAGAATGAGGGTGTGCTCGGTCCTCTTTTTCCTGTAGTCCACAATCATCTCCTCTGTCTTGATCACATTGAGGGAGAGGTTGTTGTCCTGTCACCACACGGCCAGGTCTCTGACCTCCTCTCTATAGGCTGTCTCGTTGTTGTCGTGATCAGGCCTACTACTGTTGTGTCATCAGCAAACGTAATGATGGTGTTGGAGTCCTGCCTGGCTGTGCAGTCACGAGTGAACAGGGAGTACAGGAGGGGACTTCAGCATGCACCCCTGAGGGGCCCTTGTGTTGAAGATCAGCGTGGCTGATGTGTTGTTACCTACCCTTACCACCTGGAGGTGGCCCATCAGGAAGTCCAGGATCCAGTTGCAGAGAGAGGTGTTTAGTCCCAGGGTCCTTAGCTTATTGATGAGGTTTGAGGACACTATGGTATTGAACGCTGAGATGTAGTCAAAGAATAGCATTCTCACATAGGTGTTCCTTTTGTCCAGGTGGGAAAGGGCAGTGTGGAGTGCAATAGAGATGGCATCATGCCATGACCAGCCTTTCAAAGCACTTCATGGCTGCAGATGTGAGTGCTGCAGGTTTGTAGTCATTTAGGCAGGTTACCTTAGTGTTCTTGGGTACAGGGACTATATGGTGGTCTACTTAAAACATGTTGGTATTACAGACTCGGACAGGAAGAGGTTGAAAATGTCAGTGAAGACACTTGCCAGTTGGTCAGCGCCTGCTCGCAGTACACATCCTGGTAATCCGTCTGGCCCTGCGGCCTTGTGAATGTTGACCTGTTTAAAGGTCTTACTCACATCGGCTGCACAAAGCGTGATCACACAAGGTTCCGGAACAGCTGGTGCTCTTATTCATGTTTCAGTGTTATTTGCCTCGAAGCGAGCATAGAAGTAGTTTAGCTCGTCTGGTATGCTCGTGTCACTGGGCAGCTCGCGGCTATGCTTCCCTTTGTAGTCTGTAATGGTTGGCAAGCCCTTGATCTTGTGTATTCTTAACTATGTAACTCCTATCTATCTTCTGACAATTTCCTCATAATCTCCTAGATGTCTTCTTTCCAAATATAAACGTTTTTGCATGTCAGAATCATGTGACTACACATGAATAGCAGTTACTTTTGGGTATGTCTATTTAGGCAGAAATCTACATTTTGCCATTACATTTGAGAGGTTGTTTAATAACATTTAGGTAATCCAGGCAAAAGGTCCTGTCACAGAGTGCAAATTATACTGTGTCATTCGAGGGGTCTTTTTTTATGGGCCTAATAGTAAAGACAATTTAACCCTAAATAAAATGTATTCCCTTTTAATTTGGCATGAACACAACCAGTCATGATGTTATCATCCTTTTGTCAACCAAATTACTTAAAAAAGTAGGCTGCCTGCGCATGTCCGTCCACTCCAAAATAACTCCAACATCTAAACAGTGGACTGTGCACTCGTGCCATTTGATGAATGGAAAGAGACATTTCTTACAAAACACCAAAAAGTGTAATGACATTCTTGAACCTTTGGATGCCGTCTTCCATTGCTTTATCACAGGTGACAGCTTTAATACTCACCACTGCATCCTGTATCAAAACGTTGGCTGGTCCTCAGTAAAGTCCCGTATGTCACTTCATTATTCCCCTTTTGTTTACCAAGCTCTACTACACAAGCTTCCAATTTACCAAAATTCGCTATTAAAATATAAAAACATGAGATACCAAATCCATTCACAAGGTTGGTTAACTCCGGTTCCTCCTGTCTCCACCAACCTAAAACCACTTTTAGTTTTAAAGCACTTCATTGCTGAAACCAACTACAAAATACATTAGAGTTCTGATTCCGCTCAGGCAATTTAAAATATTGATTGAGGACCTTCTTATTGAGGAATGTAATAGTTTTTCTTGAATATTTGTGTTGTGCTGTATTTTATTTGTTTTATATGGTATTTGATTTAGATTTTGACTTATGGAATTGTATATGCATGGGTCCATTTGTGAAAGAGACCCTGGTCTCAATGGTGACTCCCTGCTTAAATAAAGGTAAAAAAAATTGGTCTACACTCTTGTAGCCTGAATTAATTGAATGAATCGGTTTTTGTAGAAGGAAAAGTTGGGACACATGAAAAGGGACTGAGATACAGGACTGTCCCAGCATAACAAGTGCATCCACATAGGATTTTTCTATTTTGAACCATGACACAGAGGTGGGGGTGTTGATATAATATGGAATAAGCTTTCATTTTAATATATACCACTGTAGCAGTTCAAATTGCATTTGAAACAAATAGGAGAATGGTTAAAGGGAATATTGCAGAACTAGGATGCTGTTAAACATTCTGATTGGTTTCACCCGTCCAACTAAAAGTCCTTAAAAGACAGATCACTTTACATTTGTATTTTGGGAGAAGATTAAAAAAAAAATCCCAATTTGACCGAAGTCATGTCGGAAAAGCGTTTGGAAAAGTCACGTCAAGAGAAGAACACACAAGTGAATACACAGCAGGAGTGAAGCCACTGTCCACATAAGATCACATCATTCAAAGTCCTCATTATAAAAAAAGAATGCCACTCTATATAAAGTAAATTTATCATCTGACCATATCCTGTGATTTCTTTCTTCTGTATCAGCCAAATATTTTTTTTATCACTTAAAACAGTGTGCAGGCTTTTAACATAACCCCTTTTACACCACTGCTAGCTTACCCTTACTAGCTAACCACGAGCAGCCTTGAAACACATAACTTACACTGCATTCGGAAAGTATTCAGAGTCCTTGACAATTTGTTACGTTACAGCATTATTCTAAAATGTATTAAATCGTTTTTTCCCTCATCAATCTACACACATTTTTGAAAATGTAAAAGAAATAAATAAATATCACATTTACATAAGTATTCAGTCCCTTGACTCAGCACCTTTTGCAGCTATTACAGCCTCAAATTTTCTTCGGTATGACGCTACAAGCTTGGTACGCCTGTTTTTAGGGATTTTCTCTTATTGTTCCTTGCAGATGCTCTCAAGCTATTTTCAGGTCTCTCCAAAGATTTTCGATCAGGTTCAAGTCCGGACTCTCAAGGACATTCAGAGACTTGTCCGAAGCCACTCCTGCATTCTCTTGTCTGTGTGCTTAGGGTCGTTGTCCTGTTGGAAGGTGAACCTTCGCCCCAGTCTGAGGTCCTGACCGCTCTGGAGCAAGATCTCTCTGTACTTTGCTCCATTCATCTTCCCTCAATCCTGACTTGTCTCCCAGTCCTTGCCGCTGAAAAACATCCCCTCAACATGATTCTGCCACCACCATGCTTCACCATAGAGATGGTGCCAGGTTTCCTCCAGATGTGACGCTTGGCATTCGTGCCAAAGAGTTCAATCTTGGTTTCATCAGACCAGAGAATCTTGTTTCTCATGGTCTGAGTCCTTAGGGTGCCTTTTGGCAAACACCAAGCGGGCTGTCATGCCTTTTACTGAGGAGTGGCTTCCGTCTGGCCACTCTACCATAAAGGCCTGATTTGTGGAGTGCTGCAGAGATGGTTGTCCTTTTGGAAGATTCTCTCATCTCCACAGAGAAAGTCTGGAGAACTATCAGAGCGACCATCGAGTTCTTGGTCCCCTCCCTGATCAAGGCCTTTCTCCCCTGATTGCTCAGTTTGGCTGTGTAGCCAGCTCCAAGAAGAGCCTTGGAGGTTCCAAACTTCTTCCATTTAAAAATGATGGAGGCCAATGTGTTCTTGGGGACCTTCAATGCTGCAGACATTTTTTGGCATCCTTCCCCAGATCTGTGCCTCGACACAATCCTGTCTCAGAGCTCTACAGACAATTCCTTCAACCCCATGGCTTGGTTTTTGCTCTACCATGCACTGTCAACTGTGGGACCTTGAATAGACAGGTGTGTGTCTTTCCAAATCATGTCCAATCAATTGAATTTACCACAGGTGGACTCCAATCAAGTTGTAGAAACATCTCAAGGATGATTAATGGAAACAGGATGCACCTGAGCTCAATTTTGAGTCTCTTAGCAGAGAGTTTGAATAATTATGTAAATAATTTTACATTTCCAAACATTTCTAAAAACCTGTTTTCACATGGTCATTACGGGGTATTGTGTGTAGATTGATGAGGACAACATGTAATTTAATCCAATGTAGAATAAGGCTGTAATGTAACAGAATGTGGAAAAGGGGAAGGGGTCTGAATACTTTCCGAATGCACTGTATTAGCCGTTCAGCACATCAGCATTTCTCGTACTGTTACACAAAATAAAGATAAACCTTTACCATCATAGTAGACATTGAAAGTCTATAACCAAACTGGCTAAAACTCTGTTGTTAGCCGATGGTAGCCATAGCTAGCCATATGCTAACCTGAGTGCTGATGTTAATAACGTTACTAGCAGCAGTAACAGTAAATCCAGATATAATGCCTAACACAAACATTGGCTCCCATGATATCTTGCAAGTTATATTTGCCAATAAACATGAGGCAGTTCAGCAAAAATGAAGAAATACTGTACCTTGAAATAAGCAGTGACATTACTCCGATTGGTATTTGACCATTCATTTCTGCAAAACATGCAGTGTTGATGGAGCTGTTGCAGCTTGCTTGCTAAATAATAGCTAGCTTATTGCATCCCCAAACACCATGTGGCCAGTTCGATTTGCATGGCCCGGTCCACTTAGATAGCTGGCTATATACTAGCAACATAACATGACAAAACACTTTGGGCACTTTAGTACCTACTTACCTGATAGTGCCTCCATCAGGCTGTTCCTTTCTTGACGTCAAAGCCACAATGTATTGTTGGTGTATGAGTTTTAGATAAATGTAATTCGAGTGTGAAAACAACATCATTTTTAATAGGGTGTCAAACAGTATGCAGTACAGACAGAATAATTGCATCACTTGTCAATCATGCTTGTCTCACACAAGATAATTATTCACATTATCTCCACTTAAAAATAGAAAATTAGCTGCTCTTGTGTTGGACCACATCAGGAAACACTTTTTTCCCCATGAGAATTATCCCTTCAATGCTTGTCTGGGCTTTAACAACATCTGTAGGGGCTATAGGCAGTATGGACGTGTCCACCTGTTTGGACCCTACTGTACATGACCCTGTTGCCCAAATTATAAAGTAATATTTTGCTTCCTTATCTTCAAAACAGTCTATGCACAAGGAGAGACTGTATTCCACACTATTGTTTTGTTTATGTAGCATTTTCTATCCAGAAACCGGTACAAGTCAATGTAGCCTAACATAGGATGCTTTGAATGCTATGCCCAAGTCTTTGAAAGGAATTTGTGCAGTTACATTGTCATGACTCAGGGCACCACATGATACTAAGTAGAGAATGTGTAGTTTATGTAGCGTAGAAAGTTAAACCGTGAAATGGCTGCCTAAAGCTGTGTGAACGGCACTAATGTAAATGGGTGCTCATGACGCCACGGCAACAACAACAGAAAATAGACCTCTCTAATAGACTCATTAGACAGATTGCTCATTAGTGTCACGGAGAGCAACAGATTTAATATAACCCATTATTTCCCCTACCAACAGAAAGAACCCACAAATGGCATGGAACAAAAAGTTGTTTGCGACCCTGAAAAAAAATAAAAAATGATGACAAAACCTGTTCATAATCATGACAACCGTATTTTGTATCTTGGAGCTTGTATCCATTTGGGTGTTTCTTTTACAGATGATGAAAGAGTGTGATCGGAATAGAAATCACTGACTTAGAAGATTACCCCAGACAGAGAGAGTTCGTTTTTTCGGACCACCTCCATGTTATTTGTCTCAGGGTTTGATTGACTGTGTGTGACAACATTTTCACTTCAGATGTGTCATAAAACACATCATTTATCATGGCATGGATCAGCTCATGAGAAATTATGTGACAAAATCCTGTCATTAACTAGTTTGGTTGCAATTTAATTATTAAAACTAATAAATAACACAAATATTGTCATTCATTTGTTTGGACAGTCTCTCCACTATCCTTTCCTTCGAGGACACCAATGGCTTGAAAATTCTCTCAAGATGACATAAAACATCACATGATCGCCAGCAATGTCTGACATTCCAATACATTGCAGAGTTCTAAAGTTTCCATTTGAACCAAAAATATTACTCATAATCCTTTTATGGCATCAATGATTGAAATGTTTGCTTTATAGACCTGCGGGCTGACAAAAACACAAACCGAAATAGCTTCCCCTATACGGTGGCTTTATGACGGCCATTGAAAGCTTTTGAGAGGGGCGCTGGCTTGGCCTAATGTTTTCCACCTTTTACATGTTCAATTATTCAGTGACCATTGTTCTGCTCACCTGGAGGAGAGTATGCCTTGATATGAGCTGGACCTGTTGGCCTAGTGGGTAATCCAACCCTGGCCCTGGCTCAGAGAAGAAGCCACATGTTTGTCCTACCAGAGTGGTGGCACCTAAGCTAGCTTGGTCGGCTACGCTAACGAAACAAAATAACTATGCTATACTGACTGGGTTAGGATCAGTGAACCAGACACCACAGTTATTAGAGTCAATTAGCGCAAGCTAAGCTAGCTGTACATGCCTATCCAGGGGTGGGTGAATTATTCTCAATGGGGGAAGAAAAGCCTAAAACCTGAGACGCCAAGCTATTATGCCACCCGTTTTTTCAAGGACTGTTACCCTCTTTCCACCCATGAAGTGGCTATTGTGAACCCTTCCACTATGCGTGCCAGCTGTTGCCATGCCGCAGTGTAATAATAGACATCTCCTGCCTGTTTGCCTGTGCGGTTGACATTACTGGCAACACAAAGATAGGATAGGCAGGCTCCTCTGCCAAGTTGACATCCTTCTGTCCTAGAAGAAATCTATAGCAGCTTGTTCTTTGTACAGCAGAACCAGCTTCTGAATAATATATATTATGCTGCGGATATTGAAGGCGACCTGTTATTGTTTTAGCACTGACCCAATTTCAGCTAGAGAGATTAGAGGTCAAAGGTCAGGCTCAAGTTTTTCCACATAGCAACTAGTTGTTTTTCTTCTTCCCTTTTTGACACAAATTCTTCAACAAACCCACCATAGGGGATATGCTGTAGAGTGATATGACATCAAATCAAATCAAATGTTATTTGTCACATACACATGTTTAGCAGATGTTATTGCGGTTATAGCGAAATGCTTGTGTTTCTAGCTCCAACAGTGCAGTAATATCTAACAATTCACAACAACACACACAAGACCCACAACCTAAAAGTAAAAAAAGGGAATTAAGGAATATATAAATATTAGGATGAGCAAAGTCGGAGTTGCATAGTCTAAAATACAGTAGAATAGAATAAAGTATATACATATGAGATGAGTAAAGCAAAAATATGTAAACATTATTAAAGTGACTAGTGTTCCATTATTAAAGTGGCTAGTGATTTCAAGTCTATGTATATAGGGCAGCAGCCTCTAAGGTGCAGGGTTACGTAACCGTGTGGAAGCCGCCTAGTGATGGGTATTTAACAGTCTGATGGCCTTGAGATAGAAGCTGTTTTTCAGTCTCTCTGTCCGAGCTTTGATGCACCTGTATTGACCTCACCTTCTGGATGATAGCTGGGTGAACAGGCAGTGGCTTGGGTGGTTGTTGTCCTGGAAGGCAGGTAGTTTGCCCCCGGTGATGCGGTGGGCAGACTGCACCACCCTCTGGAGAGCCCTGCGGTTGCGGGCGGTGCAGTTGCCGTACCAGGCGGTGATACAGCCCGGCAGGATGCTCTCAATTGTGCATCTATAGAAGTTTGTGAGGGTTTGAGGTGCCAAGCCACACTTCAGCCTCCTGAGGTTCTTGACCACACTGTCTGTGTGGGTGGACTATTTCAGATCATCAGTGACGTGTACGCCGAGCTTGAAGCTTTCCACCTTCCCCACAGCGGTCCCGTCAATGTGGATAGGGGCCTGCTCCCTCTGCTGTATCCTGAAGTCCAAGATCAGCTCCTGTTTTGTTGACATTGAGTGAGAGGTTATTTTCCTGGCACCACACCTGGCACCACACACCAGGGCCCTCACCTCCTCTCTGTAGGCTGTCTCGACATTGTTGGTAATCAGGCCTGCTGCTGTTGTGTCGTCTGCAAACTTGATGATTGAGTTAGAGGCATGCGTGGCCACGCAGTCATGGGTGAACAGGGCATACAGGAGGGGGCTGAGCACGCACCCCTGTGGGGCCCCTGTGTTGAGGATCAGTGAAGTGGAGGTGTTTCCTACCTTCACCACTTCACCACCTGGGGGTGGCCCGTCAGGAAGTCCAGGACCCAGTTGCACAGGGCGGGGTTCAGACCCTGGGCCCCGAGCTTACTGATGAGCTTGGAGGGTACTATGGTGTTGAAGGCTGAGCTATAGTCAATGAACAGCATTCTTACATAGGTATTCCTCTTGTCCAGATGAGATACGGCAGTGTCCAATGCGATTGCGTTGTTTGTGGGTCTATTGGGGCGGTAAGCAAATTTAAGTGGGTCTAGGGTGTCAGGTAAGGTAGAGGTGATATGATCCTTAACTAGTCTCTCAAAGCACTTCATGATGACAGAAGTGAGTGCAATGGGGCGATAATCATTTAGTTCATTTACCTTTGCTTTCTTGGGTTCAGGAACATTGGTGGACATCATGAAGCAAGTGGGAATAGCAGACTGGGATAGGGAGAGATTGAATATGTCCGTAAACACTCCAGCCAGCTGGTCTGCGCATGCTCTGAGGATGCGGCTAGGGATGCCGTCTGGGCCAGCAGCCTTGCGAGGGTTAACACGCTTAAATGTCTTACTCACGTCGGCCACAGAGAAGGAGAGCCCACAAGTCTTGGTAGCGGTCTGAGTTGGTGGCACTGTGTTATCCTCAAAGCTGGCAAAGGTGTTTAGCTTGTCTGGTAGCAAGATGTCGCTGTCCGTGACTTGGCTGGTTTTCCCTTTGTAGTCCGTGATTATCTGTAGACGTTGCCACATATGTCTCGTGTCTGAGTTGTTGAATTTGGACTCCACTTTGTCTCTATACTGATGTTTTGTCTGTTTGATTGCCTTACGGAGGGAATAACTGCACTGTTTGAATTTGGCTATTTTCCCAGTCAGCTTGTCATGGTTAAATGCCGTGATTCGCACTTTCAGTTTTGCGCAAATGCTGCCATCTATCCACGGTTTCTGGTTAGAGTAGGTTTTAATAGTCACAGTGGGTACAACATCTCCCATACACTTCCTGAGGAACTCAGTGACTGTATCCGTGTATTCGTCAATGTTGTTCTTGGAGGCTACTCGCAACATATCCCAGTCCGAGTGAACAAAACAATCTTGAATCATGGATTCCAAAATGGAGTCGTGATCAGATTTGCCGAATTGAGGGTGAGGGAGGGCCTTGTGGGCATCCCGGAAGTTGGAGTAGCAGTGGTCGAGTGTTTTAGCAGCGCGAGTACTACAGTCGATATGTTGATAGAACTTCGGTAGCCTCAAATTTGCTTTGTTAAAATTTAAGCTCCAATAAATGCGGCCTCAGGATATATGGTTTCCAGTTTGCATAAAGTCCAGTGAAGTTCTTTGAGGGCCGTTGTGGTATCGGCTTGAGGGGTGATATACACGGCCGTGACTATAACCGAAGAGAATTCTCTTGGGAGGTAATACGGTCGGCATTTGATTTTGAGGAATTCCAGGTCGGGTGAACAAAAGGACTTGAGTTTCGGCATGTTATCACAATCACACCATGAGTGGTTCATCATGAAACATACACCCCCGCCTTTCTTCTTCCCGGAGAGTTCTTTATTCCTGTCTGCGCGATATACTGAGAACCCAGATGGCTGTACGGACAAAGACAGTATATCCCGAGAGTGCCATGTTTCCGTGAAACAGAGTATGTTATATTCCCTGATGTCTCCCTGGAAGGAGATTCTTGCCCTGAGCTCGTCTTCTTTATTATCCAGAGACTGAACATTAGCGAGTAATATACTCGGAAGCAGTGGATGGTGTGCGCGCCTCCTGAGTCGGACTAGAAGTCCACTCCGAATACCTCTTCTCCGCCGGCGGTGTTTTGGAGCAACCTCTGGAATCAGTTCTATTGCCCTGGGGGGTACGAACAAAGGATCCAATTCGGGAAAGTCGTTTTCCCGGTCGTAATGCTGGTGAGTTAGCGCCGCTCTGATATCCAAAAGTTCTTTCCAGCTGTATGTAATAACACAAAACATTTCCTGGGCTAATAATGTAAGAAATAACACAACAACAAAAAAATACTGCAAAGTTGCTTAGGAGCTAGAAGCAGAGCGGCCCTATCTGTCGGCGCCATCTTGCTACTGTAAGATCAAAACACTCACAGCTAAAGGTTAGTCATATCAGGCATTTTGCTTCTTCTTTTTTTGATCTTTTCAGGGTTTTTTCCCAGCTTTCCATCTGATTCTGCAGCTAGACTTGGGTATGCTGTCACATCATGCCATAAAAAAAGAATACTTAGCATGTTTCAAAGTAAATGATGACATTTCATGCTTCTGTACAGCGAAACAAGAACAAGACAATTTTACGCCATTAGGATCCCACGGCGAACCACCTCAGTGAACATTCCTGAAAACACAGTCATATGTGCACACACAACATCTCCTCACTCCATCAGCAATACATCTCTCCTGAATGAGAGATGAGAGGTGATATATGACAAATTGGCAACAAAGAGCCTGATAATAGCTTCCACTCTGATAAGCAGAAAATAGAGCCTCCTGGAAAAAGAACCTCCTGGAAAAAAGAGTTTGTTATTTGGTAATTAAGGCGTAATGAACTAATTATGGTGCTCAGGGATGGTTGGGGTGGGTTAACGGCTGCAAGACAGAATCAGGGAAAGGGGAAATCTGGATAAAAGTATCAACTTTGATTTCAACATAATCCTTGTTGTTGATTTGTTGGTACCCTGAACTTGGGGGGTGGTGTGTGTGTGTGTGTGTGTGTGTGTGTGTGTGTGTGTGTGTGTGTGTGTGTTCCTCAGACCTTCAAGTGGATTGGATGATGAAAAGTAGACCACAGACGTATTGGATGGTCTCCCGTAGACCACAGATGTATTGTCGTACATATTGAGTTACAACACTTGAACAATGACATTTAAAAACTTGTGTGTCTGTACCATAAACATCAGACACACTCGTGCCTTTGATGCCATGTCATTACCTCTGCATGTCTGTTGCGTGTCGGTGGCATCTTACATAATGCACCACACTAGAACACCGCTCAATAATAAATGAACACTGTCTTTTATTTGTGATTGTATTCTCTGTCAAATTTTCATGAACACATGAGCGAAGTGCACCATACACAAGGCAACACTGTCATCAATTGACAAGGAGCAAGGCCACATCCATTTCAATGCACAGTACCTACTCACCATCAGCATATGAGCATTCAAAATGAACACACGTGGATCTGAGTTCATTCTCTCCTTTTCAGCTTATGATGGACTAGTTGTCAAATATTTGACTTTCTCTTCACATTGGTTTAGTGTTTGTGAGGGAAGTTAAACAGGCTACAGTACATGCACTAGTCTAGCAAAAAAACATTGTACTGGAATTCACTGGATATCAAAGGTTAACTTTGTCGTTAAAACGAAGTAACTCCTACTCGGTTGTCTCGGTTAAATGTATGCTTCTCTACCTAACTCTGTAGATGATTGTGTCTTTGCTCTATCTTTTTACCTGTCATGGCTGCGTTCAACTACGAGAGAATGCATCTCCTTTGATGAAACATTATTGTCTGTGCATTTGCATTTTAGAGACTTCTTTTGATTGGGTGCGGAGAAGAGGTTGAGTGTTCATTTTTCTCCATTTGCTCTAAACAACTGGAACACTTGCAATGAGCATGTTATGTGGTTGTTTTTTAATTTTCCCTTTCCATATTGAATGCAGTCTGGTAAATGACTGGAAGAATAAATTACCTGTAAAAATAGATGGTCAGTCAATGCCCACAATCATTTTTCCATATACTCCTACAGTGCATTCGGAAATTATTCAGACCCTTTGACTTTTTTTGCACATTCTGCTATGTTACAGCCTTACTCTAAAATGGATTAAATCCAGGTTTGGCCGGGGTAGGCCGTCATTGTAAATAAGAATTTGTTCTTAACTGACTTGCCTAGTTAAATAAAGGTTAAATACAAAATAAATAAATAAACCCTTTTCACACTGCTGAGCTGAGCCAGTTATACTGCACTGGCCTGGTTACACATCCACCATTGTGGTACCTTTCTGGAAAGGACGATGTGAAAGGAAACATATCAGAGCCAACAAGGCACGGTTCAGGTCTTCATACAAGTGTGAAAAGGTTACAACTGAATTTAGAGGGAAGGTTAGATAAGGTCAAACATGTGACACGCCAGCTATTTTGGCAGCAGCATCATCTAAAGTCCCTAAGGATGGCTGTGTATTTTCAATGCCCCATTCCAATATGGCCCTTTGTTTTCATTTGGATAGTAACTGTAGAAACAGTGGTGTAGATAATAATGAATGCGAGTTAGGAAAGGATTCCTTCAGGGTTTAAACCTATCTAAGGCTTACACTGACTGATAAAAGGGATGTTCCTCTGATCCCATACTTTGGGTCATTGTGTTCATACAAGAAGAAATCAATTTCCAATTCAATCAAAGTCTCTACAGAGAGCAGTTTCCTGAATTGTTTTATTTGTGTGTGTGTGTATATGTATGCGTGTTTGAGAGAGAGATCATGTTGTCATTACTTAATCAACGGACAGATAAACGAACCATCCTATAATGCAGGGCAAACTAGATAGTTATCAGGTATGATGTCACAATGGTGTTACTTCATAGATGAGGTAAAGAGGTCAATGGAACGCAGACCGTGGGGGATACAACATGGAAGACATTCATACAAGCATTATACACAGATTTCTACCTCAACATGAAATTCACATATAAACAATATCCTAAATTTAGGCTGGGGCCAATGAGGAGATTCGGCATCTTTCCCCCCACGCGTTTCCATTGCTTTGGTAGAATAAGAATTCTCATTTCAAAGTTTGTGTAGAGTTCCAGCGAAGAATATTGGCGATAGCAACAAGGGATGTCACAATAATGGACACCAGAAGGGAGTTCTAAAACAAAATTAATTTCTATGAGAGAGAGATGCTCAAAGATTAATTCAAGACATAAGAGAGACTGCAGGTAAAACCTTTTAGATAAAAAAAGAAGTAAATGTTTTACTATTACTGTTAGTATGCATGTGTTCATTCTTGTGCTTTTCTTGTACTTGTAATGTTAAGTGTACTGTATGGGCCTAAAGACCTTAAAAATATTTTAATTAAAAATACATTGAATAGTGAAGGCTAACAATGATTTGTCCATCCCTCCCTCAGTTGGAGAGTTACGATGTGGGAGATGGGTAGGAAGGCGGAGGAGTGGAGGCTGTACATGGATGAGAGGATGAAGACGCAACAGATTAAGGAGAGAAAGTGGCTGAATGAGAAGCTGGACAGAATGCACGAGTACAACACGAGAGAGATAGAGCTCAGGATCAATGCCCTTAAAGAGGAGAGGAGAAAGGAGATGGAGAGAATTGGACGAAGGAGAGAGCAAGAGAGAGAAGTAAGGGGAGAGGAGAGGTCATGGGCGACTGAGGTGAGGAGAGGGGAGGGGAGGAGGGGGATGATGGAGGGAACAGATGGAATGGCAGAGACAAAAAAAGAGAGGAGTTGGGGATGGAGTTGGTTGAAGAGCAGAGGAAGTTGGGGGAAAGAGAGAGGGAGAGATTGAGGAATTTGAGGAAGAAAGATAATGAGGAGATTGAGGAAGAAAGGAGCATGCTTAGGGAGAAAGAGAGAGAACTGGACGCTGAAAAGGTGGAAGTGGAGATGCAGAGGAAAGGATGAGAAACAGAGGATGTGTCTGGAAGAGAAAGAAAGGCAGAGAGAGGAGGAAAGAAGGAGATGGAGGCCATTGAGAAGATCAGGGAGACCGAATGCCCCGAGATGGAGAGAGAGAAAACAGAAAGGGAGGCGGAGATGTGGAGCGAGAAAAAGAGACAGGTGGAGAAGTTCAGAAAGCAGGTGAGGATTTCCATGTCTGATAAGCTTAAAGTAGAAATTACCGTGATGGAGCAGGAGATGAGAAAGATGAAAGAGGTAATGGTGAAAGAGGGAGAGAGGCTCAGGCTGGACATGGAGGTAAGATTGGTTGAGGCGCTGAAGCGAGAGAGGGATGTGAGGAAGGTGAAAGACAGGAGCATCCGAGAAAGAGCAACAAGGAGGAGAGTGCAGAACCTTGATACCAATGAGACTGACCTGAGTTACCCAGACCTCGTGTGTAGGAACAGAGCAAAATGGATGAAGAAAGAGACAAGTGAGAGGATGAGGGAGAGGAGGAAGCATTCAGCATTAAAACATCTTCCTGTGCTTTTTCATCTTTGCACTATACGCAGAGTAGAGCATATTCAGTTGAATTGTTGAAGGGGAAGCTCAATACTTATGAATACAAATTTGTTCAATAGTGTTTTTACATTTCAATCTGGGTTTGACCTGCTTTCCATTCTTGTAAATATTCTCTGAAGACATTTCCTACCCGTTGGGTCCTGTCCTGTGGTCGGGTAATGTATCAGTCACACACAAACTTATTCAGAACGTCATTCAAATTCATGTCTGCGTCAATAAAAAGGCCATTGGCTTCCTTATTGAAGTGTTATGGCTTGGATCAATAGTTCATCAGGGTTATGTTCATAAAGGCACACCAAAGCAAAACAATTTTCAAGAGAAAAGAAACGAGCATTCCTTATTGCTTCTACATCTGCATCGCTTGCTGTTTGGGGGTTTAACCTGGGTTTCTGTAGAAGCACATTGTGACATCTGCTGATGTAAAAAGGGCTTTATAAATACATTTGATTTGACTTAAAACACAGGAAAATCGAGTTTATATATATTTCCACACTATGAGGTTGGAATGATGCTGTGAAATTGTGAAAATTATGATAATGCCCTTTTAGTGTAAGAGTTGTTTGAAAAGACTGCCTGAAATGTCTGCCTGTTGTGGTGGGATGGAGTTTTGGCCTGCCTGATGACATCACCAGTAAATGAGTTAATAGACCAATAATAAAGAGAGTTCCCAACCTTTCTGCCAATAACAGGTCATTTTCCCCTCCCCACGTCCTAGCAAAATTCTTACTTGAAAATTGTTCTTAGGTGAAAGCTATTTTTCTTTTTAATTGAAAGCAAATACAATAATGTACTTAATTGTTACCCAAAAATGATTTGATATTGAGCTAAAAATGGATGCATTGAACCTTTAAGTTTAGCCTTTCCTGTCAACTGAACACGACCCACTTCCTTTCTGTTTTGATCAACCAATCAAGTGAGAGGAATATGCCAGTGGAAAAGCGAATCAACAGACCGAATCATGGACTTGGCTAGCAGAACAAACTCAGTGGCTTCCATCATAGAGCATACATTGTATTCCTCCGACTATGTCTGCAAACATGGCCGTATCGTTGCCAGCAGAAGCATCACGCTGTATGTTTAATCATATGGGCCTAGTCGATAGTCACGTAATAATAAGGAATTCCCCTCGACCATTGCCACATTCTTTCTCATTGACCTCCAGTGTAAAAGAGCTAACATCGTTTTCCATTTTTTGTTAGACAGAAATTTTAAAAAACATGCAGAAAAGCTGCTGTGTTGTTCAATGTACATGTAACCAGGTCAAAAATCCCAACCTATGGTTCGCAATGCTCCCACGTAGGGAGAGCCCCGAGGCTTCAGACTATTTGGCGTGGAAGAGTAGGAAATGTGTGGCTCTCGGTGTCCAAGTAGGCTACACGTGGCTGTGTGTGGAAAACATTTAATCACAGGTAAGACATTTAACTTGTTTAGGATAGTTTGTTTGTAACTCAACTCACTACTTGTAGCTGTACATTCTGTTTGTTTGTGTTGTTGGTCTCGGCTAGCTTCCGGTCGGTAGCTAGCTAGCACTCATGTCATTCACTCCTCACTCACGTGCCTGCTAGCACCGTCATGAAAAGGGGCATGAGGGAAGCCCTACAATATTACATTTTTACTAGTGAGAACGGCCAGCATTAAGCAATGTTAAAAAGTCATCTTTAGACATGTACTTTTCTTAAATATAGTTTTGTAATTGACTAAAACAAGCAGACAATAGCATTTGAAAAAGGTCAAGTTTTTGCTGTGAGCCAATGGGGTAACCTAGGTAACCACAGGTTGTTTTTCCCACAAGCAGGCCGGCTGTGAAGTTCTATCTAATACCGTCTGGGACTATGGTAAGCTTGTGTGTGTATGTGTGGTAGGTCCAAACCCAGACACACACACCAATAACACATGGAGAGGGAGCAGGGAGGCTCTCTTCCCTCCTAACCTCAGGCAGACAAAACTACCATGGCAGCCATCTGGAGGTGATTCGCTGACTTTTCCAAGTATTCTCTCCGTTTATCTCTGCGGACACGGCCCAGACTGCTGTTCTCATTTCAGTTCCTCCAGGCTCTCTAGACCTACAAGTGGACAAAATGTCACTCAAGTTCAACGTTGAGTATCTCCTGTAGACAACTCTGAAGAGAGAGAGAGAGAGAGAGAGAGGGAGAGAGAGAGAACCGGCAGCCACTCTTCATGGGGTCCACACAGAACATAAAACATGACATAATTTAGAACATTAATAGACAAGAACAGAACTACATAAATTACAAGTAAATGTGTTATGGTTATGTTTGTGAGTATGAAAGTATGTGGGCAGCGTTTTTGTGTGTGTGTGATTATGCTTGAGAGTGTGCGTTGTAGCACTGGGGGTGGTTAGATAGATGAAGTTTAGTGTGAGGTCATGGGAAAGGTGTCTATCTGTGATTGTTAAGCCTGTGGCTGAAAAAGCTGTCTGCTCTCACAGCAGACTGCTTTTTGTATTCTATTTGTGTATTACCGCCTACACACCCTGAGACCAGCTAAACACAGACCCTCAGAGACACACACACACGTACTGTAAGCACAATGATGTGCATGTACGTGCACACACAGAGAGGTGTGCACACACACACATTCAAGGCTATATCTCAGAAGTAAACACAGGGAGGGCATTTGTGATTTGACAATGCTTCGCTCTTCTATGGGGTTAAGTAAATATGCGCATAATATTAATTTATTGGATTTAACTGTAAAGTATGCTGCTTTGGAGGCACATCTATGGATATCTGTCACGTTAAAGCAACTGCAAGCATGACAATAGTGTTAGTACTTTGTCATAAACTTTGTTGTGGGGGGTTTAGTGTAGCTCTGCATGTTATGGCATGCCTATTAAGCCCTAAGTAATTTCAAGTGAATTATCATTTCTAAGTGGAAACACATTCATGTGAGAATTCTTGTGAAAGCAATCCACACCTACAGCTCAGGCCTCCAGGTCAATCTGGTAGCCCTATTAACGCAAGCTCTCTAATAAAACTGCACTTTTCTCATGATCAGGTACAGTGGGGAAAAAAAGTATTTAGTCAGCCACCAATTGTGCAAGTTCTCCCACTTAAAAAGATGAGAGAGGCCTGTAATTTTCATCATAGGTACAATTCAGCTATGACAGACAAAATGAGAAAAAAAAATCCAGAAAATCACATTGTAGGATTTTTAATGAATTTATTTGCAAATTATAGTGGAAAATAAGTATTTGGTCAATAACAAAAGTTTCTCAATACTTTGTTATATACCCTTTGTTGGCAATGACAGAGGTCAAAAGTTTTCTGTAAGTCTTCACAAGGTTTTCACACGCTGTTGCTGGTATTTTGGCCCATTCCTCCATGCAGATCTCCTCTAGAGCAGTGATGTTTTGGGGCTGTTGCTGGGCAACATGGACTTTCAACTCCCTCCAAAGATTTTCTATGGGGTTGAGATCTGGAGACTGGCTAGGCCACTCCAGGACCTTGAAATGCTTCTTACGAAGCCACTCCTTCGTTGCCCGGGCGGTGTGTTTGGGATCATTGTCATACTGAAAGACCCAGCTACGTTTCATCTTCAATGCCCTTGCTGATGGAAGGAGGTTTTCACTCAAAATCTCACGATACATGGCCCCATTCATTCTGTCCTTTACACGGATCAGTCGTCCTGGTCCCTTTGCAGAAAAACAGCCCCAAAGCATGATGTTTCCGCCCCCATGCTTCACAGTAGGTATGGTGTTCTTTGGATGCAACTCAGCATTCTTTGTCCTCCAAACACGACGAGTTTAGTTTTTACCAAAAAGTTATATTTTGGTTTCATCTGACCATATGACATTTTCCCAATCTTCTTCTGGATCATCCAAATGCTCTCTAGCAAACTTCAGACGGGCCTGGACATGTACTGGCTTAAGCAGGGGGACACGTCTGGCACTGCAGGATTTGAGTCCCTGGCGGCGTAGTGTGTTACTGATGGTAGGCTTTGTTACTTTGGTCCCAGCTCTCTGCAGGTCATTCACTAGGTCCCCTAAAATTCTACAATGTGATTTTTTGGATTTTTTTTTCTGATTTTGTCTGTCATAGTTGAAGTGTACCTATGATGAAAATTACAGGCCTCTCTCATCTTTTTAAGTGGGAGAACTTGCACAATTGGTGGCTGACTAAATACTTTTTTCCCCCACTGTACAGTATTACAAGCCCTATAAACTTATGCTATTAGAAGGGTCCCTGTATAAATTCCAGTCTGGGGCAACTTATGGTGGCCCTGACCACTGCCTGTGTTAAAAAACGGACTAAAATGTAATCATGGTTTGGGTAATGATGTGGTTTTGTGGACCTTGGAAATGACCACCAACCGTTGACTGCTGTCCCCGCCATGTTTTTGGACCATATGGAGTGAATCTGTCTATCTCCCTCTCTCTCTCTTTCTCTGCGACAGAAGCAATGGACGGAGCCTCAGTTATTGGAACTGCTAATGGCCCATATGGACGGATCATATGCTGCCAATGAATTTTAACGACAGGACATTGGCCATCACTCACCATGCGCCGCATGCATTTTTAAAGACGCCAGTGAATGTCATCTCCATTGTGTTGTCTCAACTTGGCCCGAATCACAAATCTGATCTGAAATTGCATTTGCATATGTCAAAAGCCCCGTGCGCACACACACACAAACACTGACTAATATTGCTTTGATGGAGAGGCTCAATATGCATTTATGAGCGATGCTAGCTGGCAGTTCTTAGTACCCTACTGTACATTTATTTTTATAATTTCATGAGCCATGGTGCTAGCCATATGGCCGCTTGGAGACAGAACAGCGATGGCTTCCCAGACTGTCTATTATTATTCTTGACATCAGCGGATGAATTATTCAACAAGGACACTCAAAGATAAGAGAATTAGTCCTTTGTCTTTACTGTACTTGCTGCCTAACTTTGAACTTAATGTCACTGTAAGCTTTAAGTAAATGTCGTAGTCAATGTGCTTCTCAGACTTTTGGACTAATGAAAACCTTAATTACTATACTGAGCAACAATATAAACGCAGCATGCAACATTTAACAATTTTACTGAGTTACAGTTCATATAAGGAAGTCAATCAATTGTAATAAATTCATTAGGCCCTAATCTATGGATTTCACATGACTGTGCAGGGGCAGGCAACCAGCCAATCTGAATTAGTTTTCCCCCACAAAATGGCTTTATTACAGACAGAAATACTCCTTAGTTTCATAAGCTGTCTGGATGGCTGGTCTCATACGATCCCGCAGGTGAGGAAGCTGGATGTGGAGGTCCTGGGCTAGCGTGGTTACACATGGTCTGCGGTTGTGAGGCCGGTTGGATGTACTGCCAAATTCTTTAAAACGATGTTGGAGATGGCTTATGGTACATAAATTAACATTCAATTCTCTATCAACAGCTCTGGTGGACATTCCTGCAGTCAGCATGCCAATTACATGCTCCCTCAAAACTTGAGACAGCTGTGGCATTGTGTTGTGTAACAAAACTGCACATTTTAGAGTGGCCTTTTCTTGTCCCCAGCACAAGGTACACCTGTGTAATGATCATGCTGTTTAATCAGCTTCTTGATATGCCACACCTGTCAGGTGATGTCAGAGAAATGCTCATTAACAGGGATGGGGCGGCAGGTAGCCTTGTGGTTAGAGCTTTGGGCCAGTAATCAAAAGGTTGCAGGATTGAATCCCCAAGCTGACCAGATAAAAATCTGTCCTTCTGCTCCTGAACAAGGCAGTTAACCTCAGGATTAAGGGCAGAGAGAACCCTTGGTTTACTAAGGAACTTACAAAAATCATAAGGGAACATAAAGGGAATGCTATGTGGGCTAAAGCAAGAGGGACTGGTTTGGCAGATGATTGGATGGCTTTTAAACATCTTCGAAATATGGATCCGTAAATTGAAAGCAGACCACTACCTGAAATCTACTTCACAAAATGTAAATAATCCATCCAAATTTTGGCAAGTAGTGAAGGGTTTGGAGTGAAGAAAAGATACACAGCTTCCCAAACAATTGTTGGTCGATACACAGAAAATTCGGAAAGCCTTGAGTACGCATTTTTTAGGCTGTCATTGTAAATAAGGATTTGTTCTTAACATGGGATAAACACTTTACATGGTACGTTTATATTTTTGTTCAGTATACATCAAAACAGAAATACATAAAGATACATCAATGGAATCTCTACTCTACAAAGTCAAGTTTTTTTTAACACCTCTATCTTTTCCCATACCCATTCCATTTAAACATGGCTGACCTTGACACTGACTTCACTGAGCAAAATCCTCTTATTCAAGGCAGGAAGTTGATGGGATGGGAGCATCCCCTATCTACATGCCATGTAAATCAGCACTAATCCCACCCCTGTAATGACAGCTCTCTTTTCCGTAATGCTGACAGCAGGCCGCAAATTGCTCCCTCTGTAATTGGGAGGCAATTTCCTTTCTTTTTCATCTCCCAGGGAGCGATAATGAGGGGGAGGCGGCCTACCATCTGTGCTGCAGGTAGGTGCTGTGAGCATACTGCACCAGAGACGGATGGACTTTAAACAAACTCACTGGGCGAGGGAAAGATACCATTTTCACATGTATTGTTGTAGACCCATAACTGTAGTATGACCAAAAGTTACAGTGCCTTCAGAAAGTATTCAAACCCCTTGACTTATTCCAGATGTGTTACAGCCTGAATTAAACATGTTCTCACCCATATACACAAAATATTCCATAATGACAAAGTAAAAAAAATGGTGGGACATTTTCCAAATGTATTTAATATTAAATAATGAATTATGTAATAACTGAAATATTCAGGATTAAGGGCAGAGAGAACCCTTGGTTCACAAAGGAACTAACAAAAATCATAAGGGAACGAAATGCTATGTGGGCTAAAGCAAGAGGGACTGGTTTGGCAGATGATTGAAAGGCTTTTAAACATCTTCGGAATATGGGTGTGGCTATGATCCGTAAATTGAAAGCAGACCACTACCTGAAATCTACTTCACAAAATTTAAATAATCCATCCAAATTTTGGCAACGAATGAAGGGTTTGGAGTGCAAAAAAGATACAGCTTCCCAATCAATTGTTGGTCGATACACAGATTGTAACGGAGAGAACCTCCATTCTGAAAGCCTTGAATACGCATTTTTTAGATGCAGGCAGTTTATTTGAAAAGGTCAAAGGTATATTTGAGACCTCTACGAATTTACCTGAAACCCCTGTGCACTCCTTCACCAGGTTCTCTTTTTCATCTTTCTGTTTCAGAAGTGTGTAAAGCCCTAAAAAAAAATCGATAAAAAAAAATTCCCTGGTCCTGATGAACTAGACCACACCTAGCTGAGCTGCAGACATCATTGCTCCTTCTTAATAACATGTATTTTTAACCTCACGCTTGATGTTAAGGAAATCCCCAAGTTATGGAAATCTGCTTTTGTACTGCCTCTCCTGAAAGGTGAAGATCCTTCGCTACTTGACAACTATCGACCCATATCAAAATTGTCTGTACTGTCAAATGTACTGGAGTCCTTAGTAGGCAGTTAAAGGTCTACTTCTAAAGAAAACAACATCTTAAATGGAATGCCATCAGGTTTTAGGTCTGGCCACAGCACTGTTTCAGCAACATTGAAGGTTTTAAATGACATCCACTGTGCTCTTGATAAGAAGTTACATTGTGTGTCTTTTTTTATTGATCTGTCGAATGCTTTTGACACCGTGGACCATGCTGTGTTAGTGCAAAGGTTAAAATGTTGTGGAATTACTGGTCATGCGCTAGATTGGTTTATAAATTACCTATCAAATCGTACACAATGTGTAATGGCGGATGGTTGTAAATCTGAGTCCATAAAGGTGTGCTCAGGTGTTCCGCAAGGTTCTATTTTGGGCCCACTGTTGTTCATTTTGTATATCAACAACATTGGGGATCTTATTGAAACAGCGGATGTTCATTTTTATGCAGACGGTACTGTTCTTTAGTCAAGTGGTAGTAGTTTATCTTTAGCTTTTGAAAATGCCCAAAGAGTATTTAACATCATACAAAATAATCTGTATGATTTAAAGCTGATTCTAAATTTGGGTAAAACAAAATGCATGGTATTGTCAAATACCAGCCATGTTACAAATCATGTCATTGCTGCATTGGCTGGACATACTATAGAGCAAGTTAAAGTGTACAAATATTTGGGTGTGTGGGTTGATGATAAGCTGAGCTTCACTGTGCATGTAAAGAACTTGATAAGGAAGCTCAAGCTGAAAATAGGATTTTATTTCCGCATAAGGCTTGTTTTACTTTTGAGGCCAGTAAGGAGCTGGTACGATGTACATTACTGTCGGTTATAGATTTTAGTGATGTTATATATTTATATATATGCAGGCCTCAGCCACTACCCTGAGAGCACTTGATTAGGTGTATCATGCAGCCCTCAGGTTCATTTCAAATCAGAAATGTTTAACACATCATTGTGATCTCTACAGCGCTGTTGGCTGGTCGTCATTGACCTTGCGTAGGCTTAAACACTGGTATACAATGATTTATAAGGCCATATTGGGTAAAATGCCATTTTATCTCTATTCTTTTTTAATCAGGTCAGTAAATAAATATAAATTACAGTCCAAGTCTGATTTGCTTCTAACAGTACCAACAATTAGAACAGGACATGGTAGAAATAGTTTTAGTTACTTAGCTCCGTGGTCCTGGAATTCTGTCATGAACATTTTAAAATGTGATGATCTAGTTTCTTTGGGGGAGTTTAAACACCTGATCAATGTATATATCATAGAAGAGTGTAATTGTTTTTAGGCCAGCTGTTTTTAGTCAAGACGTTTGTGTTTTTGTTGTACTGTACGTGTGTTTATAGTTTTGTTTAATGTTGTGTTAGTGTATGTAAATAGTTTTGTCTGAAACGTTGTTCCCTCTGCTGCTATTGGACCAGGTCTCTCTTGGAAAAGAGATGTTATCTCAATGAGAAAAAAACCTGTATAAATAAAAGGTAAAATATATATATTTTTTCACAATCTTTCACAATCACAATCTTGAGTCAATACTTTGTAGAAGCGCCTTTGGCAGTGATTACAGCTGTGAGTCTTTCTGGGTAAGTCACTAAGAGCTTCCCACCCCTGGATTGTGCAACATTTGCCCATTCTTTTTTTCAAAATTCCTATTGGTTGTTGATAATTGCTAGACAACCATTTTCAAGTATTGCCATAGAGTTTCAAGTAGATTTAAGTCAAAACTCTAACTTGGTCACTCAGGAACTTTCACTGTCTTCTTGGTAAGCAACTTCAGTATAGATTTGGCCTCATGTTTTATCTTATTGACCTGCTGAAAGGTGAATTGATCTCCCAGTGTCTGGTGGAAAGCAGACTGAACAAGGTTTTCCAATAGGATTTTGCCTGTGCTTAGCTCAATTCCATTATTTTTTATCCGGAAAAATGCACCAGTCCTTAACGGTTACAAGCATACCCATAACATGATGCAGCAACCAAAATATGAAGAGTGGTACACAATAATGTGTTGTATTGGATTTTCCCCATACATAACACTGTTTTCAGGACAAAAAGTAATTGCTTTGCGGCATTTGTTACAGTATTACTTTAGTGCCTTGTTGAAAACAGGATACATGTTTGGGATAATTGTATTCTGTACAGGCTTCCTTATTTTCACTCTGTCATTTAGGTTAGTATTGGGGAGTAAATACAATTTTGTTGATCCATCACAGCTATTAAACTGTTTTAAAGTGGGAATATGTAACATTTTGGGCGACCTGGCCAAATTCACATAGAAATAGTGAATTACAGATTTATTATTCTATTTGAAAGCAAGTCCAAGAAGCGTTAGATCTGTTCTATGTGCACAATTTCTATGCTTCCGGTTCTTAAGTTTTGTTTACTTTCGGTTTTGTAAACCAGCTTCAAACAACAATATTTCTGGTTATGGAAAATATATTTCACAGCAGTTTAGAAGGTATAATGATTCTCTACACTGTTAGTTATTTTGTCACATAAACTGAAATTAAGCAAACTATTAAAGAGCAATTTCTGCACAGTGCAACTTTAAAGTCACCCTTGGCCTCATGGTGAAATCCCTGAGTGGTTTCCTTCCTCTCCAGCAAATGAGTTAGGAAGGAGGCTTGTATCTTTGTAGTGACTCGGTGTATCGATACACCATCCAAAGTGTAATAAATAACGTCACCATGCTCAAAGGGATATTCAAAGGGATATTTTTTTACCCATTGGCCTATAGGTGCCCTTCTTTCCGAGGCATTGGAAAACCTCCCTAGTCTTTGTGGTTGAGTCTGTGTTTGAAATTCACTGCTCGACTGAGGGAATTTAGAGATAATTTAACATGTGGGGTATAGAGATGACGTAGTCATTAAAAAATTAATGTTCAACACTGATTTTGTGACTTAAGCAATATTTTACTCCTGAACTGATTTAGGCTTGCAATAACAAAGGGGTTGAATACTTATTGACTCAAGACATTTCAGCTCTTCATTTTTAATTAATTAGTAAAATTTTTTGAAAAACCTAATTCCACTTTGACATTATGGGGTATTGTATGTAGGCCAGTGACATACAATCTACATTTAAAAATTCAGGCTGTAACACAACAAATGTGGAAAAGTAAAGGGGTGTGAATCATTTCTGAAGGCACTGATCATTAACCTTTATTTATACAGGTTATTCTCATTAAGATAAATCTATTTAGCAAGAGAGACTTGTTCAAATAGGTGGTTACATGTTGGTTGATAAGGCAATTCTTTCACGCCATCATTTACCTAAAGATGTGTTTTTTTCCTTCCATTTTATGAGAAAATGAAACTGAATGAATATAATCCATAGGCATGATGGTGATCATATCGATCGTCAGCCTCTTCTCACAATTGACGTATCATGACCCCCTGCTGTTGCAATAATTCAAGTGCATCGTGATCCTACACAGTATTTTTGCTATAATGACTGCTCTTCCACATAATAACAGATACTTCTCCTGTACATATGACACCGCCTGTTCAGTTATTGTTCCTCCACTAATGGGAGTCATAAAGCATGTATAAAGCAATACATACGCATACCATTACCGCATTGGTGGCATTGAGCATGATGCACAATGCACGATGCCACCTACAACCCTTGGCATTTGGAGTCCTGTATTACAGTGTCACAATCACACTCCTATCTGAGTATGCTAATTGTTTCATTTGTCTGCTCTCTCGCAGTCAACCTCCTGCCACTGAGGCAGATGACATCGCAACATTTTGGCTGACTACAAATGAAAATGACAGCTAAACTCCCATTATGCTCATATTGAAGAGACAGTCAATGCATGCAATCAACGACATGCCGCCTACTGAAAAATACATTTCAATTATATATCGTTTTTTGTTTTTCCGTGGTATTTTCGTGAAATGTCTCCAAAAACATTTTATACTGAAACTATCCTAACGGTAAATAGTTAGACCCATGTCGAACTAGATGTCCATTATGGTTGTGGTTAATATATTGCTTATAGCAAACAAGCCTGGAGATGATGCTAAACAGATCTTGAAATGCGAATTGCTATATTTGATGTTTGACAGAAATGTGGATTTTGTATTACAATGTGGTTCTGTCAGTCTGGCTCTATGAATGATTGATATCTCTCTTAAAGTGTTCAAAACTAAATGACGCGTCTATTAAAACCTACCATTCACCTTTACAGTGTCTATAATAACACAGACTCACACATCCGATCCATGAATGTTAGAATCACTAGGAGTTGTTTTCTTGGGTGACTGGTATGAGAATTAACAGAGTGGTTGTACTCTGCTGATATTGACTAACACTGTCAGCAAACTGTAATCACTTGCTAATTGGCAAAAATATAAAATAGCCAAGTTAGCATAACATGACCTACAACGCGGCTAATTAGCAAAAGCTCTATCTTCTATCTAATTTTGAAGGGGAAGATTTCTTAGCTCCCAACCATCCAGCATTCCTTTAACAATGTAAACACTTGTATCAACAACTTATGCAATAGATTCTGGGATGTTTCAGGCTAAAGCTCATTTTTGGCCTAGTTATTTAAAGGCAGTCCTCATATATGAGGTGAACATTTAATTACTTATTATCCCATTCATTTCTAAAGTTCAATAATATCTGCAGATTATCCACCCATTTTGCTACATTAACATTTGTCATATTCTTCAGGGAGAAATGTATTTTCATCTTTTCCCTTCATTTTGGGTTCATATTGTGATGTACGTCTATGGCATATCCTTATGATAAGAAACATTTACAGATGAATGAAGCAAACGAGCGATTATGGCAGCAGGTGGTAAAGAACGAGTGATTAAAAGATTTGGAAACAGATTAAATAAAGAATTGCAGAAGAGAGGTGGGTCGACGAGGAGAAAACAAGGGAGCAAAGAGAAGGGGAAAGGGGGCGAGAAAACACACCATTCACAAGACCATTGTGCAGATTTCAGGCCCCATTGGTGAGGTGCCTGGCCGCTGCATCCCTCCTATAAAACCAGTGGGCTGACAGATCATAAAACTAGAGGGGATTTTTACTGGGGCCTCTCCAAATAAGGACATTTGAACCTAATAAATGAAACACAAAGGAGGACTGTGTATTCCACCAGGGGCCTTTTCCTCCTCCAGTACATTTCTCATTCTGTATTTCTCCCTTTTTATCCCTTCTAGTTATATAGAGGTTATGTGTGGCATAACAGAACACTTCTCCATAACATAACATTTCCAAATGCCTATACACAGTCTTAGTAAGATCTTAGAACTTGGGGGCTAGAGCTCTGTATCTTAGGCAGTGGTGGCGTCTGGGGGACCAAAGCTCAAAACCAAGGTTTAAAGAAACAACAGTTTAAAAATGTGAGCCAACAAAATGGCAGTTCAGAGGACGTAAGGCCCAAGTCTCCAATCACGTTACATGGGGTGATCTGCTCAGTGTCATTCCCTTGTCATCCGCTTCTGTCCCTCAAAACGTACATACAGTCACAACCACTTTGAAATGGGCCACTGTTTCCCTGATGGTACATACACACATGGGACAGGAAATAAAGCACCAACCTAGCATGAGGTTTCCCAACAGTAGGGGAGAAAGAGAGGTTTCACTGGTTTCCCTGTTCCCCTTGATCGGCCACCCGGCGGGGTCAGGGTGCGTGGAGAGGAGGATGAGGTCTGTGACGGTAGTTCCAGAGGCATCCTGGGAACGGGAAAGAGTTTCCCACACTTCAAAAGAGGGTAAAAATCATTTATAATAATGCTATCAGGTCACTATGTAAACATTTATTAACTAGCTAATGTGCTAATATAAGGTAAGTCATGGATCTCCAACAGGTAGATCGCGAGCTACCAGTAGTTCGTTGCCCACCTATGAGTAGCTTGCCAAGCAATTCTGAAGGTACATGCATTTTTTTCATGTGTTCCATCGCAACTGTCATGAACATAAAGTTCCCGGCTACTATCCAATCAAAGCCACATCGACATTATCCCACTCCTGGTTAGCCACTATTGGCTTAAGAAATTGACTTAAATTGGCTTAAAAAAACAAAACGTCCCAATTAATTTCCAGCAATTTTGCCCCAGTCTGCTTGGTGTGCTGATCTTTCTAGCACTCCGTATGTAGCCAGTTAGCGATGCTAATGATAACCGTCTTCTCAAAACTCTTCTCAATAAAATGTTAACAACAAGGTAGGCTTAGCTGACAGAAAAATTATGATTATTTGTATCAGTTGGTGGGACATTTTTTCTTCTTCTAACTCTGCCATGATGTGCTGCAGCAGTAGGCCTAACAGCAGAAACATCACTAGGTGTAACGCTTGTCGTCTGGAGGAGAAGAAGAGGACCAAGGTGCAGTGTGGTAAGTACTCATAATTACTATTAATGAAATACGAATACTAATAACAAAATAACAGACACGACAAACTAACAGTCCAAAAAGGTGAAACAAACACTAAACCAGGAAACAACCACCCACAAACACAGGTGGGAACAGGCTACCTAAGTATGATTCTCAATCAGAGACAATGAATGACAGCTGCCTCTGATTGAGAACCATATCAGGCCAGACATAGAAATACAACACAAGGACAACATAGAACACCAGACATAGAATGCCCACCCAAACCCAAGCCCTGACCAACCAAAATAGAGACATAAAAAGGATCTCTAAGGTCAGGACGTGACACTAGGCCAACATTCCTCTCTTGCTTAACTGAGAACAGAATTCCGTAAAATACAAAAGCACATTTTATGGGGCTCCATGGAGATGTTTATTAACCATTATTTTACCAGGTATATTGACAAAAAACACATATCTCGTACACCAACGACCCAGAGAAGAGTTGCGGGGCCCAGCAGAAGAGAAGAATGTGCCTATTTGAAAGCTATGTAAAAAAAAATGTAACTCACAACATGTTTCATTTTTTTAAAGTAGCTCTCATGCTAGAAAAGGTTGGAGACCCATGAGGTAAGTTAATATTTTGCTAAGATAAGTCGTCAGAATCGATGGCAAACTACTCATCAACATTCATATCTAATATTCAAATTCTGACACATTTGTGCGGTTTATTTCCTTTCCTAGGAAATCTGCCAAGCAATTATTGGACATTTGCCAGTAAAACAAACCACCTTTTGATTTGCATATTAATATTAATTAAATCATCACAGAGGAACCTTCTGTCCCGAGAACAGCTTCCAAACTGTTCAAGTTAATTTGCCATTCTAATTATGTATTTTACGATATACATCATCATTCACATCTGTCAGAGATATATCACAATTCATATGACTTTCATAGAGTAGAGATACAGTATATCATGACAAGGTCTGACAAGGGGATAATCATCACAAGATAGATATTAAAATATCTGTCACAATATCCTACAGATAAGTTCAAGGTCGATATTTCTCTCTGGAATCCATCCATTGTTCAAGAAACAATCCGAATGTTGATATTTACGATACATGGACTGCAATAGTTAGAAGGTTAGTGGCGAGCAACTACTTTGAACTTTTTTCCGACACTGACACTCATTCACAAGCTTAGTGGACGACACCACCGTTGAAGCGAAATTGGCACATCTATTCTAGTTTATATGCATCCGTCCACAGCCCTACGGATCCTTTGGTGCCTTCATTCCTTGACTCAAATGGGAAATGTTATGTTACAAATTCCACCCTTTCCTGTATCTCTGTGGCGGTGTGCCCACCCTCCCACACGCAGACACCTGGCTGGCTGCCATTGAGAGGAGCCCAAAGCTCTGCCAGCTTCTGCCAGCTGTGCCAGCCGACCAGAGACACACTCTTCCCACCGTGCAATACCATCTGCCCAGCCATATGTCTCAGAGCCCGGCTGGAGACACGTACACACACATACAAAGCAAACATACACATCTACCGCTGTATCACTAGTTCTGCTGGAAGAGTACGACTTCATGCCCACAGACAGTCGTATAGAGGGTGTACTCCACTCAAGTTTTTTAGATATTGGTTGAAGAACATTGTACTGTAAGAGCACAAATGCAAAGTATATGATACGTGTTCTATACTGTTTATAGTCTCCAAAATTATTTTAGGGGGAATGGCGTGGGAAGTGTGTGTTTCTTCTAGATAATTAACCAGAGACTTGATAGCGCAAATTGTTCTCCAATTCACCAAACAAGAGCCAACTTTGCTATCCAGAGTTAATCTTTTCACATTGGCACTATTATACTTCAGTCTATTCATTTAGTATTTCCTGGCATCATACACTCTTATCTATATATTTGAATACGAATCCGGAACATGTCGAGTGGCTGATGAAGTGCTGAAAAAAAGAGACATTAAAAAAACTGTACTAACATCGACAAAATACTATATTATGTCATGTGCGGGTTTGATGTTTGTCTGTGAGGAATTCATTCACAAGCCTATCATCCAATAGGCTAAGACGCGGCATCCACAGCACATGGGGAATGTGTGCACTGTCATTTGAACATAATACCGTTTTGTTTGATGTCCCATTTCTCCACAGTGGAGTTGGCTTGTTTTTTCTTCTGTGTGTGATTTCACATCTTCCCGTCGTTCCCAGGGCCCCGGAAAGGGGAGCAAAGCATATTTTCAGAGTGAATAAGAAAACCAGGGATTTTAATGAAATATACATGCCAGGCGCCATTTGTTGTGGGAGCTTGACGATTTCGGCGAGGGAGAGATACCGATTGCAACAAACGCTTCCTTCAAATCTTGATGAGATACAACACACAACGGAAAGCAATTTAATTATTTCCCTTCCTGTTGTCGTTTGAGGGCCTCTGCCCCCTATTTACCCTGACCCTAAATTTCTGATGCTTCTCTCACATAATCGGTTTCACCGATCTGTGCAACCTTTTCTATAATCTATGGTGGAGTCATTTCCCGCTCTGTTTGTTATCCGGTTAGCATTTAATTAATACGGATCATTTGTAGCTGAGATAATCCCAGATAGAACAAGACAATGACTTATTGTCTGAGATGCAACCCTCTGAACTTTACTGAGCTGAACTTTACTGAGCCAGCCTCTGAAAGTACATGGCTGTGTGGGAAGTCAAAGTCTTGATAAGAGAACTGCTCTCATTGTCAATGGTAACCTCATACAGTACATAGCTGTGCAGACTCAAAGGTGTGCTGTGCGGGGTTCAAGGGCTTTTCGGTTGTACAAAAGGTAATCCCACCAGTTACAATTTCCCAGGAATTTCAATGGGCAAATGTAGGTACAAAGACAGCCTTTCCCTCACAACATATTCTAGTTTAGGCCAAGATAACACTTCAGAAATGTTTTGGGCCGTTTTCACTAGTTTGACATTTCTGGGGCAGTTTGATGAGCACACACAACTGAGTGGTAATATATTATACTTTATCAAAAATCTCCACATTCAAGTGTTAAATCTGGTGAAATGCAAGAGCTTCTGAGGCTAAGCACTTGCTGGACCATATCAGCCATTGTCCTTTGTTGAATCATAGCAATGCTATGACAATGAGCCACAGAAGAGGGTTCTGATGGTAACTATGATCTTCACATTCCAGTGACTCTCTGGGATTTGAACTGGTGATTACAGTGCATTGTCTATACAATCATAATAACATAGTAACTACTTTTTGGCTCTTGGGGCAACGTTACTGCCTGAGAGTGGACACCAGAAGTAATGTCTTGTAACAGACATTAACAAGAGGTCCCCAACTTTTTTAGTCTTGTACCCCTTCAAACATTCAACCTCCAGCTACGTACCCCCTCTAGCACCAGGGTCAGCGCACTCTCAAATGTAGTTTTTTGCCATCATTGTAAGCCTGCCACACACACACACGCTATACGATACATTTATTAAACATAAGAATGTGTGTGAGTTTTTGTCACAACCCGGCTCGTGGGAAGTGACAAAGAGCTCTTATAAGACCAGGGCACAAATAATAATATAATAATTATCAATAATGTTGCTCTTTATTTAGCCATCTTACATATAAACCTTATTTGTTCAACAAAAAATGTGAATAACTTACCACATGTTAATGACAAGGGTATGCTTGAAAGGATGCACATAACTCTGCAATGTTGGGTTGTATTGGAAAGAGTCTCAGTCTTTAATAATTTTTCCACACAGTCTGTGCCTGTATTTAGTTCATGCTAGTGAAGGCCGAGAATCCACTCTCACTTAGGTACGTGGTTGCAAAGGGCATCAGTGTCTAAACAGAGCAATTTGCCAAGGCAGGATACTCTGAGCACAGCCCAATACAGAAATCTGGCAGTGGCTTCTGATTTAAATTCAATTTTCATAGAACCGCTTGTTTCAATTTCGAAGAGGCTCTCTTGTTCAGATATTGGTAAGTGGACTGGAGGCAGGGCATGAAAGGGATAATGAATCCAGTTGTTTGTGTCATCTGTTTCGGGAAAGTACCTGCGTAATTACGCACTCAACTCACACAGGTGCTTCGCTATATCACATTTGACATTATCCGTAAGCTTGAGTTAATTTGCACACAAAAAATCATACAATGATGGAAAGACCTTTATGTTGTCCTTGGTAACGCAGACAGAGAAGAGCTCCAACTTCTTAATCAATTTTGTCACGCACATTGAATATAGTTGCGGAGTGTCCCTGTAATCCTAGATTCAGATCATTTAGGCGAGAAAAAACATCACCCAGATAGGCCAGTCGTGTGAGAAACTCGTCATCATGCAAGCGGTCAGACAAGTGAAAATGATGGTCAGTTAAGAAAACTTTAAGTTTGTCTCTCAATTTTAAAAAAACGTGTCAATACTTTGCCCCTTGATAACCAGCGCACTTCTGTATGTTGTAAAACCGTTACATGGTCGCTGCCCATATCATTGCATAGAGCAGAAAATACACGAGAGTTCAGGGGTCTTGCTTTAACAAAGTTAACCATTTTCACTGTCGTGTCCAAAATGTCTTTCAAACTGTCAGGCATTCCCTTGGCAGCAAGAGCCTCTCGGTGGATGCTGCAGTGTACCCAAGTGGCAACTGCTTGCATGTGCGTTACCACTCCACTATGTCTCTCTGTCATGGCTTTTGCATCATCAGTACAGATACCAACATGAGCAGCAGCTACGTTTGGCTACATATGGACCATTACTGGAATTCCTGTGAGAGGGTAACGGTTAATGTGATTGGATGTTAATTATTTGAATAGGCTACCTGTATTTGACATTGTGTTGTTATTTTGCTGAAAACTAGATGGTTTAATTTTATTTTTGGCAGTGAAACGAGGCTACTCAGGCGAGAAAAAAACCTCACCCAAATGTATAGCCCCGTTGGAAAATATAAATGGAATGTTTGAAAATGTGTACCCCTGACGGCATTGCGCTAACTCCTGGGGGTACCTGCCTTAGACAAAGGTGTTCATTTCTCGGCTATTACGTCACTGTTTATCCTTATATTTGTGTTAATGACTTGAGTCATTGGAGTAAAAGACTGCAGTTTGTAGCAAATGATAAGTAAACATGGCATGGCACTTGAAGTAAATGTCTTATAAGCCATTCACATCATGTAAACTGTACTGGAAATGGATAATGCAGTGGGAATGGATCACGCATTGGGGCTGAATGAACAATACACTCTAATTAAATTTAATGGAAAAATGTGCAACAGCCCAACAAACAAAAAACACCAAATTGAATATTTTCAGAGAGCCCTTGGGTTTACAACACAAGATGGTCCTAATGAAATTTTCTCAAAGGGACGAAGCAATAGGTAGCAGGTACTACAAGCAACCATACAATAGAGAGAGGTTCGATAGAGGTTCGATGAGATGCGTTAAACATGAACACACACTATACGGCTGAGCACATGAACACAGGTACAGGCTAAACAAAGAAACAAAATATTCACAGGCAAGAGGTTTGCTTCGATCAACCCTCACAAGGCCAATCAAATCTTGTGCTCTATTAGTATTTTTTTCAGACTATTCCTCAAACCTCATGTATTCCACACTCACTGTATTTCTGCAGTAGCCTACAGCAAAGAGACTTATGATCAAAGGTTTTTGGTTGATAGTATAGAGACTGAACTCACAGCTGTGGATACCTTCACTATTTTAAGACATACCTGTATTGTTCCACTTGCCCTGAAAGTAGTCTATTAAACCCAAGACCCACTCCAATTTGCATGCCGCTCAAACAGATCCAAAGATGATGCAATCTCTATTGCACTCCACACTGCCCTTTCCCACCTGGACAAAAGGAACGCCTATGTGGGAAGGCTATTCTTTGACTACAGCTCAGCCTTCAACACCATAGTGCCATCAAAGCTCATCACTGAGCTAAGGATCCTGGGTCTAAACACCTCCCTCTGCAACTGGATCCTGGACTTCCTGACGGGCCGCCCCCAGGTGGTGAGGGTAGGTAACAACACATCTGCCACTCTGATCCTCAATACTGGAGCCCCTCAGGGGTGCATGCTCAGTCCCCTCCTGTAATCCCTGTTCACCCACGACTGCATGGCCAGGCACGACTCCAACACCATCATTAAGTTTGCTGACGACACAACAGTGGTAGGCCTGATCACTGACAACGACGAGACAGCCTATAGGAGGTCAGAGACTTGGCCGGGTGGTGCCAAAATAACAACCTATCCCTCAACATAATCAAGACAAAGGAGATGATTGTGGACTACAGGAAAAGGAGGACCGAGCATGCCCCCATTCTCATCGACAGGGCTGTAGTTCCTTGGTGTCCACATCACCAACAAACAAGAATGGTCCAAACACACCAAGACCAAGTGAAGAGGGCACGACAAAGCCTATTGCCCATCAGGAAACTTAAAAGATTTGGCATGGGTCCTCAGATCCTCAACAGGTTCTACAATTGCAACATCGAGAGCATCCTGACCGGTTGCATCACTGCCTGGTACGGTTAACTGCTCAGCCTCCGACCGCAATGCACTACAGAGGGTAGTGCGTACGGCCCAGTACATCGCTGGGGCTAAGCTGCCTGCCATCCGGGACCTCTATACCAGGCGGTGTCAGAGGAAGGCCCTAAAAATTGTAAAATACCCCAGCCACCCCAGTCATAGACTGTTCTCTCTGCTACCGCATGGCAAGCGGTACTAGAGTGCCAAGTCTAGGACCAAAAGGCTTCTCAACAGCATTTATCCAGAAGCCATAAGACTCCTGAACAGCTAATCAACGGCTACCCGGGCGATGCATTGTGTCATCCCCCCATGCATTGTGTGCCCCCTCCTCCAAGTAAGCATTTCACTATAGGGTTGTATTCGGCACACGTGACAAATAAACTTTGATTTGAGTAGATTATGAGTCTGTCTTTGGAATTGTTTGAATAGCTTGTGCTAATCAAAAACTTAACAAAGGGAATGACAGGGGCAAGCTCACTGTTCAACATTTTATGACCAAGTCAACAAAATAGAGGCATTAAAGATATCATTTAAGATAATGTTTCAAACCCAATAGCAAGTATCTAGTAATATACATGTAGCTTCCACCTAAGGACTGCCGTGGTGCAGCGCCCTTTATGACATTGCAACAAAAACAGGGCGACTTGGTCACGTTGACCTGTGCTGAGTGTGACACTTGAATGAGGTGACATTTAAGCGAGAGGCAATAAGCAATCAAGAAAGCCTAGACCCAGACAAGTAGCTCCTATATATAGACAACCAGAGGGAGTAAGAAATGAAAATCCTAATGGATTCAACATGTCATGATTAGTAGTGCTTTGTTCCTCGCTGTGTGTACTATGCTATAAATATGATGGATGAAAAACTGGTAATACGCCATTTTGTCTTCATCACTAATATCTATTTTCATATAAATCAGAGAGATGTGTTCAAAAGATCATCATGATACTTTGGGCATTAGGTTACTAAAAGCAATGTGTCATGAAATCTAGCATTGTGACATTTGTGGGATTGTATCAAATGTGGACTAATGAAGAATATATGAAAATAATATTATTGAGTAACATATTATAAGGCACACCTTAATTGAATTTACATATATGCATTTGGTAGACACTTTACTTTTACTCCCTTGACATGATTGCCATATTTGTGAGACGTCCTCACATCTGTACGGCTAGTTGACAAATTGTCCCCTCCCGAAAGCATTTCTAGCTATGCATCAGTGAAGCCCAAAATCAATTATGCTATTGAATACGTGACTACAGTGAATCCTTGGGCCACAGATATAAGTATTCCTTGGCAGCAGCTCCAGAGTTACTCAGGAGAACAGCATTTTTAGGAGGGAAAGATAAAAAAGTGTGTGCAATAAGTCTGAAGTAGTGGGTAAATGAAGCGGGTAGTATTCAATTAGAGGCAGCATGAGAATTATTGGAGCGTTACCTCTTCAGAAAGGGAGGCAGACAAAGTCGTAAGCTCCCCTTATAATGGGGTGCACACTCAACTAGAGCCTGCCTTGGCTGCTTTACTGTCTGCCTGCCTGGCAGAAATATTATCCCCAAAGAACTGATCCTGGACCAGTGTCTACATACAACTTCCTATTATGTGGGGTTTGCATAGATTCAGGAGCTGGATTAAAGGGTAGAAAAAATATTCAATATCGAATTTCCATAACAACTGAAAGTTGTTAGGAAATTGACTCATTACATTTACATTTCAGCTCATTAAAACAGGTGCTTCCACACAGGTGTGGATCCTGAGGTAATTAAGCAAATAACATCCCATCATGCTTAGGGTGTATAAAAATGCTCAGTTATTTTGGTTATCATGGCTAGAAGAAGAGATCTCAGTGACTTTGAAAGAGGGGTCTTGAAGGAGCATAGGGGGATTAAAGGGTGTGTGTATGTGTGTGTGTCTCAGTCGCCAGATTTCAACCCAATTGAACACTTATGGGAGATTCTGGAGCAGCGCCTGAGACAGCAGTAAACAAGTTGTAGCAGGGGATTTTTCAGATATTTTCAGAATTATTTTCCTAGCCACATTACATCTATTTAATGACTCCCTAACTGGACTGAGATGTAACATTGACTTGGGTGGGAATTAAGCCAGTGCTGAAAGCTCCTCATAGTGCTGAGAAGAACATCAGGAGGTTCATTAACTCCAACTGGGCAAACCACTTACAGTGCCGTGAAAAAGTATTTGCCTTTCAGATTTTCTCTATTTGTGCATATTTTTGATACTGAATGTTATCAAATCTTCAAACAAAACCTAATATTAGATAAATGGAACCTGAGTTTACAAACAACAACAAAAAGTATACTTATTTTATTCACTGAATTAACAAAGTTATGCAATACCCAATTCCCCTGTGTGAAATTGTAATTGCCCTCTTACACTCAATAACTGGTTGTTCCCCCTTTAGCTGCAATGACTGCAACCAAATGCTTCCTGTAGTTGTTGATCAGTCTCTCACATCACTGTGGAGGAATTCTGGCCCACTCTTTCCATGCAGACCTGCTTTAACTCGGCGACATTTGTGGAGTTTCATTCATGAACTGCTCTTTTCAAGTTCTGCCACAACATCTCAATTTGGGATTAGGTCTTGACTAGGCCTATTCCAAAACTTCAAATGTGTTCCTTTTTAACCCTTTTCATGTACACTTGATTGTGTGTTTTGGATCATTGTCTTGCTGCATGACCCAGCTGCGCTTTAGCTTCAGCTCACAGACGGCTGGCTTAACATTCTCCTGTAGAATTCATGGTTCTTTCTATTAAGGCAAGTTGTTCCAGGTCCAGAGGCAGCAAAGCATCCCCAAAGCATCACACTACCACCACCATGCTTGACTGTCGGTATCAGGTTCTTACTGTTGAATGCAGTGTTTGGTATTCGCCATATATGATGAGACCCGTCTCGTCCAAAAATTTGACTCAAGTTTGCTAAAAAAGCACCTGGAAGCACCTGGATGATCATCAAGACTCTTGGAAGAATGTTCTATAGACAGATGAGTCAAAAGTATAACTTTTTGGATGACAGAGGTCCCATTATGCCAACTAAAAGACGGTTTGAGTGAAACTATAAATCTTCATCACAGTATAACAAATGTATGAACGCTGAGTACATTTCTAATTTAATTCTCTCATGGGAATGCGAACGAAAATGTAACAACGGGCGTGTATCCAAGGTGAAGTTGGGAGACAAATCTCCAGCGATGTGCTCTTTTAATTGAATAGCGGGCGAAATTGAAATTGCTCTTCCGTCTTAGTATGCAAGATGGCAGCAGCATGAACCCAGAGGATTACAAATGTCTCACAGTAATATTCAAACAAATCCTCATTACATTTTATTACTGAGATAATAGACATAACCAATAGAGTTGCAGCCTTACACTACACTGGCAGAGAAGGTAATTGGTAATCACTAGTGTGGCAGCTGAGAGACTTCCTGTTAATAAACCTCCAACAGTGTCTACAACATAAGTAGGGTTTGGCTTGGAATGAATTTCGACGTGCCGTTTCAAATCTCTGAGGATGGTCTCGGTGGATTGGGAAGTCTAGTTTGGGTAATAATATCATCAAATCGATTCATACATGAGTACACATTTGCACGTGATATAGCACATGCATAACATACTATAATGATCCATCATAGATGAGCACACTGTGGAAAGTAAAAAATATTAACAAATGCTAAAGAGGGTACAGGGAAACATAATGAGCAATATCCAGTATATTGCTGTAAAGAATATCATTGCTACTAAATCTAATTGCGTCATTTAAAATGATATATTATATGTAGCGTCCATCCATGTGTACAATATAGATTAAAGATGCTCAACTACGGGCCCCATTCAAACAAAAGCGATTAACTGGCATCCCAGGACAAGTTCAAAACAGCATTTTTCATATGTTGCAAGCACGCACATTTTGTTTCATGAACTCAACTCAACAAAAAATGTAGTTTGGAACAAAAACAAGCACAACAAACACAGTTTTTCACTATGCAGGAAGAATTTGGTTTTGACCTTTTCAGGAAACCCGGATATCCATTTTGATTGAATAAGGTTGAACGTCTCAGTGAACGCGTCATGCTCTGTTCCAAATGATAAAACCCCATCCACCCCTCCACTTTGACAGCCAAGGGAGTACTGTCACACTCTTCCGAGGGAACGAAGACACATGACAAACTGTGATTGATGGGGCGTGACCAACCACCCCTGCTCTGTTGTGGTACAATCTGAGACCCAATGAGCTGGAAAGGGGATAGACAGCCAACATGTGTGAAAAGAGGCGTAGTCAGATGGGTTCAAATGACAGACTCAAAGAAAAAAATAACACTTACCACAATCCATAGGTGTTTACATGGTAACATAGGTCGAGTTATGTGTGCTATGTGATACAATAACACCACCAGGTATTAGGATCGAGTGGATTTACTCAGGATCTGCTCATCATAGATCCTCCTGGGTAAATTATAGGATCTATCATTCTGAAAATCAAATCAGATTTTGTGTTGCTTCAGTGTGCTCGGAGCAATTTAATTTCTCACTTAAATCAAACAACTTTTTTTCTCAGCTTCAGAGGTTTCAGTCATATCCTTCCAAAGACAGCGAGAGAGGACACCATAGTTACCTGAGCAACTGAATCCACATGTAGCCGTCAGCTGGACATTTGACCTTCAATCATCCTCCGGGATGTTGCCTCTATTGATGCGAGCAGGCGGCTAGATTAGATTAGCCTGGTGATTGCGGGGCCGTACATAATTAGGGATTATTGGCATGTCAAGATCACAGGAGGACGGCAAATGGTGAATGTCTGATTGAGCCTGGCCCCTAGGTTGATGAGCTCTGTTTTGGGATTAAAATAATGACAATCTCCTCTCAATCTCCTCTCTCACTTCTATCTCTCTGTTTCTCTTTGCTTCTTCTCCATTTGGTCGTTCCCTTTCTCACTAGCTCATCCCCGGGGATAGTGCTCTACAAAAGGCAGGAAACAGAGTCGAAATGAACCATGACTAAACACCTCCTATAACGTCAGGCGCCAGACAGCTGAATTACTTCAAGCTCAAAAAGACTTTCACACTACAAACTGGTTGGTGCGCGACTGACTGTCGCTCCCTCTTCCATGAAAGTGAAAGGTAATTCACCCAATTGGGTTTCCATGGAGTCCGTGCCAGACGTTTGTGCCATTTCAAATTGTTTCAAATTGCTTACAAATTGTACGTTTCCTGTACAGGGATGTACAGTATTTAGTGCAGGTTTTTTTCTTAAAGAAACATTGATGATGGGAAAAGGTTTATTTTCTCCATCTGTATTGTTATGTTTTGAGGACACAAAAACAGGTTTGCCCTCTGTTATAAACTCTATATACGAAAGTATTTGGAGACCCTTACAAATTAGTAGATTCGGCTATTTCAGCCACACCTGTTGCTGACAGGTGTATAAAATCAAGCACACAGCCATGCAATCTCCATAAACAAACATTGGCACTAGATTGGCCTTACTGAAGAGCTGTAACTTTCAATGTGGCACCGTCATAAGATGCCACCTTTCCAACAAGTCAGTTCGTCAAACTTATGCCCTGCTAGATCTGCACCGGTCAACTGCTGTTATTGTGAAGTGGAAATGTCTAGGACCAACAACGGCTCAGAAAGGAAGTGGTAGGCCACACAAGCTCACAGAACGGGACCACAGAGTACTGTAGTGCGTAAAAATCTGTCCTTGGTTGTAATACTCACTACCGAGTTCCAAACTGCCTCTGGAAGCAACGTCAGCACAATAACTGTTCGTCAGGAGCTTCCTGTAATGGATTTCTATGGCCGAGCAGCCGTACACAAGCCTAAGATCACTATGCACAATGCCACGCGTCTGCTGGAGTGCTGTAAAGCTTGCCACAATTGGACTCTCAAATCAAATCAAACATTATTTGTCACATGCGCCGAATACAACAGGTGTAGACCTTACCGTGAAATACTTACTTACAAGCCCATAAATATGCAGTTCAATAAATAGTTAAGGAAAAATGTACCAAATAAACTAAAGTCAAAAATAATAAAAAGTAACACAATAAAATAACAATAACGTGGCTACTGTATATACAGGGGGTACCGGTACCGAGTCAATGTGCAGGGGTACAGGTTAGTCGAGGTAATTTGTACATGTAGGTAGGGGTAAAGTGACTATGCATAGATATTAAACAGCGAGTAGCAGCAGTGTAAAAACAAATGGGTGGGGGGGTGGGGGGGCGGGGGTTGGGGGTGGGGGGGGGGGGGTCAATGTAAATAGTCCGGGTGGCCATTTGATGAATTGTTCAGCAGTCTTATGGCTTGGGGGTAGAAGCTGTTAAGGAGCCTTTTGGTCCTAGACTTGGTGCTCCGGTACTGCTTGCCGTGCGGTAGCAGAGAGAAGAGTCTATGACTTGGGTGACTGGAGTCTTTGACAATTTTTGATGATTTCTGACACCACCTACTATATAGATCCTGGATGTCAGGAAGCTTGGCCCCCGTGATGTACTGGGCCGTACGCACTACCCTCTGTAGCGCCTTACGGTCAGATGCCGAGCAGTTGCCATACCAGGCGGTGATGCAACCGGTCAGGATGCTCTCGATGGTGCAGGTGTAGAACTTTTTGAGGATCTAGGAACCCATGCCAAATCTTTTCAGTCTCCTGAGGGGGAATAGGTGTTGTCGGGCCCTCTTCGCGACTGTCTTGGTGTGTTTGGACCATGATAATTCGTTGGTGATGTGGACACCAAGGAACTTGAAACTCTCGACCTGTTCCACTACAGTCCTGCGCTGTTAAAGGTGGCCTGTTCGGCCTTTTCCTGTAGTCCATGATCGTCTCATTTGTCTGGTTCACATTGAGAGAGAGGTTGTTGTCCTGGCACCACACTGCCAGGTCTCTGACCTCCTCCCTATAGGCTGTCTCATCGTTGTCGGTAATCAGGCCTACCACTGTTGTGTCGTCAGCAAACTTAATGATGGTGTTGGAGTCATGTTGGCCATGCAGTAGTAGGTGAACAAGGAGTACAGGAACGGGACTAACTTAGCACGCACCCCTCAGAGGCCTCAGTGTTGAGGATCAGTGTGGCAGATGTGTTGTTGCAACAACACAGTTGCAGAGGGAGGTGTTTAGTCCCAGGGTCCTTAGCTTAGTGATGAGCTTTGAGGGCACTATGGTGGTGAATGCTGAGCTGTAGTCAATGAACAGCATTCTCAAATAGGTGTTAGTTTTGTCCAGGTGGGAAAGGGCAGTGTGGAGTCCGATTGAGATTGCGTCATCTGTGGATCTGTTGGGGCGGTATGCGAATTGGAATGAGTCTAGGGTATCCGGGATGATGCTATTGATGTGAGCCATGATCAGCCTTTCAAAGCACTTCATGGCTACCGACATGAGTGCTACGGGGTGGTTATCATTTATGCAGGTTAGGCTCGTTGTAGTCCGTAATAGTTTTCAAGCCCTGCCCCATCTGCAGAGTGTCAGAGCCGGTGTAGTGGGATTCAATCTTAATCCTGTATTGACGCTTTGCCTCTTTGATGGTTCGTCTGAGGGCGTAGAGGGATTTTTTAATAAACGCCCGGATTAGTGTCCTGCTCCTTGAAAGCGTCACTGAAGCAGTGGAGACGGGTTCTCTGGAGTTATGAATCACGCTTCACCATCTGGCAGTCCCACGGATGAATCTGGGTTTGACGAATGCCAGGAGAACGCTGCCTGCCCCAATGCATAGTGTCAACTGTAAAGTTTGGTGGAGAAGGAATAATAGTATGAGTTTTTTTATGGTTCAGGCTAGGCCCTTTAGTTCCAGTGAAGGGAAATCTTAAGCCTACAACATACAATGACATTCCAGACGATTCTGTGCTTCCAACTTTGTGGCAACAGTTTGGGGAAGGCCCTTTCCTGTTTCATCATGACAATGCCCCCGTGCACAACGCAAGGTCCACATGAAAATGGGTTGTCGAGATTGGTGTGGAAGAATTTGACTAGCCTGCACAGATCCCTGACCTCAACCCCATCAAACACCTTTTGGATGAATTGGAACGCCGATTGCAAGCCAGTTCTAATCGCCCAACATCATTGCCGAACTCACTAATGCTCTTGTGGCTGAATGGAAGCAAATCCCTGCAGCAATGTTCAAACATCTAGCGGAAAGCCTTCCCAGAAGAGTAGAGGCTGTTATAGCAGCAAAGGGGGGACTAACTCCATATTAATGCCTACGATTTTGGAATGAGATGTTGGACAAGCAGTTGTCCACATACTTTTGGTTATGTAGTGTATGGCTTCAGGCTTCTGCTCCTGGAGCTATACGTTGAACATTTCTTATTCAGCACATTCATATTTCTCTAACAAACTTAGCATCTGCCTAGAATTGTTTAATTTTAATTTCACCTTTATTTAACCAGGTAGGCTAGTTGAGAGTTCTCATTTACAACTGCGACCTGACCAAGATAAAGCAAAGCAGTGCGACACAAACAACAACAGTTACCCATGGAATAAACAAACATACAGTCAATAATACAATAAAAAAAGGGAGGTAAGGCAATAAATAGGCCATAGTGGCGAAATAATTACAATTTTATGTGCAGAAGATGAGCGTGCAAGTAGATACTGGGGTGTAAAGGAGCAAAATAAATAAAATAAATAACAGTATGGGGATGAGTTAGTTGGATGGGCTATTTACAGATGGGCTATTTACAGATGGGCTATGTACAGGTACAGAATACTGTACATTTCAGACACTAAGCTAAATGGGTTGTTTGCATGCTGTATGTAGCATACTGTATGTTCTGTTTTTAACCAAAACATTTTTTTAAAGCTTGTTTGAGATCAATGCTCTCGTGGCTTGCCCTGGTTTAGTTCCAGTAAACTGATTAGAATTTCAAAGGAGCAGAACTCTTTCTTTCCAAACCTGTCTTCAGAAGGGCATAAAGGTTTTTACCCCCCCTTCAACTAATTTGTATGTAACAGATTCCATGCAACTCATGGCAAGGCCTTATTTCACCATCCCGAGTTTTCAAAAGTACATTGAATGAGATGATGCCACAAGGTAATTATCGCTTTGATCTGGTGATGTTTGTTTGCTTTCCTTTGAAGTGAAATAATGTGGATGAGAATGAAAAAAAAAAGGAACCTACAGATTGCTTGCTTCGGCACAATCTGTCATATTCAAATGAGGTTGCTGCCTCTCTCAAAGTTGTCAGTCTTGCTTGTTCATCATTTTGGAGGAGAGGTGTTGGTGGGGGGGGGGGGGGGGGTCATTTAGTGCAGTCAGTTGTGAAGCAGAAACAGTAGGTTTAGCATAACAGAGAGAATATGCCTAGGTTTCTTATCTCCAGCTCTTTTTTGATTCGATAAAAAGGCGGGCGAGAGGAAATAAGCAAAAAATAAATAAGGAACCCACTCTTCATATGTCAGGTGATGTTATTATCTCCCAGCGTCGGATGGATGGCTCTGTCTGAGCTTATAGATGTCAGCCTGCATCTCAATGCATCATCGAGAGAGAGAGAAAGAGAGACAGAGACAGAGACAGAGACAGAGAATGTCTCTGTCTAAGAGACAGAGACAGAGAGGGAGAGACCAAATAACCAAAGACAAATAAGGAAATACTACCGGATCCCTGGGAAAGTGAGATCGAATAACAAATGGAGTTCTAGTAACAAAATAAGCAATAGAACGTGCATAGTAAACTCTTCCATTGATCCCCAAGTATGCTTCAAAAAGGACACTGATAATCAATGACTTGCGGGTTAGTAATGACCTGCAACAAATGTGTAATGAATGTTTCAGTTTGCAATTTGTCATCGGCATGAAAAACGTAGTAAAATTCATATCCTTAGTGAGCCAGACGTCACTAGCTTTACAAGTTTAGTGTAGAACATGCCAACCTTAAATTTCCTGAATGGTAAGTAGCTGGTAGCGTATATTACTTTGCCCGTTAGGGCCACTATAGTATGTAGCACCTAATATGTTTTTAATGAACACAGACCCACTTATCTAGATTATTCATGGTCGGTAAAAATCAATCTACATTTAGTTTACATTGCCGGGAACTGTCTGTCAGGATTCAGATTAAGTGTGCTCTTTACTGAGGATTCATTAGTAGACTATGCTGGCAATGCAAATTCCGCTTAATAAAAATAAAATAAAAATGGGCAAAGTGCCCTTGACCACCCAGACACTACTTTTGCAGACAATGTTTATCACAACTGTTTGTTGTGACAAACTGTCTTACTGACCTTTAGGGTGATTGTGATGGACAGAGGAGATTACTGCACATGTTTACATCTCTGTTTCTCAAAGAAATTGATGTTGGTCTTGGGAAGGCACTAAACCCTTTCCATTTTGTTTGTGTACACAGACAAACTATTTTCATCCTGTCACAAAATAACATGGCCACCACATTCCACCCCCAATCCCCCCCCCCCCCAACGTCATTTCAACATGGAGCATTTGGTAATATTCGGTAGACGGAGAATTGGGTAATATTTGGTAGATAATTTGATCAAAGAGATTACAACCTATATTCACTCACTCAAAAAGACACAGAAGTTTGTTGAATTCCCCAATTTTTTGTTGACTCATGAGCTGAATTTAAACAATAGCTGTTGATGACTTTCCAAATGCTGTATAGGCTTAAATAGCATCATTTATGATATATGTAACAGTTTAACTTTAGTCCGACCCCTCGCCCGACCCAGGCGCGAACCAGGGACCCTCTGCACACATCAACAACAGTCACCCACGAAGCATCGTTACCCATCGCTCCACAAAAGTCACGGCCCTTGCAGAGCAAGGGGAACCACTACTTCAATGTCTCAAAGCGAGTGACGTCACCGTTTGAAAGGCAATTAGGGCGCACCACCGCTAACTAGCTAGCCATTTCACATCGGTTACATATACAATATGATTGATAAAGTATGGTTACATTTAATTTGCTCTGTTCAACCTATCCTTTGGAATGAATCTATTAAGTGGAGATTTCTCAACAATCATTCTCACGGTAATAGTCAGTGACAAATATCAAAGCTAAGCGGGGCTGGGCTTGGTTAAGACCTTGGATGGGAGACTGAAGGGGTAGCTGTAGATAGATCAACTCTCCAACAACCTCAAGAAAATGTATTACAGTAGATATTTTTCGTCAAAGATCTGACAGTGTTTTGTATTGAACATGTTTTATACAAGGTTTGTCTATGTTGAAAATGTGTTACCGCGATGACATAATCCTGTGGTTGAAATTGTAACCTCAAATCAACAGTTGATGACTTTTTTCAAATCCAATGTATTTTCCACGTAGCTTTCACGTCACAATACGTTGACAAATGACATTGAAACTACATCGATTTAACCAGTTTGTGCCCAGTGGGTAATCTGTTGGACTTTATTCCTCCAATCAACAAGACTTGCAACTTGTTTTTCAGCCACTTACACAACACATGAAATATTAGTATGACGGCAACGTACATCATTCTCCACTGACCTGATGCCTTTTTAGGAATCCCACGACCACCGAATTCCTAATCTAAGCACCCAATCAAAATATTGTATCTCCTCAACTGACTTAGGTCTCAACATTAGTGCCCCTGACATGTTTATTCAGTCCATGTTGAATGTATGAACCATTGGCACATGTTTCAAAGGTCAGTAGAGTCTATAACCTCCATAATTATATATAATAGCAGACAGAGTGGTGTGATACAGTAGTGTCTTGTTCATTGGCCCATTGCTATGTAGGGAAAACTTGGTCACCTGCCACCCCACATCATTGACTTTCATGTATGTACCGTGTGAGTGTTTTCAACTCCCAAAACTTGTGTTCTGTAACGGTCCTACGGCAGCTGTGGTCGGGCAGCGGTCCAAACCATTCCAACAGCAGGCTCTGTGCAGACTTGACCCGACCGCCGGGTCTCTTTATTGTGAGATGGAGAGCATGGGAACCAGAGATGGGGGGTCCAAATGGGTCAAGACCCATGTTGTGCACTACCTCCTCCCGAGAGATGAGAACAGCTTAGTGGGCTTTTCAGTTTATAGTTCCCCTTTCACTCTAAACAGGCCTCATCTTTCCACTACATGTCAGCTATTATACGGTCATGTTGCAGTGTCTGTACATGTATTTGTCACCATGGAAATCTGCAACATTCTTAGGTCTTCATTCATTCCCTAAAGGCTAACTTACTACACTTAATTCGTCCAACAACATGCAATATCATTTGATTTTGTTAAAACACACAAACCAAGATGGTGTGAGCAATTACATGTACAGTTCCCTGTACATACACACCCCGTATGCACTCAACAAACATAAAAGCTGTCATTTTTCACATAACCTCTTTAGAGAAACACTATCTCTACTAGCTATTTCTTTCATTGCCATAGCAATTGTAATAGCCAATGGGGGTTGTCCGCTTCATTGTGTTACGGGCGATTAGTTCTGGACATTGAAGTAAAATGTCACATTTACTGAGGAATACAGAAGTTCTTTCATCTTTTTCTCTCCAGAATGTATGGGGGCTGCCGTGTTAAGTTGCAGCCCCTAGGGATATTTACAGTATTCAGTAAAAAGTAATTTGTAAAAGGCCATTGCTGGGTGGCAGGGACTTAGAGGCTAGCACAGCATAGCCTGCTATTCTGCTTTTAAATGCAGAGAACAATGCTAATTATGTTTTTCTTTTTAGAATTCTAGTTACAGAATAACAGATGTACAGTATGTTTTGACCACTGACGATATGTCTCACTTTCCTCAACTTATAACTTATACTGAAGGTACTGTAGATACAGGTAACTGCCAAACGGAAACACTTGAGTAAATGAGGGATACAACGTATATTGAAAGCAGGTGCTTCCACACTGGTGTGGTTCCTCAGTTAATTAAGCAAATAACATCCCATCATGCTTAGGGTCATATATAAAAATGCTGGGCAGACCATTATTTTGGCTACCATGGCTATGCCCCCATAAGATCCACAGGGCACGAGTGGTAACTGAATGGTTTGATGAGAATGAAAATGATGTAAACCATATGCCATGGCCATCTCAGTCACCAGATCTCAACCCGATTGAACACTTATGGGAGATTCTGGAGCGGTGCCTGAGACAGTGTTTTCCACCCCCATCAACAAAACACCAAATGATGGAATTTTGCTGTGGAAGAATGGTGTCACATCCCTGCAATAGTTCTAGACTCTTGTAGAATCTATGCCAAGGTCAACTGAAGCTGTTCTAGTGGGTCGTGGTGCCCAACATCCTATTAAGACACTTTATTTTGGGGTTTCCTTTATTTCGTCAATTACCTGTATCTCATTGAAAATATGTCTGAATGTTGATATTTAACAAGTAATATCTCACCTCAAGGTATGTGCCACTATAATGGGTGTAACAATGACACAGGAGAAATGTGGTTCTAGGTGGAGGTAGCAGTGTCCCTAACTTGTCCCTAACTCTAACCATACTGTAAGTGACATATGTCAGCCTGGGGTGATATAACTACAAGGGTTAAATGTCAGAATTTTATCTTGACATATTCCAATGAGTTCATGTTGGTAGGTAACATAAAAGAAGAACAGAGCAATGAAAAACAAATAACCAGTAATTGGTTCCATCGTGTTTTTCCTCTACCCATAAGGTCAGGTGACCTCTATCTCACCCTCTCTGCTGCGTGTCAGCAGTTTGTCTCTCCAGGTAGTCGGTCAGTCGTGAGGAAGGAGGCCCACTGCACATCAACATTAGTATCCAGAGATACAGATGAGGCAGTAACCCCCCCCCCACCCAACCCTAGCTAGCTAAGCCTGATCCTCTAACAGTCCACTGGGGCTCGATCCTGGGCCAGCTGCCTTCCTGGAGCCAGCATCAGATAAACAACCCACAGTGTTGTTTCCCGGGATCCCTCCAACCCTAGATGTCCCAGACACACTCCCATGGTGTAACAGGGGGATAAAGGGGGAGTTTGAAGGAGAACAGAGGGGATACAGGGACGCTTGGGTCTAGGCTGCTGCAGTCCAGCCAAAGCCCCCTAGGGAATGTATTCAGCACTCATGGTTGGACACGGGTGGTAGAGAACTCAGGCACGATATTGGTGTTGGTGGAGGGGAGTTTGTGTGGCAGGCAGCAGAGCGCTGGCGAGCCTCCGGCAAGGGAGTTGTGGCAGAGCTGACAGGGGCATTAAAGATGATCCACAGACTGGGCTGCCGGACAAAAAGACAACTCTGCAAATATTATTCCCAACCATGCATCTCAAAGACAGACCAACTGCTCGAAGAATACAGCCCAAGTAAAAAGAATAAATACATTTGATCACACAAAAAAAAGAATAGATACAATGCATTCAGAAAGTATTCAAACCCCTTGACTTTTGTTACGTTACAGCCTTATTCTAAAATTGATTAATTGTTTTTTTCCTCATCAATCTACACACAATACCCCATAATGGCAAGTCAAAAACAGGTTTTTAGAAAATTTTGCAAATGTAACAAAAATATCAGCTCTTAAAACCAACCATGATATTTTGTTTGTTTTTTCATGTTGTTCGTAATTTGTTTTGAACATAATGTTGCTGCTACCGTCTATTATGACCGAAAAGAGCTTCTGGACATCAGAACTGCGATTACTCACCTCAGATTAGACTAAGAGTTTTTCTTCAATGAGTCGGACGGGAGGGAGATACTACAGACACCCGACCACGACATTAAGAACATACAGCTGGCGGGTTATACACTCTATCGGCAGGATAGGACAGCAGCCTCTGGTAAGACACGGGACGGGGGCCAAAGCATATATGTAAACAACAGCTGGTGCATGATATCTAAGGAAGTCTTGAGGATTTGCTCGCCTAAGGTAGAGTATCTCATGATAAGCTGTAGACCACACTGTCTACATAGAGAGTTTTCATCTGTATTTTTCATAGCTGTCTACATACCACCACAGACCGATGCTAGCACTAAAACCATACTCAATGAGCTGTATACCACCATAAGCAAACAGGAAAATGCTCATCCAGAGGTGGTGCTCCTAGTGGCTGAGGACTTTAATGCAGGGAAACTTAAATCAGTTTTACCTCATTTCTATCAGCATGTTAAATTTGCAACCAGAGGGAAAACAATTCTAGACCACCTTTACTCCACACACAGAGACACGTACAAAGCTCTCCCTCGCCCTCCATTTGCCAAATCTGACCAAAATTCTATCCTCCTGATTCCTGCTTACAAGCAAAAATTAAAGCAGGAAGCACCAGTGACTCGTTCTATAAAAAAGTGGTCAGATGAAGCAGATGCTAAACTACAGTACTGTTTTGCTAGCAGAGACTGGATTATGTTCCGATGGCATTGAGGAGTACACAACATCAGTCACTGGCTTTATCAATAAGTGCATCAAGGACGTCGTCCCCACAGTGACTGTACGTACATACCCCAACCAGAAGCCATGGATTACAGGCAACATTCGCACTGAGCTAAAGGGTAGAGCTGCCACTTTCAAGGAGTGGGACTCTAACCCGGAAGCTTACAAGAAATCCTGCTACGCCCTCCAACGAACCATCAAACAGGCAAAGCATCAATACAGGACTAAGATCGAATCGCATTACACCGGCTCCGACGCTCGTCGGTGTGGCAGGGTTTGCAAACTATTACAGACTACAAAGAAGCACAGCCGAATGAAGCACAGCCGAATACTGCCCAGTGTCACAAGCCTACCAGACGAGCTAAATAACTTATATGATTGCTTCGAGGCAAGTATCACTAAAACATGCATAAGAGCATCAGCTGTACCGGACGACTGTGTGATCACGCCCGCCACAGCAGATGTGAGTAAGATCTTTAAACAGGTCAACATTCACAATGCCGCAGGGCCAGAGGGATTACAAGGACGTGTACTCCAAGCATGCGCTGACCAACGGGCAAGTGTCTTCACTGACATTTTCAACCTCTCCCTGTCTGAGTCTGTAATACCAACATGTTTCAAGCAGGCCACCATAGTCCCCGTGCCCAAGAACACTAAGGTAACCTGCCTAAATGACTACTGACCCGTATCACTCACGTCTGTAGCCATGAAATGCATTGCTGGTCATGGCTCACATCAACACCATTATCCCAGAAACCCTAGACCCACTCCAATTTACATACCTCACCAACAGATCCACAAATGATGCAATCTCTATTGCACTCCACACTGCCCTTTCACACCTGGACGAAAGAAACACCTATGTGGGAATGCTATTCTTTGACTACAGCTCAGCATTCAACACCATAGTGCCCTCAAAGCTCATCAATAAGCTAAGCATCCTGGGACTAAACACCTCCCTCTGCAACTGGATCCTGGAATTCCTGACGGGCTGCCCCCAGGTGATAAGGGTAGGCAACAACACATCTGCCACACTGATCCGCAACACGTGGGTCCTTGAGGGGTGCGTGCTCAGTCCCCTCCTGTACTCCCTGTTCACTCTTGACTGCACAGCCAGGCATGACTCCAACACCATCATTAAGTTTGCTGATGACACAACAGTAGTAGGCCTGATCACGATGAGACAGCCTGACCATGTGGTCAGAGACCTGACCGTGTGGTGCAAGGACAACATCCTCTCCCTCAATGTGACCAAGACAAAATAGTTGATTGTGGACTACAGGAAAATGAGGACCGAGCACGCCCCCATTCTCATCGACAGGGCTGTATTGGAGCAAGTTGAGAGCTTCAAGTTCCTTGGCGTCCACATCACTAACAAACTAACATGATCCAAGCACACCAGGACAGTCATGAAGAGGGCACAACAAATCCTATTTCCCCTCAGGAGACTAAAATGATTTGGCATGGGTCCTCAGATCCTCAAGAGGTTTTACAGCTGCACCATCGAGAGCATCCTGACGCATTGCATCACTGCCTGGTATGGCAACTGCTCGGCCTCCGACCACAAGGAACTACAGAGGGTAGTGCGTACGGCCCAGTACATCACCAGGGACAAGCGTCCTGCCATCCAGGACCTCTATACCAGGCGGTGTCAGAGGAAGGCCCTAAAAATGGACAAATACTTCAGCCACTCTAGTCATAGACTGTTCTCTCTGCTACTGCACGGCAAGCGGTACCGAGCGCCAAGTCTAGGTCCAAGAGGATTCTAAACAGCTTCTACCCCCAAGCCATAAGACTCCTGAAGAGCTAATCAAATGGCTACCCAGACTTTTAGGTATTTTCTTGAAACTGCATTGTTGGTTAAGGGCTTTTAAGTAGAAATTTCACTGTAATTTCACCTGTTGTATTCGGCACATGTGACAAATATAATTTGATTTGATTTAAAACACTTAAATATCACATTTACATACGTTTTCAGACTCAATACTTTGTTGAAGCACCTTTGGCAGTGATCGGCTATGAGAAGCCAACTGACATTTACTCCCGAGGTGCTGACTTGCTGCACCTGGCACAGCCAGAAGAGGACTGGCCACCCCTCATAGCCTGGTTCCTCTCTAGGTTTCTTCCTAGGTTTTGGCCTTTCTAGGGAGTTTTTCCTAGCCACCGTGCTTCTACACCTGCATTGCTTGCTGTTTGGGGTTTTAGGCTGGGTTTCTGTACAGCACTTTGAGATATCAGCTGATGTAAGAAGGGCAATATAAATACATTTGATTTGATTGATTACATTCTCGAATCTTCCTGAGTATGACGTTACAAGCTTGGCACACCTGTATTTGGGGAGTTTTTACCATTCTTCTCTGCAGATCCTCTCAAGCTCTGTCAGGTTGGGTGGGGAGCGTTGCTGCACAGCTATTTTATGGTCTCTCCAGAGATGTTCGATCAGGTTCAAGTCCGGGCTCTGTCGGGGCCACTCAACAACATTCAGAAACTTGTCCTGAAGCCACTCCTGCGTTGTCTTAACTGTGTGCTTAGGATTGTTGTCCTGTTGGAAGGTGAACCTTCGTCCCAGTCGGAGGTCCTGAGCGCTCTGGAGCATGTTTTCATCATGGATCTCTCTGTACTTTGCTCCGTTCATCTTTGCCTCGATCCTGACTTGCTTTGATCCTGACCCTGCCCGCTGAAAAACATCCCCACAGCATGATGCTGCCACCACCATACTTCACCGTAGGGATGGTGCCAGGTTTCCTCCAGACGTGACGTTTTCTATTCAGGCCAAAGAGTTCAATCTTGGTTTCATCAGACCAGAGAATCTTGTTTCTCATGGTTTGAGACTCTTTAGGTGACTTTGGCAAACTCCAAGTGGGCTGTCATGTGCCTTTTACTTAGGAGCTCCGAGACAGGATTGTGTTGAGGCACAGATCTGGGTAAGGGTACCAAAAAATGTCACATTCCCGTCTGGCCACTCCCTTCCGTCTGGACACTCTACCATAAAGGCCTGATTGGTGGAGTACTGCAGAGATAGTTGTCCTCTGGAAGGTTCTCCCATCTCCACAGAGGAACTCTAGAGCCTTGTCAGTGACCATTGGGTTCTTGGTCACCTCCCTGACCAAGGCCCTTCTCCCTTGAATGCTCAGTTTGCCCAATCAAATGAGTTTACCACAGGTGGACTCCAATCAAGTTGTAGAAACATCTCAAGGATGATCATTGGAAACAGGATGCACCTGAGCTCAATTTAGAGTCTCATAGCAAATAATCTGAATACTTATGTCAATTATTTTATTTTTTAATATACATTTCTTAAAACCTGTTTTTGCTTTGTCATTATGGGGTATTGTGTGGTGTAGATTGTGGTGTTGGGAAAACATATTTTATATCCATTTTAGAATAAGGCTGTAATTTAACAAAATGTTGAAAAAAAGTCAAGGGGTCTGAATACTTTCCAAAGGCACTGTACGTATTTTTTTTATATAAAAAAATGTGAATGCTAGATAAATACTCAGGTACCTTTTTGGGGCTTACAGAAAAACATATCCACCATGGTTAAATTAGGCTCCTATCCATCATTTATCTTCTGTTGTTCACTAAATGGATTCACAGCAATGCAGAGCCAGAGTTAGATGTATTGTATGGCTCTGAAACCTGGGCTTGTACACACCGTGCGCATACCAAGTCCTTCCCCTGGCTGAGGTGAGTTTGATTAATGATCTGAACATGCTCCTACAGATACATTCCGTGACTTTAAGAGCCTTGCCAGAGGTGCTGTGGGTGGAGATGTGTCTGTGGGCTGATTGACATGTGTTATCCATCATGGCAGCCCGAGACAGGTACATCCCCAGACCCAATGACATCACTACACTATAGGGTATCATGCAGCTCTGGATGCAGTAACTCTGCTTACATATAGTCATGTTGCATTGAGTGTTCTTGATTAAAATCCCTTCGATGTAAAGTCCCCTTTTCCTGGGATCTGCTTGGTTCTGGTACCGGTTCTGACCGTCATTTTTGCTCATAAATCGATCAGTGGGCAACGTAGATCGGAATGTCTTGCATTAAGCGATAGCCCTGATTCTCACGGACACAGGCGTGTTTCTCTTCTGCCCGTGTGAAGCAGGATGTGAAATGTGACACCACTTGATTTTTGCATGTCCCTCATACCATTTCAACTGTTCATCAACTCCTGGCTGAACCATATGCCTGGAATCCTTACATCGTAACACAGCAGGAGTGAGTGGTTTCGTCACTGTAGCACATTCAGGGATCGATTTAAAGCCAGTAATCTCAAATAATTCATAGATTTTAAACCAAAAAAAAAACACTTTCTGTTTGTCATAGACGGACAAGATTAATATGAGAAAGGCAAGTTCCTAACGAATCCAGGAAGCCAAGCTAGAGCTCAGTGAGATGTTCACCGCGATGGGAGTAAACGTTATGATCAAGAGACCTTTAGAAAAGATGCACATTTTTTCTAACACTAAATATACAAATACGTATTTTACACTTTCAAAGAAGGTGAAATCTTATAGTTAGTCCTTTTATAATTTGATTATACTCTATTTAGAAAGCGTATAAGTAATTTCAAGCCCTATTCAAACAGTTTTGTTGAATAGGAAATACATCATGTAAAATATTTCATATTTTCATATTTGTACTTGAGCTTGTGTCCTCGAAAGTGACTACACCTCAGCAATTTATCATTATTTTTTACCAGAAAGGTGAACCTGTAACCTTACTTGGAGTATGCAGCATAAGTAGTTATAGTTTATGGCCCTCTCATGATAAATAATTACTTTTGGGGATTACGTAGATTACATTTAAGAGGTTTTAAAAAGCACCCCATGCAAGTTGTGAAGGTCATCCTGGATAGATGTAAGCAATTCAAATGTCTGCATGTAGAGAAATCGGGAGTGTTAGACTCTTTATCATATGACTTTATCTCAGACATTCTGTCAAAGCACTGAACAGTGTTACTTCAGTGTATCTGAATGGTAAGTGTGTTTTTACATTTAAGTGATTTAGCAAATGCTCTTATCCAGAGTGACTTGCAGGAGCAATTAGGGTTAACTGCATTGCTCAAGGGATTTTTCACATCAGGGATGTGAACCCATGACTTTTCAGTTAGTGGCCCAATGCTGTTAACCACTAGTCAACCTGCCACCCCACACACAAACCTTGCTATATCTCAGTGCCATGCTGAACATAATGCTCATAGCAATGGACTTTCTATTAAATAACTCTGTCCCTTCTGTACTGTGGGGGACAAATGTGTTCTGTAATTGTAAAGAGGGACAGTCCATATGAGACACGTATAAGGATAAAATGGTTCTTAGAGGTGGACCATAAATCTGATTGTTTGTGGCCAGTCCACGTTGTAATGTGTACAATCAATACTCCTATCTATAGAAGGTTGGGATCATTTTTCCTGGCTGGCAGGATCCACACAATCTTTTGATAAAGCTCACTCTCTCACCCTCTTAATCCCTAGAGGGTACTTTTGCCAGGGTAGAGATGATGTCAAGACATTCCAAGGAACAGTATGTTTGGATAGGATGCCATTAGAGTACTCTTCCACTGAATTGGAATTGAGAAGCCCTGACAAACATTAAAAGGGTATCAGAATCAAACACATTAGACAGTTGAGGTTACTATAGTCTGTAGGTACATTCGGTTTCAGTAAATCCGGACATTACTAAGATCCATCACTGCCAATATACCGAAGCATCATGAGCCCAGAAAAAGTCTTATTACTAAGTAATAAGGCCCGAGGGGGTGTGGTACATGGCCAATATACCACGGCTAACTGCTGTTCTTATGCACGACGCAACGCGGAGTGCTAGGACACAGCCCTTAGCCGTGGTTTGCTGACCATATATAACAAACCCCCGAGGTGCCTTATTGCTATTATAAACTGGTTAGCAACATAAAAATAAATGTTTTGTCATATACGGTCTGATATACCACGGCTTTCAGCCAATCAGCATTCAGCGCTCGAACCACACATATACCACACCCCTCGGGCATTTTTTCTTAATTATACAAATGTATTATTTGATTGACATGCTCAGTTAATCCACTTTTAGAAAAATGACAAATTACTTACGAGGGTACAGGTGACTGTTAAGGCGTTCCTCCTCCTCTCCATTTTCGGAAAAGGAGGAGTATTGAGGGAACCAAGGCGCAGCGAAGTTTGAACACATAATGATTTATTAAATAAACAAAATAGACAAAGACGAAAACGAACTATACTGGATATAACTAACAAAATAACAAAACGATGTAGACAGACCTGAACAAACGAACTTACATATACACGAAGCACGCTGACACAGGAACAGACTACATAAACCGAAAACGAAACGAACAACCGAAACAATCCCGTATGGTGTAAGACATAACACAGACACAGGAGACAATCACCCACAAACACACAGTGATAATGCCCTACCTAAATATGACTCTTGATTAGAGGAAAATGCAAACCACCTGCCTCTAATCAAGAGCCATACCAGGCAAACCGAAACCAACATAGAAACAGGTAACATAGACTGCCCACCCAAAACACATGCCCTGACCAAAAACACATAAAAACTAACATAAATAGGTCAGGACTGTTACAGTACCCCCCCCCCAAGGTGCGAACGCCGGGCGCACCAGCACAAAGTCCAGGGGAGGGTCCGGGTGGGCAGTTGACCACGGTGGTGGCTCCGGTTCAGGACGCTGTCCCCGCACCACCATAGTCACTCCCCTCTTCTTTCTACCCCTTCCACTGACCACCCAAACATTAGCTTCCCCTAAATAAACAGCTAGCACCGGGACAAAGGGCAGCACCGGGACAAGGGGTAGCACCGGGACAAGGGGCAGCACCGGGACAAGGGGCAACACCGGGACAAGGGGCAACACCGGGACAAGGGGCAACACCGGGACAAGGGGCAGATCCCGGCTGAAGGACTCTGGCAGGTCCTGTTTGGACGGCTCTGGCAGGTCCATGCTGGCTGACGGCTCTCGACGCTCATGGCAGACTGACGGCTCTCGACGCTCATGGCAGGCTGACGGCTCTCGACGCTCATGGCAGGCTGACGGCTCTCGACGCTCATGGCAGGCTGACGGCTCTCGACGCTCATGGCAGGCTGACGGCTCTCGACGCTCATGGCAGGCTGACGGCTCTCGACGCTCATGGCGCTCTGACGGCTCTGGCTGCTCATGGCTCTCTGACGGCTCTGGCTGCTCATGGCTCACTGACGGCTCTGGCTGCTCATGGCTCTCTGACGGCTCTGGCTGCTCATGGCTCTCTGACGGCTCTGGCTGCTCATGGCTCGCTGGCGGCTCTGGCAGATCCTGTCTGGTTGGCGGCTCTGGCAGATCCTGTCTGGTTGGCGGCTCTGGCAGATCCTGTCTGGTTGGCGGCTCTGGCAGATCCTGTCTGGTTGGCGGCTCTGGCAGATCCTGTCTGGTTGGCGGCTCTGGCAGATCCTGTCTGGTTGGCGGCTCTGGCAGATCCTGTCTGTCTGACGGCTCTAGCGGCTCCTGTCTGGCTGATGGCTCTAGCGGCTCCTGTCTGGCTGACGGCTCTGTAGGCACATGGCAGACGGGCGGCTTTGCAGGCTCATGGCAGACGGGCGGCTTTGCAGGCTCCTGGCAGACGGATGGCTCAGATGGCGCTGGGGAGACGGATGGCTCAGATGGCGCTGGGGAGACGGATGGCTCAGATGGCGCTGGGGCGACGGATGGCTCAGATGGCGCTGGAGAGACGGATGGCTCAGATGGCGCTGGGGAGACGGATGGCTCAGATGGCGCTGGGGAGACGGATGGCTCTGGCCGGATATGGCGCACTGTAGACCTGGTGCGTGGTGCCGGAACTGGAGGCACCGTGCTAATGACAAGCACCTTCCTACTAGTGCGGGGAGCAGGGACAGGGCACACTGTATTCTCAAAGCCTACTCTATCCCTGATGCGTGGTACCGGCACTGGTGACGCCGGGCTGAGGACAAGCACATCAGGATTAGTAGGGGGAGAATATACAGTGTGTACAGGGCTCTGGAGACGCACTGGTAGCTTAGTGCGTGGGGCCGGAACTGGAGGCACCGGGCTAGATACACGCACTACAGGGAGAGTGCGTGGAGGAGGAACAGGGCTCAGGATACGCACTGGTAGCCTAGTGCGTAGTGTATACACTGTAGGTACTAGGCTGGGGCGGGGAGGTGGTGCCGGAAATACCGGACCGTGGAGGCGTACTGGCTCTCTTGAGCATTGAGCCTGCCCGACCTTACCTGGTTGAATGCTCCCGGTTGCCCGACCAGTGCGGGGAGGTGGAATAACCCGCACCGGGCTATGTAGGCGAACCGGGGAAACCATGCGTAAGGCAGGTGCCATGTATGCCGGCCCGAGGAGACGCACTGGAGACCAGACGCGTTGAGCCGGCCTCATGACACCTGGCTCAATACCCAATCTAGCCCTCCCAGTGCGGGGAGGTGGAATAACCCGCACCGGGCTATGCACTCGTACAGGAGACACCGTGCGCTCTACTGCGTAACACGGCGCCTGCCCGTACTCCCGCTCTCCACGGTAAGCCTGGGAAGTGGGCGCAGGTCTCCTACCTGCCCTTGGCCCACTACCCTTTAGCCCCCCCCCAAGAAATTTTTGGGAGTTACTCACGGGCTTTTTCGGCTTCCGTGCCAGACGCGTTCCCTCATAGCTCCGGTTCCTCTCTCCGGTAGCCTCCGCTCTCCTCAGTGCCTCCAGCTGTTCCCATGGAAGGCGATCCCTCCCAGCCAGGATCTCCTCCCAAGTGTAGCAACCCTTTCCGTCCAAAACATCGTCCCATGTCCATTGCTCCTTCTTTTCCTGTCCCTTTCTCCTTTGACTCCGCTGCTTGGCTCTGGGTTGGTGGGTGATTCTGTTAAGGCGTTCCTCCTCCTCTCCATTTTCGGAAAAGGAGGAGTATTGAGGGAACCAAGGCGCAGCGAAGTTTGAACACATAATGATTTATTAAATAAACAAAATAGACAAAGACGAAAACGAACTATACTGGATATAACTAACAAAATAACAAAACGATGTAGACAGACCTGAACAAACGAACTTACATATACACGAAGCACGCTGACACAGGAACAGACTACATAAACCGAAAACGAAACGAACAACCGAAACAATCCCGTATGGTGTAAGACATAACACAGACACAGGAGACAATCACCCACAAACACACAGTGATAATGCCCTACCTAAATATGACTCTTGATTAGAGGAAAATGCAAACCACCTGCCTCTAATCAAGAGCCATACCAGGCAAACCGAAACCAACATAGAAACAGGTAACATAGACTGCCCACCCAAAACACATGCCCTGACCAAAAACACATAAAAACTAACATAAATAGGTCAGGACTGTTACAGTGACACTCATTACCTTCAGAAATCTCACTACCTTCAGTGGACCTGCAGATATCAGCTCAATTATCAGCTGTACCCTCAGCAGGCAAGAACTGAGATACAATTGCTTTTCATGAAAATGTTGCTAGACTGTCCTACATCCACCTACTAAACTTCCAAAATACCAACCTGCCCCCCCCCCCCCACCCCCCCACCCTTTCTGTCAGATGCCACAGGGTAAAATCTGTCTCACACTCTCCATAGAGACACCGACAGATGAACTACAATTATCACACTAACAGCGAGCAAAGGGAGGGAGGGCGGAGAATCTGCCTGTTCACACTCCATGACCTGGCAGCGTCTGGAAGTGTGAGTGAGAGAGCGAGAGAAAGAAAGAGAGAGACACAAACACACACAGTTGTCTTTTCTCCTACCCATGTTTCAGCCACGCGTCTTTCATGGAGTTCCTCCTCAGAATGTCAAGTGGCCTTTTAAACAGCAGAAAGAGCATGCCAGGTGACTCACGTAGTGCACACGGGGACAGTGAGATCGTGAGAAGAGAGTGAACGAGAAACGGGGGAAGAAGAAGTTGCTGGAAAGTTTGTAAGATTGTCGTCTTTTTAACCCACTGAGAAATTAGGACATGCTGCCCTTACAACTACTGTGACTTCTTGGTGGTAAATATGGTGGCTGACAAGAATACACACATCCGCACTTGAGAATTTAAACACTTACACATTGTGAATACACACAGTGGCACAAAATGACACAAAGAAACGGATACCAATCCCTTTTATAACCCTACAAACAAACAAATACACCCGCATACAAACACACACACACGCACACACACACACCACACACTCGTGGGGGATCTTGACCCTGCACGTATCTAGCTTGTGCAGATGGACCTGCAATTCATCCTGGAAGCCACCGCCATGCTAGCCATGCTGGGACAGCGGGCCCAATCTCCCCTACAGTACATCCAAGAGCTCTGTGGTAGCTAACGCTAGGTAACCCAGGCTTGGAACAGCAAGAGGAAGAGTAGAGAGGAAGCTGGTGCAAAGCGGCATTGCATGCCAGGCCAAAGCAGCCAGGGCCTGGGGTTTAGCCCTGCTGAGCTCTGGCGCCCGGCCCAAAGCCTTCCAGTGCCCGCTGTCAATATGCCAATGTGCCAGCGATGTGAGAACAGGGAAATGTCTGTCTCACTCGCTCAGGAAGCAGCAGTGCTGGCCTGGTCTCTTTGGCCTGCCATCTGACAGGGTGTGCAGGGTGGCCGCCACTCTTGGTCTATGTGCAGGCTGTCTTCTTGATGGAAGAATTAAAGCCTAGCTAAATCAGTGTAACTAAATGACCAACATATTTTTCACTCTTATTAGTATCATCTCATGTAGAATGTCTGTCTATTGATGAAGTGTTGAAGAAGTATTACAATGGATGCAGAGTGTAGATGACTGAGAAATGAACTGGATAATGGGTAATAGGTACCGGAATTTGATTTCATTTTTCACCTAAGGTGTCAAACATAGTCAAAGATACTCATACATCCAGTTTATGCATCGTTTTTTGAAATGGTTGAAATCCATGTAATCATTATCCAATTATAGAATATAAGGCGTCAGTGTCTTATCACATGTATGCTGATAATCTAAACCACCTGTTCAGAAAAGCTGAAACACAAGAAAAGTATGGTGCATACAAATTCCTTGCTCTACTGTATTTAACAGAGTACTGTATACTTCTGGGAACAAATCCATGGACTGTCTGTCCCCGCTCCCTTTAAGAGCAATAAGTGTGCCACTGTTCTCACTGGGAGGTTATTTATGATTCTATCATGTCCACAACTTAATATCTGACGATAAATAAAAGCCAAAGGCTCCTCCGTGTCGCCTTGGAAACAAAATAAATGCGGATATGACCAGGATAAAGTGGAAAGGCTTTTAAACAGCACCCATTTGTTATCTGTGGAGGTGGGGATATTGATACGAAGAAGAGTAATGGCAATATGAAACGTTGGTTGTGAGAGACGAAGAATCTAGTTTTTGTCACAGGAGTGAGAGCAGTTTAATTTCCAGTCGTCCATTGATCTCTTCACAGCTTTGCATGGTGATAGCAGACAGAAAAAACTGACCAAACAACACGGTGAACTTGATGTTAGTGGTTTATTCAAAAGTCCAATAGGTCTGATTATAATGGATTTTCAAATACTTGTAGACGTTTGTCTTGAACATCTACAGTAGTTTCGACAGATTTCACATATATGCCTGATACACACTGTGTCTGCTGATTGCTTGCAGCAACAATCTGCAGTAACTTCTGCACATTTGAAATTAAAAACACTATGAGATGCATATTACAAAATGCATGGCATAACAATGCGTTGGGGGCACACTTTGACAATATTGGACTTGTGTAATTAAAGTGAGACCCCAAGAAACATAGTCTCTACCTTAAAAAATTATAGAAATATATTTATTAGAAAGGACAAACCCTCAGGCCACAGGCAATTGACTACACTGGGTACACTCATGCATAATTCTAATCCTCTATTGGAAACAGTACGTGGCCTCTACTGTTTTCACAAGGTGCAATGCATTTAAATGTAGATAAGTCTTTCTAGATCTTTCTACATATTTCATATACATTTACTGTAAATTTATGTATTTCGATTTTTCTGTATTTACTTGCTTATTTTAATAAGAGGATTTTATTGCTTTTGAAAAATACTTATTATCTTGTATGTAAAGTGTCTTGACTGTCTTGAAACGCTCTTAAAATAAAATGTATTATTATTATTTGTATTTAAAACCAGCATTTTTATTTTAACCTTTTTTTATTTTCTTTGTTTATCTTGGCAGGGAATATCCGTCCACTACTCAAAATGTCAGAAGATGACTCCTTTTCCTTTTTTTGTATTTTTCCAGTCCTTCTTCCTGCTAATCCAATTCCCACGTCCCCCAGCCTCTCTTATCTTGACATTTGACCCTGGTGATATTTCTATATTGCCTCCCTGGCCCTAGCGACAGTTCGTGCAAACGATATTGTCCCAGCGCGGTATTATTTGTTGATATTAAAGACAGTTGGTCCACTTAAAGACGAGGTCTTGTCCCCTCCTTCAGGGTAAATGCAGAGTGAGTAAGAGTCCATTAGGCCTATGCAGTCTATTTCTGTACAGAAAACGCCTGACAATGGTTAATGACACAGTACAAACATATTTAGCGCTCTGAAACTGAATATTGCTGACATGACAGTTGTAGGACTATTTTTAGGACTTTAACGGCATGAATTAAGATGGAAAACAAGACATCTGAAACGCGGACCATTTTCTTAACGCTTAAACGGCTCATGTATTTTGTACACTTTGCCAAACTTCATGCTTACTGTTTTGTCGTTTTACAACCAAAGTCATGTTACGATACACCCCACAACAACACTGATGGTATTGATGCACTGTAATAGCGTGCCTGGATGTTTTGCATTAAACTTTAGGACATTAGTGAAGTGAACATTGAACAACGCCACAAAATAGTGATGGCTTTTCCTCTTTTTACATGAAAACAGCAAGGACGTATAAATGATTGAAGACATATTGGTTCCTTATTACTGGATAACATCCTCTAGCAAGATGCATCCTAAACTGGAAATACACCCTGGTTTACTCACTATCTCCACCATGGTATAGAAAAAGCGACTTGTTTCAGTCCACACATGGCAGGACAATGGCACTCCCATAAATGAATACAAATCTCATCACCATAACTATGGCCCGTGTGAAAGGGCTAAATTACCCTCTGTCCCGAGGCATTGAACGTCAGAAGGAATGGTCATTGATTCACAGCGACATTATTCCCCCACCACACCACTGTAATCAGTGTCATCACATAGCGGTGATCACATCATGGAGCCCTGTCATTGCACCGTAATTCCCATAGCTGTCACGATCATGTGGCGGATTGACGGACCAAAATGCAGCAGTTGGAAAATAAGCCATCTTCTTTTATTTTAAAAGATGACAAACAATAAACACGAAACACTTTAACAAAATAACAAAACGACCGTGAAGCTACAAACGTTGTGCACATACATACAGGCTACAAACGTTCTACATAGACAATTACTCACAACCAATGAGAGCCTATGGCTACCCTAAATAAGGCTCCCAATCAGAGACAACCGAAATCAGCTGTCTCTAATTGGGAACTCATTCAGGTAACCATAGACTCTCCTAGACAACTAAACATACATAGACAACGCTAGACATCTACACTCAACACAAACCCATATACTACACCCCATAACCCCTTTACCATATAAACACCCAAAACTAACAAAACATAAACATTCCCCATGTCACACCCTGACCTAACTAAAATAATAAAGAAAACAAAGAATACTAAGGCCAGGGCGTGACATAACCCCCCCCCTTGAGGCGCGAACTCCGGGCGCACCATACACAGTCTAGGGGAGGGTCTGGGTGGGCTTCCCTCCACGGTGGCGGCTCCGGCTCTGGTCGTGGTCCGCACTTCACCACAGTCCCTAACCACCTCCTTAGCTTCTTCAAAATGACCCCTCTCCACATTAACCACACTGCATTAAGGGGCAGTTCCGGACTAAGGGGCAGTACCAGGGTAAGGGGCAGTACCAGGGTAAGGGGCAGTACCAGGGTAAGGGGCAGTACCAGGGTAAGGGGCAGCACCAGGGTAAGGGGCAGCACCAGGGTAAGGGGCAGCACCAGGGTAAGGGGCAGCACCAGGGTAAGGGGCAGCACCAGGGTAAGGGGCAGCACCAGGGTAAGGGGCAGCACCAGGGTAAGGGGCAGCACCAGGGTAAGGGGCAGCACCAGGGTAAGGGGCAGCTCCGGACTGAGGAATGGCAGCTCCGGACTGAGGGACTGCAGCTCCGGACTGAGGGACTGCAGCTCCGGACTGAGGGACTGCAGCTCCGGACTGAGGGACGGCCCATGGCTGGCTGACAGATCTGGCTGCTCATGGCTGGCTAACGGATCTGGCTGCTCATGGCTGGCTAACTGATCTGGCTGCTCATGGCTGGCTAACGGATCTGGCTGCTCATGGCTGGCTAACTGATCTGGCTGCTCATGGCTGGCTGACGGATCTGGCTGCTCATGGCTGGCTGACGGATCTGGCTGCTCATGGCTGGCTGACGGATCTGGCTGCTCATGGCTGGCTGACGGATCTGGCTGCTCATGGCTGGCTGACGGATCTGGCTGCTCATGGCTGGCTGACGGATCTGGCTGCTCATGGCTAGCTGACGGATCTGGCTGCTCATGGCTAGCTGACGGATCTGGCTGCTCATGGCTAGCTGACGGATCTGGCTGCTCATGGCTAGCTGACGGATCTGGCTGCTCATGGCTAGCTGACGGATCTGGCTGCTCATGGCTAGCTGACGGATCTGGCTGCTCATGGCTAGCTGACGTATCTGGCTGCTCATGGCTGGCTGACTGATCTGGCTGATCCTGTCTGGTTGGCGGCTCTGGCAGATCCTGTCTGGTTGGCGGCTCTGGCAGATCCTGTCTGGTTGGCGGCTCTGGCAGATCCTGTCTGACGGACGGCTCTAGCGGCTCCTGTCTGGCTGGCGGCTCTAGCGGCTCCTGTCTGGCGGACGGCTCAGTGGGCTCATGGCAGACGGGCGGCTTTGCAGGCTCATGGCAGACGGGCGGCTTTGCAGGCTCATTGCAGACGGATGGCTCAGATGGCGCTGGGGAGACGGATGGCTCAGATAGCGCTGGGGAGACGGGCAGTTCAGTCATCGCTGTGCAGACGGCAGACTCCTGCCGGCTGAGGCGCACTGTAGGCCTGGTGCGTGGTGCCGGGACTGGTGGCACCGGGCTGGGGACACGCATCTCAGGGCTAGTGCGGGGAGCAGCAACAGGACGCACAGGACTCTGGGGACACACAGGAGGCTTGGTGCGTGGTTTAGACACTGGTGGTAAAGGGCTGGAGACACGCACCATATAGCTAGTGCGTGGAGGAGGCACTGGTGGTACTGGATTGGGGCGGGGAGGTGGCGCCGGAAATACCGGACCGTGCAGGCGTACTGGCTCCCTTGAACGCCGAGCCTGCCCAACCTTACCTGGTTGTATGCTCCCCGTCGCCTGACCAGTGCGGGGAGGTGGAATAACCCGCACCGGCTTATGTAGGCGAACCGGGGACACCATGCGTAAGGCTGGTTACATGTACGCCGGCCCGAGGAGACGCACTGGTGACCAGATGCGTTGGGCCGGCTTCATGACATACGGCTCAACGCTCAGTCTAGCCCGGCCGATACGTGGAGCTGAAATGTACCGAACCGGGCTATGCACGCGTACAGGAGACACCGTGCGCTCTACTGCGTAACACGGTGTCTGCCCGTACTCCCGCTCTCCACGGTAAGTACAGGGAGTAGGCGCAGGTTTCCTACCTGACTTCGCCACACTCCCTTTAAGGCCCCCCCCAAGAAATTTTTGGGTTGTACTCACGGGTCTCCAGCCTTGTCTCCGTGCTGCCTCCTCATATCGCCTCCTCTCGGCTTTCGCTGCCTCCAGCTCTTCACGAGGGAGGCGATATTCTCCAGGTTGATCCCAAGGTCCATCTCCTTCCAATTCGTCCTCCCAACTCCAGAAATCCTGTGTAGGTAGGTCCTGTTGCCGCCTTCCATGCCGCTTGGTCCTATGGTGAGTAATTCTGTCACGATCGTGTGGCGGATTGACGGACCAAAATGCAGCAGTTGGAAAATAAGCCATCTTCTTTTATTTTAAAAGATGACAAACAATAAACACGAAACACTTTAACAAAATGACCGTGAAGCTACAAACGTTGTGCACATACATACAGGCTACAAACGTTCTACATAGACAATTACTCACAACCAATGAGAGCCTATGGCTACCCTAAATAAGGCTCCCAATCAGAGACAACCGAAATCAGCTGTCTCTAATTGGGAACTCATTCAGGTAACCATAGACTCTCCTAGACAACTAAACATACATAGACAACGCTAGACATCTACACTCAACACAAACCCATATACTACACCCCATAACCCCTTTACCATATAAACACCCAAAACTAACAAAACATAAACATTCCCCATGTCACACCCTGACCTAACTAAAATAATAAAGAAAACAAAGAATACTAAGGCCAGGGCGTGACAATAGCACATCCACAGTGCAGATACCATTTTATGGCCATGATGTCGAAGGCACTTTGATGCCATACACTTAGGAGATACTCATCTCTGGGATTTGAATGCATGAACAATATTGATATGTGCTCAGAGGGCAATGCTTCCCACTTGGTTAAAACGGCCAGTCGTCTCGCCCCGTTTTCTGGTCTCAGACAAGTAGGCGGTCACTGCGGCAGCCAATACACTAAGCCAGCAGTTGACCTAATCCATATCAGACAGGACTATCAATATACCAGTTGTGTGGGGTTGAGTGTAGCTATGACCAGCTGGGTTTGAACCTGGGGGTGTCTGCACGCCACTAGACTTAGCTTTATCGGCCACTTAGACATCAGCTTGGGGAGTTAGCTAACCGTATTCAAGTCTCATGCAAGGTCACTCATCACATGAGGGTAGTTCACAAACCAACTCCGCTGCACAAATAGATCAGCAGATAATTCACCTCAAAACCACATAGTAGGTAACAAGTAGAGATCCAAGCATTACACCTTGTATACCTGTATCCTGTGTTGGTTCACCCAGAGCCCTTCCGTCTCTACCTAGAATGACTTATCCAAGGTTACGGCAGAGCACAGTTACACAGAGCATTGATTACCTGTACGACACGTCATTAAAAAAAACATGAGCAACTTCATTGGGATAAATAGAGAGGTGCTAAGCGTCTTGTCTCTGAGTGCTTACACTTCCATGAAGCTCTTTTGTCAAGATCCAAGAGATATTTTGGGCAAAGATTTTGAGAGATTTAGATATCAAATGAAACCTCTGGGGTATTTATCTATTAGTGAAACTGAGTTGTAGTAGATGGGCAACTGGCAGCTCCCCTTTTGTAGGCCCTTGGACAAATTTGTAAAAAAAACATACATATATATATACACTCCTGTTCAAAAGTTTACTGAAATTAGCTGTAGAACTGCTCATTTTTCTCTCCGCCTCATGGCAAAATGTTAAGAATTGCAGGAAATTAACTTTAAAACAGAAATATTTTCTCTTCGCTGTCACAAGGGTTGATTAGTTTGTGGCCCCCACCCCCATCAAGTTTCCCATCCATGTAGTAGAGGATATGAAAACACATACACTTTAACGGATATACACGCAGTGTCACGATCGTCAACGGGACTGAGAGAGGACCAAGGAGCGGCGTGTGAAAAATACATCTTCTCTTTATTAAAAGAAGGAAAAAACGAGACAAAACAACAAACAGACGACCGTGAAGCTATATAAACAGAAATGGTGCTGACACTGACCACTACACACTGACATAGACAATTACCCACAAAAAGCTAAAGCCCATGGTTGCCTTAAATATGGCTCCCAATCAGAGACAACAGAAACCAGCTGTCTCTAATTGGGAACCCATTCAGGCAACCATAGACTTTCCTAGACAACTACACACAACATTAAACCATCTATACACCTTAACCCTCTAAACCATACAACCCACTAAACAATACAAAAACACATACTTCACCATGTCACACCCTGACCTAACTAAAATAATAATGAAGACAAAGATAACTAAGGCCAGGGTGTGACACACAGACCTACAGATGTGTATACTGCAGTCAGCTTACCAACGGTTTACGTTTAATAATTGTGTGCATATTTCTACATTTTCATGAGTTATGCACTCCTTTAACCTTTAAATACTATGTCCGGGATGGATAAATGTCTTGTCGTGTTTAAAGTTGAATGCATTCTCAATCATTCCAGGAAGCAGTTCTCAGAGGGGTTTTTTAAACAGTAAAACCTTTCAACAAAACCCTTTTCTCCACCTTTGAATGATTCTCTGCCCCACTGTCCAATACATCGTCAACTATTCTCTACTCTGAAGTGATGCATTGTGGGACAGTTTGGCTAAGCTACAGGTATTATTGCTAACTTCATTAGCATCCCAGTTTTATTCTTCCCTTACGGAGAACACAGCTTACCATTGTTAATTTGGAGCAAGAACATTTTGGAGGGAACTGGTTACACACAGTGTTTAAGGTTGAAGTGAACCCAATTATCTTCACTTTGAGACAGACAGAAATTGTCCAAAGTTACTATTCAAGCTAATGCAATATGTGTTAATAGTCAAACAGTGAAAGATTTGAGAGCTAAACTGACAGCTGATTTATGACCCAGCAAGGTGGTAGAGGAATACATAGCATTTACTGTACACTCCATAGTAAGAGTGACAGTCATAGTAGCTAGCTTTGACTGCTAAAACAAAAGGTTCCCTCACAGGACTTTTACTGTGAAAAGCCACCCAGGCTAATCATAGCAGCTCTTTATTTGTTCATTAATTCTGGCCGGTTCCCATGGTCCTCAGAGGCATTCTGTCGCTTGTCTTCGTTCCGGTGGTCTGTGCTCCATCCACCGTTGCCGTAGTTACCGCATGTGGAAATAACAGGCTAAACAGGAAACCACCTTTACAAGATGCAAGGTGTATACAGCAAATACAGTTAGGAGGTACTTGAGAAGTTAAAATATGCCACAGCAGGTTTTAAAACTTTTTTACGCTCTCTATCCCCTTCCAGGGTTCACATCTCCACAAACCACAGCTGAGTTTGGTGCTGAGGAGTTCTCAGATGTCTACACTGAATTTTCATTGATGTACGTAGTTGTTTTGTTTGTTAAAACTCTCAGGACGACCCTACCTGCTGTTGACGTTTAAGATGAAAGGTCATACCACTGTCACCACCTCATAGGCCCAGGCAATGAAAAAACAACACTGGATTACATTCACCTAGGCGAACTCTGGAAGAGCGGCATTCAAAGGACCCCACGGGATTGGCCCCCTGAGAAGAGTCCGACAGAAACAGATGTCAGCGTGATGTTGTGCTGTGTTTGGCTTTGTGTGCATATTCTGAGTACACCATGTCACTGAGAATTCCTCCCTCTGTGCACCCTGTCACAGTACAGGAAAATGAGCAAAAGAGAAAGGGAGAGACAGATGGAGGATGAAGCCAGATTACCACATACCCGTGACTGACAGCTGTGGAAATGGTGGCGGATGGCTACATTGATAGTGCACAATGATAGCTGCCAGTACTGTTCTCCGTGACGAAGAGCACAATGTGTAGGAACGATTGATTTACACATTCTTTAGGGAAACTGGGACTGGTGACAGGCATGATGTTGACTGAAGGGGTGCTAACACCCAGATATGCGTGAAGAAAGTGGTTTAGACTTTACACTCCATGTGAGATTATATGTAATGCTGATGGAGTTGTATCAGCGTCTTTTTTCATCGGAGGTGGTATATTCACAAACATGCCTGCTTGACGTGGTCAAAATCATGTCTGTCATTACTACGAACATGAACTATTTGTAGTTCATTAAGTATATGTAAAACATTACGTTTAAGTAGTTCTGTCCTTGAGCTGTTCTTGTCTTGATGTTCTGTATTATGTCATGTTTTATGTTTTGTGTGGACCCAAGGAAGAGTAGCTGCTGCTTTCGCAACAGCTAATAGGGATCCTGATAAAATATAAAATACAAAGTACCAGATATGAACATAACGTATTAGATAGATTTGTCTAAAGGAATCATTTCTTGATCCACCGATTCAGTCTGCATATCTCAATGGACCAGCTGAGTATATAAAAAAATAAGTCAAGCCAAAAGCAAACATTGACATTGTTTATCTTATCCCTACCTTGAAATCAAGGTGTGCTGCCGAAACAAACAGTGAAAAGAATCAAAAGCGACCAAGAGTTAAAAGGGAGCTCTGGTCTCACTGATTGAAGCCTTCATCTGAAGGGCACAAAGAGGGAGAAGGTGGAGTGGACTATGGAAGCATCTGACAGTGCGCTTCCAGAGAACACCTCTAATGGAGGCAGCGTTTGTTTTTTAGCATCCGCTGTTGAGGTGTCAACAAACAAGCGACGAAATCACAGACGATAGTTAGTCACTGAACTCTGCAAAGAAATGTTACTCTGTCACTGACACTTCAAGGCGGAGCGCAACTGTAGATGCCAAGCGAAGAGGGGAGTCAAACAAGGGACATAATTAGCCATGAACGTCTAATTGGATGGCTGTAATTAGGCTGCAATCAGTGGAAATTAGAAGAACCAATGGTCTATAAAATAGCGGCTTGATTTCCCGCAAACAGCAGTAGATAGGGCGGTGCATCATCATCACAGGAGGCTGCTAAGAGGAGGATGGCTCATGGCTGGAACGGCGCTAATGGAATGACATCAGACACATGGAAAACGGGTTTGATGTATTTGATACCATTCCACTTACTCCGCTCCAGCCATTACAACGAGCCCATCATCCCTAATTAAGGTGCCACTGGCCGCCTGTGATTCACCATCAACTCAAAATCAGCGTGACAGCATGACAGTATGGAGTCCACAACTAGCGGTGCTATAGCTAATATGGACTTCACCCACATTTTGATAAGCAGCTTGTGGGACACTAGAATGTCAAACCAATATGACAATGGCAGTTCATACAGCAAATGTCAACTAATATGAGCCCATACCATTGTCAGTATATTTTTGTGAATTAATTCGTACCTACTTCAACCATAAACCCTGTGGTCAAACTACTTTCCTCTATTCTACCCACCTACCTTTCTTCAATCTTTTAAACCTGTTTCTTACATCACTGTTGACAGCACTGACATTTAAATGATTACCAACAACCCCTTAAAAAGAGCATCACGTAAGATCCTAAAATTGTACCAATAGGTAGAAAGTAATTGGGTTTGAGAAAGTAGTCTCAGGTGGAAAGTGCCGGCCTGTTGGCTTCAATTACAGGAGTTCTCCAAGGAAAAATGCTGGGGACCATCACTATTCACTATGACGACCAGGAAGTCTGTCAACCTCAAGGTCAGCCATCTTCATGGCTGCCAGTGTTGGGCAGGAGGTGGACATCTTGAAGGGTTGCTTCCCTGCTGAGCTCACTGTTCAAAGGGGAGAAGAGGGAGGACTTTCTGGGCCCAACTCCAGCCCAAGGAGATCTCCAGGAAGTGGGGGCTCACTGAGTAAATAATGGCTTAAGGAGGCTGGGGCTGCTGCCAAGAGAATTTTTGATGAACTCCCAAAGCCAGTGTATGAAGTGCTGCTTGGCCTCCCTGGGTGCCTGAACATTGGCAAGGCGGCTTAGCCTGGGGTTTGGACACCCTTGTCTAATGGCTTCCTTCTTTATACAGTAGCTAGGTTTTTCTTCTCGACATTAGCCCACAGCCAGATGTTGTCACGCTGTCTTTTATTCCTCTCTACCACAGAGGGGTGCACGCAAGGTCTGCTCTCTGTGCTTTCAGGTAAGGGTTAGATGAAGTCAGATGTCCATCACATTTAGGTGGTTTTGAATTATACCATGTTTGGACAGGCCAAGATGTCTCCTTTAAAAATGTTCCTTTAAACATGTTGATACATCGCTCAAAGGGTTTTTGTGCTCTTTATGGACATGTTCTTTATTGCTTACCAGATTTAAAGGGACATGTTACTCAAAAATCAAATATGGTCACATGAAAGTAGTTTAATGTCAAGATGAATCCACGTCCCACGCCATTGGTTGTGGCTAGATCCAGCTCTATGCTTCAACCACAAATGAATAGAACAAATCAACACAGAATATCATGAATAAGATGGTGCTCATCTTTTCCAGTTCTGAGGTCTAATTACTCCTGACAAACAATGTTTTTGAAGTGAAATGACCCTTTAAATTTAAACACTGAAGGAGATGCAAATGATCAGAGCTTGCTTATATGAATAATACTGAACACTTGAACATTCGGTGTTCAGGAAGATAAAGTTTTTCAATTCAGCTAAACACTAACAGAAACCCAGGGATCTACAGTGACCACAGGCAAGTCTCCTGCATAGCAACACTACCTACTGTATCCTTAGCTTGCACAGAGTGGATAAAAAAACGTCTCACAAATTCTGCTTATTGAGTGCAGATCCTGGCAAATGGTGAGTCACCGCCAGCCTGTAATTAGATTTTTTTAGCCGAAAATAAATACCAAATAAAGCACCTGGATCTCACTTCGCTGTGGTCCGTTTTCTCAGACAGAGATTTCATTACTGTATAATGCACAGGTGTACAGTCACCTCTCTGGACCTCACTTAGTTTGCATGCCTGCGTTCTCTATCCGACTCAGCTACCTGGTGTTTTGGGAGAAAATACCCCCGCTTACAACTGCTGACGACAGATGGAGCTGTAAAACAGCTTTCGTTTGGTATCAAGTGGAACGATCCAAAACAAGGAGTGAGTAACGGCAAAAGGAAGTTATTGTGACTTAATAGTGGTCTGTGTTTTGGTGAGGCGTAGAAGTGAAAGCCTCTAAGCTGTTTTCTACTGTTCATGAATGCAAAAATACATTTACTGGATGTTACAAAAGTGAGAGTCAAAACAAACAAACAAAAAACTCACGCTCTTAGACTTCAGGACACAATGATCCCTTTGACACAGACACAGAACAACTTCCAATTTAAAGTTCCCTGTACTTCTTATGAACCACTTACAAAGTTTACAGAGTTGCAGTCAGCAAGCATAAGCAATTCACACCACACCGCTTAGCCAGTCAGTCAATCACATTTTATCAGGTACTGATACTAGGATTCTAACGGATCGCTATGTATGCTATGCATGCTAAATGCATTTGAATTTAAAACGCATTCAAGCTTATTCAATGGTCATACACGAATGGTCACAGTGTAAAGTATTACAATTTGGATGAAATATTCACATAGAATTGTGAGTTATAGATTTGTATTCTCATTGAAAGCAAGTCTAAGAAGTGCTGGATATGTTCTATGTGAGCTATTTCTATGCTTCCCATTCTGAAGGTTTTGCTTTAAACAGCTGAAAATACAATATTTTGGGTTATTGAAAATATATTTTACAGTCGTTTAGATGATACAATGATTTTCTACACTATACTTGCTGGTTTGTCACAAACTGAAATTAGGCAAACTATTAGAATTTTTGCAACCAGGAAATGGCGGAGTGATTTCTGCATATTGCACCTTTAATTAAAATGAACAATAGTCAATAATATACTAGAATCAATTTAAGTAAAATTTGGCTACATCAGTTTCTCAAAATATGAATAAAGATTTCAAAAGTTGATGAGACCCATTTCAGTACTTGGATAACACAATCCAATGACAGTGGCTGATAAGACTTCCAGCGAATTACAGGGTCTCTTTCAGTCAGCCACATTAGAAAGACAATACCCCATGAGATAAGATTTCTGAAGAATGCTGAATGCCGGTTGAGAACAATAGTTAAGTGCTTTATCAGCAGATTCCATCAGAGCCCGTTCTCATTAGAAGTGTTGATGAGGGAATGTGGAGAATGACGCGAGTGGGAACATCTCAATCTCTGAAAGGCATTCCAGCAGAGGCATATTGCATACTGTATCTCCCCATGCATTATTCCATCCACAGCGTCTCCATTCATTTTCTCTAATGCTCCCCAGTGGAATTCCCTCCCTGGCGTGAAGCTGGGAGGAGCTTGGGAGGGCGTGGGGGTCAGCCTATGAGCGGAATGTTGTAGGATGCAGAATAAATGCTGAGATGCCTCCCTAGAGGTTCATTCATGAGGCCCCACGTTAAACTTCAGATCAGTCCATGTTCACATGGTAAACATCATTGACCTTTTGAGACCACAGTTGTCCACTGTCTGCTATTGTTGTACATGACGAGGCATAGAAAACAAAAAGAGCGGGCCTCCCGAGTGGAGCAGTGGTCTAAGGCAATGCATCGCAGTGCTTGAGGCATCACTACAGACTCAGGTTTGCTCCCAGGCTGTGTCATTACTGGCTGTGACCGGGAGTCCCGTAGGGCAGCGCACAATTGGCCCAGTGTTGTCCGGGTTAGGGGGGGCTTTACTTGGCTTATCACGCTCTAATGAGTCCTTGTGGCGGGCCGGGCGTCAGTTGAACTATTTTTCCACTAACACATTGCTGCCGCTGGCTTCCAGGTTATGTGGGTGGGTGTTAAGTGTGGTTTGGCAGGTCATGTTTTGGAGGACATATGACTCGACCTTTGCCTCTCCCGAGCCTGTTGGGGAGTTACAGCGATGAGACAAGATCAAAAATTGGATAAAATAAAAAATGAAAAATAGTTTTTACTGGCTGAAACGAGAATACTGTAGATGATATGGAGACACATAGAGGGTCAGTAGACCAGACTAAGATCTCAGATGCCGGTGCTGAGAAGTTCAAGGAGAAGGATTTTGCAGAGGCGTGAGAACACAGGAGAGAGCAGGACGACATTGACCGTTCTTGTGAATTTGGGCTCATTGATTACCAAAGGCTTGATACGCCACCCACGTTAGTTTTGAATTTTCTCACTGGCAGCATTAGATTGAATGGGGGCATTTGACGTAGTCTTTCATGGCTCACTTAGCTCAGATACTGTAAAATTATGATCTGTAATGGCTGTTTTTCACATGTATTGTAGAATTCTGATTATTAGAGTAAGAGGTTTGGCATGCAGGCTGCCTTATCCAGGGAAATCACATGGATAGAGAATAGGCATATCACGTAGCAGTAATGCAGTTTAGTGTCTAGTTGACCTGGACCGCTGATCATTTCCTATCTACACACTAAATATATTGAGCTGTTTTCCTATAGTGCTTTTTAGGCGTTCCTCACAGGTGAATGTCAGCTCCCCTATTGTTTTGACTTATGGCCCCAAATAAGGCCAGAGGGACCTTTAACATCCCCCAGCCCCATACCTCTATACACTTTCCCTCCCGACATCTGTGACTGTGACTCATGGCCTAGCAGCTACAGCCTGTGTGTCTGTTAATGGCTCATCATTCTCCCGTCACAGGGCGGTAAATCAGGGTTCATAATTAGGGTATAAATATGCATGCGGTACTCCGAGACAGAGCACAGAGAGGAACGGTCTCATGGGAGGACTGACTTGCATGGCTCCCAGACAGCCATGGGGAAAAACAGGGTGGAGGGATTGAGGGACGCCATGTGGGAGCACTAGGAGTAGAACTAAGGGATTCTCAGACTGTTGAACACTATACACATACACGCAAAGGAAATCAAAAATGCACCAGACAGACAGATAATCACACTAATTATGAACACACACACACTGCATCGCCTAATGAACACACGCTGACACACAAACAAAGATAAAGTATGATATGACAGTCATCATTACGGTGAACTATACAAACAAACAATGTATACAGTACACTACTTTACTCGTAGCAGACATGTTCGGTACACATATGTTTTCAGTTCCCTAACAAAAGCAATCAACATGCTCAGTGCCCGCAACATTGGAGTACAGTTACTGAAAAACCCCTGGGCTCATACTTGCGAACATAAGACAAAGTAAAAGTTTTAGTTTATGTGGTCAAAGGCTACTGTACATGTTAGCTGTTCCCATTACATAATCTGGCACATTTAGCCCTTTGCTAACCTCACCAGGTGGCCATGATTATATACAGTTCAAATTCCGTATAAGCCAATTCAAATCGTTGATGTAGTTGGACATGATCCACACTTGTCCATGGAAGCATCCTTAACAGAAGTCTAACTTCACAACCTGCTATTCCAAGTTACTAAAACCAGCCTGGCTCCTGGTACTTTTCACTGGTTGCGCAAGTTCAAATCCCAGGTGAGATATAGTTTTTTCCTTCAAAAATGTAGAATTACATTTATTGTGTTAGTGTGTTGTGAAGGCAAATGCAGCCAAAACCTTGTAAATGAAGATTACAATACATTTAATGAGGAGCTTCTTGGAGTCCCTCTTGCAGATTGACACATAGGCTACTCCTACACATGGGTCTCGTGCTGCCGGTTCTGGAGCAACACTCCGCCACTTCTCAGAATGGTGCTCGTTTTCAAAACCTCAAACAGGGGACCTGAGTGGTTCAGGTACCGGTTCTGACTGACATTTCCACTTATAAATCAATCTATGGACACCGTAGATCGAAATGGCATGCATTGAGCAATAGCCCTGGTTCCCATGGACACAGTAGTATTTTCTGAGCCTGTTTGACATAGGATGTGAAATCTGAATCCCCTTGAAGCTGGGATGTCCCTCCTACCATTTTATTCGCTCTTCCGACTGTCCATCAACTCCTGGCTGAACACTACGTCAGAGCACATGCCTGCAATCGTTGTATCGTAGCGCAGCAGGAGAGAGAGGGTTCATCACGGTAGCACATTCAGAGATTGATTTATAGGCCTCCATTATGCTTTCTCTGTAAAAGCACACTGATGCATGTGAAATGGATGAGCAAAAATGTGGGATTTTGTCGTAAACGAGCTTTGTCTATGGACAAGATTCAATCAGATCAAGCGTTAACCGGCATAAGCCGACACAAACACAGTTTATGTTTTGGCGGTGTCAGAGGTGTAACTTTGTTGGAGCTGTCTAATCGGTGAACAGCTGCTCTGGATCCTTGTCACGGAGCCACACCCGTCCCACTCGCGTTAGAATTTCAGAACGAGAAAGTGAAGGCTATATAGAACTAATAATGCTCAAATTGAAAATCATTAAACATTACGTCTCACATTCCAGTGTTCAGATTTCTCTTAATGCGACTCAGTGCAGCCAATGGCAATGTCCGCTTTAGGTATAATGCCAGGAGCCGCTTGTGGATTTGACAGCTCTAACACTGTTCCAATTCAGACACCGCCAAGACGACTGCTATGCGGATCTGAGTGAACAGAGCCCTAAAGGTAACGTTAGTAAGTAGCCTAGTCAGGGATGCGATGATCATGTAATATTGGCATTCTACACTTGATACAGACCAAGTGAAGGGGAACAAAAGTAAACCTTGAATTTGGAGGTTGAAACATATCCCTCTGGTGGCTGACTTGACCTTTTTTAAGAAATGCCAGCAGCATACCACTGCTGGCTTGCCTCTGAAGCTAAGCAGGGTTGGTCCTGGTTTGTCCTAGGATGGGAGACCAGATGCTGTTGGAAGTGGTGTAGGAGGCACTCTTTGCTCTGGTCAACAACAAAAAAATATCCCAATGCCCCAGGGCAGTGATTGGGGACATTGCCCTGTGTAGGGTGCTGTCTTATGGATGGGATGATAAATGAGTGTCCTGACTCTCTAAGGTCACTAAAGATCCCATGGCACTTATCATAAGAGTAGGGGTTTTAACCCCCGGTGTCCTGGCTAAATTCCCAATCTGTCCCTCATACCATCACGATCACCTAATCTCCCCAGCTTCCAATTGGCTCATTCATCCCCCCTCTCCCCTGTAACTATTCCCCAGGTCGTTGCTGTAAATAAGAATGTGTTCTCAGTCAACTTACCTGGTAAAATAAGGGTTAAATAAAACATTACAAACATTTTGGAGAAAAAGTTTAAGATAGACTGATGCAGAATTGATGCTTTAACTTTTTCTAATGTGGAATTGATGCTTTAACTTATTCTAATGTTCGCAAGTACGCCCCCCCCCCGTGATTTATATCCTATTATGAAAACACAATTTTGTCCTTTCACATTAACGCTCAGAGGGAGTGCGCTGAGCAAATGTAAAATACTACATAAATCATTTATAATGTTATGGAGGAAGAGGGAGAGGAGAGGGAGTGAATGTGTGTGTGTGTCACAGAGGGAGGGACTATTTTCTGCCATCGCCTCTTGATCGTACTCTCTCTGGGTGTTTCAGAGACAGTTTTAATAAACATGGTGGAACCTATGCATCGCCTGGAGCCTGGCTGGGACCAGCTCTCTACCGACGCACTGCTCCACAGAGCCCGATAACGCACTCTGTCTAAACGCCATAAATATTTAGCAGAGGGCAGGAGGGGATAGGAGGGAGGGGGTGGAAGGGTGGCCAAGGAAGAGACCAGCACTCCCGGAAATTGAGAGAGATTTGATGGAATGTATCCGACCACCAGCACACACATACGCACACGCAAGGTGATATTGACACAAACCTCATCCACTTTCAGATTTCCTCATTGTCAACAGATAACATCCCCATTTAGCTGATTGAATTTCGTAATGGATTTCAACACCTACACACATTCTCATTCTCTCTCTCTCATATATTTTTTATAATTTATTTCCCTGAGCCTCCATGGGGCACTGAAATGCTCAGTCTGATCATGTAGGCGTTAGGAAACAAATTTGAAAATGAGATTTGATATTTACATACACAGCCCTTATTGGATGGTCTAGAGCCCACCCGTTAACCCTTAAAAAACTAAAAAACAAAGGCACATGGTATTCAACCTGTCAGTTGGAGCTGGACCCTGAAAACTATGAACTTCCACAGGTGTGTATGCTACAGTGTCTTGTCTTTAAAACAAAAGGCATACATAACGCATCTTAATTTGCTATATCATTGTTGTAAAGTTTTCAATAGGTAACCAGAAGATGCAGGACCAGAACAGCCTGTTTTTATGGTGGACCATCCTGGCCTACACCCTGTCTGCCATCTATTCATTGCAGTATGCCCTGATTATCTAAAGGACAGACTATATGGTTTAATCTTCAATATCATCACAAAGTCTATTTCATAACTTTACGAAATAGACTGATGATACTGGATTATAATTGGCTTTCAATGGTGCAGATGTGTAACTTTTTGATGATTTGAGTGCCCATACCAAATCTTTTCAGCCTTCTCACAAATGTTTGCGTATGAAGGACCATTTTAAGTCCTTAGTGTTTTGGACACAGAAGAACTTGAAGATCTCGACCCACTCCACTGGAAACCCAACGATTTGGATTGGGGCGTGCTCGCCCTGTGTTGTTTTTGTCGTAGCCTGCATAGAAGCATCGTTGGGCAGATCACGGCTGGATCTTCCTTTGTAATCCGTAAGGGACTGTAGACCCTGCCACATGTGTCGGGCGTTGGAGCCTGTGTAATAGGATTCCACCTCGGTCCTATATTGTCCTTTTGCTTGTTTGACAGCTCTGCAGCTCTGCGGGACTTCTTGCATTCATTCATGTCCTCAGCTCAGCTGTAGCCTCAGGGTTGGCTGCGAAAGCCCTGTGTACGGTTGCCCTGTCCTTTAACTTAGCACCAACCTCCATGTTAATCCAGGGCTTTTGATTGGGGAAGCAGCGAACCTTCACTGCGGGAACAACATCGGTGCTGCATTTTCTAATGAAGTCGGTTAACTCATCGATGCTATCAGCGGAGTCGATGAACTTATTCCAGTCAGGGCTAGCAAAGCAGTCTTATAGCATAGCCTCCGAAACAGAGGGCCATTTCTCAACGGAGCACTTCAACGGGTACTTCCTGTTTGAGCTTCTGCTTGTAAACAGGAAGCAGGAGTATAGAGTCATGTTCTGATTTTCCAAAGGAGGGATGAGGGAGGGCCTGGTAGGCTTGCTTGTGTGTAGCGTTACAGTAATCTAGGACTTTATCGCCCCTAGTGGCAAAGAAGACGTGTTGATGGAAGTTTGGCATTGTGTGTCTTAATGACGTGGAACTATAATCACCAGCAACAAGGAAAGCAGCACCCGGGTGCGTGGTTTCCTGCTTGTTTATAGCCTCGCACAGATCGTTAAGTGTCAGCTTTTTGTTTTTAATTGTCCCAAGGTGTAAGTCATGATAACAAATGAAATCTCTCGGGATGTTGAAGGGTCGACATTTGACCATTAAGTATTCCAAGATGGGTGAACAATGGGTCAACACTTCCTCTGCGCTTGAGTGAGCACACCACTTGCTGTTGATGAAGAGGCAAGTCCCCCTCTCGATTTCCCTGAATCCAATGTCCTGTCTGCTCGATGAATAGAGAATCCGTCGAGTTGGACAGCCATGGGGGGTATCTTGTCCAAAAACCATTTTCAGAAAAGCTGAGAATCAGAGGTCATCCATTTTAATCTGTACATTGGCCAGTAGAATGGAGGGAAGTGGTAGCCGGTTTTCCCTTCACCTTAATCTCACCAGGGCTCCCCCTCTCCTGCCTCTGTAATGCTGGTGTTTCTTCTTGAATAGCCCGAAAATTGGGTCGGAATAACAAAAAGAGTCCAGGGGAGATGAGTAGAGGTTGAAGCCGGAAATTGAGGTTAGTAACTGCATATCTGATGTTCAAAAGATCTTGTTGATTATAAGAAATGATAACGGATACATTTTGTGCAAAAAATGATAAACACCAAAAGAATCACAAAATAGCAATGTCGTGTCGGAGCTTGCAAGACGGCAGCCATAAAGTACGGTGCCATATTCCAAAGTAGGAAGTGGGGCTACTCATCTATCTGTGATTGGCTGTATAACCAATATAAGACATCGGTACAGGTATCTGGCCTATAGGAGCTTTGTCAGTTAATGCTGGGTCTGTCTGGGCCGTAGGAACAGAGTGGTGCTCTGTTCCAGGATGCAGAAAGAAATGGAAAGACAAACAAAATATGAGCTGCAATACATCGGAACCACTTCTATATATCCATACCATAATTTTCTAGATTGAAACAGAATATTCACTGCCCTCTTATACCTTACCTTTTGATTATAGAATGTAGTGACATATAGTTATTGGTGGTAATCAAGTCATTCGGGGCTATGACAGTCTATTGCAAATCAACCTGACAGTACTTTGACAGTAGGTCAATCTGAATGAGGTATGAATTGAAGTGATTGAAATGATTCAGAAAGGTATCGGGAAGTGATCAGAAGATCACCAGGCAATAATTGTGTATGATCTTCTGTGTAGAAAATAATATAATTGACATTGCTTTCAATGATGTGGTGCTTTTCGCCCCAGTCTGATTATGCCGGGTCCTGTATACTCTCTGTTCTAACGAGCGTTGTGCAGCTTGTGTGCATCAGATTCGTGTTCCTGAGAATCTAATCTTTAGGAAAATGGTCAAAATAGCTTAGAAATCCAACCGTTCAAAAGTTAGAGCCATATTTGCAGGGGGAAACAGAAAGCACTTTGTTTATCACAACCGCATTTAGGGGCACCGGAGATTACATACTGAAAGCGCTGCGTTAATCGAATCCGCTATCAGGATAAATAAAAAGCAAGGTCTGCTAACTTTCTTTAATTATGTTTAATTAACGCAAACAATAAATAGCAAATGCAATTTTTGTATATATGGGTTCACTGTATCACCGCGCAAGGTTGAACAGAGAACTCTGGAATGTGCGCAAACCACAGTTATTATACTATGACAGCCATCCGTTGGCCTATCACAGTAGAGGCTGAGCGTGGTTTAAACTTTGCTCAGCCTATCGCTGGCACTCAGACTTGTCCCAGTCCCTTGGTGCTCTCCTCTGTCCGCATCTGGTCGTTGGGTAGATTAGATGCATCTTGTGTCTCACCCCAGATTCTACACTCAAACAGTTCCTAATATGGTTTTGTCCAGTGTCCTACCCTCCCTGGTTGGCCTGGAGATATGCACCCCTCCCCTCTCCAGATTGACCACAGCTTTTGCATCAAGGCACTCTATGTTGCTCAATCTTTACACACACATCTGCATTGTTTGTGTGTGTGTAACAAAACAATATTCATCTTCAAACAATATGGTAGCGGGCTATAGTGCATAAACAAAAATCCTAACAATACGTAACCGCGGTTCTATGAACATAGCGACGCATTTTATTCTGAGCTTCTCTCACGACCGCATTTTTAAATTAGGCGAAACCAAGACTTTGGGAAACGTGGCGAGCCAGTCGGGTTGCCTCCCACAACTTTGCATAGAACTTCCAGCCTATAATTTCTCTAGTTTGGGGAGTTAGCTAGCAAGGCCCAGCTAGATAGCTTTGACCGCAATTAGAATACTGACGCGATATACAGTACGTTTACCTAGGTACCTGTACATAACAAAGCAATGTCAGAATCATAAATAAAGTTAAATGTCACGTCAGTATCCTAGCTAATTGCAGTCAAAGCTAGCTAGCTACCTAGATACTAGCTAACGATAGCTAGCTGAATCTCAGACGTAGGGGGAAAGTGTGGGAGGCAAAGTCTGCCGAGGGCAGTGTTTCCCCTTTACGATTCTGTCATTACTTTTTATGTAGCTAGTAACAGGTAGGTAGCTAAGCGAACTTTAACTAGCTAGCAGCAGCACCACAATATCATGTACTTTACTTTTAATAATAATAGCTAGCTCGAAAAAATAATTTAGAGACTTACTTCTTGAAAGGTTGCTGCCTCTGCTGATTGCAGGATGTATGAGACAGAACCCTGACGGAGCAGGATGGATGAAGCTGCTAGAAAATCCACTGGCTGGCTAGTGCAACTACCTAACTTGTCGAAATGTGCTGTGCATACGCCAAATCAGACAAAGTGATGGAAGACAGTGCAAAGAAACAATTGCTGCTCATACTGCCCAATAAGCCTTTTGTGCAGCGATTATAAAATTCTCACTAAGGTCCTCTGGCGCCGTTTAGAGACAGTGATGCACTATTAGCGAGCACCCCGCTAACTAGTTAGCCATTTCACACAGGTTACACTCACCCCCTTTGACCTCCTTTTCTGCAGCAACCAGGCACCAATGTAACATTGTTGCTTCCATCCCTCTCCTCACCCCAACCTGGGCTTGAACCAGGGACCCTAAGCACACATTGACAACAGTCACCCTCAAAACATCGTTACCCATCGCTCCACAAAAGCTGCGGTCCTTGCAGAGCAAGGGAAACAACTACTTCAAGGCCTCAGAGCGAGTGACATCCCCGATGGAAATGCTATTAGTGCACACCCTGCTAACTAGCTAGCCATTTCACACCAGTTACACAATCTTTCTATAATATGTGGTGGCTATTTAATGTTCTTTATTCTGTCCACTCAACTCGACAGCCAGAGGTCGTCATCTCTCTTGATGCTGAGAAGGCTTTCGACCAGGTTGAGTGGGAATATCTATTTACAGTCCTAAAGAGATTTGGGTTTGGCCCGTCATTCCTTTCCTGGATTAAGATTTTGTACTCTGTTCGGTTCTGTTCGCACCAACAATGTTAACTCCAGTTACTTCCCTCGCCACAGGAGGGCCAGGCAGGGTTGCTGTTTATCCCCTTTCCTATTTGATATGGCTATTGAGCCTCTTGCTATCGCCCTGCACGCGGAGGAGAGGATTAAGGGAATACTAAGGGGCGACATCATTTTGCAGAAGGTATTGGGTAGGCCAATTTCCCATTTAAGGTGGAGCATCAGGTCTTTACTTATTTGGGGATAGAGGTCACATGGGACACATGTTTCGGTCATGCCAATCTTTGAGTGGCTTCTGGGACCCCATTTTTGATGTATTCTCACACATGTGTAATACAACTGTTAGCCCCAACACGTTCACTACTATTTTGGGGGTACTTCCCCTAGACCAGAATGCTACCACGCATCGCTGCTAGCTCGCCGCCTTGTCCTCTTTCACTGGAAGTCTGCAAGGCCGGCCTCCTTTATGCAGTGGGTTAAGGAGGTGTTGTCATCTCTGCCTCTGGAGAAGTTTAGGTATACTGGGCATGGGTCCCGACAAAAGTTTGACTTAACCTGGTCCCCATTAATAGAATACGTGGAGAGCCTGTCTTTTACTTAGTGTAATTTGCATATTTTGGTAAGCAGTCATGTCTGTTCTAGTGGCCATATATTGTGCTGATAAGATTCAATTATGATACCGATTTTATTTTCATTTAACATTTTCAATTGTTTTTGTTTCTGTTTGTTACTGTTTATGTTTCTGTCCTATATAAAAAAAAATCTATGTTATCCTTGTATGATGCCTTGGTGGGTGGGTGGGTGGTTGGTTGGAGGGAGGGAGGGAGGGATGTGGGGAGGGAGTGGTGGAGGGATGGAAGGAGGGGTGGATGGATGGATGGATGGATGGATGGATAGATGGATGGATGGATGGATGGATGGATGGATGGATGGGAGGGAGGGAGGGGTTGGTGTTGTACTGTTTTTCTGTTCTCATATCTGAAAATCTATAAATAAAGTACCAAAAAAAGAAACAATTGCTGCCTTGTAGCCAGCTACTGCACAATCTCTCTTGCTTTTGGCCGTGCATAACTAGCTATCTACTGTACCTCTCCTGTGCATGCCAACAAATTCACCGGGTGGGATAGCAGGAGTGGATATGGAAATCAAAGATGAACTCTCGTCGGTCTATTACAATCAGACTGCTGAGTGACGTTATGCGGTGGCCAAAAACACAAACCCACCCGAAGAGGCTGAAATTACAGGCATTTTTTATAATTGTTTTTATAATTTCTGATTGTTATTTTGACCTCACTGCACTGCTCAATGTAATGTCCTTGTCCAGCCTTGTTTGGCTATACAGTGCCTTCGAAAAGTATTCAGACCCCTTGACTTTTTCCACATTTTGTTACGTTACAGCCTTATTCTAAAATGGATTAAATAAATAAAATCATCAGAAATCTACACACAATGCCCCATAATGACAAAGCAAAAATGTTTTTATAGAAATCTTTGCAAATGTATTAAAAATAATGCACAGAAATACCTTATTTACATACGTATTCAGAGCCTTTGCTATAAGACTCGAAATTGAGCTCAGGTGCATCCTGTTTCCATTGATCATCCTTGAGATGTTTCTACAGCTTGATTGGAGTCCACCTGTGGTAAATTCAATTGATTTGACATGATTTGGAAAGGCACACACCTGTCTATATAAGGTCCCACAGTTGACAGTGCATTTCAGAGCAAAAACCAAGCCGTGAGGTCGAAGGAATTGTCCGTAGAGCTCCGAGACAGGATTGTGTCAAGACACAGATCTGGGGAAGAGTACCAAAACATTTCTGCAGCATTGAAGGTCTCCAAGAACACAGTGGCCTCCATCATTCTTAAATGGAAGAAGTTTGGAACCACCAAGGCTCTTCCTAGAGCTGGCCACCTGACCAAACTGAACAATCGGGGGAGAAAGGCCTTGGTCAGTGAGGTGACCAAGAACCCGATGGTCACTCTGACAGAGCTCTAGAGTTCCTCTGTGGAGATGGGAGAAACTTCCAGAAGGACAACCATCTCTGCAGCACCCCACCAGTCAGGCCTTTATGGAAGCCACTCCTCAGTAAAAGGCACATGACAGCCTGCTTGGGGTTTGCCAAAAGGCACCTAAAGACTCTCACACCATGAGAAACAAGATTCTCTGGTGTGATGAAACCAAGATTGAACTCTTTGGCCTGAATGCTAAGTGTCACGTCTGGAGGAAACCTAGCACCATCCCATCTGTGAGGCATGGTGGTGGCAGACTAGGACAAAGGTTCACCTTCCAACAGGACAATGACCCAAAGCACACAGCCAAGACAATGCAGGAGCTGCTTTGGGACAAGTCTTTGTATGTCCTTGAGTGGCCCAGACAGAGCCCAGACTTGAACCCGATTGAACATTTCTGGAGAGACCTGAAAATAGCTGTGCAGCAACGCTCCCCATTCAACCTGACAGAGCTTAAAAGGATCTGCAGGTAAGAATGGCTGAATCTCCCCAAATACAGGTGTGGCAAGCTTGTAGCGTCATATCCAAGAAGACTCAATGCTGTAGTCACTGCCAAAGGTGCTTCAACAAAGTATTGAGTGAAGGTTCTGAATACTTATGTAAATGTGATATTTCAGCTTTTATTTGTTATATATTTGCAAAAATTTCTAAACCTCTTTTTGTTTTGTTATTCAAATCAAATCAAGTAGTGTTGGTCACGTACACATGGTTAGCAGATGTTAATGCGAGTGTAGCGAAATGCTTGTGCTTCTAGTTCCAACAATGCAGTAATATCTAACAAGTAATCTAACAATTCCACAACAGCTACCTAATACACACAAATCTACAGGGACGGAATAAGAATATGTACATATATGGATGAGCGGTGACCCAGAGTCATAGGCAAGATGCAATAGATGATATAAAATACAGTATATACATATGAGATAAGCATATGTAAACATTATTGAAGTGGCATTATTAAAGTGACAAATTATTATTTTATTAAAGTGGCCAATGAATTTCAGTCTGTATGTAGGCAGCCGCCTCTCTGTGTTAGTGAAGGCTGTTTAACAGTCTGATGGCCTTTGAGATAGAAGAGATTGAAAAACAGCTTCTGTCTCTCGGTCCCCGCTTTGATGCACCTGTACTGACCTTGCCTTCTGGATGGTAACGGGGTGAACAGGCAGTGGCTCGGGTGGTTGTTGTCCTTGATGATCTTTTTGACCTTCCTGGAGGTTTCCTGGAGGGCACCTATGGAGTATTGTGTGTAGATTGATCAGGGGGAAAAACTATTTAATACATTTTAGAATAAGGATGTAACGTAACAAAATGTGGAAAAGGTCAAGGGGTCTGAATACTTTCCGAAGGCACTGTATATATTATTGAAGTCCATTTGTGCCACAACTGTGCTTTGTTTCTATTCGAGGACTAAGAATTTGTGTTGCAGTCCAAAGAGGGCTATTTCATATAGCACTGTAGCCTATGAAAAGTGCCTAAAGCAATGTAAACAAATCTGGATTAAGTGTAGTACGGGGTCATAATCCCTCAACCATGGCCTTCTGCTCAGATACCTAATCTCCATTCGGCGGGATTTTGTCATAATCCTGTGATCGTGTTATGGGATTATATCTTCTCAAATTCCATCAGTGATTTGCTCATTTCTCAAAGTCTCTTAATCTTGGACAATGAAGCCAAGCATGGCATTTTGCCTTCTCAGTGGTTGGCACTGAAGGTAACTGGGGTTGTGCCAGTTTTTTCAAAACCACTTGATCTCCCCACTGAATTACTAAAGCATGCCCTGATTTACATAACTCATGATAGTATAAAAACAGAATGAGGGATAACCACATATTTTTTTTGCAGCCTCATGAAGGCTGTTATAGTAATTACACGATTATAGATGCAGCCTAACTACTGGATCAAGTCTATCATAAAAATTCATAGGAACATCTCATGGGCTCAGTGACCCATTTGTAAATGTAAGTTGTGTTACTTCATTTTCACTTTGCTTCCAAACTTGTATGAGTTCTCAACGGAGTGGAGAATCCCTTATACTGTATAAAGGTAGTCTTTTCATGAAATGAACTTAATTGAAAAAGAATAGGCTTCAAAGTACATCAAAAAGAAGAATAGTGATCACTAGCAAATCTCCTTTCATCAGTCATTTAGATGTTTTCTTTGTGATGTTTTTGTGTGATTTTCTTAGATGTCAGAGAAAGTGAGAGACTGGTTGTTATTCTTCCTCTTGTTATTCTCATTTCTGTAAGCTATAGCACTTTGTTTGCGACACCTTGACTGAATACCAAGGTGATTTCAGACAAATAGACTGTAATTTCGAGTTATTTTTTACACTTCAACCCTATTAGTTACACTCTTAGAAAAAAAGGTGTTATCTAGAACCTTAAAGGGTTCGACGGCTGTCTTCATAGGAGAACCTTTTGAAGAACCCTTTTTTGGCTGGGACCCAAAGGGTTCTACCTGGAACTTAAAAAGGGGTCTCATATGTGGACAGCCGAACAACCCTTTTGGAACCATTTTTATAAGACCGTAGGCTATTAGATAAATGCCTCTAAAACTGTTAATTATCTCACAATGTTTAAGCCTCCATTTCAATGTGATTCCAACTAACACGTAACATGATGTAACATGATGTAACGTTTCATAAAGCCTAATACTGTCAAAGATACATGCTCTCATTATTGTTTGACTCTGCATTAACCCACTATGCCATCAACTAAAAGTGATCAACTCCACACAATGCTGTGACTAAAACTGTTTCACAGTCATAATTATTCTAAATAACTCAGGGGGATGTTTATCTTTTCGGTGAGTTGGCCTCCTCAAATTACCACACCTGCAGTTTCAACAAAAACACATTTTGGCAATAAATTGAGGCTTAACCATGAAGGCTTGGTAATTGCAATCAAGGCACACACACACAGCTCTATGAATATATTTGAAAGAACGCCACTGACAGGCTTTGCTGATAATGAATATATTTGAGAATCGTTTATTTGCTCATCCAAGTGTCGGTCGTTAGTTAAAGGATTGGAACAATTAATTAGTTTCCATGCAGATTCTGTCACCCATATCAGGAGGCAGAGCTGCCACACTGTTTTAGGTGTTAGCTGAGCCCCCGGCTGGTCCTTGCCAGATTCTCATTGTTACATAAGGGAAACTATACATTTTGATAGCAATTGTCTTTTTCAGGCTGAAGAAACATAGGTAAGGTACGGTAGCAATGATGGTCATTTTGGTAAATTGTGATTCGAGTGATCTGTATAGAGAATTAGTGAGGTCTCTGTGTGTGTGTATCTTTGTCTGTATCTGTGTCCTTGTGTGCTGTGTCTGTGTGTGCATTGAAAGGAATTTTATAATATCTGTACGTTACAATTCTACCTGTGATTACAAAAGTACAATGATTAATGTTTTGCTTCAGCTTGAGATTTAAGAATCAGTGGTAGACTTTGTAAGTGCATGTCAACTGTACACAAGTGATATGCCTGTTTGTTGAAACTATACTTTCAGTTCGTGTTGATACTATGTTCGAGTCTTACTTCTGCTAGCACATGGTAGCAATAGGAGGAAGAAGGATTGGGAAACTAACTGCAAATTGCAGTAAGCTCAACTCCACCTAGCAGACACATCTTTGTATTAGCAACTATTAATTATGAGCTTATATGGTATTACAGTTAAGGGACATCACCCTGGGCGGGGTGATCCACAGTAGGGGATAGAAAGGGAAAACACCATCTTTTGTGCTGAGTGTGTTACTTGCAAATTACTGTAAGTGTATACTCCGGGTTGCAATCTGGCTTGCAATCCTTATTAAACAAACTAACCTCAGATCAAAGAAGTGTGGTCTCTTGTATAAACACAGGGCAGAGTTCCCTTAAAGCATTCGTCTGCATGTTTAAACAATAGTTTTACAGTCCTCTGGCGCAACGACAGAATCTTTGTGTGACTCTACCTTGACTGGTTACTTCTTCCTAATATAAGCTAAACCCTTACCAATACACAACCCGCTAAGGTAACTGCATTCATTGATTGCCTGTGAGCAATCCCTACACCGAACAAAATACATGACTCACCACTATCTCCATTATAGTGCATTATGATGTGTGCCTGCCACACACATGAAAACCTATCTCATAAGCCTTGCGAACGGGAGGGGAACAAGTGAAATTTAAATATCAACCGCTACTGGCCTTTTAACCATTTGGGAAACAGAAATTCATAGCAATTGCTTCAGAATGCAAAGCCCTCAGCTCTGACACCTGCTGCCATTTAAATAGCATGTTGGCTGGCAACCAAGGTAGTATGTGGGATCTAATAGCAGGAAAATAATCCGTTGAAAGGCTTCTGGGGATTGGTAATCAATTAGAAATGAGTGATTCTACCCTCGGTTTTAAGCCATCCTAAAACCCACCATCCATTATATCCAGCAATGACGCAAATGCCAAATCCTGCCTTTTCTCCAGTGGGAGGACATTTTGGCTTTTTACTTCCAGACCTTTCCGTCTTTGGAGAGGAGTGGCGCTCCTGTATCAGGCAATTACTCTAAAAGCCTGGAAATCAAAGTGACAGGGTGTGACGTCGTCAAACAAGACACTGAATAGTAAAGTACGAAAGAGACAGACAATAAATGTCACATCAGGCTGTATTGCGGAAACATACGACAGAGTTGACCTTGTTTACCTGTTAGAGCTCCATTATCTAACTTGTTTCACATGCTCATACTGTCTCCTCACATTGAAACTGGAGACCGGGTGGGTTTGAGCCACAACAGTCTCTGTATCCATTCTAATGAAGTTGAGGGTGTTCTGCTCTCTCCTGACCACTGCCCTGACCCAGGCTAACAATACGCAAAGAAGCTTAGAGAGCCTGTCTCCCTGCACGTTAACGACTTCCATCGCGCCCGCAATTAAACTCTCATTATCGTCACAATTTGCATTTCTATTGCTGTTTTTACTGCCTTGCTTTGCCAGGCACTCCAGTAGACTGTAATTATTTAAAAAACACAAACAAAAAAAGGGGGCGCACTGTTTTGTCTCCCACTTATAACTTCCAAAAAATAACATTTGAATGCAACACAATAGGGTTTTAGTTCACTTTCAATATTCTGGAGTACACAATCCAACAATGTCCATACCCATATAATGTCGTAAGCACCACCACACTATACACCTACTTGCACACAGGGCTGTAATGATTACATACTGTAATTTAACATCTAATGCCTACTTGGAATGGAATGCCCTGCTAGGATAAAACCAGATATCACTCCATCCACACAAACCTATGGGAGTCTGGGAGGTGGTAGGCATGCTATCCCTATGAGTGTAGTATGTGGTGGTCCTTTCTCCTTTGTTTCACTTTGTCTCAATGTCATGTTTTAATTTGAATAATATATGTTTTAGAGGAAGATAGAATTTGTATATAAAGATATGCATTCAGTATATCGTTATATTCAAATTCTATCTAGTTTTGTGATTAGGCACCTTCTGAGATAAAATGATAACATTCAAAGAAGGACAAATACGCCAACTCAATCATCAAGTTTGGTAAAGAAGGCGCAACAGCGCCTCTTTAACCTCAGGAGGCTGAAAAAATGTGGCTTGTCACTTAAAAACCTCACAAAATTTTACAGATGCACAATTGAGAGCATCCTGTTGGGCTGTATCTCCGCCTGGTACGGCAACTGCACCGTCCACAAACGCAGAGCTCTACAGAAGGTGGTGCGGTCTGCACAACGCATCACTGGGTGCAAACTATCTGCCCTCCAGGACACCTACAGCACCCGATGTCACAGGAAGGCCAAAAAGATCATCAAGGACAACAACCACCCGAGTCCACTGCCTGTTCAACCCGCTACCATCCAGAAGTCGAGGTCAGTACAGGTGCATCAAAGCGGAGACCGAGAGTCTGAAAAACAGCTTCTATCTCAAGACCATCGGACTGTTAAACAGCCATCACTAGCAGAGAGAGGCTTTAATAATGCCACTTTAATAATGTTTGCACTGTCGAAACTGGAAGCACAAGCATTTCGCTACACTCGCAATAACATCTGCTAACCATGTGTATGTGACCAATAAAATTTGATTTGATTTGAAGCACGGAAAAGAGAATTCCCAAAAGATGACACTATTTTGCCTGTGGCTTTCTAAGGTCAGCTTTAGTATGGGTCCATGACTTAAACTCACTCCAACAACCTTATGCTCCAGAGGGAGGGAAGAGGAGTAACTAAGTAAAAGACTTAAAAGCACTCAGGAAATTTAAATCTATGGTGTTCAACTCAGATTTCCTCCACAATTCCCCCTGTACAACTACCTCTTAAGAAAACTGTTTATCAACCGGGAAAGGTAAGACTACTGCATTCAGTCTCTGTTCAGGCGCACCTGTATGCAGTCCAGCGAGAAGTGTCCGGTGAGCTAGAGATTCAATTTCCTTTCCTCCAAATGACCTACTATTGATTCACTTGCACTGGGTCTGTGAGGGTAGATTAAAGTGTAATGAATCACTGGTGCTTTTTTAGGTACATCGAGGGCACACTGATAATTAGCCTTTTTGGCTGGTCCTCATTGGCCTACGGGCTAGTTGGCTGAATGAGCAGTAACCAGAAAACAAATACCTATACAGTACATCCGTTTGACTTGTTCGCATGTAGTACAACCAATTTATTTAACCAGTCAAATAGTGTCATACATGTTAACATTGTATCCTTTTCAGTGCCTACAGATGTCGGATGTTAACTTGATCCCTCTTTTGTCGCAGAAAAATTTCCAGATGCATCAGGAAATTTAAATGAGCCTTGTGAGTGGCTGAAAATGAGCAGATCTCTTTCTCTCCATGCGGGGGATAGTGGAGTCATTGGGATCATGGCTAGCTATCAAAATAATGTTCTCTCTTACTAGTTCAATCGCTATGACAGCAACATTCAAATGTACAGAAATATGACTGAAATTCAGCCATACACACCAACATATATAGCTCAATAACAAGATATTGGTCTCTAGCAGGCAACAACATACACGTGTCTAGTGTGTCCTAAGGTTACGAATGGACTGTCAAAATTTAGTTCAATTGTGGCCTAGGGTGGTCTGCCTTCAGCACGCATATATCGGTCTATCGTGTCGGCGGGGTTCGATTCGGGCCCATGCCCTTCTTGCATAAATAACTCAATCCCTTTGATGTAGTTACGCCTTTCAAATATAGACAGTCCAGGGTTATTTTACCTGTCAGATGCGATAGCTAGCTCGATCTGTTTCTGGTTATCGGCTGTTTAGAGATGAACAAATAAACCAGGGTTCTCCAACCCTGTTCCTGGAGAGCTACAATCCTGTAGGTTTTCACTCCAACCCCAGTTGTAACTAACCTGATTCAACTCATCAACTAGCTAATTATTAGAATCAGGTGTGCTACATTACGGTTGGAGGGAAAACCTACATGACGGTAGCTCTCAAGGAACAGGGTTGGAGATCCCTGAACTAAACTACCTAACTGTAGATTCAGCACTGTCAATTGTGAAGAGCCAGACAGTTTTTAAATCATGAATTGGTTAACTTGCTAGCCAGCTAAAGACATGTAGCAAATAGTTTATTCCCATTTGTTTTCAGAAGGCACCTGATAGCATTTCACTTTATTGCGTTGGCTTGGCAGGAGAAAACAATCCTGTTTGACTCGCTTGGAGGTAAGACATTTTAACAATATCTGATAAAAAATGTAGGAAATACAGCCAGCTGTGTTCTGTTCAATCTAGGCTTGCTAGCCAGCCTAGTTATTTGTGCATTCTGTTGATGAGTCTGTTTTGCTAGCTAGCTTCATGCAGTGTCTGAAAACCTAGCTAATGTTAGCTAACTTTTTCTTGCCACTTTCCCTTCCAATATCAAATCAAATCAAAATCTAATCACATTTAATGGTCACATACACATATTTAGCAGATGTTATTGCGGGTGTAGCGAAATACTTGTGTTGCCAAATTCCATCAATGCAGTAGTATCTAACAATTCACAACAATACACACAAATCTAAAAGTAAAAGAATGGAATTAAGAAATGTCGGAGTGGCATTGATCAAAATACGATAGAATAGAATACAGTATAAACATATGAGATGATTTAAGTAGTATGTAAACATTATTAAAGTGACTAGTGTTCCATTATTAAAGTGGCCAGTGATTCCATGTCTATGTAAACTCAGCAAAAAAAAGAAACGTAGTCTCACTGTCAACTGCGTTTATTTTCAGCAAACTTAACATGTGTAAATATTTGTATGAACATAACAAGATTCAACAACTGAGAGATAAACTGAACAAGTTTCACAGACATGTGACGAACAGAAATGTAATAATGTGTCCCTGAACAAAGGGGGGGGTCAAAATCAAAAGTAACAGTCAGTATCTGGTGAGGCCACCAGCTGCATTAAGTACTGCAGTGCATCTCCTCCTCGTGGACTGCACCAGATTTGCCAGTTCTTGCTGTGAGATGGTTACCCCACTCTTCCACCAAGGCACCTGCAAGTTCCCGAACATTTCTGGGGGGAATGGCTCTAGCCCTCACCCTCCGATCCAACAGGTCCCAGACGTGCTCAATGGGATTGAGATCCAGGCTTTTCGCTGGCCTTGGCAGAACACTGACATTCCTGTATTGCAGGAAATAACTCACAGAATGAGCAGTATGGCTATTGGCATTGTCATGCTGGAGGGTCATGTCAGGATTAGCCTGCAGGAAGGATATCACATGAGGGAGGAGGAGGACGTCTGCCATGTAACGTACAGCGTTGAGATTGCCTGCAATGACAACAAGCTCAGTCCGATGGTGTTGTGACACACCGCCCCAGACCATGACTGACCCTCCACCTCCAAATCGATCCCGCTCCAGAGTACAGGCCTCGGTGTAACGCTCATTCCTTCGACAATAAATGCGAATCCGACAGTCACCCCTGGTGAGACAAAAACGAGACTCGTCAGTGAAGAGCACTTTTTCCAGTCCTGTCTGGTCCAGCGATGGTGGGTTTGTGCCCATAGGCGACATTGTTGCCTGTGATGTCTGGTGAGGACCTGCCTTACAACAGGCCTACAAGCCCTCAGTCCACACTCTCTCAGCCTATTGTGGACAGTCTGAGTACTGATGGAGGGATTGTGCATTCCTGGTGTACCTCGGGTAGCCATCCTGTACCTGGCCCGCAGGTGTGATGTTCGGATGTACTGATCCTGTGCAGGTGTTGTTACACCTGGTCTGCCACTGCGAGGACGATCAGCTGTCCATCCTGTCTCCCTGTAGCGCTGTCTTAGGTGTCTCACAGTACGGACATTGCAATGTATTGCCCTGGCCACATCTGCAGTCCTCATGCCTCCTTGCAGCATGCCAAAGGCACATTCACGCAGATGAACAGGGACCCTGGGCTTCTTTCTTTTGGTGTTTTTCAGAGTCAGTAGAAAGGCCTCTTTAGTGTCCTAAGATTTCATAACTGTGACCTTAATAGCCTACCGTCTGTAAGCTGTTTGTGTCTTAACGACCGTTCCACAGGTTCTTGTTCATTAATTGTTTATGGTTCATTGAACAAGCATGGGAAACAGTGTTTAAACCCTTTACAATGAAGATTATCTTTGAAAGACAGGGTTCTGAAAAAGGGATGTTTCTTTTTTTGCTGAGTTTATATAGGGCAGCAGCCTCTAAGGTGCAGGGTTGCGTAACCGGGTGGATGCCAGCTAGTGATGGCTATGTAACAGTCTGATGGCCTTGAGATAGAAGCTGTTTTTCAGTCTCTCGATCCCAGCTTTGATGCACCTGTACTGACCTCGCCTTCTGGAACATAGGTCATGGCTCGGGTGGTTGATGATATTTTTGTCCTTCCTGTGACATCGGGTGCTGTAGGTGTCCTGGAGGGCAGGTAGTTTCCCCCCGGTGATGCGTTGTGCAGACCGCACCACCCTCTGTAGAGCCCTGCGGTTGCGGGCTTTGCAGTTGCCGTGCCAGGTGATGATACAGCTTGACAGGATGGTCTTAATTGTGCATCTGTAAAGGTTTGTGAGGGTTTCAGGGGCCAAGACAAATTTCTTCAGCCTCCTCAGATTGAAGAGGGGCTCTTGCACCTTCTTCACCACACTATCTGTGTGGGTGGACCCGTCAATGTGGATAGGGGCGTGCCCCCTCTGCTGTTTCCTGAAGTCCACGGTCAGCTCCTTTGTTCTGTTGACGTTGAGTGAGAGGTTATTTTCCTGGTACCACTCTCACAGGGCCCTAACCTCCTCCCTGTAGGCTGTCACGTCATTGTTGATAATCAGCCCTACTACTGTTGTGTTGTGTGCAAACTTGATGTTTGAGTTGGAGGTGTGCGTGGCTACGCAGTCATGGGTGAACAGGGAGTACAGGAGAGGGCTGAGTGCGCACCCTTGTGGGGCCCCTGTGTTGAGGATAAGCGAAGTGGAGGCGTTGATTCCTACCTTCACCAACTGGGGAAAGCCCATCAGGAAGTCCAGGACCCGATTACACAGGGCGGGGTTCAGACCCAGGGCCCCAAGCTTGGAGTGTACTATGGTGTTGAATGCTGAGCTATAGTCAATGAAAAGCATTCTTACATAGGTATTCCTCTTGTCCAGATGGGACAGGGCAGTGTGCAGTGCGATGGCGATTGCATCGCATTTGGATCTATTGGGGCGGTAAGCAAATTGAAGTGGTTCTAGGGTGTCAGGTAAGTTAGAGGTGATGTGATCCTTAACTAGCCTCTCAAAGCACTTCCTGATGACAGAAGTGAATGCTACGGGGCGATAGTCATTTAGTTCTGTTACCTTTGCTTTCTTGGGTACAGGAACAATGGTGGACAGGAACAATGGTGGAAATTGAGGCAAATGTGTGGACAGCAGACTGGGATAGGGAGAGATTGAATATGTCTGTAAACACACCAGCCAGCTGGTCTGCGCGTGCTCTGAGGACACGACTAGGGATGTCGTCTGGGCCGGCAGCCTTGCAAGGGTTTACACACTTAAATGTCTTATTCACATCGGCCAAGGAGAAGGAGAGCCCTCAGTCCTTGGTAGCGGGCTGCGTCGGTGGCACTGTGTTATCCTCAAAGCGGGCGAAGAAGGTGTTTAACTTGTCCGGGAGCAAGACCTCTGTGTCCGCGACGTGGCTGGATTTCCCTTTGTAGTCCGTGATTGTTAGTAGACCCTGCCGCATACGTTTCGTGTCTGATCCGTAGAATTGCGACTCCACTTTGTCTCTGTGCTGACGTTTTGCCTGTTTGATTGCCTTACGGAGGGAATAACTATATTGCCCACTTCACAGTGGGTACAACATCTCCTATACACTTCCTGATGAACTCAGTCACCATATCTGTGTACATTCTCAGAGGCTACCCGGAACATATCCCAGTCCGAGGGATAAAAACAATCTTGAAGCATGGATTCCGATGGTGTTACACCATTCGGGTTGGTGTTACTAGTTAAAATTAGAGGCTAATTATTCCAATCTTACTGTAAACAAGTTGACCAAGCCTAATAATATGCAAAACTGTTAACAAAACGATTGTACATTAATAAAGGTAGTTATGGCTTCAGCATCTTGATCCAGCACGGCACGGAAATTTGAGCAGTGAGATTAAAGGGATATTTTGGAATTTTGGCAATGCAGCCCTTTATCTACTTCGTCAGAGTCAGATGAGCTCATGCATACCATTTTAATGTTTTTGCATCCATTATGAAGGAAGTTAGAGGTAGCTTTGCAAACTAATGCTAACTAGCTTTATCGCAATGACTGGAAGTCTATGGTATCTACTAGCATGCTAGAAGTTACCATAGACTTTCAGTCATTGCACTAACGCTAGCTAGCAACCTCCTTCAAACTGCACGCAGTGGCATAACAATTGTATCCATAAGTTCAACTGACTCTGGTGCAGCAAATAAAGGGCGTATTTGAAGTAGATAAAGGGCATAAAATTCTAAAGTATCCCTTTAATTTCCCCCCCTTGTCTCTGCTTGTTCCAGGTTGAAGCACATCCCACCCAGACACCCGGCAGATGTAAAGAACGTGTTGTAAACCTCCCAGCCACCAGGACAATGAGCATATCACGGAATATTATTCAGTATTGTGCAACATCACAATGTTGGATAGAAATAGATTCACCCATGTTATTGTTTATCATGCAGATTTGTCAGGACATTGTCATTTATGAAGCTAATTCTAAAATATAGAAGTTATTTCTGTCCCAGGGAATTGCACTGTGTGCAAGTATTTTATTTAGACCACAATTAGTTGAATTAGGTTTTAGTGAAGGGTTGGAACAACAATCTATTAACTCCCCTCCTGTCTAACTGTGACTGTCATGACTAAATTGGCCTTGTACTGAACAAGCGTATGAATGTTCGAGGTTCATCTCCTTGATATCCCTCACTTGGGAATTACTTATTTTGTACAATGGACTGTGTTAAAGAACTCATCCACAGATACAGGAAAACCAATATTTTTTTATTGTGTTGATGTCTCCACATGTTTCTAGTTTTGAGGCTTGGGCATCTGGTGACTGCAGTTCATCTGTCTAATCCCCTCGCAAGGAAAGAGAAAAGTATCAATAATATTACAATGCTGTATTAATATATCGTATATTCCTGTCTGATATGCATTTACAGTATGTAAGAGATAAACGCCAACGTTCTGTACATCACCTTGGAAATAATAAACGGCACCCTTTACGGGGTAGTTTATCCCGCTACTACAACAGTTGTCAAAGAAAACAATACTCAAGCACAAATTTCCTAGTAGAAATAAAAGCATTTAAATGACATTTTCCTTTTTATAAGCAAATTCATAATTTCTCATCTTTTGGTTGCTAAAGACACCCAGCTGTTCATTCAATTAGTTCTATATTTATGGACGCAACCCAGTTGTTCATTCTGCAGTACCAGTCAAAAGTTTGGACACACCTACTCATTCAAGGTTTTTCTTTATTTTTACTATATTCTACATTGTAAAATAATAGTGAACACATCAAAACTATGACATAATACAGATGGAATCATGTAGTAACCAAAAAAGTGTTAAACACATACATTTTTTTATCTTATTGTCACGGCCGTCGTCGGAAGGAGACCAAGGTGCAATGTCGTGAGCGTACATTTTCCTTTTATTTAAAATGTCACCAACAAAACAACAAACAAAGAAACTACCGTGAAGCGTACTAGGGCTATAGTGCCACTAACACAGATAACTACCCACACACACCAAAGGAAAAAAGGCTGCCTAAGTATGATTCCCAATCAGAGACAACGATAGACAGCTGTCCGTGTTTGAGAACCATACCCGGCCAAAACATAGAAATACAAAACATAGAAATAAAGAAACTAGAATGCCCACCCTTAGATTATTCAAAGTAGCCAGCCTTTGCCTTGGTGACAGCTTTGCACACCCTTGGCATTCTCTCAACCAGCTTCACCTGTAATGCTTTTCCAACAGTCTTGAAGGAGTTCCAACATATGCTAAGCACTTGTTGGCTGGTTTTCCTTCACTCTGCGGTCCAACTCATCCCAAATCATCTCAATTGGGTTGAAGTCGTGTGATTGTGGAGGCCAGGTCATCTCATGCAGCACCCCATCACTATCCATCTTGGTCAAATAGCCCTCACACAGCCTGGAGGTGTGTTGGGTCAAATACAAATGGTAGTCCCGCTAAGCGCAAACAAGATGGGATGGCGTATCGCTGCAGAATTCTGATAGCCATGCTGGTTAAGTGTGCCTTGAATTCTAAATAAATCACAGACAGTTACCAGCAAAGCACCCCCACACCTCCTCCTCGATGCTTCTCGAGGGGAACCACACATGCAGAGCTCATCTGTTCACCTACTCTGCGTCTCACAAAGACATGGCGGTAGGAACTAAAAATCGCAAATTTGGACTAATCAGACCCCTAGGTACATAGCCTAAAAACACAGCTTCCACTTACCCCCTGGCGGCAATTCTAAATATTCATTATTCATTCAAATCCTCCTGCGGCAGGAATATTTTCCTACTGCGACGAAATGGGTCAAATTAAGATCCAACATCTGAGGTCCAAAAGTATTTGGACAGTGAAACATTTTTGTTGTGTTGCCTTTGTACCTTTGTACTTCATCACTTTGGATTTGAAATTATCCAATGACTATGAGGATAAAGTGCAGACTGACAGCTTTAATCGGGTGAACCGTTTAGAAATTACACCACTTTTTGTACATAGTTCCCCCATTTTAGGGAACCAAAAGTATTTGGACAAATACAGTTATATGAGTATTAGTATTTGGTCCAATACCTAGCACGCAATGACTACATCAAGCGTGTGACTCTACAAACTTGTTTGATGCATTTGCAGTTTGTTACGGATGGGTTTCAGATTATTTTATGGCCAATAGAAATGAATGGTAAATAATGTATTTATATTGTAAATAAGAATATAATATGCTTCTGAACACTTGGATGCTGCCATGACTACGGAATGTCCTGAATGAATCGTGAATAATGAGTGAGAAAGTTAGAGAGGCACAAAGATAATATCCACAAGACATAGTAATCTGTCCCCATTACCAATTGCAGGGGATGTTCGAATTTTTGGGGAGGTATGATATTTATGCCTCTAATGTTCTCACTCATCAATATTACATTATAACAGTACAGAGACAAAACCAAATAAAATGTGTCACTGTCCAAATACTATTTACTATTTTAGGATTTTAAAGGTGATGGAATGGTCACTAGAAACCTGTTGGTTTTCCATGATCCTTTTCAACAGATCTCAACACAGTATTCTGTTACCCATCGGCTGTCAGCCACTTAATGTGCTGAACAACCTCTGATCAGGCCCCACTAAGACTATTTTTGCGTTCCAAAGAAGAAGAAAAAAAACTCTGTCTTACAAAAGCTGTTCATCTCAAACTACTTGTGGTTCTCTTCACAAACCTGTGCCCTTTCTGAGCTGTGAACAAACACAGTGCGTTGCTCCGACTGAACACCCAAACCGGCACATTGGATTTAGGATGTGTCATCGGCGGCCTGGGCTCCTCGGGGGTTCAGACAGTCTGGCGAGGATTCCACTGTCATGTCCCTGTTTATCCTGCACAACGAATAAAGGCAAAGACAGACAGAATAAAATGATTGTTACTTAACGGCCTATAATATGGGGGATGTTTAAGATGTCTCTGAAAAGACATTTGATGAAGGCCTGAGTAAAGAAAACATGAAGGATACCTGCTCTTTCCATGCCACCTGTTAAATCCACTTCAATCAGTGTAGATACAGTGCCTTCGGAAAGTAGTTCCAATTGATTGGACATGATTTGGAAAGGCACAGACCTGTCTATATATGGTCCCACAGTTGACGGTGCATTTCAGAGAAAAAAACTAGCCATGAGGTCGAAGGAATTGTCCGTAGAGCTCCGAGACAGATTTGTGTCGAGGCACAGATCTGGGGAGGGTACCAAAACATAATTCTTAAATTAAAGAAGTTTGCAACCACCAACACTCTTCCTAGAGCTGGTCGCCCGGCCAAACTGAGCAATCGGGGGAGAAGGGCCTTGGTCAGGGAAGTGACCAAAAACTGATGGTCACTCTGAGAGAGCTCCAGAGTTCCTCTGTGGAGATGGGAGAACCTTCCAGAACGACGAGTCTTTGAGTGGCCCAGCCAGAGCCCGGCTCTAACATCTCTGGAGAAACCTGAAAATAGCTGTGCAGCAACGTTCCCCATCCAACCTGACAGAGTTTGAGAGGATCTTCAAAGAAAATTTTCATAAACTCCCCAAATACAGGTGTGCCAAGCTTGTAGCGTCATACCCAATAAAACCCGAGGCTGTAATCGCTGCCAAATGTTCTTCAACAAAGTCCTGAGTAAAGGGTCGGAATACTTATGTAAATGTGATATTTCCAGTTTAAAAAAAAAAGCTAAAATCTCTAAAAACCTGTTTTTTCTTTGTCATTATGGGGTATTGTGTGTAGATTGATGAGGGGAAAATCTATTTGATCAATTTTTAGAACAAGGCTGTAACATAACAAAATGTGTAAAAAGTCTGAATACTTTCCGAATGCACTGTAGATGAAGCGGAGAACACATGTTAATGAAGGATTTTTAAGTCTTGAGACAATTGAGAAATGGATTGTGTATCTGTGCCATTCAGCAGGTGAATGGGTAGGACAAAATATTGAAGTGCCTTTGAACAGGGTATGGTAGTAGGTGCCTGGCACAATTTCCCGTGTGTATCAAGAATGGTCCACCACTCAAAGGACACCCAGCCAACTTGACACAACTGTGAGAAGCACTGGATTCAACATAACTCAATATTAAGAAGGTGTCCTTGATGTTTTGTTCACTCAGTTAATGCATAATAGTCTGTTCGTCCCACACAGTATTATATAATCATCCAGCTTTAATGCTAGATGATACAACTTCTCAATCAAATATCCTAAGATATACAACTTGTATAGATGCCATGTGCCATTTAACGTTAAGCCCATGTAAACATTATTATGTATTATTTATGAACAATTACAGTTGAAGTCAGAAGTTTACATACAACTTAGCCAATTACATTTAAACTCAGTTTTTCACAATTCCTGACATTTAATCAAATCAAGTAAAAATTAAGTACAATTCAAGTAAAATCAAGTAAAAATTCCCTGTCTTAGGTCAGTTAGGATCACCACTTTATTTTAAGAATGTGAAATGTCAGAATAATAGAGAGAATGATTTATTTCAGCTTTTATTTCTTTCATCACATTCCCAGTGGGTCAAAAGTTTACATACACTCAGTTAGTATTTGGTAGCATTGCCTTTAAATTGTTTAACTTGGGTCAAACGTTTTGGGTAGCCTTCCACAAGCTTCCCACAATAAGTTGGGTGAATTTTGGCCCATTCCTTCTGACAGAGCTGGTGTAACTGAGTTACAGTAGGGAAGGTGAAAAATAAAGAAGGAAAAGGTATAGCGCCTTCAGAAAGTATTCACACCCCTTGACTTTTTCCACACTTTGTTGTGTAACAAAGTGGGATTAAAATGGATTTAATTGTAATTTTTGACGGTCTCCTTGCTCGCACACACTTTTTTAGTTCTGCCCACAAATTTTCTATAGAATTGAGGTCAGGGCTTTGTGATGGCCACTCCAATACCTTGACTTTGTTGTCCTTAAGCCAGTTTGCCACAACTTTGTAAGTATGCTTGGGGTCATTGTCCATTTGGAAAACCCATTTGCGACCAAGATTTAACTTCCTGACTGATGTCTTGTGATGTTGCTTCAATATATCCACATCATTTTCCTGCCTCATGATGCCATCTATTTTGTGAAGTGCACCAGTCCCTCCTGCACCAAAGCACCCCCACAACATGATGCTGCCATCGTGTTCTTCGGCTTGCAAGCGTCCCCCTTTTTCTCCAAACATAACGATGGTCATTATGGCCAAACAGTTCTATTTCTCTCTTTGTCCCCATGTGCAGTTGCAAACCGTAGTCTGGCTTTTTTTATGGCGATTTTGGAGCAGTGGCTTCTTCCTTGCTGAGCGGCCTTTCAAGTTCATCTCTAGGAGACAGAACGCGTCTCCTTCCTGAGCGGTATGACGGCTGGGTGGTCCCATGGTGTTTATACTTGCGTACTATTGTTTGTACAGATGAGTGTGGTACCTTCAGGCGTTTGGAAATTGCTCCCAATTTTTTTTCCGGGAGGTCTTGGCTGATTTCTATTGATTTTCTCATGATGTTAAGCAAAGAGGCACTGAGTTTGAAGGTAGGCCTTGAAATAAATCCACAGGTACATCTCCAATTGACTCAAATTATGTCAACTAGCCTATCAGAAGCTTCTAAAGCCATGACATAATTTTCTGGAATTTTCCAAGCTGTTTAAAGACACAGTCAATTTAGTGTATTTAAGCTTCTGACCCACTGGAATTGTGATACAGTGAATTATAAGTGAAATAATCTGTCTGAAAACAATTGTTGGAAAAATTACTTGTGTCATGCACAAAGTAAATGTCCTAACCGACTTGCCAAAATTATAGTTTGTTAACAAGAAATTTGTGGAGTGGTTGAAAAATAAGTTTTAATATCTCCAACCTAAGTGTATGTAAACTTCCGACTTCAACTGTACATACTATAAGATGTAATTATCAATATGAACAGTCATATGAACTGAAGCTTTGACCAGAGCTCTAATCCTAACCCTGTCCAACTCAAAGCCGGAACTTTACCTAAAATGTATTACATCTCAATGTGAGGCATACATTTACATCATTTATAAATTCAAACTTACAGCAAAGTCTTCCCAATAGGGAGAGGCTTTGATTGTTGGCTGTTGTACCTGTGAGCTTGTAGCTACAGTGATCCCAAAACGCCTGAGTGACTTAGCAAAGCCAAAGTTATATTTAGGTCTATAAGAAATCTAAATCACAGTCAGTCTGCCCTCTTCATTATTTCCTGCTTCCCTTCCTTCCTTCCGTTCCTGTATCTGTGCCTTTACATGCCACACCTAGATGACTGGTAAAGTCACCCTCACCTGGTGGCTGAGCCTTAAACCCAACTGGTCCCAGGGATTCCCACAGTGAAAAAGCTTGAATTCACTACTTTCATTCATCTGCTTGCTCTGCCCCCATATTTAGACTCACATTAAAGTACTTTGCACATTCATATTCAGGACAACCAGAGCTACAAGTAGAAAACAAAACAATTTGACATAAACAGTTACATTCATGTCTTATAAAAAATGTAATTAAAAAAAAATGGACAAAGATGCATTTATAAGAATGCTGTAAATGCAGTAATTGCTCAATGGGATATTAATATCCAACTAGTCATTGACAAATGTGTGGAGTTTGGTGTTCGTGACGGTCCTGGGATTTCCTCTGATCTTCTATGTAGGAGAACCCCTTACCTTCTAGCGACTCCTGTGTGGCTTGTGGGCGTTATAAAGCAAAACTGATTACATGTGCGTATTCATGAGAGTCTCAGCTTTTTATATCCCTTGTCTCACAAACACCGCTCTAGCTCAGTCCCACGCACAGGCTATTGGTTGGTTAACAGAAGGCGCAGAAGAAATAGACAAACCCAATGCAACAACTCAAATGTCTGTAGCTTAATGTTGATTTATTTATTTATACATTTTAAAAATTTATTTTATTTTCTAAACAGTTTAAACAAACACAGACAAGGGACGACTGACAGATGCACACAAACATTAACGACGTCACCACTGCCCAGACACACATGCTCCAACTGCCTCCCTCTTCAGCGCCCGCAAGACTCTATTCCACATGACCTCAAACTGCTCCACGCTGACCTTTGTCGCCCACACCCTTTCAATATTCAAATAATAATGCATTTGATTCTTCCACCATCCCAACGTTGGAAGATCACTTGATTTCCAGTTAAGCATTTATTTATATTTTTATGATTGACGAGAAAAGTACGGTCCAACCCATTGGGCATCTCACCGCACCCATATATGCCATGTCTTGAAATATAGGGATTAAAAAATTAATTTATATTGTCAAACTTCTGACAGCCAACTTTCTAACTCCGCCCATAACTTTTGGATTTCATAGCACTCCCAGAAGGCATGAATCATTGAGTCACTGTTAGTTTTAAGACATCACTCCGCTGTCATGCTGTAGAAATTGTGAATTTAGTCTCTTGTATAAATTCTGTAGACGTTTATACTGGATTAAGCATACATTTGTTACACTCAATGTTTAAAAGGGGTTGGAAGCACTAAATGACACGTGATTGTGGGACTCGAAGCATCAAGCTCACCACAGTGAATGGAGATGCACTTCAAAAACATGCACATTAAAAGAGGGCTCGATGATAAATTGGGTCCAGTTAATAATCTGAATAATTTGTCAGAAAGACGAGAATTAAGTGACTCTGTTCTAGTTTCATTCATGTTCAACAGGGACGGGAAGCTTTTTGAAGTCGAATGAGTCATGCAGCCAGAAGCATAAACAAGTCATTGATGGATGGCAGTAAACAAAAGGAAAGGGGATTGAGAAGAGGCACGTAACGCAAACTCCCTCTGAAGGCTACTATTACTTATGAGAGCAGATTGTCTGATGTAGGTTAGAGCCCCCTCACCTAAGAGTGTCTGTCTCAACCTTTAAATCCATAGTTACTCACAACTGTGAATCTTAATTCCTTGCGATAAGTGCTGTAGATTCTGTTAGACATTGAAGTAACTGGACATTTCAAGCATTTTGGTGCACAAAAGATGCTGTTGACAAAGGAGGTCAAATGACTGAACTCCCAGCCCTTCTATAATCCAACATATAGGGTAGTGTCACGATCGTTATAATGAGTGGACCAAGATGCAGCGTGGTTTTCCATCCTCTTTATTCGGAAGAGAAACTCAAAGAAAAAACAATAAAGCGTAAAACGAAACCGTGAAGCTAAATGTAGTGCTCACAGGCAACTATACCTAGACAAGATCCCACAAAGCACAAAGGGGAAAAGGCTGCCTAAATATGATCCCCAATCAGAGACAACGATAAACAGCTGCATCTGATTGGGAACCATACCAGGCCAACATAGAAATACAATCACCTAGATGACCGACCCTAGTCACACCCCGACCCAACCAACATAGAGAACAAAAAGCTCTCTGTGGTCAGGGCGTGACAGGTAGTTTACAGTAATTTACACCAAATATATATTTTATGTTCATAACATTACCATACTACAAAAGATGTACATGTTATGTTCCCACATATTTCTGCATGTATTGTGGATTATCTTTCATTCTGTCTTTTAGACAATATATTTTCTTTCTTCAAAGTTTAGCCAAAGACATTTTCAAATTAAAACTCTCCTTCAATTTTCACAAAGTTTGAAAGAATCTTCTCTTTCTCCACAAAATCGTTTTTGATAATTTTTTTGCAAGGGGAAAAGAGAATAAGATCAAGGAGAACACTACAGAGATTCATCCTCTCAGAGGGAAACAATGGGGGGTTCTGGGTAAGGAACTATAAACATCTAACAGGAACTTAATACAAATATGTGAAGCCCATCTGTTAAATTGTGCGTAAATTGTTGCTGTTGTTGTTGTAGTTGTTTTTCCTTTAGTTGGCACGAAAGGACGTGCTGTGTTATTTTTTATCTCTTGTCTGCTGCATGGCAGCTTAGTCAGGGGCAGAAGACAGTATCTGCAGCGCCATCAAAAGAGAAGGTCCCAGCTCCATCTCAATCACCAGGCTCAATTAGGAAAGACAGTCATGAGAGAGAAGGATGACTATAGTCGGAAGGGAAGTGGAGGGTAAGAGAGTAGAGGGAGGAGAGGCGAATATTCTGTCTGTTACAGTGACAGAGGGTAAGAGACAGAGACTAACGTCTGAAAGATGGAGAGGACGGTGTAGAGAAACGGTGAGTCAGAGAGAACAAGAAAGGTGGGAGAGGAATGAAGTGTGATGGACACATCGACTACGAAGTGGTGGAGATGGAACAGGAATGGCTAGTGAATGAAAAGAAGGATTTAGGAGAGAGGTAGAGGGAGAGTCATACTGTACAGATGAACAGAAGAAAAAGGACAGGGCGGCAGATCAAAGTAGACGGGTGATCTGTCAAGGGCCCACCTTAGATTTAATGAAGTGAAAACTTTTCCTACAAAACACATAACTGCCTGCCCTTCTGTAGATAAGAGAAGAAAATTACTTAATTTTCATGATGGCTCTGCTAAAGAATGAACATGTCAGATAAAGACAGCGTCATTTAAATAATGGTGCCAGGCAAAGGAAGTTGTAATCACCTGCCCGTGCCAAATCTCTCCCTTCTCTTTCTTTTATCTCCCTCTCCTTCTTCCTTGTTCATCCTCTTTCATCAACCACTTCTCATCCCTTTGCCTGTCCATTTTAACATCACCCTGGATTTCTCTCCATCTTACTATCTGTTATTTGATCCTTTCTTCCTCCCTCCGCCCTCCTTGACACTTCACTTTCATCTCTTATTCATTTGCTCTGTCTTTGATTTAGCTTCTTGAACACTGTCCGACTTCTGATCAAGATGAGGACGAGGCTCAGATGAGAATGAGGAGGAACGTACCCCAAAACACCCCACCCCCCCCCCCCCCCCCCCTCCACTGCCTTATCCCGCCCCCATAAACAGACATCCTATGCTGGCCATTGAAGCAGCAGTTCTTAAAGGGAGGGTTAAACCAGGGGTGAACTTTTTTTCTTGGCATGAGGTTGAATTTAGCCTGAGCTACCCTCTTCCTTATCTCAGGGCAAAGTTAATTAGCTCTTACTTGTGCTCCCATATTTCTCTCCCTCCTCACACCCATAATCTCTCTCTCTCTCTTTGCTGAATGACAGTATTTACCAGTTATCACGTTTCATGGGCACATATTGTGCCCTTCCAACCTCAAAGGCTATTTGTCAGCAATATCTTAAAGCCTCACTGAAAAAATGGTAGGAAATAAAAAAACTACATTTCAAATGGCACAAATCCTAGCATTTACCTTTCGGTAGAAATGACAGAAAACATTTTATAATAAGTGATGTTAATATACACATTTGACCACATCACAATTAATAAACCAAGACTTATTTACTAATTTAATGACAGCTACAGTAATACAATACAATATTGTAGCAGTTATCTCTCTTATCCGAGAGAATTGTAACTGACTAATAAAGTAATAAAGATATTTTCAGGTCTCTCCAGAGATGTTAGATGCCCTGTTGGAAGGTGAAACTTTGCCCCAGTCTGAGGTCCTGAGCGCTCTGGAGCAGGTTTTCATCAAGGATCTCTCTGTACTTTGCTTGGCATTCAGGCCAAAGATTTAAATCTTGGTTTCATCAGACCAGAGAATCTTGTTTCTCATGGTCTGAGAGTCATTTTACTGAGGAGTGGCTTCCGTCTGGCCACGCTATCATAAAGACCTCGTTGGTGGAGTGCTGCAGAGATGGTGTTCCTTCTGGAAGGTTCTCCCATCTCCACAGAGGAACTGGAGCTATGTCAGAGTGTCCATCGGGTTCTTGGACACCTCCCTGACCAAGGCCTTTCTCCCCCTTATTGCTCAGTTTGGCTGGGCGGCCAGCTCTAGGAAAAGTCTTGGTGGTTCCAAACTTCTTCCATTTAAGAATAATGGAGGCCACTGTGTTCTTGGGGACCTTCAATGCTGCAGAAATTTGTTGGTACCCTTCCCAGGACCTGTGCCTCAACACAATCCTGTCTCGGAGCTCTATGGACAATTCCTTTGACCTCATGGCTTGGATATTTCTCTGATATGCACTGTCAACTGCGGGACCTCACATAGACAGGTGTGTGCCTTTCCAAATCATGTCCAGTCAATTGAATTTACCTCAAGTGGACTCCAATCAAGTTGTAGAAACATCTCAAGGATGATCAATGGAAACAGGATGCACCTGAGCTCAATTTCAAGTCTCATAGCAAAAGGTAAATTTTTTTCATTTGTAAAATTTTCTAAAAACCTGTTTTTGCTTTGTCATTATGGGGTATTGTGTGTAGATTGATTAGGGGGAAAATCTATTTAATCAATTTTAGAATAAGGCTGTAATGCAACAAAATGTGGAAAAAGTCAAGGGGTCTGAATACTTTCCGAATGCACCGTATATGCCATAATGTATTACTGTAAATGGAGATGAAAGTGACCTGAAATATACATGATATGGAAAAAAATTTCATTCAGTTTTGTTCTTTATAGCTAATATGTAAGTTTAATTGTCACCTTGGAGGCCTGAAAGAACAAAGGACATTTAAAGCTATTGGGAATGAGCCATTCATTTATAGATAGACACATTCAGTATGTCCCCCAGGGCCTGAGTTCTGGTATGAAAAGAATATCAAGCACACAACTCATCCCAGACGCCTCAAGATTTCCTTCAGTTTTAGGCAGTCTCATCATACCATTATTCAACTGAAAAAGGGTGATCCTAGATTAATGTATTAAGCAGAGGCCTCTTCCCAATAATCCATTAGGCAATATGTCCATTACACCTGTGCAGCCTTGCTTCCAGAAAATCCATCTCTTTAAAACAAGCAATTTCTTGGCTAATTGAGTAATTCTGCTAATTGACAGTAATTCTACTCAGATTATTTAACTAGGCAAGTAAGTGAAGAACAAATTAATATTAACCTGGACGACACTGGGCCAATTGTCCACCGCCCTATGGGAGTCCCAATCACAGCCGGATGTGATACAGCCTGGATATGAACCAGGTACAGTAGTGACGCCTCTGGCACTGAGATGCAGTGCCTTAGTCTGCTGTGCCACTCGGCAGTCCATTACAAATGTATGAACTACACATGACACATCCAGCCCAAAGCGGGAAGTTTAAAAAATATTTTGTAGTCGCCAAACTTCCGTAGCTTTAAAAGGCCAAGCATTCGCTTTGACTTTCAACTGTACTTTTGCAACCAGACCTGTCATTAATTCACATTAGGTGAAGTCTCAATTCCTACAGGGCGAGCCTGAGGGGATTCTCACTATCAACAGGGTGAGTCCGAGTGGAGTCTTTGTTCTCTAATTCAAATATGTAACCGAGTACTATTCACAATATTGATTGGTTGTTTGTGTGTCTCGCATGCTCCTGTCATGGAAATGATATCCTAAACTACTGTACAGCCTATAAGAATCTGAGAGCCAAGAGCGACCAATAGGCCAAGGCCTTCGATGTTGATCACACAAGAAGTGAAAGAGAAATTATATGAGCAGCCTATGGTCACCCACTTCCTTTGTATTTTAACCAATGTGAAGAGGATGTGATGCAGATGAGGATGTGGTTTCTACAGAGCTAATAGCTTTTGATGTTCCAAAGAGCTTAAACGTGTGGAGGTCATGTCTTCAAGTCTGACCCTTTTAAAGTGAATGCATTGTGCAGTGCCACCCCCACACTAGAAGGCTATGGGTACCAATTTGACGAGATTACTTTAAATGTTATTTTCATCACCTTAAAGTGTCAATTAGCTCTAAAGTAGGAAATAGAATTATTGGAGGTTGCGTTTCTTTGATTTTAGCCTTTGACAAACACTGCAAATTGGCGTACATTAAGATGAGGATTATTAACATCACGCTATCAGTTTATTATCAGTAATGATGCAGAGGAAAAAGTGTTTCTAGCATAACTGTATGAAATACGCAAAAGCAGTTTCAGTCATTTTGAATTGCATGAGCAATTAATTTGTGAGCGTGTGGACTATACAATTCCATGCTTACCTTCCTGTGAAAAAGTTGCACCTACAATAGCAAACATCTCATTTGAAACCGAGTTGGCCAAACGGGGCCATAATCATGGCTATTGAACTCTAGTATTAGTATTGTAATTAAACATTTGCCAAGACATGAGTGATGAAACTGACAAAGAGAACATGACTTTCTATTTGTTGTGGTCAATTATACTGTCAAGGGAATGCCAACACGGATCGAAACTAAAGGGGTTGAGACATTACATGAAGAGTTTCCGGTGTAATTATATTTTGATTAATTACGGGGAACATTGGTTCTTTAACTAACACCTGTGATGGATACTAGCAGAAGGTCGGTCCTATACATAGCACATGCCGATCAATAAAAAACATATTAAGGGAGAATTTATTAAGGAAATTAAACTTTTAATAAAAAATACAGTCCATTCGAAAAGTATTCAGACCCCTTGAATTTTTCCACATTTTGTTACATTACAGCCTTATTCTAAAATTGATGAGGATTTTCTTTATTTAATCCATCTACACACAATACCCGATGATGACAAAGTAAAAACATGTTTTTAGAAATTCTTGCACATTTCTTACAAATAAAACACTGAAATATTACATTTACATAACTATTCAGACCCTTTACTCAGTACTTTGTTGAAGCATCTTTGGCAGTGTTTACAGCCTCGAGTCTTCTTGGGTATGACGCTGCAAGCTTGGCACACCTGTATTTGGGGAGATTCTCCCATTTTTCTCTGCAGATCCTCTCAAGCTCTGTCAGGTGGATGGGGAGCGTTGCTGCACAGATACTCCCAGTCCCTGCCGCTGAAAAACATCCCCACAGCATGATGCTGCCACCACCATGCTTCACCGTAGGGATGGTGCCAGGTTTTCTCCAGACGTGATGCTTTGCATTCAGGCCAAAGAGTCCAATCTTGGTTTCATCAGACCAGAACACTTTGTCTTTAGGTGCATTTTGGCAAACACAAAGTGGGCTGTGTGCATTTTACTGAGGAGTGGCTTCCGTCTGGCCAGTCAACCATAAAGGCCTTATTGGTGGAGTGCTGCAGAGATGGTTGTCCTTCTGGAAGGTTCTCCCATGTCTGTCAGAGTGACCATCGGGTTCCTGGTCACTTCCATAACCCTAACCCTTCTCCCCCGATTGCTCAATATGGCCGTGCGGCCAGCTCTAGGAAGATTCTTGGTGGTTCCAAACTTCTTCCATCTAGGAATGATGGAGGCCACTCTGTTCTTTAGGACCTTCAATGCTCAGAAATGTTTTGGTACCCTTCCCCAGATCTGTGTTTCGACAAAATCCTGTCTCGGAGCTCTACGGACAATTCCTTTGAGCTCATGGCTTAGTTTTTGCTCGTGCATGCACTGTCAACAGCAGAACCTTATATAGACAGGTGTGTGCAATTCAATTGAATTTACCACAGGTGGACTCCAATCAAGTTGTAGAAACATCAAGGATGATCAGTGGAAACAGAATGCACCGGAGCTCAATTTCAAGTCTCATAGCAAATAGGTCTGAATACTTACGTAAATAAGGTATTTGGTTTTTATTTTTAATATATTTGCAAAAATGTTTAAAAAACTGTTTTTGCTTTGTCATTATGTGTAGATTGATGAGGGAAAAAAATATTTAATCCATTCTAAATAAGAATGTAATGTAACAAAATGCGGAAAAGGGGAAGGGGTCTGAATTACTTTCCAAATGCACTGTACACAAACAACCCCATGATGGGACTCAAGCTGAGGCGCAAAAACCAGCAGACAACATATTCAATCTGTTATTCATACAAAATGTAATAATGACTAAAAAGAAAGTAATTCATTATAGAATCAACTATTTCTGCTGTAGACAAATAGTAAAAATATTGATTTTGATATGCTATTACATTTTGTATACGATAAGTCTTCATAAAATAATTCCCCCACAGTTACTTTTTGGTTCATGTTTAATCTCTAGTAATAAGATAGAGATAATTATTACTGGGAAGTCATTGCAAACGTGGGCCAAATCTCTGTAATCATGGCCAAATCTATTGATCTAACAGTTTGAATACATTTAGTCAATGCAATGTATCCAAGGTATGTAAATCTGTATTGATCAAATATCCCTCGAAAGCAATTGAAAAGCTAACAATGGTCATGGGGCATGCAACTATAAATACGACACTCCATTCTATTAAAAAAGTAATTCCAGTTTGTGTTGCTTTCTCGTTCTCCTTTAAAACCTCTACGGGATCGGTGTCCCCATACCGGGACGGGTTAGCTAACTTGCGCTAATGTGATTAGCATGACAATGTAAGTAACAGCAAACTTTCCAGGACATATACATGTTTTATATGGGCGGAAAGCTTAAGTTCTCCTTTAACTTTGTCAATATAAACTGTGCAGGACTCCCACTATCTCTTAACCAGACAGACATAGTCCCGTCTCTCACCTTACCTCAGTTCCCCGGTAATTTCCCAGTAGAAGAAAAATGCTAAATTGAATTTCAAACAAATAATAGTTATTTTCTACTTCACAAGAAGTGTACTAAAGTCAGCCAGGTTTTTGGGTGGCAAAAACAATGTATGTAATATGACAGAGCTCGGAGGACTAATATTCGAAATGCCACGAAACAACTAGACAAATAAAGAAGCATTCCCTTTTTTATGGTGCTATTCCCCTGCCTGTGACTTCAAGTGGCTTGTTAGCATGCCAGTGTGTTGTGGCTTACAATGGCGGTGCTAGCCCCCTGGGAGCTAACGGCTGTGGAGTTTGATTTCCTGTGCACATTGTCGCATTAGCGCCAAGGCTAATGCCCTGGAGCTTGTGTGTGCTGCATTATGAGGCAGAGGTTTGGCTGACTCTCCCTGCCAGCTTGAATAAGGGGGGAGTCAACAAGGGGAAAGGGAGCTATGATTGATTTTGGAGTATTCACAGGCTACTTCAGGGGTGGCCAACCGTACTCCTGGAAAGCTAAAATGGTATGCACACTTTTGTTGTAGCCTAGCTCTATCACACCGGAATCTAATCATCTGAATCAGGTGCTTTGTTGCAGGTCTGGAACCAATGCCTGCACACCCTGTAGCTTGCCCTGGGTTACATGATCTGTGCAAGTATAGAGCGCAATGTTTGCAGCTGTTAGAAAATGGAAACATACAAAGTATCAATGTGATACCTGACCTGACCTTGTCAACTCTAGTCTGACATGAGATGCTTAACAACTTAGTGCCATTAGAAAGACAAGGAATGGCAATGGAGGAGAAAATTATTGTTTACATTCAATTGAGAGCCGATAATAAGATGAATAAGTTCAAACTCTGAACCTTTTGTTTTTACAAATGACGGACAAGAGGTAATTGATGCTTTTGTTGAGCCTGACCCACTGACCTTATCTTGACCTTGCCCTGAGAAACGCACTGTTTATGTCTCCACTACTGCAGAGTGGCATACAACTATGAACTATCAATCCATAGAGATCGCTATTAAATTACTAGATGGGCTATGTCATAAACCCTCAAAGTTCCAGAATGTGATAAAAATGGTAGCCATATTGGTCAGGGAGAAATCCAAACCAATTTATGGATTGAATGGCAGTAAAGGCTAAATCCAAATTTTACTAATGCAGGAAAATAAAAGTAAGGCATGTATCAGAAATTTTGTAATAGAATTATTGTCTTCGGATGGGGCCACAGTGTCTCCTGACAGCTCCTGTCTCAGCCTCCAGTATTTATGCTGCAGTAGTTTATGTGTCGGGGGGCTAGGGTCAGTTGGTTATACCTGGAGTACTTCTCCTGTCTTATCCAGTGTCCTGTGTGAATTTAAGTATGCTCTCTCTAATTCTCTCGTTCTCTCTTTCTTTCTTTCTCTCTCTCTGAGAACCTGAGCCCTAGGACCATACGTCACGGCAAACCGGGCATGATGACTCCTTGCTGTCCCCAGTCCACCTGGCCTTGCTGCTGTTCCAGTTTCAACTGCTCTGCCTGCGGTTATAGAACCCCTACCTGTCCCAGACCTGCTGCTTTCAACTCTTAATGATCGGCTTTGAAAAGCCAACTGACTTTTATTCCTGATTATTATTTGACCATGCTTGTCATTTATGAACATTTTGAAAATCTTGGCTCTCTCTAATTCTCTCCTTCTCTCTTTCTTTCTCTCTCTCGGAGGACCTGAGCCCTAGGACCATACGTCAGGACTACCGGGCATGATGACTCCTTGCTGTCCCCAGTCCACCTGGCCTTGCTGCTATTCCAGTTTCAACTGTTCTGCCTGCGGTTATGGAACCGCCACCTGTCCCAGACCTGCTGTTTTCAACTCTTAATGATCGGCTATGAAAAGCCAACTGAAAATTATTCATGATTATTATTTGACCATGCTTGTCACTTATGAACATTTTGAACATCTTGGCATAGTTCTGTTATAATCTCCACCCGGCACAGCCAGAAGAGGACTGGCCACCCCTCATAGCCTGGTTCCTCTCTAGGTTTCTTCCTAGGTTTTGGCCTTTCTAGGGAGTTTTTCCTAGCCACCGTGCTTCTACACCTGCATTGCTTGCTGTTTGGGGTTTTAGGCTGGGTTTCTGTACAGCACTTCGAGATATTAGCTGATGTACGAAGGGCTATATAAAATAAACTTGATTGATTGATTGTCATATAATTATAAATTATTATAATTTATATACGGGTTTAATACAATTTTGGCATTAATAGCATCTAAAATATATGTAAACAGACCATAAATGTCTACATTTTTATATTTTTCGGAAAGCTGTGAGTGCTATTAAATGATACAACATCAGCACTTGTTACATGTACAACTTCTCTGTCCTATCATCAACTGATTTCAGCCAGTGTATGGTTGTGGATTGACGGCATTGTTTGAATGGAATGTAGGCATATTGGCAGTGAATTTAAAGAATTAATGGAATAATTCCTCTTAAACTGGATGGCTAGCTAGCTAACAAACATACAGTGCAGATAGGGCTGTGGTGGTCACGACACTTTGTCAGCCGTTGTTTGTAAAGCAAATAACTGCCATTCTCAAGGTAATTGAGTGTTAATGAACATTAACACATTTAGCATCTCCTGGCCTACAAGCTACTGATGCAGACCTTTGGAACATCTACATTTTAAAAAGTCTAAGAAATCCATTTAATATTGCCTACACCAACGGTTCTCAACTCTTACCCTACGAGGTCTGGAGCCTGCTGGTTTTCTGTTTTACCTGATAATTAATTGCACACACACCTGGTGTCCCTGCTCTAAATCAGTCCCTGGTCTAAATCAGTCCCTGATTAGAAGGGAACAATGAAAAAATGCAGTGGAACTGGCTTTGAGGTCCAGAGTTGAGTTTGAGGGGCCTACACCATCATAATAAATCCATTATTTATTTTAGACTGGTCTAAAGAAACATGAAAGGAAGAAAATGTAGTATATTCAGAAGAGCAAAATAGCATACTCTGAGTTGTCCTTATAATAGGCCCCGATCTGGCTATGCCATATGGCTGTGGGCTACACCAGTTAATTTAGCAGACACAATTTGCTTAGAATGCCGTGGCATTATTTTATAATATGAATAATGCAATTAAACATATCTGAATAAAATAGAAAATATGTTTTCTCCAAAAGATTTCGGATGGAGTGTGAACATGTGGCTATTCTGTGTTGAGAGGTTAACAAAGAATTCATGTCCTCCTATATGCTTCAGTTAGAGTTATTTATGCAACTTTAGTAGTGATACAAATGTTGGGCTTTAGGTTTTGATTTTTAATACATTCCATTCCAATACATTCCAATACATTCCATTATAATACATTTAATACTGCTTTGTTTCTTGCACAGGCTGCACACACTTCATCAGTCTCTCATTCACAATTTGCCACCACTTGATAATGTCTCGAATTTCCCAGTGTCATCCCCCTAGTGTGGCCGTAATGCCGCCTAAAAAAATACATGCCTTTTGTGGCCAGTGGCCGTTGTGCCCCTGGGCTGAATATAATAATTATGATTCCATTCTCCCTTCTGCGTGGTCTGAAGCACCTCTCACTCGCATGGCTCTCTCAGATCTCAATTCTTATTAGCCAATGCCCGTCACGTGATCAGGTTCTTCTCAAAGGCATCTAGCTCCGAAGTAGGCTGGCTACAAGTGAAGACAGACACATTGGGGAAGCAACTGCTCACATCCTTCTTATCGAAGAACTGTTCACATTTATTTTCGTCTGCCAACAAGATGAGTAGGCCTAACGAACAGCAAAAGCACTAGCCTATGTTGATCTACTGTCCCCCATAATACAAAAGTTGACCTATTCTATTTGTCAACTTGTCCTTCTGAGCGAGAAAGAAATATTCCAAACGTAGTCTAGGACAGTTGTGGGATGCGATAGATTAATTAATACAACCACTAGCATCAACGTTATTTTTAAAAGCATCGAGGCTGATGCAATAAGTCAGAACGTCTAGCTTAAAATGTTGATAAATGATTTATATTTCTTCACATTATAAGCACAGCAATGTGGACACGGCAGTAAGCTACAAGAATGAATGTTCCAAAATGCAATCAATTAGCGGGAAAACACCGTACTCAAAAGTGATGGAATGGTGATGGAATGGAGTTATGCATGGAATCCTGCATGTAAAGGTGTGTTTTTATGGTGAAAGGTATCTTCCCCAAACTTGAAACTCACGCACCACCTATGTATGCCAGTTAGGCTCTACACCAGTTGTAACGCAGAATAATCAAATAAAATAAAAGTTTGTTTGTCACATGCGCCGAATACAACAGGTGTTCAAGCCCTAACCAACAGTGCAATTTTTAAGGAAAAAATAGGTATTAGATGAACAATAGATAAGTAAAGAAATAAAAAACAACAGTAAAAAGACAGTGAAAAATAACAGTAGCAAGGCTATATACAGGCACCGGTTAGTCAGGCTAGTTGAGGTAGTATGTACATAAATGTATAGTTAAAGTGACTATGCATGTATGATAAACAGAGAGTAGCAGTAGCATAAAAGAGGAGTTGGTGGGGGACGACACAATGCAAATAGTCCGGATACCCATTTGATTACCTGTTCAGGAGGCTTATGGCTTGGGGGTAAAAGCTGTTGAGAAGCCTTTTGGTCCTAGACTTGGCGTTCCGGTACCGCTTGCGATGCGGTAGTAGAGAGAACAGTGGGTGGCTGGGGTCTCTGACAATATGTAGGGCCTTCCTCTGACACCGCCTGGTGTAGAGGTCCTGGATGGCAGGCAGCTTAGCCCCAGTGATGTACTGGGCCGTACGCACTACCCTCTGTAGTGCCTTGCGGTCGGAGGCCGAGCAATTGCCGTACCAGGCAGTGATGCAACCAGTCAGGATGCTCTCGATGTTGCAGTTGTAGAACCTTTTGAGGATCTGAGGACACATGCCAAATCTTTTTCGTTTCCTGAGGAGGAATAAGCTTTGCAGTGCCATCTTCACAACTGTCTTGGTGTGTTTGGACCATTCTTGTTTGTTGGTGATGTGGACACCAAGGAACTTGAAGCTCTCAACCTGCTCCACTACAGCCCCGTTGATGAGAATGGGGGCATGCTCGGTCATCCTTTCCCTGTAGTCAACAATCATCTCCTTAGTCATGGTTAGGTTGAGGGATAGGTTGTTATTCTGGCACCACCCGGCCAGGCCTCTGACCTCCTCCCTATAGGCTGTCTCGTCATTGTCGATGATCAGGCCTACCACTGTTGTGTCGTCTGCAAACTTAATGATGGTGTTGGAGTCGTGCCTGGCCACGCAGTCCTGGGTGAACAGGGAGTACAGGAGGGGACTGAGCATGCACCCCTGAGAGGCTCCACTGTTGAGGATCAGCATGGCAGATGTGTTGCTACCTACCCTTACCACCTGGGGGCGGCCCGTCAGGAAGTCCAGGATCCAGTTGCAGAGTGGAGGTGTTTAGTCCTAGGAACCTTAGCTTAGTGATGAGCTTTGAGGGCACTATGGTGTTGAACGCTGAGCTGTAGTCAATGAATAGCATTCTCACATAGGTGTTCCATTTGTATAGGTGGGAAAGGGCCGTGTGGAGTGCAATAGAGACTGCATCATCTGTGGATCTGTTTGGGCGGTATGCAAGTTGGAGTGGGTCTAGGGTTTCTGTGATAATGGTGTTGATATATTAGCCATTACCAGCCTTTCAAAGCACTTCATGGCTATGGACGTGAGTGCTACGGGTCTATAGTCATTTCGTCAGGTTGCCTAAGTGTTTTTGGGCACAGGGACTATGATGGTCTGCTTGAAACATGTTGGTATTACAGACTCAATCAGGGACATGTTGAAAATGTCAGTGAAGACGAAAATGTCAGTGAAGACACCTGCCAGTTGGTCAGCACATGCCCGGACCACACGTCCTGGTAATCCGTCTGTCCCCGTGGCCTTGTGAATGTTGACCTGTTTAAAGGTCTTACTCACGTTAGCTATGGAGAGTGTGATCACACAGTCGTCCAGAACAGCTGATGCTCTCATGCATGCCCCAGTGTTACTTGCATCGAAGCGAGCATAGAAATGATTTAGCTCATCTGGTAGACTCGTGACACTGGGAAGCTCACGGCTGTGCTTCCCTTTGTAGTCTGTAATAGTTTGCAAGCCCTGCCACGTAAAACGAGCGTCGGAGCTGGTGTAGTACAATTCAATCGCCCTGTCTTGGCGCTTTGCCTGTTTGATGGTTAATCGGAGAGCATAGCAGGATTTCCTATTAGCTTCCGGGTTAGAGTCCCGCACCTTGAAAGCGGCAGCTCTACCCTTTAGCTCAGTACGAATGTTGCCTGTAATCCATGGCTTCTAGGTGGAGTATGTACGTACTGTCACTGTGGGGACGACGTCCTCGATGCACTTATTGATAAAGCCAGTGACTGATGTGGTGTACACCTCAATGCCATCGGAAGAATCCCAGAACATGTTCCAGTCTGTGATAGCAAAACAGTCCTGTAGTTTAGCATCTGCTTCGTCTGACCACTTTTTTATAGACCGAGTCACTGGTGCTTCCTGCTTGCATTTTTGCCTGTAAGCAGGAATCAGGAGGATAGAATTGTGGTCAGATTTACCAAATTGGAGGGTGAGGGAGAGCTTTGTACGCGACTCTGTGTGTGGAGTACAGGTGATCTAGAATTGTTTTCCCTCTGGTTGCGCATTTAACATGTTGATAGAGATTAGGTAAAACTGATTTAAGTTTCCCTGCATTAAAGTCTCCGGCCACTAGGAGCGCCGCCTCTGGGTGTACGATTTCCTATTTACTTATTTCCTTATACAGCTGGCTGAGTATGGTCATAGTGCCAGCATCCATCTGTGGTGGTAAATAAACAGCCACAAAAAGTATAGATGAAAACTCTCTTGGCAAATAGTGTGGTCTACAGTTTATCATAAGATACTCTACTTCAGGTAGAGACTTCCTTCGATTTCGTGCACCAGCTGTTGTTTACAAATATGCACAGACCGTCCCCCCCTCGTCTTATCGGAGTGTGCTGTTCTATCTAGCCGGTGCAGCGTATATTCCGCTAGCTGAATATCCATGTCATCATTCAGCCAAGATTCCGTGAAACATAAGATGTTACAGTTTTTGATGTCCCGTTGGTAGGATATTCGTAATCGTACCTCTTCTAGTTTATTGTCCAATGATTGCACGTTGGCGAGTAGTATTGACGGTAACGGCAGCTTTCCCACTCGCCTTCCGCGGATCCTTACGAGGCACCCCGCTCTGTGACCTCTGTACCTGAGTCTCTTTCTCTTGCCAATAATGGGGATGTTGGCCTTGTCGGTTGTTAGCAGTATATCCTGTGTGTCCTGCTTGTCGAAGAAAAAATCTTTGTCTAATCCGAGGTGAGTGATCACTGTCCTGATATCCAGAAGCTCTTTTCTGCCGTAAGATACGGTGGCGGAAACATTATGTACAAAATAAGTTCCAAATAACGCGAGAAAAAACACATAACAGCACAATTGGTTAGGCGCCTGTAAAACTGCTGCCATTTCTTCCGGCGCCATTTTACTATGATTAATGTGCTTAATTTTAAGTTATTTGGCCCCTTTAGTTGTGATACATACGGTACCTTATAAAAACATATAGGCCTATGAGGTGTGGGACTATGATTTGAAAAAGTTGCAAAAAAAGGATGCCCTGTTTCTTGCCCTACTGCTCACAAGCTGGGCATCTTTCACAAGTGATAATACATCATTCACAAGTGATAGGCTGATATTGTTACCCATCAGACTATTCTTGATATAATCTTGTCTTCACATATACTAAATAATATATATGTGTAATTTGTTTTGATTTAGAATGGATCATTATCATGCACCTGTCTCAGAAGAGGGGCAGGGGGGGAAAGCATGTCATCTATGCACTTATATATCGAATGCAGGACGCTTTTCCCGTGGTTAATTTTCATGCCAGCCAGGTAGACTATACTCCTGCTGTAAAGCGAAGCAATGTGCTTAATATTAGGAAAGTTGAGAAATAAATATAGTAGCCTAGCCTATAGAAAGCTGATTGGATCCTCCTCTTTTTAATAGAGGCCATCACTCTGTTTACTCACGCAATTGCATAGCCTAGAGATATGTTGTGCAACATGAGCTCATGGGCTCTCATGAAATATTTGATTTGATTTTCGATTACATTTGCATTGATATCAGAGTGATTAGAAGGACAATAGAGTGCTGAGTACCAGGCAGATAGCAAGTTTGGTAGGCTACTAATGATCATCAGCAATATCAGAGCTTGGAGAAGCATACAGTAGTTACTGTGACTAAACGGTCACGTGGAATTTGACTGCGGTCATGACTCGTGACTGCTGGTGTGGCGGTAATGTGGTCACCATAACAGCCCTAAGTAAAGATAAAATCCTCAAATTCATTATTTTACACAATATCTTATTACAACACTGGCAAACCATGGTTGACCAACTCCCTGACCAAAATGGCTGACCTTTATCCCATCATAAGAAGATTGATCCATTCTAGTATTCTAATTCCTAATTATATGTATCAAACGACATCCTGAAGTTCAACATAATGAACAACATCAATTTGCCCTGACCTGACTTCAAAGGATATTTGCCAATGACAACATAGTGCATGCTGATACAACTAGATGCAACTCAAAGCCAGCTGTACACTGAAAGACAACTTCTAGGAACTAATCTGAGGATCAATGATTCCCACACTAACCGAAAGAAAGAGAAGAACATCATTGGGTAGGTTTGAGTTTAAAATGTAATGGATTAAGTGTCCATGTTGTCCAAGATGGCTGTCTCAATCACAGTGAAAACATGTTTGACAGACTTTAATTTTAGACTGCCAAATGAGAACCAGTCATATTGTGGAGGTCACACACACATCACACACACACCTAAATAGAAATTGGTAGATGAAGAAAAAGTGCAAAGCAATATCCTGTTCTCACATTATATCTGACAAGACAGTATATTTTAGATGATATTGCTTTCAGTTGAGTCCATTCAAACCAGCTTCATGCACAGAATGCAATCCAGCAGCACCAGCCTATGGCTGTTGATAAAATATTAAATGCAATTTTGCCAGGTATGCTGCATCCCAAAAATAAATGCAGTCTAGGTAAACTTCATAAACAACATTTGCATAGGAATACAATTAAGTTCCGCCTCCTGAAGTGAATACATCATTTAGTAATGTAACGCATGAGCAGCATATTGTAGAAATACCACTGCTGACTTCAATAAACACCAGTGCTGGTGGGTAAGCTGATCAGTCTCTCTCTCTTTCAAAAACAGAATATTATTAATATACTGTAGGTGGCAGTCATTTCAATGTGAAATAGAAAGTATTTTAGATGCTATTTTATTTTAGATTCTATTCCAAATCATATCCTTCACAGAGGGATCAGACACTCAAATTAAGTAGAGACTGAATCCAATTCAAGTACTGGAGAATTTGACCATTAACCACATTTTCTGTTGTCAACTCAATTCAGAACAACAATTTTTTTTACCTTGTCAGCTCGGGGATTTGATCTAGCAACCTTTTGGTTACTGGCCCAATGCTCTAACCACTAGGCTACCTGCTGTATTTATAAAGAAAGAAAAGTCCAAACGGAATTTATTTTTCCTGGATCCCCCGGAGGACACCAGGGGGGCTGTTTGACGTCAGCGGGGCCTAGGACATTATCAAAGCTCTGGAATTTGGGGTGGCAAGTAGCCTAGTGGTTAGAGTGTTGGGCCAGTAACCAAAAAGTAGCTGGGTTGAATCCCTGAAGGGACAAGTTAAAAATATATCTTTCTGCCGCTGAGCAAGGCAGTTAACCCACTGTTCCCTGGTAGGCTGTCATTGTAAATGAGAATTTGCTCTTAACTGCTTGCAATCCAACTTGCTTCAGTGAAAGGCTAAATTGGGGATATAAACTGGATAAAATCAAAGCCAGTGCTTAGTAACCTGTTATGCTAGAGTGGCTGGTTTTGGCATCCATTGTTAACAAATAGGGAGGTTTCTCCTTTATTCACTGGAGGGCAAAAAGTATTAGTGAGACTTATTTTGGAAGAGCAGAGGGAAGTCTGTGCCAAGCAAGAAGAAGTAGATGGCTTGTGCCAAAACTGAGTAACTGAAAAGTACTCACACTCAAACCATAAAGAAACAGAGGCCAAGATACAAAAAAAGGCCTATTGTAACCTACCACTAGGGCAGTTGTTTTATAAATGATCAAAACGGTCTTCAAAATGTAAATCAACATTTCTTAGTGTTGCTCTCCTCCAACACAATGTACTTTGTTGTGCTGCAAATGGCAAACATCCCAAAATACAAAGTGATGATTCAAACATAAAAAACGCCTTATGAGGTGCCCAGGTCTTGCTGCGTTGGCAGGATTTTTTTTTTACTGCCACCTTCAAAAGATACTGCTTCCTGTTTGAGTGTGCAACAAAAAGGCTTGGCTTCCCTAACCGAGAGATTTCCACTTTAGTGAATATGGAAGCGATTAAGTATCTGTTTTTCAAAGTCTCATAATGAACACGGGCATTGCAACGTCATCACATTGTTAGCATTTCCTTTACAATCAATCTTTTATATACGTCTTTGGAATCAGTTTTATTTCAACAGCTTCCAGTCTGTGATGTTTTTCAAATGTAGGTGTTTTACCACCAATCCAACCTTTTTCCAACATTGTGTAATATATATATATATATATATATATATATATATATATATATATTTATATATATATATATATATATATATAATGGACCACTGAAATAATTGTGTGTCTAAAGAGGCAAAGGATTACAAGTGCGTTAGCACAACGGATCATGACTCGAATTGCCTGAAAGGTTATATTTCGCTAAACGATTCAAAAATGTAATTGGTAATCAAATTAACATGGTTTCTGCTCTGTCCCACCAATATATGAACAGTGTTGCAAAATTTGTCAAACGTGTAGAAAGACACAGATTAAACCTAGTTATATCCTCTGAAATCAATCTGCTTGCTTCAACAAACCCTGTAATCAGAGGCAAGGATTTTAAACAATTTAACAAACCCTTAAACACCGTATGGTGCTAAACAAGCAGACTCACTCCCACAAATGTCAACCACACACATGTAGAGCTGTTTCAGTACCTGATCTATAGAATATACAGATTTCAAACATATTTTTGATATAACTCCCCAAGGCTATTTCATCAGACTACTACTTCATTCATTTCATTAATTTCCCTGTGGTTTGAAAGAAATGTGACATTTATGACCTCAACAATAATGATTAGTTCCTAATGCGGCTTGGGCCGTTGTATGATCAGCTTAATATGCAGTCCTCAGAGTACCACAGCCACTAATTGGCTGCCAAAATGTCCAGCCATTTTTTCTGCCCTTCGCCGCAGCTCTCTTCCCTAATGAACTGTTATTCTCCAAATCAAGATCTATCTGGGTCTGTGCTGACCTCCGATCAAGAAGCACTAGCAGGAGCCACGTAACAGGCGAGGCCGAGATATAATCGAATTTCTTGCGAAAGTGCTGTCAAAGGAATTTATTTCTCATTTTGGTAAATACATTAATGTCTGCTCACTACTCCCGGGTCACCTCCACATAGACGTGGAATGATGACTCAGTGTTGCACTCTGGGTAACCATATTGGCCATTATTGAAAAATATATTTAGATTCCATTCAGGAGAATTTTATTACATCAATATAAATTTGCCCTACATTAGAGTTGAGGTGGTTGGCAACGCAGAGAGGAGAGTACTCATTGCCAGGCCGGTTGATATGGTTAGCGGTGCCAAGCTTTTAAATCTGACTTCCGTTTCCTACAGAACAAATCATATTAGTAGTTGTGTGGGTGGAACAGAAGTTGAGGGAACATAATTGTTCCCTCAACTGTGGTTGTATTGTTTATATATTGTCAAATATATATATATAATATAATCTATGCTTAATCATTTCATTAGCATAACTGGTATATACAGTAGTACAATGACTTGGTTTGCAGTATGTCAGTGTAATGGAGAAGTCTGCATATGCTTGTTGACTAGCCTTTTATTTATCACCATTTCACTCCAGGTAAGTGCTGTTGAAGGGTTCCTCCACATGTACTGTAGATCCGGAACAAGGTATTACATTCTCAGAAAAGCTCAGTGAAAAGCCTAGTTCCAAAACGTTGATTCTGCACAGGAACCAACTGGGAGATTTCTCCCCTTCAGCTCCTTACATGAAACTATTTCAGTAGAGACTTGTGAATCACACATGCACTGATACTATCACCATGACATCAGATAGACCTAAGTGCCTGGAAAACGAGTGTCAACTACATCCCCGCCCGTGGTCCCAGAGCCAATCTTTGTAATGGAAACAAAAGAAGACCAAACAAGGGAGCTCAGTTACAACGGCACCATTGTGCCAAGCTCTGCATCAGTCCCGCAGTGGAAAACTGGCATCAGCCAATGATGGCATAGCTCCTGTGGAGCCACTCTCTGCTGGTGATCACCTGGGTCTACACCCATCTCAGCACTGGCAGGCAGTTGGTGGGTGATGGCAGACAGACTGGCAGAGCATGGCCATCTGGCGAGGGCGGCAAAGCCTAGAGAGGTTTATCTCAGCACCACATTGCACACGAGGGCAGGCTTCCAGTCTACGCAAAGCCACCCCCTGTCAAACGTCTTCATTAGCATCACACACACACACACAAACACATAAACACTTGCATGCACACACACACACACACACACACACACACACACACACACACACACACACACACACACACACACACACACACACACACACACACACACACACACACACACACACACACACACACACACACACACACACACACACACACAAACACATCTTTTACACAGACATCTACACATAAAAACAAAAGAGTACTAAAATGACAAAGCCCGATTGCGACAGGTAAGATTGAAAGGAAAACTGCAGGGAATATTCCTTGAATCCAGTGTGCTGCTGGCCCGTCAGACACAGCTCCATCACTCAATGACTCACACTTAATCTAGAGCCCTCAAGCACAACGATGTCAGCTCTTGATTGTGGGATTGGTTTCCAGCTACGAACTGTCATTAATGTAACTACTGATGATTATTAGAAGAGATATCTCACTGGAGTAAACTGAAGTATTATGCTGGACTTGAGGGGAATATAGAATGTGAATGTGGAAATGATGGATTGCTGATGAAACACTGGATTGCTGATGCTGTGTATTGGCTAATGACAGGCCATATTGGCACTCCCCAGACTAAGCAGTCCTTCATAGGAATGAATGGAATTCTACAGTATTTCAATTAAATGTTTCAAGGACAAAATGAAATGTATTCAAGTATTTTGGCTGTGGTAAATAAATACATTTTAATGGAAATGTTTTTCACATATTCTTTCATTTCTTTATGTTTAACTCGTATAATATTATTTAAAAGTATGCATTAAGGTTTCTGTGATATAATAAATGTGGCGAAAACAAATGTAGACATTGATAAATGCATTTCTATAGCTTCCAAAATATAGTTTACAATGGATTGCCAAGATGGTGGCACGGTGGCTTTAAAACAGCACCGCCTGTTAGTCATCTAGTGTATACAGAAATCATTAGATATGACAGGTGATATACTGCAGGTGTTGGTAGGAAAGAAGGACCAGAGAAATAAGGACGTAAAACAGGAGGAAGGACACTACAGGGGATCACAAAAAGAAGTAGGCAGGACATGACACAATGGGAAATGTACAATTATGAAATTGAGAGTTGAGCGTACAGCATATATTGTGCAAAATGATGGTTCAACCTAAGACAAAATGGCTAATAGGTCCTACATTGAAAATAGGAATGAGACCTAGAGATGAAGCCGCAAACATCCTTGCCACAGGAGACCTGGGAATAGACTGTCAAATCAGTGGATGGGAGATTCATACGTCAATGTTGCACGCAAAACAGGTCAACATTTCATCTGATTTATGACAATGACGGTTTGAGTCAAGAAAACGTAAAGTCGTAAACGGATGTCGGCTGTTATTTCATCACGATGCCAGTGTTAAGTGTATGTTATAACAGAGTGAGCTCCGTCATTGACTTCCTAGCCTTTTTCACAATAATACAAGGCAATCCAGAGGCACAATCAATATCACTGACCCAGAAGAGTATTACTGGATGTGAAAGTACGTCAGGTCCTAGGAAGGCAGTTGCAATGCTAACTTAGGGTATCTTTCACTTTTCGGACTGTTTCTGAGAGTGAATTTTTGGCCCATCTGAATTATCACTCAAAATAAACCAGTTAGAGGAACATAATTCACCTTGGCATGATGGCAATGGCAAATGAACATTGATGTTGCAGAGACTGGCAGAGTGTAATAATTGTACACTTTACTTCCAGAAAATGGAGCATATGTGTGACAGTCTTGTTTCTTTGCTCTAGTCGGCTGCCCTTTGTCAACACACTTTTGTAAGGCACCACTAATTATCACCCCCGCAGAGCCCTAGCAGATGCAGGCGATTACAGCACAGAACGACAAGAAATGGCTGAGATTACTTCTCAACCATCGAATTGACTCAGTGTTGCTGTTGAAACAGGAACCACTGGTATCCTGAACTCCTGTCACTCACTCCCTTAACAAACCCGCTGATAGCGAATCATATCTCAGGCCAGACTGCTAATTATCTATGCTGCTGTGAAAATTAAGAGTGCCACTGAAACTTCCTATAGAGAGGAGCTGGTCCTCAAGGGAATGTAGCTTAATATATAAAACCACTTTAGACCCAGAAGGTGTTGGATTTATAAATTGAAGATTGAACTATGGATAGTCGATGCTGGCATTGTGCGTTGGCGTATTCCCTCGGCCCAGGAGTAGGTTATTGATATGATCAATAACAAAAACAGATTTTTGAAACTGTGCAGCATATATTTCCTGGAAAACTCTGGATGCATGTCCCTTCATAATCCTAATTACAGTAAAACACATACAGCCTTTTGTTCGCAATCAGATCGATATCAAATACTCAGGCCTAATGGCGAAACATAACGTGGAAAAATAAACATGCAATCGAACAGAGGCAGTTCCAAATGGAGACACACGCTTCTGTCTCGTCTATTGACTCTGCCACAGTGAATTTAAAACAAGTGTTTCTGGTGGGAATGGCTCATGGTCTGACAAACATGTCGGGTGGGGGGGAGCAGGAAATGAGCACATCATTAATCAAAGTCCACACAACTGTCACAGTAAAAAGGCTGGCAGACCCAGACACTGTGCCTCCTGACAGATAAAGACGTCTCAATAGAGACACACACACAGGCATCAGTGTCTGGGGGTTGGCAGGTTCACTTCAAAAACCGAAAAGCTTATCACACGCCAGCCATATCAATTAACACTAATTGATCATTTGGAAGATTTTTCACAAACCTTGTGTTAGATAGAATCAACAAAGGCTCTACATGAGAGCTGTGAGGACAGTTCTCTCTGACATATGCATCAATCCCGTAGTGGAGAGGGATGAAGAGACATAGTGGAACCATTGTGAAATACCCCAGGAGAATCTGCATGTCCTCAGGAATCTGTTTCAGGGCAGTGCCTTCAGTACCAGTACAGACACACACCAGCTTCATAAGAGTAGATGATGGTCATTGATCCTACATCTTTATAATCCTTAAGTCTATTGACAAACCCGTGCATCAATCTAAGTAAAATAATGAAAAAATCCCCATCAAAATCCGTCAATTTAAGCTAGAGTTTTTGCGTGGGCTGGGTCTCAATCCACTGCAACCGCCTATGTCGGCCTTCCACATCTGTGGTGTTTGTCAGACCATGAGCCATCCCGAAAATCAGTCTTCTCATGAAAACGTCTGTAGCGTCAAACTACTTTGACCACTCTACGGAAGGGGGAGACTCTCACGAACACGATGGTCTTCTCTGTTTTGCTCTATGACTCTCTCAAGTGTCACGGGACTCATCTGACAGTAACCCATACAAACAAATGGAAGTATGGAGGTAGTTTTGTGCCAACAAAAATAAGGGATTAAATATTTCCTGAGCTTTCTTATATCTTCTAGATATAGGACAGACACTTCAAAACCTTGTTCCTTATGATATGTTTTTTTGCTGTCTTTTTTGCTATTTATGAATGAGTTATTCAATGCATTTCTATGGGCTATAGTAGGAAAGGCCAAATTCAATATTTAATCAAAAAAATTATTTAGATTTTTTACATACCTTACGGGATCCTACAATTTAAAATCAAATAGCGAAATGATTTATGGTATGACCATGGCCAAATAATTCCATATGTTAGCTTTGACTTTTAGAGGTTTAACTTACATCTTCACCAACACGGTAAGGCAATTCAGCAGTGTATTCTATAGATGTGAAAGTGTTAAATTAATTAGGTTAAATGATTCTTACCTCTACTTACAAACAATGTTTTGTTTAACCCAAAGTTACTTACATATTCTCCATTTGAACATTCGCTAAAGCAAATCAGGTTAAATGCCTTCTCAAGGGCACAATAGCAGTTCTACACCTGAGATTTGGCCCGCAACATCCATCTGATCACTAAGTTGTCACAAGTCCATATCCCTAACCGCTGGTTCACAACCTATTAAATCACTTCCTGGGAACTGTTGCCAGGAAACAAAGGCTCTGTCAGGCCAGAAACAGTACAGGGCCTCCTACTGAGAGACGGCGGGGCCAGCCTCTCCTGTGGTTGGTCTTAATTGTGCTGTTTGCTCCAGCTGCCACCCCAGACACACAACGGAGGTCATTACTGCTGTCACCTCTAAACCCCACTGTCACTGACAGCTGTGCACATCTTGTACTGAGTGGCATGGGGGCATTTGAAAGACAAGGCTGTCTCTTAAAATCAATTCCAGATTGGGATTAAGTAATACTTTGGGTCTCTTTGTTCAAGTTAGTTTCTTCCTACGCTGAAACTTTTTCAGACATATTGGTCATTGTCAAGGAGACATATGGGCTCAGTTTTGATTAGTTGTGCCGATGCTTGTCTAGACTACATGTTGGAATAAATGCAGATTGCTGTTTGTCTAGATGAGACCTTGGCATTGTGCAACATAGGTGCTAGTCTCCAGTTCGATAGCTTTTCACTCCGAGCACCTTTCCCAAAATCGCAACCTTTCAATAAAAACTGACAGATTGAACTACCGACCCCCTGGTAGGTATGCTGGCACTGCAGAAGCGAGCATGAGTGTGAAGCTGGCATGTTGCCCTAACACCTATTATAGAGGCCCTGTCCTTTGCCAAGGTCTCTGCTCAGAGCTTTCCCCCCTCTCCTTTCAGCCCAAATGCATTACTTTGTGAAATGGACTCAGGCTAAATTTGATCACATGGCCCCAGAGACAGCAAGCCTTTCACACAGGACTTTGAGGTTAAATGGATTGAGGTTTTATTCATCTCTGAGTATGTGTTTCACTATTGGGTTGTCTGCCTGGAAATAATACATGTAATATAAGATTAGATTATACACTGTCCTCATTACTTATTGTGAGAAAGTGTCTCCAATAGGAACTGATTGGAACAATCAGGTTTGCCTCACTAGCACATCTGCTCATTTGAAGAGGGAGTTTGAGGAGAAGTTCAGTACTCTTGAAACTCGGCAGAAAGCTGATAACTATCTCACAAAAAGTGACATGGTGAGCAGTTTGTTGTTTTTTATTCTACTTTGTCCAAAACCATGACTGTCTGAATAGCAGGTGCTAATTAACCCTTGTCCTCTCCTTGGTCCCTGCTAGGTGCTTCAGGGAAGAAGAGAGAAACAGATGAAGATGGCCAAGGTCAACTCCATTGAGCTAATGAGAAAACCAAGACGGCTTCTGAGCACGCTCACAGATCCACTCCAATCCCCCAAGCTCACCGGGGTTCATTAAATCAATATGTTAATGACACCAACACTACCAACTCCATGGGGGTCAGGAAAATAAGGCATATGTTAACGGTAACAGGTCTCGAAGGATCCTTCTGGAAAATTCCATCTGCCTAAGTACACACTTCAAAGGTGTGTTCAATCAGGTCCAAAATGATTGTCACCCTTGATAAAGATGAGCAAAAAATAAATAACAAAAATACTGAGCTATATTGTATGTAAAAATTGGGAGATTAAATTATTTTATTTTTATACAATTGCTCAGAGAAAGAGATTTTGTTTAACAAGTTAAAAAAAATATTTTTAAAAGATAGGGGTCAAAATTATTGGCACCCCTGTTTTCAATACCTTTCAATACCTCACCTAGCGAGGATAACGGCACTGAGCCTTTTTCCAAAATGTTTTATGAGATTGGAGAACACTTGGGAGGGATCTTAGACCATTCCTCCATACAGAATATTTCCAGATCCTTGATATTCTTTGTCTGCGCTTATGGACTGCCCTCTTTAATTCAAACCACAAGTCCAGAGACCAAAATCAAAATGTTGATTTTGGGATTATTGTCTTGCTGAAAGATCCAGAGGCAGAGGCAACCAGGTTTTTATTTTCTTGTTGTCAAGGTGCAAGACCGTATGCTGCTTGAAGGTAACAAAAGGAAATGAGCATACTCTGCTCAAGACAAGAATCTCTTAGGCAAAATGTCTGAAATTCAAGCAGTTACAGGACAGTAAACAGGACAATCAGGACTGTACGTCCTAAATATTTCCAGTTTGGTTTCCACTTGCAAAGTGTGGCAATAGTACACCATCATTCACTGTCATCATAGCATCAAGCCACAGCTAACAGTTGTGTGACATCTAGTCGCAGTCAACCCCACAACAACACTGCCAGCCTGACAACAAATCTTTCATTTAGGCTGTTTTTGGACATTGATAAGTACAGTACTTGTTTTATGAAGAAAGTGCTGGGAAGTGCTATACCACACCGCCTAAGCTGCCACCTGCAGGGAGCTCAATGTCAGGTATTGTGAACATATACTGCGTTCTGGTGGAAAGTATGCTAGGCGAGGCATCACACTGCTTTGGACTGACGGCATTAACAAACAAAGGCTTCACATGCGGAGCATTCTGACCCGAGTTAAGCGGCGTATGAAATGTAATTCCCTTTTTATGCACTTTTCTCTCTTTGTGTATTCTGACCTTGAATTTAAGCATCACGGTAGCATGCTATTCACCCGCTGTTCGTTCGGGGTGTATATTTTATTTATTTAAGTACTTAAGTTTATTTAGTAAGTATTTTCTTAACTTTATTTATTGAACTGCATTGTTGGTTAAGGGCTTGTAAGTAAGCATTTCACTGTAAGGTCTACACCGGTTGAATTCGGCACATGTGACAAATACAATTTGATTTGATTTGATCAAATAAATGAAGGTATGGCGGAGGGATTCAATGAGATTCAAATCTGATCACTGGCTGGGACACTCAAGGACTTTCACATTCTTGTTCTGAAGCAATTCCAACGTTGCTTTGGCTATATGCTTGGAGTTCTGAAGCAGGTTCTCATCAAGGGTTTGCCTGTATTTGGTTCCATTCATTGTTCCCTCTATCCTTACCAGTCTCCCAGTCCCTGCCGCTGAAAAGCATCCCCATAGCATGATGCTACCACCTACATGTCCAGGGATGGTGTTAAAAGGGTGATGAGCTGTGCCTGGTTTTCTCCAGACATAGCGCTTTGCATTCATGCCAAAGACATTTTTATCTCATCAGACCACAGAATCTTTTGCTTTATGCTCTGAGTCTTTCACGTGCCTTTTCTATTTTCAGATGATGGAGACCACTGTGCTCTTGGAAACTTTCAACACTCCAGGTATATTGTTTTATAGCCTTCCACAGATATATGCTTCATCACAATTCTATCTCTGACATCTACGGACAGTTCCTTAGACTTCATGGTATAGTTTCTGCTTTCACATGGAATGTCAACTGTGGGACCTTATATAGACTGGTGTGTTTCTTTCTAAACAATTGAATTTGCCACAGGTGGAATCCAATCAAGTTGTAGTAACACCTCAAGGAGGATAAAAAGGAAACTGGATGCACCTGAGCTCAATTTGGAGTGTCATAGCAAAGGGGTGTGAATATTTATGTAAATTACATATTTCTGTGTTTAATTTTCTATAAATTAGCAACCCCCCCCCCCCCTCCCCATTTTGTCATTGTGGGGTATTGTGTGTGGATGGGTGAGACGTGTGCAGGAAACACGTGTGTAAGAAAGGCGTACATTTCCTATGTCTGAATCAGGCCCATGAAGTATAGCTTCACCTTTGACCTCTCTGTAGAAGAGAAAAAGGCATAGATGTGGTTCTGTTCGAGTACTCTTAAAATGCATCTTTCCTTCCTCCCTTCCATCTCCAATTATGTCATGTCAGTTCAATGATTACTAAGTGAGGAAGGAAGGATGCATTTGAACAGTATTCCAACAGGGCCTAGTGTTCGATCTAATGAGAAGCTGAGTGGTAGGAGAAGAAAATTATGTTCTGCAAAAATGTAAGGAGGCAGGGAGGTATAATCAAATCAAATCACATTTTATTCGTCACATACACACATTTATTGCGGGCAATGTCGCAGTGGCATTGACTAAAGTACAGTCAAATAGAATACAGTACATACATATGAAATGAGTAAAGCAGTATGTACACATTATTAAAGTGACTAGTTTTCCATTATTAAAGTGACCGGTGATTCCATGTCTATGTATATAGGGCAGCAGCCTCTAAGGTGCTGGGTTGAGAGTATCCGTATGGTAGCCAGCTTGTGATGGCTATTTAACAGTCTGATGGCCTTGAGATAGAAGCTGTTTTTCAGTCTCTCGGTTCCAGCTTTGATGCACCTGTACTGACCTCGCCTTCTGGATGATAGCGGGGTGAACAGGTCGTGGCTCGGGTGGTTGATGTCCTTTTTTTGGCCTTCCTGTGGCATCGGGTGCTGTAAGTTTCTTGGAGGGCAGGCAGTGTTCCTCCGGTGATGCGTTGGGCAGACCGCACCACCCTCTTGAGAGCCCTGCAGTTGCGGGCGGTGCAGTTGCCGCACCAGGTGGTGATACAGCCCGACAGGATGCTCTCAATTGTGCATCTGTAAAATTTTGTGAGAGACCATTTCAGATCGTCAGTGATGTGTACACCGAGCAACTTGAAGCTTTCCACCTTCTCCACTACGGTCCCGTCAATGTGGATAGGGGTGTGCTCCCTCTGCTTTTTCCTGAAGTCCACGATCAGCTCCTTTGTGTTGTTGACGTTAAGGGAGGGGTTGTTTACCTGGCACCACTCCGTCAGGGCCCTCACCACCTCCCTGTAGGCTGATTACCATCATTGTTGGTAATCAGGTCTACTACGGTTGTGTCATCTGCAAACTTGATGATTGAGTTGGAGGCGTGTGTTGCCACACAGTCATGGGTGAACAGGGAGTACAGGAGGGGGCATACACTGAATAGGAGAGAGAGAGAAAGGGAAGGAGAGTTTTGTAAGAATTTGCACTTCATGAAAGAAGGAGGCGGAGACACTTCTGATAAAAGTTTCATGAGTACAACTGACTGAGTGAATATTTCATAGTTCTACATCTGTTCCCGCACACTCAAAGCACGGAAGAGGCGGCTGCCGTTGCCACTGTTCCTTTGTCACCAATGTACTTATAAAGTGCTGTGCCTCACTCTTCATTCGGAACACAGCGTAATACAGAGGGATTCTATTCTTGACTGCAGACTTGATATTCAGTTCAAATCCCACAAAAGAATGAAACACTCAAACATGTCAAACTCCGTTCATAGGTCTTGTGTTGTACTGTAAACTGGTGTAAAAAAATACCAATATCAGCTCAAGTTACCATTTTTATTTACTAATTAAACCACTCAGATGAACTTGTTCCAAAATATCTGCATACACCATATTAGAATGGACATGTCTTCTTAAAAGAGTCACCTTCAGGAAAAGCCTATACAGTATCTCCGTTTTTACAAGCTAAGTGGTACAGTAAAACACAAACATGCTATTCCACACAAATCACCAAGGTAATAGCTTGGATTGTCTTTCTATACAGAGGAATCCAATCCAAAACAACGTTAAATATTAAGTGTATGGTAGCATTTTGTTATACATGTAGATACATCTAGCAGAGGTCCCGTCTGGAGATAAGTGAAGCATTATTCACAGTATGAATAATAAAAAATGATTGTTATTGCCAAATGTGTCTTTGCAAATAAACAAGGAAACAACCAATGCATTCACTACAACTTTCAATGGCCGACTGTTTGCGCACCTAGTGATGTCAATGACCTCTGGGTGTTGAAATCTCAAGTCAACCAAATGACCCTTTCCTCATGACCTACACCAACGCAGAAAATTCATATTTAAATATGGGCCATGGCCATTAATCAAAAATGATCCCAAGAGCACCTCTGTATTGACAACATATCCTTTGAAAACGATAGCTTAAAATTACACCCCTCAAAATGAATAGTCTCACTGGCTGAAGCAGTGTCCCCCTCTACCCCTTTAAAAGGAATTGGTAAAAGTGGGTTTGAAACATGAAAAGGGACCCAGTACAGAGGCGTCTACCTCGTCTTATCTTTCAAAGGCCAGATAGAATGAAAATGACACCCACTGTTCTCTTTTAACCCCCTCCTCTCTTCCAGCCATTTTCAGATTAAATATTAATGATGCCTTTTGTGGTGAACCGCCTTAAGAAAGTTCTCTCAGTATTTTGAAGGGGGAACTGGCGGAACTCATAAAGATGCTCGGTCTCTTGTGTGCAAGACTCCTCCCTGAAATACGTAGAAAAGGTTTGAGTCAGGGTAAAGTTGTGGGCAAGGAAAATGAGGGACGATATTAAAAGTAGGATGTCATGCTTCTAAGAGACAGAATAGGGGCATCTTCCCAAGCGATGAGACCAGAGAGATTCTACTTGATGATGGACAGCAATAAAGGAGATCTTACTACACTCAGGTACATCCTGTACTGCATTTCTACTTATGTGCCGCGATGTTTTCTTTGGTTCTATCTGTTGAGGCTTCTTCAAGCATTATCGGCCAAACGGAAACACCAGCTAGGGTCATGTTTGCCATCTCTGGGATGATGAAAGGAAACCGCAACATGGGGTGGTTACTAACTGATCTCAGGTGGTGTCAGTAGGGTGGTGCTTTGAGACTATCTGTCGGCCCAGAACAATCAACACATATTTTTTTTCAAATCCCTACACTTTTAGAAAAAAGGGTTTCAAAGGGGTTCTAGGGCTATCCCCATAGAATAACCCCTTTTGGTTTCAGGTTGAACCCTTTTTGGTTCCATGTAGAACTCTTTTGGGTTCCATGTACCTGGAACCAAAAGGGGTTCTTCAAAGGGTTCTCTTACGGGGACAGCCGAAGAGCCCTATTTGTTTCTAGATAGCACCTTTGTTTCTAAGGGTGTATGTTAAGATTTCTCTGGGGATGAAATATTGGGTTAGAGGTGGATTTCTGCAGCACATGAATGGTTTCTAATATGCCCTCACCACATGAGCTCAGAGACTACATGCTCCTTTAACATACATTATGCATTATATTATACACTGTTTTGGATTGTTCCCAATCATAATCTATCCTCGCCAAACAGTACATTGATATGTTCCACACCTGTCACTCATGTCCTGAGAGCAATGGACACTATAGGCACCGGTGACCTCATGACCTCAACATAAACATCACAGCTGTAAGCTTTCCTAATCAGGGGGGAGTATATTGTCTGAAAGACATGTTTCAGAAAAACAGAGGATGGTACAGTTTCGAGAGTCCCATTGATAGCAAATCCACGATCAGAGGTCATCCATTTTATTATGAAGGGAAGTGGTGGCCATTTTTCTCTTTGTCTTAGTCTCACCAGGACGCCCGCTTTCCTGCCTCACTTTAGCCAGTGTTTCGTCTTAGGTGACCAGAGGATTGGATCGGAGGTACACAAAGAGTCCAGGGCAGATGAGATGAAGTCGAAGTTAAAGCCAGAATTAAGGTCAGTAACTGCCGAACTAGTAAAATCCTTGATCTGTTTCACCTGTCTTTGTGCTTGTCTCCACCCCTGTCAAGGTGTCGCCCACCTTCCCCATTATCCCCAGTGTATTTATACCTGTGTTCCCTGTCTGTCTGTTGCCAGTTTGTCTTGTCAAGCGTACCAGCGTGTTTTTCCGTGCGCCTGTTTTTCCTAGTCTCTGTTTTCTAGCCCTCCCGGTTCCAACCTGTTCTGCCTGCCCTGACACTGAGCCTGCCTGCCCCCTCTACCTTTCTTAATGAACTTCTGCCTGTCCTCGACCTGCCTATTGCCTGCCCCTTCTATTCTAATAAATATCAGAGACTCGAACCATCTTCCTCCTGTGTCTGCATCTGGATCTCGCCCTGTGTCGTTATAGTACAAACTGGCAATGACTTACCCAGCAGACTCTTACCGGCTCCGCAACGCTGTCTCCTGAAGGGAACCACCATTGAAAAACTCCCTCATAGCCTTAACAATAAGGATCGATGGACGTCTACGGGAGCGCAGGAGGGAGAGGAGGTCTGCTTTCGGCCCCATTCGTAAATCCACGGCTGCTTGCTCGCCGCTGAAAAATCCCGGAAGTCCCTGACCCCTGCATTTCCGAAAGGATACGAAGGCACACGAGTCCCCTCGGGAACGAGCGACTTGTTTTCTACTGTGCCTAAGCAACGAGGCAGAACTAGGTTGTCAGCCATGGAACAACTACAGAGGCTTAACTCCAACAGTTGCCTGTATTGTGATACTACAAGGCATTACAAATCTGTCCAGAAAAGACCAGATTCATCAGCTAGGTAAGAGTACTATGGTGAGTCATATTGGGAGTTTTCTCTCTTCCATGTTATCCTGCTGTGGGGTGACTGGTCTAAACCTCTCCGAGTGCTCATTGAGTCTGGAGCTGATGAGAGTTTTATGGACACTACTCTGATATCGGAGCTGTGTATCTCCACACAGCTCCTCTCGGCTCCCATGGACGCCAGAGCACTGGACAGACACACCATAGGCAGGGTCACTCATAGTATGGTGCCCATTAACCTGCATGTATCAGGCACTCACAGTGAGTCCATATAGCTTCTTATTGAATCTCCCACTGTTCCTGTTGTTTAGGGATTCTCATGGCTCCAGAGGCACAACCCCGTTATTGACTGGACCACTGGTTCTATCCTGGGTTGGAGCCCGTTCTGCCACTCACATTACCTTAAGGCGGTGCAGCCTGCCCTGGGACGTCCTTCTGCGGGCTCTAGTAAAGCCTCTGATTTCTCAAGCCTTCCCACGGAATACCAGGACCTCCTGGAGGTTTTGAGCAAGGCTCGCGTCACCTCCCTCCCTCCGCATCGTCCCTATGATTGCGCTATTGAATCTTCCCGGGCACAACACCGCCTCGCCCTGAGACCAAGGCCATGGAGGAGTACATTGAGGACTATCTGGCTGCTGGGAGCATTCGCCCTTCTGCTTCCCCTACCGGCGCAGGGTTCTTCTTTGTGGAAAAAAAGGACAAAACCCTGCGTCCATGTATCGACTACCGGGGCCTCAATAACATCACAGTGAAGAGTCGCTACACTCTACCACTCCTCTCCTCGGCTTTCGAACCTCTCCAGCGGGCAACCATCTTTTCCAAGTTGGACCTTTGGAAAGCCTACCACCTAGTGTAGAGGCGATTCCGGGATGCTGGCCTTCTAGGCAGAGTTCCTCTGTCCAGTGTCTGTGTTCTTTTGCCCATCTTAATCTTTTATTTTTATTGGCCAGTCTGAGATATGACTTTTTCCTGCAACTCTGCCTAGAAGGCCAGCATCCCGGAATCGCCTCTTCACTGTTGACATTGAGACTGGTGTTTTGCGGGTACTATTTAATGAAGCTGCCAGTTGAGGAATTGTTAGGCGTCTGTTTCTCAAACTAGACACTCTAATGTACTTGTCCTCTTGCTCTGTTGTTCCCCCGGGGCCTCCCACTCCTCTTTCTATTCTGATTAGAGACAGTTTGCTCTGTTCTGTGAAGGGAGTAGTATACAGCGTTGTATGAGATCTTCAGTTTCTTGGCAATTTCTCGCATGGAATAGCCTTCGTTTCTCAGAACAAGAATAGACTGATGCGTTTCAGAAGAAAGTTATTTGTTCCTGGCCATTTTGAGCCTATAATCGAACCCCCAAATGCTGATGCTCCAGATACTCAACTAGTCTACAGAAGGCCAGTTTTATTGCTTCTTTAATCAGAACAACAGTTTGCAGCTGTTCTAACATAATTGCAAAAGGGTTTTCTAATGATCAATTGTCCTTTTAAAATGATAAACTTGGATTAGTTAACACAATGTGCCATTGGAACACAGGAGTGATGGTTGCTGGTAATGGGCCTCTGTACGCCTATGTAGATATTCTGTAAGGGCTGTCGTTCTCCTCATCCTCAGATGAGGAGAGGAGAGAAGGATCAGTGGACCAATACGCAGCATTAGGGAAATATGCCATCTCTTTATTTACACGACGGCACACGAAAACAAACACTTTTACAAAATTACAAAACAAGAAAACGACGTAGACGAAACCTGAACATGAACTTACAAAAACTAAACGTAGAACTCACGGACAGGAACAGACTACATCAAAACGAACGAACAGCCAAACAGTCCCGTATGGTAACATACATCGACGAAACAGGAGACAATCACCCACAAACAAACAGTGAGAACACCCTACCTAAATATGACTCTCAATTAGAGGAAAACGCAAAACACCTGCCTCTAATTAAGAGCCATACCAGGCAACCCAAAACCAACATAGAAACAGAAAACATAGACTGCCCACCCAAAACACACGCCCTGACCATAAACACATACAAAAACAACATAAAACAGGTCAGGAACGTTACATATTCCATAAAGAATCTGCTGTTTCCAGCGACAATAGTCATTTACAACATTAACAATGTCTACACTGTATTTCTGATCAATTTGGTGTTATTTTAATGTACAAAAAAAATAGATTTTCTATCGAAAATAAGGACATTTCTAAATGACCCCAAACATTTGAACGGTAAATTAACTATGCTATTGCTAGTCCTGTCGAACGTTGTAGGCCTACTGTGCAATATGTAAATGAACAAACACCAGAGTCTGGTATTCATGTCATTTATTTAGAATGTATATTTATTTTGTGTGGTATTGCCAACCAGTCTACTCATCACAGGTGAGCGTGTGCGAGTCATCTTCACAGCTTTAGCACAAATTGTGCACCTCTTGTTAATTGGTTTCTCCCGTTTCGGGGGTGTTTTTGTTGTCCATCAGAAACGTTAATAATCCATTAACATCATTCCCCGTGGAGCCTAATACAACTGTGCATTAGGAATTGACCTGTTTAAAGATGTGAAGGTTTATGCTAGGTTAGGGCAGATCCTTTTTCAGTTAGGAAGAGTTGCTTGTATATAGGGGTCGTTCGTATATTTAGAGCGTTGTCAGACTGTCCGTTAATAAATTCAGACTATTTCCCTCTCTGAGTTTTCAGAGCACACACTGGACACTCTGGCTCAGGGTAGATAGGGTAGATCCGAGCATTCTGACCTCACATATTCAGTTTCAGATAAACTTTATGAATGACAAAGCCACTGTTGCTAAAGTGAAGTAACATAATGCCATCAACAAGAAAGTTTTTTTATATATAATAAATTATAATAATAATGATAATAATAGTGATGGTTATTAGAGAAAGGAGACAATATATATATACAGTGGGGCAAAAAGTATTTAGTCAGCCACCAATTGTGCAAGTTCTCCCACTTAAAAAGATGAGAGAGGCCTGTAATTTTCATCATAGGTACACTTCAACTATGACAGACAAAATGAGAAAAAAAATCCAGAAAATCACAATGTAGGATTTTTTATGAATTTATTTGCAAATTATGGTGGAAAATAAGTATTTGGTCACCTACAAACAAGCAAAATTTCTGGCTCTCACAGACCTGTAACTTCTTCTTTAAGAGGCTCCTCTGTCCTCCACTCGTTACCTGTATTAATGGCACCTGTTTGAACTTGTTATCAGTATAAAAGACACCTGTCCACAACCTCAAACAGTCACACTCCAAACTCCACTATGGCCAAGACCAAAGAGCTGTCAAAGGACACCAGAAACAAAATTGTAGACCTGCACCAGGCTGGGAAGACTGAATCTCCAATAGGTAAGCAGCTTGGTTTAAAGAAATCAACTGTGGGAGCAATTATTAGGAAATGGAAGACATACAAGACCACTGATAATCTCCCTCCATCTGGGGCTCCACGCAAGATCTCACCCCGTGGGGTCAAAATGATCACAAGAACGGTGAGCAAAAATCCCAGAACCACACGGTGGGACCTAGTGAATGACCTGCAGAGAGCTGGGACCAAAGTAACAAAGCCTACCATCAGTAACACACTACGCCGCCAGGGACTCAAATCCTGCAGTGCCAGACGTGTCCCCCTGCTTAAGCCAGTACATGTCCAGGCCTGTCTGAAGTTTGCTATAGAGCAGAAAGAGGATTAAGGGAAGCGCTACTAAGGTACACTATAGTATATTTTGGTAGATAGAAGGTGCTCTTTGGTAAAAGGTGTAAATTGGTCATCAAAAAGAAAAGAGGACCAAGGCACTCTTCATATAATTAATTAAAATGCCTTTATTTGTATGGCATGTTCAATAGAAACAAAGTAGTTTAAAAACTGACGCGTTTCGGCTGCATGGCCTTCGTCAGGGAGTACAGAAAAAGGAGAATACAATGTCCTCTTTTGAAAGGCTTTTCCAATTAGCCCTAATTAGAAGAGGGAGTGGTTACCAAATTGGACACACCTAGTAAGCAATAATACACACATGAAAAGGTGAAATACTGTAGCTATGTTATCATGAGTATACAACTCCAAGCTAGAAGCATCTGAACACCCAGAGAGGCAGTTCCAACCCTAACCATGACCAGGAGAAGTGTCCACATGAAGAGTGCCTTGATTTGCTAGAGAGCATTTGGATGATTCAGAAGAAGATTGGGAGAATGTCATATGGTCAGATGAAAACAAAATATAACTTTTTGGTAAAAACTCAACTCGTCGTGTTTGGAGGACAAAGGATGCTGAGTTGCATCCAAAGAACACCACACCTACTGTGAAGCATGGGGGTGGAAACATCATGCTTTGGGGCTGTTTTTCTGCAAAGGGACCAGGACGACTGATCCGTGTAAAGGAAAGAATGAATGGGGCCATGTATCGTGAGATTTTGAGTGAAAACCTCCTTCCATCAGCAAGGGCATTGAAGATGAAATGTGGCTGGGTCTTTCAGCATGACAATGATCCCAAACACACCGCCCGGGCAACGAAGGAGTGGCTTCGTAAGAAGCATTTCAAGGTCCTGGAGTGGCCTAGCCAGTCTCCAGATCTCAACCCCATAGAAAATCTTTGGAGGGAGTTGAAAGTCCGTGTTGCCCAGCAACAGCCCCAAAACATCACTGCTCTAGAGGAGATCTGCATGGAGGAATGGGCCAAAATACCAGCAACAGTGTGTGAAAACCTTGTGAAGACTTACAGAAAACGTTTGACCTCTGTCATTGCCAACAAAGGCTATATAAAAAAGTATTGAGAAACTTTTGTTATTGACCAAATACTTATTTTCCACCATAATTTGCAAATAAATTCATTGAAAATCCTACAATGTGATTTTCTGGATTTTTTTCTTCTCATTTTGTCTGTCATAGTTGAAGTGTACCTATGATGAAATTTACAGGCCTCTCTCATATTTTTAAGTGGGAGAACTTGCACAATTGGTGGCTGACTAAATACTTTTTTGCCCCACTGTATACACAGTGGGGAGAACAAGTATTTGATACACTGCCGATTTTGCAGGTTTTCCTACTTACAAAGCATGTAGAGGTCTGTAATTGTTATCATATGTACACATCAACTGTGAGAGACGGAATCTAAAACAAAAATCCAGAAAATCGCATTGTATGATTTGAAAGTAATTAATTTGCATTTTATTGCATCTGTATCCCCAGATCTGTGCCTCAACACAATCCTGTCTCGGAGCTCTACGGACATTTCCTTCGACCTCATGGCTTGGGTCCACTGTCAATAGTGGAACCTTTTATAGACAGGTGTGTGTCTTCCCAAATCATGTCCAATCAATTGAATTTACCACAAGTGGACTCCAATCAAGTTGTAGAAGCATCTCAAGGATGATCAATGGAAACCGGATATACCTGAGCTCAATTTCGAGTCTCATAGCAAAGGGTCTGAATACTTATGTAAATAAGGTATTTCAGATTTTTTTAAATAAATTTGCAACAATTTCTAAAAACCTGTTTTTGCTTTGTCGTTATGGGCTATTGTGTGTAGATTGCGGAGATTTTTTTCTTATATACTCCATTTTAGAATAAGGCTGTAACGTAACAAAATGTGGAAAAAGTAAAGAAGTGTGAATACTTTCCGAAGGCACTGTATATATTCAATTTTTGTTTTATGCGTGGAAATGAAGTTAAGAAAAAAAATAGGAATATTAATGTGACAAACTTAAAAGCATTTTGCTGTGACAAACTTAAAAGCATTTTGCTTTGATAAGTAAGCAAACAAAGTGTGTGTGTATGCGCAAAAGTGCAAGCACACACTACCTCAACTATCTCATGGGTGAGTTGAGGAAACTTTACTATTGGCCAATTTCTTATTTGAAACAAGTTAAATATTTTTGGCAACAGTTTTTTCCATGATTTTTCATTATTTGTATGTTTTGTAAATATCCTCAGGATACAGTCTTTATCATCACCTACAGCACTGAAAATACCACATATTCTTGCACCTAGATCCTCTGACTAGGTCTAAACTGTTTCTGCTCCACACCATCTAAATAGGCTGCCCGGCTCCTGGAGATATGCGGTTGTTTTTTATTAAAGCAAAATGCATTTACAAATTGATGTTCCGGGGAAAAAACAGACCATTTTGAATAGCATTAGGCCTATTAACCGCTGTAGTAGATCCAATCACACTAATGCCGAGAGGGAAATAAGGAGAGAGACAAGATAACGATGGAAAGGCTGAGGTAAGTAATCAGTAGTGGACTGTTTCCTGTAGTATGAAGTGAGTGAGCCAGAAAAGGGACTTAATATGAAAGGTGGGTGGTGGAGAACAGAAAAGTGCTTCAAAATGAAGAGAAACATGAGCTAAAAAATATGAACGGTTGTGGCAAATGGTGTTTAATTTGTCTATATTTTTTCCACTTTCGGGTGTCACAAGACTCAACTGGCAAGGTGCAGCAATACACAATACAACAATGTGAGGGGACATGGACAGGAATTGGTAGATATTCAGGGGAATGTTGTAACATTTCAAATATGTGTTCTCGCTCTCAGTTTGTGTCATAGCACTGTGCTCACAGCACCGTCCTGCTTTCCTTACTGTGTGTATCAGGGTTGGTGATCAGGTGTCTTTTCTCTGCGGTGGCGATGAGCCCAGGAGCACTGGTCTGTGACTGGTTCAGCTCTACCACGGACACAGGAGACATGGGGTGAGTGATGATAACAGAGAATATGGTGCTGCATGCAGCCAGCAAGATTTCTCCCCTATCTGCGCACCAGGCATTACTGACCATGTCAGCCGTCGCTGTGGAAACAAAGCCCTTTTTTCTTCCACCTGCATCCAGGATTGTTTTTGTGGGATACATCCTTCCTTCCTTCCTTGTCTGGAGGAAAGAGGTCTTTCCCTGTCGGCAGCTGCAGCAGTGTGCTGCTTTACTGCTGCGGAATAGAATACTCCACAATCTCTGTAATTCCATCATTAAATTGTTGGAACAGCTATGGCTTTCTATTTAAAATAAAACTTGCTTTGTTGCAATAAGGCTTCCCAATTACTGTTATGGTTTATCCTACGCTGCTTTGCGGTGTTATGGCAAGCACATTCTAAGATGGCAAAGATTGAACAGTTTCCCTCAGAGAACTCTGATGCTGTCACAGAAACATTCTGACAAGTGATTGCCCATGAACCCTGACATCCTGGCCTCATTGAAGGAGGAAGGAACTTGGAATTTTATTCAGTGCCATGGCATGCCTCTGAAAGAATGATCACAAATTGCAGGGGGTTGGATGGTAGCAAAGGTGCTGTTTGCAAATGTCCAGAAGTTCACACGTCTGGTGATGAGGCCAGGCTTGAGGAGACACAGAGCAGGAAACTAAACAGGACAGAGGATGCTAGGTAAAGAATGGGAGGAAGTGACATGAGAATTTGATGGTGGCCTGCTACCAGGGGACACGCCGAAGGGCGGAAAAAAAAAACATATCATCAACAGAAACATAAGGAGATTGGGGGCGTGCCAAGATGCTCAAAACAAGAAGGGAGGAAGCAGGCGAATAAGAGAGAAATATACTTTTTTAAATGTTTGTTGTAATGGAGAACCCTGTGTTTTCATGTAGGCTATCAGCTATGAAAGGTTCAAATCAAGGTTCAGAGACAAAATGCTAAGAGAATGTTCACTGGAATCATGATGTCTGTAAAAACGCTGACAAAAACAACAACCCAAAAATCTACATTTAATTGTTCTAATCACTCTAAGAAAATAATTTGAGAACTTGAGGAATAGACCAAGGATTTTGTCAAATCTCAAGGTCTGTGGCCTTGGGTGCATTTTTTCCTCGTCATAGCTGAAGTTCCTCAACTGTGTCTTTCCTCAAGTTCTTTAGCGCTTTCGATTTTCCCTTGAGCATTCAAAGTCACTGTCACTCAAAAGCTTAGTCATTTATCTTAATGAACACATCTCCTGCCTCACTCTCTCTCTCCAGGGGCCTATCATCGCGATCATCTTCCCACGAGGCATCAAAGTTTGCCAGCAAAGTCTTTTAAAGCTTCCTTTCATATGTAAACACTGAGGGAGTGTAAATAGCATCTTTGCTTCCCTCAGCCTAACTGATTCTTCCCTCCAGACTTCTTCCTGTTGACACCCGTCCTCGCTTTGTTGGTGGGGATCTTGAGGCGGAATGATTACGCTCCTTATCAAACAGAGGACACACTGTGAGTAATCTGGTGTCAGATTCGTGACACGCTGCATGGAAGTGAAATCAAAGCCTTCTTTTAGGCTCCCCCTACACGATCCCTCTTCGGTTCCCAAACAAACATCTCAGTGATCAATTAAGAAGAATTGCATCGTCTGGGATGTTCAAAGCCCAAAAGGAGTCTGTGGCTAGCACCGCTGTCATGTTTGAAGGGATGGGAAAAATAGGAATGACGGGGGAGGAGGAGAAGGAGGCGAGAGCTGCCGTGGTGGTAGAGCCAATGCTCTCTCGTCTCGCACGAACACAAGCTCCATTGGTGAGGCAGTGGCTGATGGGACATTTCCACGGCCATGAAAAACCTAATCTGTTTCACAAAGAGAGGAAGTGTGAGGGAGAAAAGAAAGGACACGTGGAGATGTGAAGCCAAACACCAGAAACTGTCAGAGTCTCACTGCAGAGTCACACCGGTTATGTGGAAGCTGGAACCGTCAATGTTCAGTTGTGTCAATCTGTTCCATAACCTTTTTCAGTACGCAGCCCATCTACGACAAACAAACTGCATGCTTTAAATGGCATCATCTGTTTCAACTCACACATTTAATATCGGATTCATTCTGACTGATCAGCTTGTTCAAACAGTTTATAGGCAATGCAGAATGCTATCACTGGTCTTGGCTATTTGTTGACATTATTTTGGAAAAAACTTACTCAATCGATTCATTGCATGAATGAGTTGTGGCCTTACGAATGAGTCCGCTTCCGTATGACTCAGTCATAAACCATAAGTCCATGAGGGTTAATACGTTGAATGTCATGTTCTCTCCTAAAATAATGGGCTCGCTTGTGGGAAGGACAGTTGGCTCTCTCCTTGTGAATGCAGCATTCCACCCCACCCCTCCATCTTATTCCCAATAAATTAACATCATTAATAATTCCTTTATTGTTGTTTTTTTTAGATAGAGATATGGTAATTAGGAGAAATGTTGGGCTAAAGAGCTCAGAGATACAGTAGTACTCGAGTCGTCATTTGTCGCTCTCATCCCCCACAGACTTAGCTTTTAAGCTCTTCCATAAAGGCTGTTGTATTCTTGCATTGTTTGTTAAGTTAAATCGTGTTCTCTACGCTCACAGGAGGAGTGCTGGCCTCTTTCCAGTCACCTGCAGGTGTGTTTGCATGAGAGGCAGCGGAGGAGAATCAGGGTAAGTGTTATTTTATATTGAGTGCAGCACTGGTTGCTGAAGTTAAAGTAGTCTTGCCGGCCGTCTTTCTAAAATGAAAAGGACTTTGCTATCTGTGGGCGTGGATGGATTGGCAAGCCATATCGAATTGGGAAGGAGGAGTGGGAAATAGACCAGTTAGCCTGAACAGCTGTTTTAAGCGAAGAGCTACCAGCACACACACACACACACACACAGGCACACAGGCACACACACACACACACAGGCACACACACCTCATCTGTCTCCCCCTTCCCCTCAAGCTCAGGCTGTAGCCTTTGTGGTGTGAAATGGCATTCACCAGGATGGGGGTGGCATTTACACACAGGCTAGTGAGCTTCTCTACACTTTATAGAAAATCCCTTTCTGTGTGTGTAGGCAGGCAGAGGAGCATGTCAGCAACGCCTTGCCTGTCAGAGCTACCTCATGGAGAACCTGTCAAGTCTAGGATGAATGGGCATTTTATTTGCTCCATATTCCTCCAAGGTGATGAAGATGTAGGTCTTTGAATGTTAGCAGAATGTTTGCAAAGGGTTGCAAAATGATGTCTGGACATGGTTGTGAATACTGTAGCTTTCTTGACACTTTGATCAGTCTTATAGAGAACATTGCTGCAACATTTACAAACATATTTTGAACCAAACTGAAAAGTGTATAGGATAGTACGTCACATTGAATGGGAATTTAGAAAGGAATGCTTCCTCTTATGTGTCCTAAATTAATCATTACCAAAGTGTTAGTTGTTTTTCATGTGTTACTTTTTAATATGTTGTTTTTAATATGTTGCTGAAAAATGTGACAGGCCAAAAACAATTTGAGAATGTCAAGGAAACATTCAGTAATGTGGGGCCCACAATGGTTGAATCAACGTTGTTTCCAGGTCATTTCAATGAAATGACATTGAACCACTGTGGAATAGACATTGAATTGATGTCTGTGCCCAGCGGGGCTAGACTGTTTCAGATACCATGTTTATTTACTCAGGCCAACAGCAGTAGTTTGACAGAGCAGACCTAATTAAAATAGAAACACTGCATCGCTAGTGTTCCTCCAGTCACTCAGGACTGTTGGGGCTGGCAGGAAGTGTTGTTCGGAGTTTTCATAAAGAAGGGGATGCTGAGAGGAGTGTCAGTATAACTGAGATTCTTTGGGGAGCGTAAAGTGCATACATTACTGATCGTAGGGGGATTCATCTGCCATACAGAGATTAACGCACATGCACACAAATATGCCCTCTCTAAAACATCTGTGTGCACACAGACACACACACACAAACGTGCACGCACGCACGCACGCATCCACGCACACACACACACTATCATATCTTTTCCATCATTTGGCTTCTATTCCCCCTGCTCCTCTTGTACACACAATCCTCAACAACCCCTGTTGTTGGCTGGGTTCAGTACTGTGCCCTTATGCCGTGGAATGCCAAGTTATCAGCTGTAGTTCCCCCTGCAAAAAAGCTCTCCTCCTCCATCTCCACGTGTCCCCTTTCCCCTCTGCCCTGGCAGCCTCTCAGGGTAGCTGCTGGTCCTGATTCCTGAAACAGAAGTGCTGCATGTGGAAGGTCTGCTGTGACCACATCTACTCGCCCACACACACATAGACCAGCTGTCACTCACTCTGGGAGAGAAATGTGTCTGGGAGAGAAATGATTGGTGTGAGTGTGAAGAAAGAGACAGAGAGTTTGAGAGAGTTAAAGAGGAAGAGAGGGGGGGGGGGGATTCCAGGTGTTAGGGTTTCTGTGTCTCTGTATCAAGCTCTACAATCCACCTTGACCATTATCTTGACACTCCATCCTCTATCAGATTCCCTGGCAGTTGAGCTAGAGAGTGAGGGTGGTGACAGACGCTACAGTACATTCTAACACAGAGGATGAACACAGGCAGCTGACGGTGCAAAGGGGCTAAAAAAGTAACCTGCCCAAAGCTAACAGATTAGCTCACATGCCCTCCTCTGTGGCTTGCTTGGCACAGCTGGCCAAAGAGACGGTGCTGCTAAGAGGACACTACACCACCCTGATAGTGGATCCACTCCAGATCACCTGTCAATCTGAGATCTGTCATCACATAGACCTGGGAACAAGGAAATATACTGTACCCACAATCAACTGGTTCAAGTGCAGAACATGGAAAATGCACACAAAGACACGAAGGATGTTGGTAACGCTTGAAAACTGGGAATCATACAATATACGGAAGTATGTGGACACCCCTTCAAATTGATGGATTTGGCTATTTCAGCCACACCCGTTGTTGACAGGTGTATAAAATCGAGTACACAGCCATGCAATCTCAATAGACGAACATTGGCATCAGAATTTCAGTGACTTTCAACGTGGCACCGTCACATTTCCAGCAAGTCAGTTCATCAAATGTCTGCCTTGCTAGAGCTGCCCTGGTCAACTGTAAGTGATGTTATTGTGAAGTGGAAACATCTAGGAGCAACAACGGATCAGCCGTGAAGTGGTAGGCGACATAAGCTCACAGAACAGGACCACCGAGTGCTGAAGCGTGTAGAGCGCAAAAATCGTCTGTCCGGCCTCCAGGGTGGCGCAGTGGTCTAGGGCACTGCATCGCAGTGATAACTGCGCCACCAGAGTCTCTGGGTTCGCGCCCAGGCTCTGTCGCAGCCGGCCGCGACGGCGACGCACAATTGGGCTAGCGTCGTCCGGGTTAGGGAGGGTTTGGCCGGTAGGGATTTCCTTGTCTCATCGCGCTCCAGCGACTCCTGTGGTGGGCCGGGCGCAGTGCGCGCTAACCAAGGGGGCCAGGTGCACGGTGTTTCCTCTGACACATTGGTGCGGCTGGCTTCCGGGTTGGAGGCCCGCTGTGTTAAAGAAGCAGTGCGGCTTGGTTGGGTTGTGCTTCGGAGGACGCATGGCTTTCGACCTTCGTCTCTCCCGAGCCCGTACGGGAGTTGTAGCGATGAGACAAGATAGTAATTACTAGCGATTGGATACCACGAAAATTGGGGAGAAAAGGGGAAAACATTTATTTAAAAAAAATAAAAAATCGTCTGTCCTCGGTTGCAATACTCACTACCAATTTGCAAACTGCCTATAGAAGCAATGTCAGCACAATAACTGTTTGTTGTGAGCTTAATGAAATGGGTTTCCATGGCCGAGCAGCTGAACAGAAGCCTAAGATCATCATGCGCAATGCGTCGGCTGGAGTGGTGTAAAGCTCGCCGCCATTGGACTCAGTAGAAACGCGAAAATTGGAGCAGTAGAAACGCGTTCTCTGGAGTTATGAATCACGTTTTACCATCTGACACTCTGACAGACAAATCTGGATTTGAGGGATGCCAGGAGAACACAACCTGCCCCAATGCATAGTGCCAACTGTAGAGTATGGTGGAGGAGGAATAATGGTCTGGGGCTATTTTTCATGGTTCGGGCTAGGCCCCTTAGTTCCAGTGAAGGGAAATCTTAAAGCTACAGCATACAATGACATTCTAGACAATTCTGTGCTTCCAACTTTGTGGCATCAGTTTGGGGAAGGCCCTTTCCTTTTTCAGCACAAAGCGAGGTCCATACAGAAATGGTTTGTCGAGATCAGTGTGAAAGAACTTGACAGGCCTGCACAGAGCCCTGACCTCAACCCCATCGAACATCTTTGGGATGAATTGGAACACCAACTGCGAGCCAGGCCTAATTGCCCAACATCAGTGCCGAGCTCACTAATGCTCTTGTGGCTGAATGAAAGCAAGTCTCCGCAGCGATATTCCAACATATAGTGGAAAGTCTTCCCAGAAGAGTGGAGGCTGTTATAGCAGCAAAAGGGGAACCAACTCCATATTAATGCCCCGTGATTTTGGAATGAGATGTTCAACAAGTAGGTGTCCACATAGTTTTGGTCATTTAGTGTATGTGTGATTCAAAAATGTGTAGCATAATTGTTTTATTCACATCAAACCAAGTCCATTGATGTTGCCCAAGTAACATTTGAGTCACTTCATTTCATAGTCACTTCAAACAGATTTGCTGGCAAAAAAAAAAGCAAATCCAACAAGAAAATAGTGTGTGAATTTGAAGCTACAAAGATGTGTGATGTCAATCCTCCTGTGAGTGCAAAATGGAGCCATGAAGTTTCTGTGAATTGGGCGTTGTTTAATCACCTCTTCGCCTTGGTTGCATTGCTGCTTAGCAGACACCCGCATATTCATAGGATGCCTTTATTTATACTGTAGCAAGACTGGCGTGGAACGACTACAGACTATGGAGGCTCAAGAAGCGCAGCCTAATAGTTCTCTCTCCTGGCGCCAGCTACCCCCTCAGGACAGGCTGACGTCCTGGCTCAAGTCCTGTTCCCTAACCTCTGCTCTACACCTTTACCAATGCCTGTACCACACTGTGCTAGAATCCCCTTGAACAGTTATTCACCAAAAATGACCAACCTTTGCATTCTTGCAGATGAGCAAGTGCCCAGAACTCTGGTTTGGGGTCAGTTTTTAAGGCTTTGAACTCGTTGCCAAATGTTACAGTATTGGTGGAATAAACAGATCTAGCATCAGCAGCAGAGGTACACTACACCGCTGCTTTCAGTTTCAGAAAAGTCAGTGGAGGATTCTAAAGAGCAACAGTGGCCCCTAGTGGACTTTGTATAGACAGTATAGACACTGAAGCACATACTGTTGGGACCACAGTGCTCTAAAGTCAAATCAACGTAAGACTTGAATCTGAGGTAAGCAAAATATGTCAATCAATACCTAACACATTCTGAAACAGCTGGTTGTTTTCTGATGACACAGCTTATTGCGTAGGCTCAATTCAATCATCCTGAAAACCGGAGGGAAATTACGGGGAGAAGTGAATGTCAGTGCTCAGACCAAGAAGGCCACTGCCATCTACTGGTAGACGCATACTATAATAATGATGCTTAACTGCACAAGGGAGAGTGAAATTAAATGTAGACTCAACAATAGGACATCTTCATACAAGGTGGGGAGACTTCCTGCTGACAGAAATTAACAACACAATTCAAATCTGCCATCACTGCTACTGTTACTACTCCCCAATATGGGCATGCCTCAAGAGAAGGCACAGATTTGGAAGGGACAATAGCATAAGACTTGGCAGATTTTGAATTCTGTTGTTGTTGATGGCTGAAAGCAGGAAGTTGCCCCACTTTGTATGATGTAGTCATATTCCTGAGTCTACCTTTAATGTGACAAATGTTAACTCAATACAACATCAAAGTAATGCACCAATGAGCTGAGCAATCACACAATGTTTGGGAAAAAGCCTGAGAAAAGCCCCAGGAGTCACCAAAACAGTATTTCTGCTTCAGTTTGATCTAATTAGCTGATAGGTCTCCCAAGTGGTGCAGCGGTCTAAGGCACTGCATCTTAGTGCTAGAGGTGTTACTACAGACCCTGGTTTGATTCCAGGCTGTTTCACTACCAGCCGTGATTGGGAGTCCCATAGGGTGGTGCACAATTGGCCCAGTGTTGTCCGGGCTAAGGTTTGGCCAGGGTAGGCTGTCATTGTAAATAACAATTTGTTCTTAACTGACTTGCCTGGTTAAATAAAATAAATACAGTGAAGAATCAAGATGGAAACTGCTTGCATTGCACTTCCTGTCTGTTGTCAAAGCACACGGTGTCATTGCATGTATATGGAGTACACTTTATGCATATATAATCAACCTTTCTGCAAATGTACCAACTTTTGACAAAAGCCTTACTTCTTTTTGAGGGAGTATTCTGAATGTTTACCAACCTTCTGCTTGCCAACAAAAAATATTTGATCTTGGAGGATCACTGTTTATGTTCAATTGAATCTAGTGGTTTAGGGCCTTTGTTGAAGTAATTGCATGCTGATACTTTAGCTCAAGGTTTCAGGCCTGCCCCCCCCCCCCCCCCCCCCAGTGAAAAAGGCATCAGCTCAGAAAAAAAGCTTGCCTAATGTGCTGTAGGGGTGTGTCTAAATAGTGTTACATTGCTTCCTGTCCTCACCTCTCTTCATTCATCTGCACTGATATGAAAGTGTTGTAGAAGTGAAAGCAAATAACAGAGATAGAACTAGACCAACTAGAGCTGCTTGACTCCAAGGGTTAACTGACAACAACATAATGATGTTACCTCATCATGATCTGCTTCAATTTGTGTGGAGATACTGCAGCTTAATTATAACCTGTTCATTTAGCCAAATAATAGCTATGTCTAGTGAAATATCACTCCCTTTAACAATGAGATAGCAATGATATGAAAGTTATCTAGTTACTGAATAGTTTTACAATGCAAATTCTGTGAAATTGTGTGTTCTGGTGCACACACACACATAGAGAGGGGGGGGGGGGGGAGAGGGAGAGAGAGAGAGAGATACACACACACACACACACACACACCACACCACTATGGGGCGTGACAATAAATGTGTTATTTAAAGGAGACTTATCATCTGACTCAGGAGCACTAAGTCTATCTGGAGCCAAGGGTCCATAGGCACTCAGGTAAGCATTTCATAGCACTGTAATTTCAGTGGAAGATGATGTGTGGTTTGTGAAGTTAGGGGTAGTTTTGTGAGCCAATGCTAACTAGCGTTAGCGCAATCACTGGAAGTCTAGGGTATCTGCTAGCACGCAGTGTGTGTGAGTGTATGTGTTGTTGTGCATACTTGTGTGTTTGTGTATAAGTAAATGTTTGTCTGTGAGTCAGTGTACAGTGCAGCCATGTGCCTTCAAATGAGCTCAGACATTTATGCCCCAAAACAGCATTATTTAAACTCCATAGCCTCAGTTTTATGTAAGACATTAACCATAATGTCAAACCTCTTTTTAAAGAGTGGGTGCTTAGCTACATTGCTAGAGGTGGAGAATGCATGGAAAATATGAGCAGGTCATATTTTTAGACCCATCGGTTTAGCGACAATGACTACGTCTGGGATTATCAGAGCCACTTAAAGACAAGACAAAGACAAAACCTTGTAGGAAAAAGAGTGATAATAGCTTTCTAGTAGCTAAAAAAGAACTCTGTGGGCAACTGTGTGTGTGTGTGTATACGTTTGAGTTTGTATGTGTGCTTTGGGGATTGTTATGCTTATTCTAGTATATTACGTTTGATTGCTCCACTTTAAAGTTACCCAATATCTTGAAAGGAAACAGATCGTTATAGTATGCACCAATCTCCTCAAGGTCCTTGGGTCTCTTACAGATGTAGAATCTTCATTTGAGCCAGTTTGCTAGAGCAGGGAAATTATCTTGCAACAACAGGAAATGTGAATTACTATGTGGATTGTAATTAATGGACATTTCTGTAGGGGTTGATACTTGTACGGGGGAAATCAAGTCTGAAATTTCAAAGTGGAATTTCAAACCTCAAATACACTACACGTTTGAAATATCCTGAATTGCAGGGAAGTTATGCAACAGGGTGATCAAATTAAGATCATACATCTGTATCAAAACATCCTGTGTAAAGGGGTGGGTGATTGTGGCAGATATCAGAGTTAATCAGCCTTTGTAGGTCTGAATATGAACAAGAGATACAAGTTCAAGGGGATGAGTTGAAAATATGAACTTTGTGGAACTGTCCGTGAATACATTTGGTGCAAAAGGATGAAGACGAAAAGAGATTGTCAGTTTGTTTAGCTGTGACCTACAACTAAACTTAGGGGCTGAGTCATTGTGTAAAAGCTGAGTTAAACACATTCAATTTGAGGTTATCCTAACATTGACAATGCAACTGGGTGTCCATAGGCATGATCTCAGCTATGATCCCATTCAAGGCAATAGATACAGTATGTGTAGCAAATGAACAAGTTAGCATGCTACTGCCTTCTTGAGACCTGAAGTATGGTCTACCCATGTGCTTCTGGCTAACCCTATACTTAAACCAGTCACTTGTTATTGAAAATCAATAGGCATCAGGCAATCAAACATCTCCCATGTCCAAGTCGAGCACAGGCCATGAATAATTAACTGCTTGTTTTTGGCGTTACTTCACATTTAATTGCCCAGTATATTTTGTGTAAGATTTGATTTCTACTTCAAAGACTTGGAAACAAGTTTCTCCAGGAGGACACCAACACAGAAGGTTATGTTGCAAAGTGAAATTGTCAGCCTACGTGTTAAGAGTTTCTCAGACAGCTAACTATTAGCTCTGTTAGCTTTAGCTTACATTGACCCACCAGGAAATTTGGCCTTCACTGTTTGAAGGAGTGTGTCATCTGAATGTGTTTGAGGCCAAGCCATTTTGAGGCTTGGGAAAGACAGTTACAGCATACTGGTAGCCAACTTCTTCTATTTCATTTTAATGTCTCCGTCTTATGACTGTTTCACACAGGAAGTCAGGCACTTCCGTAAAAAGGTGCATCACATTTTGAAACAAAACAGCCAGACTTGTGATGTAAGTCAGCTTTCATGTAGGCTGTTTCAAGGAATCACACATGAGAAAGGTGTGCAAATGCAGTTCAACATTTTAACTGTTCCAAGTTTGAATCCTCTGTAATTATTGGGACAGTGACACATGTTTTGTTGTTTTGATGCTCTACTCCAGCACTTTGGATTTGAAATGATACAATGACTATGATGTTAAAGTGCAGACTTTCAGATTACATTTTTTTAGGGTATTTTCATCCATTTCGGGTGAACTGTTTAGAAATTACAGCGCTTTCTGGAACTGTTTCGAAATTACCCCCCCCCCCCCCCCATTTTAAGTGACCAAAAGAATTGGGACAAATTTACTTATAGGTGTATTAAAGTAGTCAGAAGTTTAGTGTTTGGTCCCATATTCCTAGCATGCAACGATTAAATCAAACTTTTGCTGTTTGTTTTGGTTGTGTTTCAGATTATTTTGTACCCAATAGAAAAAGTAATGGTAAATATTGTATTGTGTAATTTTTTTCAGGAATTTTATTGGAAATAAGAATATAATGTTTTTTAACACTTCTACATTAATATGGATGCTCCCATGATCACGGATAGTCCTGAATGAATTGTGAATAATGATGAGTGAGAAAGTAACAGATGAGCAAATACTGTATCATACCTCCCAAGACATGCTAACCTCTCACCATTACAATAACAGGGGAGGATAGCATTTTTGGGGAGGTAGGACATTTGTTCTACAGTAACTTTCTCCTTCATCATTAACCACGATTCATTCAGGATTATCCGTAATCATGGTAGCGTTCACATTAATGTAGAAGTGATTAAAAAACATATTATATAAGTGACTCCAAAATGACACAATGCATTATTTACCATTCATTTCTATTGGGTACAAAATAATCTGAAACGCACCCAAAACAAAGAGCAAATGCATCCAACAAGTTTGTAGATTCATATACTTGATGTAATCATTGCATGATAGGAATATGGGACCAAATACTAAACTTTTGACTACTTTAATACACATATAACTGAATTTGTCCCAATACTTTTCGTTGCCTAAAATGGGGGCAGTATGTTAACTAGTCCCTTCATCCCTCTACTGAGATACAATACTGTATCAGCCCATCTGATTAACTAGTTAATGATAATAGAGTCACACCTGAGGTCCACATTGCTTATTTTATCAGGGTCTATTCAAATCAGAAGAGGGCGGAAATAAGTTGATACATTATCTGTAACCTTTACCAGGCAAAACAGGCAGATGCTGATGGGTGTGGAAAATGTACATTATGTGCAAACCCAGAAGCGTAACCATTAGCTATGCAAACTTGAAGGGATACGCAAGTGAGTTTACGGTATGATTTCCCCACCTATCTGACCTACTTCATTAAGTCAATTGTCTGGTTTTATCTTTGTTCAAGGTTTGTAACGTATGTGGTCAACATGAAAGTCCTAGCTATGGTTTATATAACCACGTATGATTTGGTGATAATACACAGTCTGAATTCCCTCTCATTCTCACACAGATTATTGAAGTAACATGGAGCTGACTGGTTGCAAAGTGGGTCTTCATAATCCATGCAATTGGTTAATTACACTTTTACCATAGACTGTCAAACACACCTATGACAGAGTCAGTGCATTTAACGTAAACTGGCAGCTGCAGTGTATCTTAGACTTCCTCTACTGTACAAAGGTTTTTACCCTTCAGGGTATCAGAACCATTTAGCTCCAAAGGCTGGGTGATGTGACATGCTTATCATACTTCCTGTTGGTATCCGAGCAACCATGTAGAATCATGGAGTGTTCCATTGAAAACATCCCGAGGAATAGAAGATCAAACAGATTACATCACATTTACACCTGTTTCCAGGAGCAATTAGATCATTGTTTGTACTTTTATCCATTTGTGCCACTGGACCTTGAGTGAAGCGATGTTAACCCCTGCAATAACAGGTCCTACAGTCCTACAATGACAGTACTTTATGTACTGTGCAATGCTACATGATGAGCTATTCAGAAGATCCTAGAGAGAATATGTCATCAGAAACAAGGTCATATGCCAAAATTATGGACATTTGCGCTTAGTTTATTTTATCCTGGAACTGCTCCTTTGTTTAAGTTGACATAATACTATACTGAACAAAATAATACAACGCAACATGCAACAATTTCAAAGGTTTTGCTGAGTTACAGTTCATATAAGGAAATCAGTCAATTGAAATAAACTCATTAGGCCCTAATCTATGTATTTCACATGACTGGGCAGGGGCGCAACCACTTGGGAGCCAGACCCACCCACTGAGGAGCCAGGGCTAGCCAATTTCCCCACAAAAGATCTTTATTACAGACGGAAATGCTCCACAGTTTCCTCAAATGTCCTAGTGGCTGGTCCCGCAGGTGAAGTAGCCGGATGTGGAGGTCCTGGGCTGGCGTGGTTACACATGGTTTGCGGATGTGAGGCCGGTTGGATGTACTGCCAAATTCTCTAAAATGACATTGGAGGCGGCTTAAGGAAGAGAAATTAACATTCAATTCTCTGGCTACAGCTCTGGTGGACATTCCTGCAGTCAGCATGCCAATTTCACAGTCCCTCAACTTGAGACATCTGTGGCATTGTGTTGTGTGACAAAACTTCACATTTTAGAGTGGCATTTTATTGTCCCCAGCACAAAGTGCACCTTTGTAATGATAATGCTGTTTAATCAGCTTCTTGCTATGCCATACCTGTCAGGTGGATAGACTATCTTGGCAAAGGAGAAATGCTCACTAGCATGGATGTAAACACATTTTTTGAGTGAAATATGCTTTTTGTGCCTTTACATGTTGAGTTTATATTTTTGTTCAGTGTATTTATAGGATGTAATATTGGGCCATTAACTAAAAATATAATACATTTCAACTGTATATCTGACATGGTACAGCTGTTTTTTTTAAGACCATAACCATGAGTGTGAAGTGTATACTTTTGTTTTAAAGTAGATTTGTTTAAGACTACCAAGAATCACTCTGTGTGACCGGATTTAGCCCACTGCAGTAAAAGTATAAAGGTAATTTGACAGAGAAAACCAGCGTACATCAGTGAACTAACACGGCTGGGACTAGACAATCAGATATTTCACTTAACCCATTTATTCTGTCTCATCAACTCTCTAATTCCTTCCCAGAGTCAAAATGGAGTCCTTCAGCTCTAAGGACATGGCCATGAAGGCCCAGAAGAAAATCCTCAGCCACATGGCCAGCAAATCCATGGTGCAGATGTTAATTGACGACACCAGCAGCGAAATCCTGGACGAGCTCTACCGCATGTCCAAGGAACACTCTGGAAACCGCACAGAGGCCCAGAAGGTGGTCAAGGACCTGGTAAAGGTGGTTGTAAAGGTAGGGGTTCTTTTTCGGCACAACCGCTTCAGTAAAGAGGAGCTCTGCCTGGCTCAGGACTTCAAGAAGAAGCTGCACCAGGGGGTCATGACGGCAATCAGCTTCCAGGAGGTAACTTTACATCAGAACATTCAACAGAACTCTTCAAAGCCTTAGTTTAACTCTGCATGAAGGCCCAACTTAAAGCATGTGTGATAGAACTGACATCTCCCTACAGTCATTGATTATACCTACTAAAATGTCAAACTATCTGGACAAAATCATAAAGGGACTTTATTAGGAAACAACAATGCCCCACTTACAAAAGTCTATATCCTATAGCCAATACCAAAAACTAGCACCTTAAATGGTGATTACAGCTGTTCTAAGAAGTGTGTTGTAATTACTACTGTGCTGTCACTAATATTTTATTTACCATCCCTCTGGCCCAGGTGGAGTTCACATTTGATAAGGCTGTCATGACGGAGCTCCTGACAGATTGTAGGGACATCTTGCTGAAGCTCGTAGAGAAACACCTGACAACCAAATCCTTTGGACGCATTCAGCATGTCTTCAACCACTACTCTGACCCAGACTTACTGACCAACCTCTACACCCCCGGCGGCCATCTCTGGCCTAATCTCACCAAGATCTGCAATGGCCTGAACAAACTGGTTGAGGAAGGCAAGCTTTGAGTGGGAATTACGAACAGCGCTGGAAAAATGAGAAACTGTGGCAAGCCTATAAAAGAATTCTGAATTCAGTTTGCCTGTGAAAATATCATTTTGGTAGCTTAATGGGGACATTGACTCAGTGTGAGTTGATGTAGATATTGATTTATGTTGATGATTCCATGTCCTCACAAAGATCCCGCCCTTGCTTTACAACATAAGCCATCTGCATTAGGGCTGGGCGATAATGATGAATACACAATATATCACAATATGAATGTGATTGAAATGCGTAGTCACATTTCACCATCTCAGGATATTACCTCTACCTCTGCCTAAATGCATTTCAGTCGAATGCTGTTGGAGCTAAGTAAAGTCCATTCAAATATGACATATGAAAGAAAAAAAGCCAAAATTATTGCTAAAATCACCTGTGAAATCCTCCAAATTGTTTTGTTTTTTAAATGACTTCTTTGTCAGGACTCCCTGCTTCCAGCACGATAAGAATGCATCTGTGGTCTAATTTGAATTGATTAGTCCTCTTGTTTTAAGATATTAGCTCTTTTATTAGCTATTTTACGAGTGTGTTAATATTACACGACGGGGTTGGGGGGCTAGCAGTGCAAATGTTTGTTTATAACATTTTGCCTAGACAAGTTTGTAGTATTTCAGCAGTAGCACTTAGTGGATGTTGTGCAATGGGAGAAGAATGAGGCAATAATTAACCATGAACCATAACACTTTCCACAGGAGAAACAGAACTGCACAGCAAGTGAATCCTAACGGTGTTCCATACCCCTATGTTTTCTATAACTGTCTTAGATGTACACAATTCGAAAGGGAATATCTGCAATTAAAGGACTTACGGGCCAAAATATAGTGTGTATCTATCAGGCTTGAAGGCTTATTGTGAGTTATCCGTTTTGTTAAACTTCAGACTACAAAATGTTTGGCAAAGAAGAAAACAGGAACCATCAAAAAGACAGCACCCTCAGGCTTTCCCCGTAAAATGGCCTCAGGAAATGAGGCAAGCATGCATCACCTGCCTGCATTGTGAGACTAGATATGCAAACATTGATTAACGTGTCATTCCAGTTTCAGTACATGCCATTAATGCAACAGGTTATCCTATTCTTAGCCAAAACTGTGAAAAATGACCGGTTCATGAAGACATGCTGTCCTCTAGTGGGCTATAGTGAATATTGCACCTGGAGTTGGATTACTTACTGGCACTTGAAATGTACCATAATTCAAGTTGCTTCTTTCAAATCTGATGAATATACAATCAGTACTATCACATAGGCAACTGTATTAATATTATTGAAAGTTACAATAAAAGCCTTAAAATAATCTGCTTCTTGTGAGGTGGGAATCCAACTCATCTTGTACCAGATAGGACAGAATTATTCTTCTAACATCCATTAGATATAATGATAATTTAATCCCTGTTGTTTGAATCAGACCAGAGGCTTGTATCAAAACACAGATGACCAATGAACTCCATATGTATCCAAAATCTACATAGGGGAGAGTGGGGCAATTTGAGCCAAAAGGGTAAGTTGAGTTATCGTGTTAGAGGATTTATGATGCTTGTATCTAAACCGAAGTAAATCATTTAAGATTGTTTTATACATCAGTTGGGGTCTCTATAAGCTTCAATATGAGGTCCTAAATCTGGCTTGAAAGTAGCTGTGTGGGCTAATAAAATCAAAATATTTGCCTTGGGGTCGGTTGAGCCAATGGCCATGGGGAAAGTTGTGCCAATGGTTGAGCCAATGCTGTGTTGAATAATTTAAGGCATTATCGCTGGGGTATCAACAGGGCCTGGCCTATGTTAAAAGTGCTTTTAAAAAGTACAAATTGTTTGTTAGGTGTTAAGCCTGAGAGAGAAGATACTTAAAATGAGAGAGAAGATACTTAAAATGAGAGAGAAGATACTTAAAAGAGAAAGAGAGAGAGAAAGAGAGAGAGGGAGAGGGAGAGAGAAAAAGAGAAAGGAGAAAGAGAGAAAGAGAGAAATGTACCCTAACGAGGCGGTAGAAGTTACCAGGAGCCTCGGTCCAGGGCGAATCCTCATTGTGGCTTCCAGGAGCAGACAAAGGAAGCTACCTGGCCTCTGGAGAGTGAACAGGGGACATGAGTGGGTGTCTACAGATCTGATATGACAACAGTGTGTATAGCATAGATAAACAACAGGATGTTCCATTCTTAGGGCCACTTACAGAAGTAGGAAGATATGTTTTTCCTTCTAGAAGGATTAGTAGAACGAATTCATAAAAAACATCTGCGAAGTTGATACGATCGATCTGAAGTCAAACAAATAGGATAATTACATAATCTTCATTGACAAGCATTTTAGAAAGTCCCATTGAGTAGATGTTAGATGAGAAGACTGCATGCAGCTAGCGATCAAGCTTACACTTAGACATACTCCTACAAGAACCATCTCCTGCTCAGGTCGCTGCCTGTTTGCTGGCTCATTAATGAAGTTCCCCAGGAGGTCGTACGCCTGCTGAAACTGCCTTACATCCTGAAAACAAAACAAGCATAAAATTCCTTTAAATGTTATCATAAACTCAAAGATGCAGGTCTGTAATTCAGAGGGCCTCTGATTGTTTGGCTTGTATGATGTTGAAACTTTTCAACTAAACCCTAGGAATCACTGTTGCCTAAAGACGACCCGCCGTGCAAAAACTGGTTGAATCAACGTTGTTTCCATGTCACATCAATAAAAAATGTCAATGTGATGATGTTCAATCAATGTGGAAAACTAATTGGATTTGAAAGAAGTCATCAACGTAATAGAATTTCGTCTTTTCACCCAACTTTTAACCTAAATCCAATTACGTTAATTTTGGGGCGGGATTTCCCATTGAATTCACATTAGTTGACAACTCAACCAAATGTAAATCAAAACCAGACATTGAAATGACATCTGTGCCCAGTGGGAACAATATATCTGGTCTGATGAAGTACAATTATGAAATTGGTTACCTGCTGGTCCGCTCAACACCATCCTCCCAGCGTGGGTGAGGTAATTGAGGGAGGTACTGTCTGCAGACGTCAGAGTCTGTGAAAACAAGTCAGTACATTTACAAATAATCCAGAAATGTTCATCAAGTGAAATACAAAAGGTGCTAAATTCACACCTTCTCACCTCCACGTCGGATACCGGCTAGCCTCAGAGAGAAGTTGGTTGTCCCTTGGTTTGCAAAGTAACCCCTGTAAATAGAAATGTTTAAAAATAAATGTTCAACCTAAGAAGCTAAAACATACATCAGTGCCATGAAATTAAGAAATCATTTTATGTTAGCCTATGTTATAACTGCAGGATTATGTATGATCTAATTTGATCACTCTTTTGTTGCTGAGAATTTCTCTGCACGGAAGGAAATGCAAACTTGTAGCATATTTGAGTTTTAAAAAGGCTTTTCAAGTTTGTAATTTCCACTTTGAAATGTAAGACTTGATTTGCTCTAACGAAAAATGTATTCTGTTGCTAGGGGATTTTTTTTCCTGCTGTAGCAAACTGGCTCAAATTAAGACACTACGTCTGTATAACTACGACATTGGGCTGATTATTTCAAAAGAAATGTTTTTACTATAAATGAACACATGAAAGTGAACTCACCACAACTGCAACATTATTTTGCTCCTCCACAAACTCCTAAAACAGACATCACATTAACTTCAACTCTACTAAACGGCATTTCACCTGCAACATCAACTGAAGCAGACAAAATATTCAGCGACATCATGACAACACTTTCATCTTGACCTGAACTTGACCCTTGACAGACAATACAAACCTGTCGATACCAAAATAATGACACTTAGACACACCTGTACACACAAGTACAAATGAAAAAAAAGGGTTATTGACTGTAGAAAGAGTTTTACCTGAGGAGTGCTGCCAGGGGCCTGGTCCTGGGTGGAGTGGTAAGGTGTAGGGGGACTGAGAGGGGAATAAGAAGGGAAAAGGGGAGGCGGAGGGGGTGGCAGAGAATCATTGGGGAAGGAAGGCTCATGAGGGGTGGTGATGACGTCAGAGGTAGAGAGTTGATATGCCGTCATCTCATCAGCACTCTCCTGGAACCGCTCCACCGTGGTGGAGATATCCACCTGCTGTTTAACACACAACATGTGACACTGCAAGCCCAACACTGAAAACCACCATATTGAGAACCCCTCAACCAAACTCTGAAATAAACCTGGGCGTCCTCATAATAGGTGAACTCTGACCTCCTCTTGACAAGGCCATGGATCCTTCTACCAAGGAAATAAAAATGAGGCAAGAGATTAGAATGTATGATTTCATTTTCTGTCAACATGTATTTATGCAAATAGGTAAATGGACATTTGCCACTTTTTCAGTGAAAAAGTGCTTGACTGCACCTTAATACCAGTCACCTCCTTGTTGTTGAAGACCACCTGGACGAGACCCTTTAAAAGAGACACAGGGAAACATTACATTTCAAGCAGGAAATATAAGTAGACCTATAGTTTGTGCATCATTTGACACAAATCAGGTGCATTTGAGAGGAAAGATCAGTTGAGAATCTCTCACCCATGGGTCCAGGACTTTTTCCTGGATGACTCTGCTCCACCACAGCTGCTTCTCCACTCCCCTCACAATGCACAGGTGATGCATGTCCTCTTCATTTTGCTATAAAGAAAAAAATGCCTTCAGACTCCAGACCTCTCTCTATATCTTAGCTGTAGATGTTCATATCATTTGGCAGCCGATTTCAGTATAATCCCTGGCAGTGATATAGAGCCCACATGATGTTCGTACGACAAGTTTCCTCTAGGTTTCAATTAGGGCCAGACATACAAAAGAAAACCCAGAGACAATTGGGAGTTCAAATACACAGATGTGTTTAGAAATGTTACGAATATGTCTGAAGTACCAGCACTCATCCATAACGGATCTTCCAGTAATGAAAATGAAACGAACCCCAGTTCCCAACCAGCTGCAACTTCTCGTAAGGAAAAGGAGTCTTCACTATTTGGCTGCAAAACAAAGACATCACCTGATTTTAGAGATTGCTCTGTGATTAATAAGACACTGTGGCGATAGAGGACATGTTAATGTGTACTATTACTAATCATCTATGACTGTCTAATAATGTGATTGGCTATGTAAGAATATGTCGAAGATAAATACACAACGCAGAGGATGAGAGGACTAGAATTAACGATCAATGGAAATAGTTGTTTTTCAGTTCAACATCTGTTTAGAATATGTTAGGAATGTCAGTCCTGAACTCATAGCTATGTGTGCTATGTTTTCATTGGTCTAAGTCTGGAGCAGGATACTTGTTATTTGGCCATTGGTCCAGTTGTACTGCAAGGACTTCTAATTGGTCAGCCTCAGGCTAGGGCGGGGGGTTATAAATGACATCCTGTTTCTTTGTTCTGTGGAGAGAATCACTGAAGAGAATCACTGGGGAGAATCACTGAGGACAGGGGAGCATGAACATCTACCATCTACCTCCCCACATGGATTTGTCCTCTTTGAATAAGAATAAACCTGTTTTCCTCCCCTTTATTTGCTTTGGGGTCTGTGTTATTGAAGAGTAACATCCACTGCTAACAGCTACCTGTGAATGGCAATCTGAAGGTACTGACAGTTCGTCAAGCACTAGCCTCCCAGCTTCTGTAAGGTGAAGGGTAACCAATTTGGAAGTCTGTGGAAAGATAAGGGAAAAGGGTACAGCCATCAAACTAAGTAAATTCTCCCTATAACAGATGAGCTTTGGTTAATAATGTGATTGGTTACCTGTGTGTTTAACACTGCATGCTCTGTTACTAGCATTCTCCAAGCAAGGGTGAGGTAGTAGACAAGGATAAAGGATAAAAAAAACTAAAGGTTCAAAAAGGTGCAATGGGGGCATCTAGTGACCAAAACCTGAACAATCCTGGCCAAATCCTGACACCTCCCATACCATCCTCCTAGCAGGAGTGAAACAGATAATAATGGGCTGCTCCACTGTGAAAATGAGGGAACAGCTTTAAAGACATCAAAGTATTCTACTAGTGGATACTGGAGGTAATCATCCCTATTAGATCAGATTAGTATTAGTTAATCATCTGAATGGTTACCTGTGTGTTTAACACTGCCAACTCTCTCACCAGCATCCTCCCAGCGTGGGTAAGGTTATAAATTGGCTGCAGTTTGACAGGCTAAGAAAAAGGGAATATGTTTACAGAAATGCATTTCCATAAGATTATTTTAGAAAATGTTATGTTTATGTTTAAGCCCCCCTAAAGACCAGAGAGTATCAGAATTGATGGACTTACAGCGTTTGAAACCCACGGAGGTCCAGACCAAGAGATTAAAGCCAGACAGGGCTGCTGCCGAACCTCCTCATTCACATGATAATGAACAAGACAGGATACATTTAAGAGTCAGTTTGAATGATAGACTGGTACTGTTTAGAAGTAAAAGATTGGCATCGGGAAGATTGCAAGAGGAGGCCGCTGCAATGAAATTAGTTGAAATGCACAGGTCTGAGTTATAAATGTTAAGAACATGTCTGAAGTACCTGCAGGTGAATGTCTACCTCTTCAAGCTGAGAGGACAGTTCATCCCATACCATCGTGCCAGCACGAGATAAAAATGTGCTGCTCAATTGTGAAAATCTGTAAGAAAATTAGGGAACAGTTTTAAGGACATAAAAGTGTTCCACTACCATAGTGGATACTGAAGGTAATCCTGCCAATTAGATCAAATTTAGCTGTGACCAATAATCTGCACGGCTACCTGTGTGTTTAACACTGCCAGCTCTCTCACCAGCATGGGTCAGGTAATATGTTTCCTGCAGTGTTACAGACTATTAAAAAAATAGGGAATATGTTTACAGAAATATATTTCCATATTGTTCTACACAAACCGTAATGTTTATGTTTAAGTTACATAAACCAGTCTAAAGATCAAAGAGTATCAGAATGGATGGACTTACAGAGCGGGGAACCCACAGAGGTCCAGACCAAGGGATTAAAGCCAGACAGGATTAAATTAGGAGTCAGTTTGAATGATAGACAGGTAGCCTATAAGACTGACAGACTGGTATAGGGAGGATTGCATGAGGAGGCCACTGCATGATAGATTCTAAGACAATTGGTAGTTGAACTACATGTCTGTGTTCAAAGGGTAAGGAAACATCTGAGGTGTAACGGATGTGAAATGGCTAGCTAGTTAGCGGGTACGCGCTACTAGCGTTTCAATCAGTTACGTCACTTGCTCTGAAACCTAGAAGTAGTGTTGCCCCTTGCTCTGCAAGGGCTGCGGCTTTTGTGGAGCGATGGGTAACGACGCTTCGTGGGTGACTGTTGTTGATGTGTGCAGAGGGTCCCTGGTTCGCGCCCGTGTCGGGGCGAGGGGACGGTTTAAATTTATACTGTTACATTGATGCTGTTGACCCGGATCACTGGTTGCTGCGGAAAGGGAGGAGGTTGAAAGGGGGGTGAGTGTAACGGATGTGAAATGGCTAGCTAGTTAGCGGGTACGCGCTACTAGCGTTTCAATCAGTTACGTCACTTGCTCTGAAACCTAGAAGTAGTGTTGCCCTTTGCCCTGCAAGGGCCGCGGCTTTTGTGGAGCGATGGGTAACGACGCTTCGTGGGTGACTGTTGTTGATGTGTGCAGAGGGTCCCTGGTTCGCGCCCGTGTCGGGGCGGGGGAACATACTAAAGTTATACTGTTACATGAGGTACCTGCATATGAATACCTGTTTTAAGACCAGAGAGAAGACCAGAGAGTATCAGTATCGATGGATTTACAGACTGTCACGCCCTGACCTTAGAGAGCATTTTTATGTCTCTATTTGGTTTGGTCAGGGTGTGATTTGGGGTGGGTATTCTATGTTCTTTAGTTCTATTATATGTATTTCTAAGTTTTGGCCGGGTAGGGTTCTCAATCAGGGACAGCTGTCTATCGTTGTCTCTGATTGAGAACCATACTTAGGTAGCCCTTTTTCCCAGCTGTCTTTGTGAGAAGTTAACTTTGTTTGTGGCACATAGCCCTTTAGCTTCACGGTTGTTTTGGATTGTTTCTTGTTTTTATCGGCGTCATATAAATAAAGGAATATGTACGCTCACCACGCTGCACCTTGGTCCTCTTCATTCGACGGCCGTGACACAGACCTGGGAACCCACAGAGGTCCAGACCAAGGGATTAAAGCCAGGCAGGGCCAGTGCTCAACCTCCTCATCCACATACTAAGGAAAAAAATCAGGATCAATTTACTAGTCAGTAAAATGACAGTTTGAATGACAGATTGTTATTGAACCAATCCTGCTAATGAAGCAGTGTTATTATAGCCTGGGTGCCAGTCTGTTTCAGCTCTCTGCCCACTCCTTATGGGATTGTGATGCAAGAGAGCAGAAAGACTGTCACCCAGGCTATTGATAGGCCTACAGCATTCTTACCTGAACCAGGACTGGGTCCTCCTGGTCCAGGGTGGGCTCATTATCTTTATGAATAAACAATAAAGGATATTTTCTCTACGTTTAAGAAATACCAGCTACAAGACACCAGACATTTGTCCATGTAGTTAGGCTGATCATATATTTTACTTGTGTTTTATATTATATGACATCAAATGTATTTATGTGTCTGCATAATACACTAACATGTTCAATTAAACCTAAAGCAAAGGTTTGGTTTCAAAGGAGCGTGTTTGTTTGTTGTTGTTGTTAATAGTGGAATACCATAGCATTTAAGGCTAAACTGTAAACATATAAAACATCCTCTGGCCTTTGCTAGTCATCATCATTCTACATCCAAAATGACACCCTCTTCCCTATTTAGTGCACTACTTTGAACAAGCGCCTGTTGACCATAGAACTATGGGTCCTGGTCAAAATAAGGAATAAGTTATAGGGTGCCATTTGCGACGAAACCTAAATATAGTTTCAGTCCGGACTAAATATTGATCTATTCCCATTTAGACATTGTCAATTAAGTAAACTAACCCTCCTCAACCGTGACAACACGGTCCACGCTCTCCACAGTGGCCGGTGCATCCTCACCGACTCAGTATTTGCTATAAAAGTAGACTGCAGAACCGATCGTATGGTTCTGAAAAAGGGAATGTTCATCAGCTCCATGATGTTCTAGGTCGAACCCACTCACTGAGCCATTCTCACGTTCACGTTCAAGGTGTCAATTCGTTCAACCACAATGCATTGGACTAAAACATAATTCAAATAGTTACTAAAAAGCACCGCATACAGAATTTTATTAAAATCTTATTTTAAATCCCCTGCATAAATCAGCTGAGATAGCCTAGTCATCTCATTTATTTTTATTACATTTTTTATTTCACCTTTATTTAACCAGGTAGGCCAGTTGAGAACAAGTTTATCATCTCTTCGCACTTTCGCCATGGTGGGTAACTGATTGACAATTTGGATAATTCATATCCAAAGTGAAATACTGATTGTGTCATATGTATAATGTAGGCCTAGTAGCCCACGTTGAATGACATAACCCTAATCCTAAAATAGAAACCCTGGTCACACACGCTATGGCTGTACAGCCGGCAACAATAATAAATCCAAAGAGGGTAGCTGTTGAGGAAAACCAGTAGACCAACACAAATCTTCATTGGGAGAGAAAAGTAATCAGAGGCTAAAAGACAGCAAAATGGCAGACAATAGAAATCGAATACGTTTGTTACGGCTGGTTAGGGTTATTGTTTTTATTAGGAAGGACTCCCACAAATATATTGTCTCTCTAAAAAACTGTAGGCTGCATATTGGTGATCAAATTGGTCGAAGCAGGGTATTGATACTCACTAATATGGACCCGTGACCCATACGACAATTTTCACCAAGTTGGAGGAATGCGTAGGGTGCTTGCCTTTCACGCCAATGACCTGAGTTCGCTTTCCCGCCCCTCTATTTGCTACAATATTTTAGGAAAGTGACATCTTCATGACCAACAATCTTACTCTAAAAACTTTTGTCAAAAGGTTTGGTCAGTCTGTGAAAGTTAGAAATGGTTGGTTAGTCTGTGAAAGTTAGAAATGGTTGGTTAGCCTGTGAAAGTTAGAAATGGTTGGTTAGCCTGTGAAAGTTAGAAATGGTTGGTTAGTCTGTGAAAGTTAGAAATGGTTGGTTAGCCTGTGAAAGTTAGAAATGGTTGGTTAGCCTGTGAAAAATAGAAACTTCCAGCATGAATTGACAGTCATCACTCTGACCAAAGGGAATCAAGGTGGTTGGATTATATAGCTACAGTGGTGCTATGGTTCCAAAAGTGCTGATGATAAAATTAACATTACTGGCATACACATTTCAAAACAAAAGCCTATGATCATATATGGAGTTTTGGAAATGTTGTTAAACCCAACAGTCTATAATCTATAGCACAAAGTGTGATGTCCCCAATAATAAAATGGCATGTTACTCTAATTTTCAGATGTGTTACAGTTTACAATAGGCTACTTGGGCCTACTATACCTTCATCCTGGTAAAATAAAGGTGAAATAAAATAAAAATAAATGAGAAGAGTAGGCTATCACAGCTGATTCATCCTGGCTCCAAGTCATCTATAAGTCTATGCTAGGTAAAGCTCCGCCTTATCTCAGCTCACTGGTCACGATAACAACACCCACCTGTAGCACGCGCTCCAGCAGGTATATCTCACTGGTCATCCCCAAAGCCAACACCTGCTTTGGCCGCCTTTCCTTCCAGTTCTCTGCTGCCAGTGACTGGAACGAATTGCAAAAATCGCTGAAGCTGGAGACTTACATTTCCTTCACTAACTTTAAACATCAGCTATCTGAGCAGCTAACCAATCGCTGCAGCTGTACATAGTCCATCTGTAAATAGCCCACCCAATCTACCTACTTCCTCCCCATATTGTTTTTATTTACTTTGCTGCTATTTTGCACACCAGTATCACTACTTACACACCATTGTCTGCTCATAATCATCTGCTCATCTATCATTCCAGTGTTAATCTGCTCAATTGTAATTACTTTGCTACTATGGCCTATTTATTGGCTTACCACCTCATTCCATTTGCACACACTGTATATAGACTTTCATTTCATTGTTTATTCCATGTGTAACTCTGTGTTGTTGTTTCTGTCGCACTACTTTGCTTTATCTTGGCCAGGTCGCAGTTGTAAATGAGAACTTGTTCTCAACTAGCTTTCCTGGTTAAATAAAGGTTAAATAGAAATTAAAGAAATAAAAATTAAAGCATTCCGTTTCTAGCATTATCTCCACAAGCAAGGGTATCTTGGGGAAATACAAATTGAGGGGAATTAGGCCTAGTATACATAATTTAACTCAAATATCTACAAATTAAGTCAGGGAGCAGCATTGTCTGACTGATTCTCTCTCTGGTAGCCTATTTCATTGAACACAAAGGCAATAGTGGCCAACAGTACTACACAGTGCCTCTTCTCCCAGGAGACTAACTGAATCAAAGCCAGTAGCCTCTAACATTACTGCTAGATAGCCATGTAAATAGGAACCTCAGTGGCAGAGCTAAAGCTCATTTGAGATCTTGAATAGGCTGCTGTTCACCGTAATCAGGATATTGTTTTACTAACCTTGTCCTTGGCGATACTTTCTTGGTTCTCGATTCGATGGAAACATGTCTCGTGTCTGTGTGCAGTTGCAAAAAACAGAGAATATTCAGAAAAATATTACATCCACTTTCGGTATTGAGTGAGAAATCCCTCTTGCATGTGTGTAGATCTTTCTTTTGGTCGCGCTACGGGAAGTGCTGTAGTTAAGGCTACTCCTAAAAGCGTCGCAGCCGTCTCGCATAGAAACGACTAGTTACTGTAAAGATGTTGGGAAATGCGAGATGTGCAGCAGCTAAAATGCTGAAAATGTTCTGTTTTTTGGAGTAGGCTACCTGCAACAGCACACATACGTTTACGAGATACACGCTTCTTCCTAGGTTAAGGGTCTAATTGTAAAATAAATGTGTTTGATTGAATAACTAGCCTAATCTAACTGTCGTGGTCATACATCTGGACTCTTCATCATCATCCTCAACACTTTTAATTACCTAGGAATATTACTATAGCAACTGGTTGCTAAGGGAACGAGACACCACCATTATCCTCTTGTTGTGTGACTGAGAGGCGGGATTGGAAAAGTGCACGAGGAGGGGTGGAAACTGGGAGGAGAGGTGGAAGCGGTGACGGAGCATGGTTGAAATTCCACCAAATGGATAAGAGGCAGACAAAGTTTAACACGTTTATGTTTTCAGTGGTTGACCGACACGAATGAACGAGTAAACGCTGCTTTTAGCCTAGTGAAGTATCACAAATTAATACCTCAGTATTATTTATTCACTGCACTGAATCTCCACGAGGGCACAAGTCCGCATGACAATTTTCGCGTAAGAGAGGCAGCGCGGGAGAGCTTACTTGTAGCCTGGCAGGTATGTTCTGCTATTTTGAATAAAGCTAGCCATACATGTCATATAAGTTTTAGGCTATTATTAATTTAGTATAGCTAACCAAATAAATGAAGCTATTTGACAGCAATGCTGTTGGGAGCTTTCACATGTAATTAACTACAACCAGGAGCCTATAATGAATGAAGTCAGCTTTTCAGTCAGTCCTATCGTTTATATTAAACATAACACAAGGTAAACACACATTTACAATAATTGTTAGGTCTATGTTATTAGCTTAAAATGTACTGATACAAGTGATACAACAGGAGGAATGAGGTTTAACACTTAAATACTCCGGATACTAGTACATTGTGGCAAAACTCAAATGGCAACGTATTTACACTACATAAACATTCCCTCTGACATAGCCAGAGGCAGTCTAGGCTACACTGCAATTAACACTATACTTATTATACACGCTATGTTCTACAGTGCTGTTTTGATTCTAAGAACTCGGTTGTCTGCCATAAAGTCTTATTATTTCTGTCTCTATCACAGACATGCATGACAAAGGAAGATAGGCTACATAAACAGATAAAAATAGAGAAATAAGGCGCAAGGTAGACAGTGGAAGAGAATTAACAGTGAGAGGGTAAGAATTGGAGAGTACGCTCTGTGATGGAAATTCGAGAGGCAGTTCTAAAAATAACTAAATATAATTTTGCTGAGGGATGTGATGGAATAAGAGTTGGATTGCACTCCAATCATGCAGGAAATTCAGATCTATTACCAAACGGATTAAATCTTATCTACATCTGACAAAAATGTTCAAATACAGGTACAGGCGTTTTGAAAGACTGTTAGAAAACTTGGATAGAGGTTACATTTTCTTTGGAATCGACCATACATATAGTTGGCCGTGACACTTCCTCAAGGAATGGCAGTGATATTTTTTTACTTCAAATATTTTATTTCAATACAATACATGTCTGTACTGTACAGTGCCTCAACATACTGTATTTTGTTGTATTGCTCAAGATACACAACAATACTATTAGTCTGTTCTTTACATTGCGTTTGAATACACTTTAGTATCACACATATACAATTATCCAATGAGTGATATACAGTATATGAGTGATATACTATTTAAGTGTCAAACCGCATTCCTCCCGTTACACTTCTGAATGATTTCTTAACATTTTATTCTGTCCTCACATATCAGCCTCAGAGCATGTTATTTTCTGAGTAACGACTTGCGTGACCTGAGCTAGGTAACACCTTTAGCTTGTTAGATGCATCACAACTGTGGCTATAGCTGGTCATACTCAGGGCCTACTTTTTTCCCCTACCCTAGTCATGGGAAGTAGTTTGGGGGGAATTCAGAATTAAATCATTGCCAGAGCTGAAGCTGTCTATATCTGTCCACTAATACAGGACTAGTAAAGGCCCAGTGTGGAATATAAAAACACATGCTTGATATATGTTTCTTGAAATACTTTGCAAATGCAACTTATTTCTATGTGAAAACGAAAATGATCTTACACTAGTGAGTGCGTACATTTTCATACTGGTCCCCCGTGGGAATCGAAGCCACAAGCTCCCTGCTCTACCAAATGAGCCACATCATCACAAACCACCTGATGCCTGAATGTACTCAATTACTGTATTGTCCATTGTTTTTCTTCATGGTGAGGGAAAGTCTACAGGTACAAACCTATAAATGACCAACCTATGTACAATACAGTAATGTACATTTACATTAAGAGGTTTGTAAGGATGCAAAATTAATACAACACAAAAATTGGTTGTTTTCTGAGTGGCGCAGCGGTCTAAGGCACTGCATCTCAGTGCAAGAGGTGTCACTACAGTCCCTGGTTTGAATCCAGGCTGTCTCACATCCGGCCGTGATTGGGAGTCCCATAGGGCGGTGAACAATTGGCCCAGTGTCATCCGGGTTTGGCAGGGGTAGGTCGTCATTGTAAATAAGAATTTGTTCTTAACTGACTTGCCTAGTTAAATAAAGGTTCAAGAAAAAATAAATGAAATAAAAAATGTGATCAAGAAAAATATTTCATTTGATGTGGATGTTTTGTGTCTTTGCCCATAACTTTGCACCTTTTGATGTAAATGTTTGAGGACAGGGTTTTGTTCTTTCTGGATTCCATTAGAATGGCAATGGCAGAGAAAGGACAGAGCAATCACTCTTGCAAATCCAACGATTGAATCCTGCCAGTTTCATTAAATAGTACCCGCAAAACACCAGTCTCAACGTCAACAGTGAAGAGGCGACTCCGGGATGCTGGCCTTCTAGGCAGAGTTGCAAAGAAAAAGCCATATCTCAGACTGGACAATAAAAATAAAAGATTAAGATGGACAAAAGAACACAGACACTGGACAGAGGAACTAGAAGGTCAGCATCCCGGAGTCGCCTCTTCACTGTGGATGCTGAGACTGGTGTTTTGCTGGTACTATTTATTACAGCTGCCAGTTGAGGACTTGTGGGGCGTCTGTTTCTCAAACTAGACACTCTAATGTACTTGTCCTCTTGCTCAGTTGTTCACCGGGGCCTCCCACTCCTCTTTCTATTCTGTTTAGAGCCATTTTGTGCTGTTCTGTGAAGGGAGTAGTACACGACGTTGTACGAGATCTTCAGTTTCTTGGCACTTTCTCGCATGGAATAGCCATCATTTCTCAGAACAAGAAGAGACTGACAAGTTTCAGAAGAAAGTTCTTTGTTTCTGGCCATTTTGAGCCTGTAATTGAACCCCCAAATGCTGATGCTCAAGATACTCAACTAGTCTAAAGAAGGACAGTTGCATTGCTTCTTTAATCAGAACAACAGTTTTCAGCTGTACTGAACATAATTGCAAAAGGGTTTTCTAATGATCAATTAGCCTTTTAAAATGATAAACTTGGATTAGCTAACACAATGTGCCATTGGAACACAGGAGTGATGGTTGCTGATAATGGACCTCTGTACGCATTTGTAGATATTCCATAAAAAATCTGCCGTTTCCAGCTACAATAGTCATTTACAACATTAACAGTGTCTACACTTTATTTCTGATCAATTTGATGTTATTTTAAAGGACAAAAAATTCAAAAACAAGGACATTTCTAAGTGACCACAAACTTTTGAACGGTAGTGTATATATTTTTCAATACTTCTTTAAAAAAAAAAAAAAAAATCAGGGGGTGCTGCAGCACCCTCAGCACCCATATTTCCCTCGGCTATGCCTGCAACCCATGGATGCCTGTGTAAGACAGTCTGTGGCATCAGCACTGTTCAGGCCCTCATTCAGTTCTTCAGGGAGCTGTGAGCGCCGTCAGTCGCCGATTACATAAATGTTTGGGCCGTTACCGGCTACAGAGCTCACCATGCTGGCTCACCGTGCTGGCGCCGCATGAGTCATCCTAAGTGACAGCTGCCATTACCGCCACAGACAAACACAATGGGAGATTGATAATGATAATGCAAAGCTAATATCAACAGTGATGCATGGCAGCGCGACGTTACCGTATCCCCCAAATGGCTCGAGTGCGTCTGAGAGGGTCAACCAAAAGCAGTCATACAGTAGCTGACCATTATTTACCACGAGTAACACAAATGTTTTAAGCATAGGGTTTAAAAGGAAAGGGATGTGAATCAATCTTAATGAAGCCAATTCTGTACTCAAACCTTACTAATGTTGTACAAAATGAAATGTAGTAGAATAAGGGTTGTCGGCTCAACCCTCCCAACGACTATGTGGTTCATCAAACCAACTTTACAGTGCGGATTTAGCCTAATAATGTCAGTATTCTCTGCATTCCTGTTAAAAATAACCATTTGGATATATTTTTGCTGTTGAAATTCTCTTCTAAATGCTCAGTGTACAGACTTACAGAATTGATACACTGGATGAAGAGTGAAAGCATTGTAGGCTTTACATGATACATTGGACGCCTATACATCCCAAAGGAAGAGGTGCGAGCCACATGATCCAGTGTTCTCGGATGTGAGCCCGCACACATTGTTTTCTTGGAAATAGAGCCAGAGCATAATTTTTAACTCGCAGCACGCAGCTTTGCTTCGCTCACACGGCCAGTGTAGCAGGTTTTCATTGACCGCAATGGAAGTGTAGTTTCACTTGCGGCTCACGCCCAGCAAAAATGTAGCAGGTCTGTTAAGGTGACCCCAGTCTACACTTACCAGAAGTCATTGATAGTCTGAATATTATTAAATTCGCGGTGCTCTCCATAGCATTGTGTTACCCATAATTCCTATCCTAACCACTGAATTATTCAATTTTTCATTCCCTTGCGTCTGTAATTGTCACGGGAAGACTGCAAAATCATGAGATTTATATTAGTCTCAAATAATGGACATTTCCTACGCGTTCTTGTTTCACATTTGACTCACATTTCATATGGTGTGTGGTGCATATCGACCATGAGCCATGAACTGCTGTCGAATTTGCAGAAAAAAACAAACCAGAGGCATTTATTTCAGCGTTTGTAAAGAGCAGCCCTATCTCGTATGAGCAACTCAAATGCAGATACATTTTTACATTTTAATTCACTGGACTGAAGTATTTATATCATATTATGAAAAAGTATAATTGACCCAGAATTAGCTATGTGTAATCTTGAATCATCCAGAAATGCTGAAGTGAACAATATTAATTAATCACACCTATCCCACTCACACATATACATACACACACCTCTCCGCATTATAGAAACCTGTGTTCTCTCTTTTTTTCACTCGTAAATACTGACTATCTGCGGATAGATATGTATTCTCCCCCTCTCTCTGTCTCCCTGGCAGTGGAAGAGATAACAGTAATCAAATTCCAGCCATGTTTAATGTATTATACCATACTCACAGATGGATGTTTGGGTGGGATGCCAAGAATGTGAAGTAAATGATTGGTCAGTATTCTCATCGTCTATGCTCTCTGTTGTGGGACTAGATGAATGTCCTCTCGGACTGTTCGTGTTGAAATGAAAGAGCCATACTTGATCCACTGAATAATGCAGTGGGTTTTCTGATTAGAAAGGCAAAGTCAATTTTCTATCCAATAGACGAAAACCTGTAGTCTTACAAGTCAGAATTAAGTATCAAGATTGTCAGATTGCCACCTCTTAGTGTGAATTCATGGCAAAAATTACAATTTATTGCACAATAATGGGGATATTAAATCAAATAGTATTAGTCACATGCGCCGAATACAACAGGTGTGTAGACCTTACAGTGAAATGCTTACTTACGAGCCACTAACCGACAGTGCAGTTTCAAAAATATGGATAAGAATAAGAGATGAAAGTAACAAGTAATTAAAGAGGAGCAGTAAAAAAATAACAATATATTCAGGAGTCTTATGGCTTGGGGGTGTTTAGAAGCCCCTTGGACCTAGACTTGGCGCTCCGGTACCGCTTGCCGTGTGGTAGCAGAGAGAACAGTCTATGACTAGGGTGGCTGGAGTCTTTGACAATTTTCAGGGCCTTCTGACACCGCCTGGTATAGAGGTCCTGGATGGCAGGAAGTTTGGCCCCAGTGATGCAGTTGCCATACCAGGCAGTGATGTAACCAGTCAGGATGCTCTCGATGGAGCAGCTGTAGAACCTTTCGAGGATTTGTGGACCCATGCAAATTATTTTCAGTCTCCTGAGGGGGAATAGGTTTTGCCGTGCCCGATTCACGACTGTCATGGTGTGCTTGGACCATGTTAGTTTGTTGGTGATGTGGACACCAAGGAACTTGAAGCTTTCAACCTGCTACACTACAGCTCTGTCGATGAGAATGGGGGCGTGCTCGGTCTTCTTTTTCCTGTAGTCCACAGACATCTCCTTAGTCTTGATCACGTTGAGGCATACGTTATTGTCCTGGCACCACACGGCCAGGTCTCTGACCTCCTCCCTATAGGCTGTCTTGTTGTTGTCTGTTATCAGGCCTACCACTGTTGTGTCATCGGCAAATTTCAAATCGAGTCAAATTTTATTTGTCTCATACACATGGTTAGCAGATGTTAATGCAAGTGTAGCGAAATGCTTGTGCTTCTAGTTCCGACAATGCAGTAACCTAACAATTCCACAACTACTACCTTATACACACAAGTGTAAAGGGATAAAGAATATGTACATAAAGATATATGAATGAGTGATGGTACAGAACGGCATAGGCAAGATGCAGTAGATGGTATAGAGTGCAGTATATACATATGAGATGAGTAATGTAGGGTATATAAACATAAAGTGGCTAGTGATACATGTATTACATAAAGATGGCAAGATGCAGTAGATGATATAAAGTACAGTATATACATAGACATATGAGATGAGTAATGTAGGGTATGTAAACATTATATTAAGTGGCATTGTTTAAAGTGGCTAGTGATACATTTTTACATACATTTCCATCAATTACCACTATTAAAGTGGCTAGAGTTGAGTCAGTATGTTGGCAGCAGCCACTCAATGTTAGTGATGGCTGTTTAACAGTCTGATGGCCTTGAGATAGAAGCTGTTTTTCAGTCTCTCGGTCCCTGCTTTGATGCACCTGTACTGACCTCGCCTTCTGGATGAATACGGGGTGAACAGGCAGTGGACTTGGGTGGTTGTTGTCCTTGATGATCTTTATGGCCTTCCTGTGACATCGGGTGGTGTCGGTGTCCTGGAGGGCAGGTAGTTTGCCCCCGGTGATGCGTTGTGCAGGCCTAACTACCCTCTGGAGAGCTTTACGGCTGTGGGCGGAGCAGTTGCCGTACCAGGCAGTGATACAGCCCGACAGGATGCTCTCGATTGTGCATCTGTAGAAGTTTGTGAGTGCTTTTGGTGACAAGCTGAATTTCTTCAGCCTCCTGAGGTTGAAGAGGCGCTGCTGCGCCTTCTTCACAACGCTGTCTGTGTGGGTGGACCAATTTAGTTTGTCCGTGATGTGTACGCCGAGGAACTTAAAACTTACTACCCTCTCCACTACTGTCCCGTCGATGTGGATAGGGGGGTGCTCCCTCTGTTGTTTCCTGAAGTCCACAATCATCTCCTTTGTTTTGTTGACGTTGAGTGTGAGGTTATTTTCCTGACACCACACTCCGAGGGCCCTCACCTCCTCCCTGTATGCTGTCTCGTCGTTGTTGGTAATCAAGCCTACCACTGTAGTGTCGTCCGCAACTTGATGATTGAGTTGGAGGCGTGCATGGCCACGCAGTCGTGGGTGAACAGGGAGTACAGGAGAGGGCTCAGAACGCACCCTTGTGGGGCCCCAGTGTTGAGGATCAGCGGGGTGGAGATGTTGTTACCTACCTTCACCACCTGGGGGCGGCCCGTCAGGAAGTCCAGTACCCAGTTGCAGAGGGCGGGGTCGAGACCCAGGGTCTCGAGATTGATGACGAGTTTGGAGGGTACTATGGTATTAAATGCTGAGCTGTAGTCGATGAACAGCATTCTCACATAGGTATTCCTCTTGTCCAGATGGGTTAGGGCAGTGTGGTTGCGATTACGTCGTCTGTGGACCTATTGGGTCGGTAAGCAAATTGGAGTGGGTCTAGGGTGTCAGGTAGGGTGGAGGTGATATGGTCCTTGACTAGTCTCTCAAAGCACTTCATGATGACGGAAGTGAGTGCTACGGGGCGGTAGTCGTTTAGCTCAGTTACCTTAGCTTTCTTGGGAACAGGAACAATGGTGGCCCTCTTGAAGCATGTGGGAACAGCAGACTGAGATAAGGATTGATTGAATATGTCCGTAAACACACTACCCAGCTGGTCTGCGCATGCTCTGAGGACGCTGCTGGGAATGCCGTCTGGGCCTGCAGCCTTGCGAGGGTTAACACGTTTAAATGTTTTACTCACCTCGGCTGCAGTGAAGGAGAGACCACAGGTTTTGGTAGCGGGCTGTGTCAGTGGCACTGTATTGTCCTCAAAACGAGCAAAAAAGTTATTTAGTCTGTCTGGGAGCAAGACATCCTGGTCCGCGACGGGGCTGGTTTTCTTTTTGTAATCCGTGATTGACTGTAGACCCTGCCACATACCTCTTGTGTCTGAGCTGTTGAATTGCGACTCTACTTTGTCTCTATACTGACACTTAGCTTGATTGATTGCCTTGCGGAGGGAATAGCTACACTGTTTGTATTCGGTCATGTTTCCGGTCACCTTGCCCTGGTTAAAAGCAGGGGTTCGCGCTTTCAGTTTTGCGCGAATGCTGCCATCAATCCACGGTTTCTGGTTTGGGAATGTTTCAATTGTTGCTGTGGGTATAACGTCGCTGATGCACTTCCTAATGAACTCGCTCACCGAATCAGCGTATTCGTCAATGTTGTTGTTGGACGCAATGCGGAACATATCCCAATCCACGTGATCGAAGCAGTCTTGAAGCGTGGAATCAGATTGGTTGGACCAGCGTTGAACAGACCTGAGCGCGGGAGCTTCTTGTTTTAGTTTCTGTTTGTAGGCTGGAAGCAACAAAATGGAGTCGTGGTCAGCTTTTCCGAAAGGAGGGCGGGGGAGGGCCTTATATGCGGAAGTTAGAATAACAATGATCCAGGGTTTTCCCAGCCCTGGTAGCACAATCGATATGCTGATAGAATTTAGGGAGTCTTGTTTTCAGATTAGCCTTGTTAAAATCCCCAGCTACAATGAATGCAGCCTCAGGATGTGGGGTTTCCAGTTTACATAGAGTCAGATAAAGTTTGTTCAGGGTCATCGACGTGTCTGCTTGGGGGAATATGTACGGCTGTGATTATAATCGAAGAGAATTCCCTTGGTAGATAATGCGGTCGACATTTGATTGTGAGGAATTCTAAGTCAGGTGAGCAGAAGGACTTGAGTTCATGTATGTTTTTATGATCACACCACGTCTCGTTAATCATAAGGCATACCCCCCTGCCCCTCTTCTTACCAGAAAGATGCTTGTTTCTGTCGGCGCAATGCGTGAAGAAACCAGCTGGCTGCACGGACTCCGTTAGCGTCTCTCGAGTGAGCCATGTTTCCGTGAAGCAAAGAACATTACAGTCTCTGATGTCTCTCTGGAATGCTACCCTTGCTCGGATTTCATCAACCTTGTTGTCAGGAGACTGGACATTGGCGAGTAGTATGCTAGGGAGTGGTGCGCGATGTGCCCGTCTCCGGAGCCTGACCAGAAGACCGCTTCGTTTGCCCCTTTTACGGCGTCGTTGTTTAGGGTCGCCGGCTGGGATCCGATCCATTGTCCTGGGTGGTAGGCAAAACACAGGATCCGCTTCGGGAGAGTCATATTCCTGGTCGTAATGATGGTGAGTTGACGTTGCTCTTATATTCAGTAGTTCCTCCCGACTGTTTGTAATGAAACCTAAGATTACCTGGGGTACCAATGTAAGAAATAACACGTAAAAAAACGAAATACTGCATAGTTTCCTAAGAACGCGAAGTGAGGCGACCATCTCTGTCGGTGCCGGAAGTAGTTTTAATGATTTAAGTAGTTTTAGTAATTGAATGATGGTTTTGGAGTCGTGCCTGGCCGTGCAGTTATGAGTGAACAAGGAGTACAGAAGGGGGCTGAGCACGCACTCCTGAGGGGCCCCTGTGTTGTGGATCAGCATGGCGGATGTGTTGTTACCTACCCTTACCATCTGGGGGTGGCCCGTCAGGAAGTCCAGGATCCAGTTGCAGAGGCAGGTGTTTAGTCCCAGGGCCCTTAGCTTATTGATGAGCTTTGCGGGCACTATGGTGTTGAACGCTGGGCTGTAGTCAATGAATAGCATTCTCACATAGGTGTTCCTTCTGTCCAGGTGGGAAAGGGCAGTGTGGAGTGCAATAGAGACTGTTGGGGCAGTATGCAAATTGGAGTGGGTCTAGGGTTTCTGGGATGATGGTGTTGATGTGAGCCATGACCAGGCTTTCAAAGCACTTCATGGCTACAGACGTGAGTGCTACGGGTCGGTAGTCATTTAGGCAGGTTACCTTAGTGTTCTTGGGCACAGGCACTATGGTGGTCTGCTTAAAACATGTTGGTATTACAGACTCGGACAGGGAGAGGTTGAAAATGTCAGTGAAGATACTTGCAAGTTGGTCAGCGCATAGTACACGTCCTGGTAATCCGTCTGGCCCTGAAAGCTTTGTGAATGTTGACCTGTCTAAAGGTCATACTCACATCGGCTGTGGAAAGCGTGATCACAGTCTTCCGGTACAGCTGGTGCTCTCATGTATGTTTCAGTGTTATTTGCCACGAAGCGAGCATAGAAGTAGTTTAGCTCGTCCAGTAGGCTCGTTTCACTGTGCAGCTCTCGGCTGTGCTTCCCCTTGTAGTCTGTAATGGTTTGCAGGCCCTGCCACATCCGACGAGCGTCAGAGCCGGTGTAGTACGACTCGATCTTAGTCCTGTATTGAAGCTTTGCCTGTTTGATGGTTCATCGGAGGACATAGCATCATTTCTTATAAGCTTCAAGGAGCAGGTTAGAGTCCTGCTCCTTGAAAGCTGCAGCTCTAGCCTTTAGCTCATTGTGGATGCTGCCTGTAATCCATGGTTTCTGGTTGGGGTATGTACGTAGGTCACTGTGTGGACGACATCATCATGCACTTATTGATGAAGCCAATGACAGAAGTGGTGTACTTCTCAACGCCATTTGAGGATTCCTGGAACATATTCCAGTCTGTGCTAGCAAAACAGTCCTGTAGATTAGCATTTGCTTCATCTGACCACTTTTTTATTGCTCTAGTCACTGGTGCTTCCTGCTTTAATTTTTGCTTGTAAGGACGAATCAGGAGGATAGAATTATGATCAGATTTGCCAAATGGAGGGTGAGGGAGAGCTTTGTATGCATCTCTGTGAGTGGAGTAAAGGTGGTCCAGAGTTCTTTTCCTTCTGGTTGCAAATTTAACATGTTGATAGAAATGAGGTGAAACTGATTTAAGTTTCCCTGCATTAAAGTCCCCGGCAACTAGGAGCGCCGCCTCTGGGTGAGCGTACTCTTGTTTGCTTGTGGCAAAATACAGCTCATTCAATGCTATCTTGGTGCCAGCCTCTGGCTGTGGTGGTATGTAAACAGCTACAAAGAATATAGATGAGAACTCTCTCGGTAGGTAATGTGGTCTGCAGCTTATCATGAGAATCTCTACCTCAGGCTAGCAATGACTCAAGACTTTCTTAGATATTGTTCACCAGCTGTTGTTTACAAAAATACGTAGACCGCCGCCCCTTGTCTTACCAGACGCTGCTGTTCTATCATGCCGGTACATCGTATAACCAGCCAGCTGTATGTTGATATTGTCGTCGTTCAGACACGACTCCGTGAAGCATAAGATGTTACCGTTTTTAATGTCCTGTTGGTAGTTTCATCTTCCCAATAACTTTTCCATTTTATTGTCCAAAGTTTGCATGTTTGCGAGCAGAATTGAGGGGACTGGGGGTTTATTCCTACTCCTTAGAAGGCAGCCCGACCTCCGGGCCTCTCTTTCTCCACCTCCTCTTCAAGCAGATCACTGGGGTCAGGGCCTGTTCCAGAGGGAGCCGTATATCCTCCGCCTCGGGCTCGTCAGAGTCGTGAAAGAAGAAAAAGGATTCTGCTAGTCCGTGGTGAGTAATCGCAGTCCTGATGTCTAGAAGTTATTTTCGGACATAAGAGACGGTAGCGGCAACATTATGTACAAAAGTAGTAAAAAAAGAAGTTACAAACAACGCAAATAAACTAACAAAAAAACACAATTGGTTGGGGCACATATAACGTCTTCCTTCTGCTCCGGCGCCATTTATCACACCCTGACCATAGAGAGCCCTTGGTTCTCTATGGTATAGTAGGTCAGGGCGTGACTAGGGGGTGATAAGGGCTCTCTATGGTATAGTAGGTCAGGGCGTGACTTGGGGGTGATCTAGTATATATATTTCTATGTTGGTGCTAATGTGGTTCCCAATTAGAGGCAGCTGTTTATCGTTGCCTCTGATTGGGGATCATATTTAGGTAGCTATTTTCCCCACCTGTGTTTTGTGGGATATTGATTGTTTGTTAGTGTGTTTGGGCACTACGTCCTCACGGTCTTTGTAAGTTTTGTTATTTTGTTTTGTTAGTTTCACTTAAATAAATATGTGGAACTATACTCACGCTGCGCCTTGGTCCGCTCATTTCCAAGATCGCGACAGAATATAACACCAAACAAGGATCAAGGAGCGTGCAACGATGGGAAAAATAAGTTGGACCTGGGAAGAAATCATGGAAGGACAGGAGACCCTTCTTTGGCAGGAGTCGCAGAGGACGCAAGAAGGACGGCGACGATGCCGGGGACCGCGGCCACAGAAACCCCAAGATTTTTTGGGGGGGAGGGGGGGGGGGGGGGGCATAGGCCTCCGGTGCGCCTCCCCAGTCCGGTGCGTCCTGTGCCTGCTCCCCGCACTCGCCCTGAAGTGCGTGTCACCAGTCCGGTGCTACCTGGACCGGCTCCACGCACTAGGCCTTCAGTGCGCACTCACAGTCCAGAGCTTCCGACGACGGTTCACAGTCCGGAACCTCCTACGACGGTCCACGGTCCGGAACCTCCTGCAATGGTCCACGGTCCGGAACCTCCTGCGACGGTCCACGGTCCGGAACCTCCTGCGACAGTCCACGGTCCGGAAACTCCTGCGACGGTCCACGGTCCGGAACCTCCAGCGACGGTCCACGGTCCGGAACCTCCTGCGACTGTCCACGGTCCGGAACCTCCTGCAACGGTCCACGGTCCAGAACCTCCGTCAACGGTCCGGAACCTCCAGCGATGGTCGACAGTCCGGAGCTTCCAGGCAAGGTGTCCAGTCCAGCGCCAAGGCCGGAGCCTCCCTCTGCGCCGGTGCCCAGTCCAGGCACGGCGTCCACTCCAGCTCCAGGGCAGGAGTTTTCCTCTGCGCCAATGTCCAGGCACGGCGTCCAGTCCAGCTCCATGGCCGGAGCTTTCTACTGCGCCGGTGCTCAGTCCAGGCACGGCGGCCAACCCAGCTCCATGGCAGGAGCCTTCCTCTGCGCCGGTGCCCAGTCCAGGCACGGCGTCCAGTCCCGCTCCAAGGCCGGAGTCCTCCTCTGCGCCGGTGCCCAGTCCAGGCACGGCGTCCATCCCAGCTCCATGGCCGGAACCCTCCTTTGCGCCGATTCCCAGTCCAGGCACGGTGTTCAGCCCCGCGCCATGGCCGGATCCGGGGTCTGGGCGGGGGCTACGACCTTCACCGGAGCCGCCACCGACACTAATCATCCCCCCTACCCTCCCCATTTGGTTTCAGGTTTTGCGGCCGGAGTTCGCACCTCTGGGGATGGAGGGGGGTACTGTCACGCCCTTGACCATAGAGAGCCCTTGGTTCTCTACGGTATAGTAGGTCAGAGCATGACTAGGGGGTGATCTAGTATATCTATTTCTATGTTAGTGCCAATTAGAGGCAGCTGTTTATCGTTGCCTCTGATTGGGGTTCATATTTAGGTAGCTATTTCCCCACCTGTGTTTTGTGGGATATTGATTGTTTGTTAGTGTGTTTGTTAGGACCGTGAGGACCGTGTTAGGCACTACGTCCTAACGGTCTTTGTAAGTTTTGTTATTTTGTTTTGTTAATTTCACTTAAATACATATGTGGAACTATACTCACGCTGCGCCTTGGTCCGCTCATTTCCAAGATCGTGACACCATTTTAGCATCATTAAAGGAGTAGAAGTAGATTTTAGGACATTACGGAGTAGAAAATGGTGGCTGTCTGTATATTGACAAGATTGCAAACATGACAGTCTCAGCCACACATTCATGAAGTTGAATGGCATTAGTAACATATGGTGTGGTCTGTTTGGTAGTGTTCATATTTTACAGTAATATATATCTTTCATATCTAAAAGTAGCTTTGAGATGAAGTATTTGCGTAGTTGATAAAGATCCCATGGGAATTGTGTTGTGATCTTTGTGGAGCCTACTGGCCTGCAAAACAGATATATGGGAATGTACAGGTGCTATCTAGAACCTTAAAGGGTTCTTCAGCTGTCCCCATAGGATAACCCTTTGAAGAACCCTTTTTGGTTGCAGGTAGAAGAGTTCTATGGGGACAGCCAAAGAACCCTTTTGGAACCCTTTTTTCTAAGATGAAAAACCTCACACATATCAACCTCTTAGATGTAAAGTCCCCTGTTTAAGGGACCTGCGTGGTTCTGGTACCGGTTCCGACCAAAACATTTTTGGGTACTTTTTCCCCCTTTTTCTCCCCAATTTCGTGATATCCAATTGGTAGTTACAGTCTTGTTGCATCGCTGCAACTCCCGTAAGGACTCGGGAGAGGCGAAGGTCGAGAGCCATGCGTCCTCCGAAACACGACACTGCCAAGCTGCGCTGCTTCTTGACACACTGCTCGCTTAATCAGGAAGCCAGCCGTACCAATATTTGTACTGTGTACTTGAGCTTGTGTCCTCAAAAGTGACTACACCTCAGCAATTTTTACCAGAAAGGTGAGATTTGAACCTTTCTTGGAGTATGCAGCATTACTAGTTATTGTGTATGGCCCTGTCATAATAAATAATTACTTTTGAGGATAACATAGATTACATTATAATTTACATTTAGTTACATTTAACAGTGTTAAGGAGCAAAGGGTTCAAATATTGAGGCTGTCACTGTCACACCATGGGGTTTTGAGGCAGCATTGACAAAATATCATTTGGAGAAAGAACTTTGATGGATTACCTGACAAGGAGCCCATAAGTGGCCTCTGAAAGGCAGACAAAGGCGAGAAAGGCGCTGCATTGGGTGACAAAGTGACAGAGGAGTAGAGTTATGAATAAATAGGCTGGGAACACAGAAGGGTATATTGCATTGGGGTAAGAGGTTACCAGATGAATAGATAGCAACAAAGACTGACGAGGATGGGGAACGTGGGGTCTGATCAACTGTGGGGGAAAGGAAGTGGTTGAAATGGAAAGAGACAGACAGTAGAGGGGAAAACAAACAGATAGACGTAGGGACAGTTTCACAGGGAGACACACAAACAGACTGATTAATAGAAACAGACAAATGTAAACGTGAACAGAGAAAGCTAAACAGAAACAAAGAGAAATCTAAAATACAAAAAGAGAAAATAACATAAACAGTGATAGAAAAAGACAAACAGACTTACAAACAGACAAAACAGAGACAAGACAAACAGAGAGAGAGCCAGACGTAAACATAAATCTGCACAGGGCTGTTGGCCGTTTTGGAACACGCCCAGGTGCCCTGTGGCGCCTGCTTACGTCTACGGCTCCCTGGCGACCCCCTTCAACTCCCAATTCCCCATCACCATGACGCCACGGAGCGTGACCATGGATCAGAGACTCACTGGCCTCAGTGGAGCACCCCAGACCGCTGGCACTGGGGCCCCAGCTTTATCGCCAGTAACGTCTGCATGACAAAGCAACCACACACTGGGGAGCACGGGGCACACTGGGGACTATGGGAAAGCTAGTAATCATAGCACGATTTATACACCCACCTGCCTATGCAATGCCACCTGCTCATGATCCTGTTGCTCCCAGACAGTGGAACATTATGAAGCATACAAAAGGTCAGACTTCTGTTGCCTACTATTACGTAAGAAGCTAGATCTCTTTGGCATTTTGGTGATGAAACACTTTTATGTCAGGCGTGCTGCTTAATAATCTCTTGATTCAACGGTTACAGGTGGAGGATTAATAGTAATATTTGTCCAAATTATAATTTTTGCTTAAAAGCTAGCTATAATTTCAAGTTTCTGCAATGAAATAGTACTGGTCATATTCTGGGATATATATGGATATATCCCCACAAATAAGATGTATCGCTGACAAGTTAACATTTTTCCCAAGCATTGAGGGTAAATGTCCAGAAATAAAATTCTCTGCAATTGAATATACAGATGTAGGATGTTAATTTGAGGCAGTTTGCCACAGCAGGAAAATAATCCTGCATCAACAAGAAATGTGCATTATTATTTGGATTATAATTCATGGATATTGTTGTAGGGGTTAATACTTTTTCATAAGGGAAAATCAAGTCTGAAATATCTAAATTGAAATTACTAACTTTTTCAAGCCTTTTTCAACCTCACATACACTACAATTAAAAAATGTCCTGCAACAGGGTGATCAAATTACATATGTAATACATATATTTTTGGGATCTCCATCCATACCAATATACTTACATATATCAGGCACAGCTCAACACCCCTGTGATTATGTAATCACGTTCACAAGAACAGCTCTGTTGTCACTCACACTTTCCTACTTGTTTTTCCCCGTATTACGATCACAAACACCACACTGCATCGTAACACTGCACCCTTCACCATTCACACCATGCTCAGAGACACACGCAGTGAATTTACTTGGTCCAGCCCTCGAGCTGAGAGGATGGCAGCCTCTTTTCTTCGGTCTTCACAGTAGACTAATGAGGTCTTAGTGCTAACCCCATGCCACTGTACGTGCCCTCTCACACAGCAGTGCTAGGTTATTCTGAAAGAGGGAGGCAAGGGGAATTTTCTTTTTCAATCAATAAAATTGAGCGTCTCATGGCGCAGTTCGGGAGGAATAGCCCTAGCAGGGAGGAAGGAGAGGAGGAAAAACTGTTGAATTTCTTATATTTTCTTGTCAGTTGGAGGTTAACTCCTGAAGTTGGTAAGAATGGTGCTTTTAAAGAACGACAACAAATGTGCAGTTTGTTACCTGAAACTCTTTTTGGAAACATTAAAGCTGATCATGAAATCATTTCAACAGGTTTTTAAAAGTTTTTTTTATTTTTATGTTTTTAATTTGTACATTTATTTAAGAAGGGAGTCACCATTGAGACCAGGGTCTCTTTCACAAGGGAGCCCTGCATATAAAATGTCATAAGATAAAAACAGAAAACATAGAAAAAAAGAGAATGTATTTTTTCCACTTTCGCTTACACACTACAAGACAATAACTCCTTTGGTTTTCCACAGCCGCCAGCAGCGTCACTATCCCTCTACCTACCACACTGAGTTGACCTCCTCAGTGCTTGTGTGACGGGTGGTGAGGGTGAAGAAGGAGGGAGAGTTAATCAGTGACCCAACTTCGCCCAAGATGGATGAGGATTTCCTGAGCAGTACCCTGACTGCCTCTGAATCAGACCTGTCCTCATCCTCTTTTTTGACATTGGAGGCGAAGGCAGCCTTCATCTTTGTCCTCATCCTTTTCCTCGTCTTGGGCCTCCTGATCATACGCTGCTTCCGTATCTTGCTCGACCCTTACCGCAGCATGCCCTCCTCTACCTGGACTGACTACATGGAGAAGGACACGTTTGATTATCGTATTGCCTGAGGGGTCCTTCCTTATCAAAGGCTGCTGTACTGCATTGCCTGAGGTGCTGGTGACCAGAGCTGCTGCATTGCCAAAGAAACATCAAAGATAACTATCTAAGAGAGTTTCCACGTGTCCGGATTCAGCACATTGAAACACATCTTCTGATTCCTGAGTGTTATCTTGAGATATGGACTGACTATAGAATTGCCTGAGGAGTCCTACTATGAGGCAGGAACAATGGCAGTGGGAGGTTCTTCACCTCGGCCACAAGAGGATCACAGTGTTTCCTGAGCCCTTAAACATTTCCTCTCAGCCCTTAAACATTTCCGAGATACTGCAATGCCAGAGGGGTCCTTCACTGGTGCTATGAGGGAAGCTGGTGTTTTGCCCAAGGGACAGGCTACAGTAACTGAAATAGAAAAGCTGTTTTTCTCTTGAAGGAACAGGGGGAGCCTGTCCTCTCCTGCAGCAAGTGATATAACTATTCCAGTGACTGAGCACAGCTTGATCACATCACCTCCTAAACCTGACCTGGCATCCTAAGAGGACCACCTTTTTGTACACAGCCCTTTCTGATTTGTGTTCTAAAATGTTGGTTTTAGTAAGGAGAGAGATCTTTAAAGATGTACTCAATGGCCTAGGTTTTAGGTTACTGTACTTAGTCAGTCAGTAACACACACACACACACACACACACACACACACACACACACACACACACACACACACACACACACACACACAAACACAGGACATACACACACACACACACACACACACACACACACACACACACACACACACACACAGTCATACAGGCCCCCTGTACAAACACACTACACAAACAATTCTCCTACACAAAAACACCCACACAGACTCACAACACTCATGCACTCCACACTCATACATCCTCAGAAACATGCAAAGACCTACAATGACCATCACACTTTGTCCAATATCACACCCCATGAGCCTTCAGACAAACGTGGGTTTATTCTGGCCACGTCAGGGGAACGAATGCTGCACTTTCCTCTCTGTGACGAGGGGTGGGAGTGTGTGTCGTTATCTCTCAAATTAGCCTGCAGTTTTCCTTTTTCTGGGAGTGCATTTCAGTTTAGCCACTGACGATGAGTCTCATTACTCTGGTTGTCACTGACAGTGCAGTGACAAGCCTTAATAAAATGATTTCCATGTCATTTCAACAAAATAATTCAATGTGATGACGTTGAATCAGCATGGAAAACTGGTTGAATTTGCAAAAAGTAATCAATATAAAGGAATTTTAGCCTAAATCCAATGACGGTGATTTTTTTGTTGTTGATTTCATGTTGAATTCACATTAGATGACAACTCCACCAAATGTAAATGAAAACTAGACGTTGAACTGACGTCTGTGCCCAGTGGGGCAACAATTCACTGAAACATGGCTATTACTACTATACAGATGTAGGATCTTAATTTGATCAGTCTTTTGTTGCTGAGAATTTACATGCACAGCAGGAAATGCAACCATTTAGTGTATTTAAGGTTTAAGAAGGATTCTAAAGTTTATTGTTTCCATTTAGACATTTCTAACTTGATTTGGGCTAAAAATGTGTTTTATCAACCCTTACGAAAATGTCCATTAATTATAATCCACATAATAATTCACAATGTCCTGTTGCTGGAGGATGATTTTCCTGCTGTAGCAAACTGACTAAAATTAAGATCCTACATATGTAGCATAAGGCTCCTGAAAGTTCTGAATCCTTGAAATAAATTTGCGTAACTCATAGTTTCTGAACTGTGGACCTATCTCAATCGACAAAGAGTCAAGTAACCAAGTGGTATTATTGGTGCTGTATACTGGCACAGATGTCCACCGAATGCAGACTTTCTCTGTTTCTAATCCCTTTAATGCTCTTAGTCTGTCTCCTCCTCTTTGTTAGCTCTTTGCCTTACATAAAGCTTGTTTACATTTGACAAACTGGTGGTGGAACAGCCTGGGAGCCTATAGAGTCATAAGACATGTATTACCCTTTAAGATAGTTGCCCTTTGAGGGAGTTCTGCATGTATATTCTCTGATGAAAGTTTCCTATTATGATGAGCTGCTGCTCTACCTGCAAAGAGACTCAGATGATCCGTGTTGTTTGGGAAATTGGAAATGTGTGTTACTGTATGTGATTAAATTGGGCATTTTTTTGCAGATCCCAAACCTTAGGACATGTTTGCTCCTCCTTTGATGTTCTAGTCCAGGGATGGGCAACTTTGATGTGGGTGGGAGCCACCATAAATCTGAAGTCATTATGAGGGGCCGCAGTGGCTCACAGGTCTGCATACCAACATCCATAACCCCACATGCAGTCAGAGACAGGCCCTAGACTTTTGGGGGCCCTGAGCAGAATGTTTTTGTTTTTTTTGGGGTGAAATTCATCCGCAGGCATGCAAAAGAACCAGTTCCCCATCCCTGCTCTAGACTGGCCATTAGGCATGTCTCTGGATAACACCGTCTTCTAAATGACTAAAATGTAAACGTTAACCAAGGGGTGGTTTTATTATTGAATTAGATCATAAGTCATTTAACATAAATATCCACACATGCTTTATTAGACAGCGATACTATGATCTGACATATTGACCACATATCTGTTTCATTGGAATGTCAAGAGGAGAGACGCAACTCAGTTGACTGTATTTTCCAAAAGGTTGTGGCATTTTTTTGGTTTTTGGATATGTCTATTTACAAGTCCTTATTGTTGTACTCGCTCATCGGCTTACTGCATTGGTGACAACAATTCACATTGATCACAAACAGGGCAGTGCATAAAATCTTTTTGTTTTGTTTTGGCATTCAGTTGAACATGGGTAACTTCAAAAACATGACTTAAGTGAGAATATTGTGTTTACTGGCGACCCCCTTCAACCCCCTTTAGAAGTTTATTCCACTGTAACTCTGTTACTACATACATCGTCTCAATGCAAATGCTTTGATACAGATTCGGGATGGTGGTCAAATTACATTAGAAACAAGCCTATATTCCATTTTAGACTTTATGTACAGAGTTCAAATTACGACGTGTTGAATTACTTGACATGACTAGAAAAGAAAGTATCTTTACAGTATATTTTGTTGTTATTGAGAGTTATTCTAATAGGATAAACCTGCTGTTTACGTACAATGGTCCAGCCTACTGTTTAATCTGTGATCTCTTTTACAAGTGTTTCTTTTTTCTTGTTTGGTAAATAAATAAAGCTTCTTCTTGAATTGAGTAAGATTTATGTTGTCGCTCTCTGTTGCTCACTTCAGCACGGCCTCTCGTATTGCCTTTTGATGCCAAACCCGGAGTTCAGCAAAGCATGCAAGCTAGCTAAATCTGAGTGAATAAATGTATTAAAGTCTCTGTCACATGGCAGAACAAACAATGCTGACCTTTTGGACTGCGGAAAGGTTGTCTGAATTATCGATCTATGAATCAAGCAGTAGTAGTACAATTGTTTGTCACAAAATTCTACTTTGCCTATTTAATTAAATGTTCATAGATCACTATCAGGAAATGAAATATGTTGTAGTATTGGGCCACTACAATGGGCAGCTCATCTATAGACCATTATGTAATCAAATACATCTCCAAATACTATCAAAATACAAACAATTCTACAAACAGGTCATTTCCATTATAGGACCTATATAATTACGTTTCTGCATACATGGAGGAGTCTAACTCTTGGCTTTGGCGCTGGTCAGATGGATCTTGGGAGTGTTGACGGCCATGTTAATTAAGCCCCAACAGACGGTTTGTGCGGCCAAGCAAAGAAAAACCCTGATCCCTCATGCCTCAGCGCACGGCAAAATCACAGGGCGTCACCGCAAGCCGGCATGCAAAATCTGTCACCACACTGTCTGCAGTGCCAGCCTTATCTGGGGGGTAGTGATTGTGCCAATTTGTTTTCAGTCAGTGGCACTTATGTTTCTTGACAGACACACAACTTTTCATATCTGCCGCGTAGAGAATCGGCTGTGGACCGATTCAGTGCTGAACAAATTCAGTCACCGTGGAATTTGGAAGGCTTTGGTGCCCTGGGCTAGCTGGAGCAACTCTGCCAGCTGAACCTCACTGTTCCATATGAGTCCAAACTGTACTGTAGGGCTTAGGCCTTTAGGTCTTCAGATAGGTGACATTCTTTTATCAAAATGTAAGATATGTATTTCTTTCAAAATAAAAATCCTTTGCCATTAGAGTGGAGGTTTTATGGTTTTCAGCAGTATTGATTTTCGTGCACAGAAACATAATGAGTTCCTTGAGGCAATATTACATACCTGTTTTAATATTATTAAACCTTATTCTATTTAATGCTTACTTTTTGATTATGTTCGATTCATAGACATGCAAACTAATAAGAAACATTAAAAAGATTAGTTAGGTGAGTTAGTATTCGTATAATATTTTTTGGGCACCACTGGAATTCACTCACTTCACAATTTTGAAAGAAACTGCATAGTCCTTCCATACTCTGACTACAATTTTAGAAACTACTGATCCCAAGGCATATTATAAGTTCTGTAGGACGTTCCTGTAGTGCACCCTCTGTATTTATTCACCTTGTCCTTGCTTCCTCTCTCTTCTGGTGGGTGAAGAACACTCTAGTGAGCCCCACAATGCAATTACATTAAAAGGTCCTTCATAGTGAGGGAACAGTCTGCAATCACTTTGAAACAGTGTTGCACACCTACCACTTGTAATTGTAATGTGAGGGTAATGAGCCCACAGTTAATGAAAGACTCATGTAATTACTTAATGGAGGAGGATCGTGGGGAGGCGCAATCTGATGTTTCCCCAAACCTTTCCAGTGCCGTAAGAATATCCAGCAGTTTAGTCAGGAACGAAAGCGCCCCTTATGCATAATGAATGTGTAAAAGGCATCCAGCTTAGAATCAGAAGATTCAATCAAGACAGGGGGATGGATTTCAGGTTCAAAGTCAGTTTGTGGTTTCCTATGATGAGCGTGTTTTTGGTTTTCAAGTTAATTCAAGTTCAACCTTTTATAAGTACACTATGTAGGACAGGACACAGACCATGCCTATGTCCTCTCCTAATTTGAACGATAATGATAACAAACAAACAAAAAAATTATAACAAACCCTACAATTCAATTCAGAGTTTGTAGGCGAATATTGTTGTAGATATGCAGAGTATTTAAGTGGTAAGGTTTGGCTGAAGAGAATATATAAAATGGTGGCAGTGTTGTCTACCAATGAAAGTGAGGCCACGCGACAGATATAGTGTTTGCCGGAGCTCTTTGATTGACAAGTCCACTTTGCCCCCTCCCACCCCCTACTTCCCATATCACCACAACCTGCCTTCTGTTCTACCAATCCAGCGGTTCCCATGGAAACCAGACCCAAAATAGGACCTAGTGGTAACACCGTCTCCCACTTGCAACCTCTACTATTTATCAGGCATACGGACCGGGGAAGGGAGAAAAGAAAAGACCATGACCAAAAAATAGGACGAGAGTAAATCCATGGGAAAACTGTTAGCATACCTGTAAACATATTTACGTACGCTGATTTTCTCCATTTCAGATATGTTGAGTTTTTGTTTGCTCTGAATAATTTTCCAGTAGCAAGTAGGGCAACGTGGGGTAACTATCCCCCCTAAGAACAATGTCCAATTGCAGACACAAAAAAATCATTGCTCCATTGTAGGGGAGGGGGGCAGTTGCCCCCAACACACTCACCTTAACTTTTACTGCTTTATTAAAAACTGATTACAATTTTATCTCTAAACAAGTGGCTTATTTGTCTTTAGGCTCACCTAATGGTATATATTCACTACCGGTGAAAAGTTTTTTAGAACACCTACTCATTCAAGGGTTTTTATTTTTACTATTTTCTACATTGTAGAATAATAGTGAAGACATCAAAACTAGAAAATAACACATATGGAATCATGTAGTAACCAAAAAAGTGTTAAACAAATCAAAATATATTTTATATTTGAGATTCTTCAAATAACCACCCTTTGCCTTGATGACAGCTTTGCACACTCTTGGCATTCTCTCAACCAGCTTCATGAGGAAGTCACCTGGAATGCATTTCAATTAACAGGTGTGCCTTCTTAAAAGGTAATTTGTGGAATTTCTTTCCTTATTAATACGTTTGAGCCAATCAGTTGTGTTGTGACAAGTTAGGAGTGGTATACAGATGACAGCTCTATTTGGTAAAAGACCAAGTCCATATTATGGCAAGAACAGCTCAAATAAGCAAAGAGAACCGACAGTCGATAGTTACTTTAAGACATGGTCAGTCAATACGGAAAATTTCAAGAACTTTGAAAGTTTCTTCAAGTGCAGTCGCAAAAACCAACAAGCGCTATGATGAACTGGCTCTCAGGAGGACCACCACAGGAATGGAAGACCCAGAGTTACCTCTGCTGCAGAGGATAAGTTCATTAGAGTTGCCAGCTTCTGAAATTGCAGCCCAAATAAATGCTTCAACAAAGTTCAAGAAACAGACACATCTCAACATCAACTGTTCAGAGGAGACTGTGTGAATCAGGACTTCATGGTCAAATTGCTGCAAAGAAACCACTGCTGAAGGACACCAATAAGAGACTTGCTTGGGCCAAGAAACACGAGCAATGGACATTAGACCGGTGGAAATGTGTCCTTTGTCTGGAGTCAAAATTTGAGATTTTTGGTTCCAACCATGTCTTTGTGAGACGCGGTGTGGGTGAATCTCCGCATGTGTGGTTCCCACCGTAGGAGGAGGTGTGGGGGTTCTTTGCTGGTGACACTGTCTGATTTATTTAGAATTCAAGGCACACTTAACCAGCATGGCTACCATAGCATTCTGCAGCGATACGCCATCCCATCTGGTTTGGGCTTAGTGGGACTATCATTTATTTTCCAACAGGACAATGACCCAACACACCTCCAAGCTGTGTAAGGGCTATTTGACCAATAAGGAGAGTGATGGAGTGCTGCATCAGATGACCTGGCCTCCACAATCCCCCAACCACAACCTAATTGAGATGGTTTGGGATGAGTCAGACCGCAGAGTGAAGGAAAAGCAGCCAACAAGTGCTCAGCATATGTGGGAACTCCTTCAAGACTGTTGGAAAAGCATTCCAGGTGAAGCTTGTTGAGAGAATGCCAAGAGTAAAATATAGTTTGATTTGTTTAACACTTTTCTGGTTACTACATGATTCCATATGTGTTATTTCATAGTTTTGATGTCTTCGCTATTATTCTACAATGTAGAAACTAGTAAAAAGTAGGTGTTCTAAAACTTTTGACTGATGATGTATATATACAGTTTATAGATCTAACTTAATCAGTTTATATTTATAACTGTTTCTAAAATGCGAAATATTAGATCAATTTACCTCAGAGTCGTTTTGTTAGAGTGACTTCAAATGTTTAGATGATACAGACAAAATGTTTAGTTGAGCAAGAGTAGTGTTGAATTTTTTGTTGATGAGGGGCAGTTATGTGGGATTATGACATTGTTTCAGTATCTTACTTTCAACAACCTGACTGGTTGAAACACATACTTGGTTGCACTGACATGAGGGATATGAAAGCATCTAACTGACAGACAACACATGAAGCTCTTTCAAAAATGTTTTTAATTAGAGTAATACAACCTTTTGCTGGTAAACAAGTCAATCATTGCGATATCTTTGTTTCATTAAAGTCAGCCCATTCAAAATCATACTCTGTGCAATAGCTTAGGGAGTCTGAAAACATTATAATTTCCAAATCATTAAGCCATTGAGATAACGACAGCCAGGCTAATTCAAACAAACCTTCCCTGGACATTTCAACCTCAAAAGCCTTCCCCCAAGTGACCTGTCCTCGAGCCAAACTGGCCTCAAGGCTAATTCTGGCAGCAATCGCTTTAGCGCAACATACAAGACTATGAGCTCTAGAATTTCTTCTGCCATTTTTCTCTCCCGTCATTTTTTCTCACATCACAGTTTTTCCAAATTACTGAACCGCCTGCCAGTGTGAACCCTGAATCTAGGTATTGAAAGCCTTTGTCTCAATGATAATCTCTCAGCTATATGGGTCCAACAGGCCATGTAGGTAACATAGGATCTGTCTCAAATCTGCTCAGCCACTGAGAACCAGTCAACATGTATGTCGCAATACTAACACGATAGGTTTCAAGCACTTTTCTTGTCTGGATTCCCCTTTGTCATTGTGAAACATTAGACGAGAATGTTTCCTGGACACTGTTCAAAAATGTTTCTGTATAGTAAGCAATGTTATTGAATACATTTTTTTAAATGTTTGAATGAAAATGTTCTCATTGTCATTGAATCGTGCATAATAAAACCACATGGCCAATGGAGATTCCACCTCCTATGTTTATCAAAAACATTATACAAGTCAAGTGCAGTGCAAGGTTGGCAATCTGCTTTTTTATTTTCTTTATTCTGCATGTGTTTGAATCCCAGCTTCATAGTTTGACTTGGTTTGAAAGCTGATCAAAAGACTCATCCATCTTGTGTCTACGTAGCTTTGCTCTGAGTCTGGTCATATGACTGGGAAAGGCACCAAAGCCCATTGTCATTTGGTTGGTGATACCACACAGACTTGAGTCAAACTTTCTCCGACTCTCTTTTCAAGTCTGTTTTGCCTGTTTGAGGAGAAGTGAACCTGTCATAACATCATCCCTCCTTTCTGAATCAGTGAGATTATCTGTCTGTTGCTGGGCCTTTGACAACACAGGAAGATTTGGGGGTGAAATATAATGCATTTCTTCAATGCCCCAAAAAAGTTGGGTAATGTCATTGTTTATGGTGCAAAAATATCACTTGTATATGGGAGGGATGGCTTTACAAACCGAGCACCTCATATACTGTTGTGCTCCTTTCCATAATTGGACCGATGTTGATGACATGTTTACTTCCACTCAGCCTGGTCTCATAGATAGATGTCCCATAATGTAAATGAGTATGACATGATGCGTTTGGTATGGTTACATAAGACAGACGGTTACTTAGGGGGGGGGGGGGGGGGGTAAAAGTAAGGTTGTTGGTGGGTGGGTGGGCATATAATGCGAATGTCTAGCAACCTAAAGGTGACGAGTTCAAATTTCATCATGGACATCTTTAGCATTTTAGCCAATGAGCAACTTTTCAACTATTTACTACTTTTTTTTATCTACTTTGCAACTACTTAGCATGTTAGCTAACCCTTCCCCTAACCCTTTGAGCTAACCCTAACCCTAAACAAATCTTAACCCTTTTAGCTAACCCTTCCTGTTACGGATACAAATATTCTGTGTGTATCCTGTGTGTTTCTTTGCTCTCCTTCTCCCCTACTCACAGGTGACAATCATCATTCCCCAATCAGTCATCAATTAGTTGCTAATCAGAAGACACCTGCTCCTTTTCCCTTACCCAATCACAGTTCCTTTCCCTTGGTTTAAAAACCCTGTCAGTTGTTTTCTCAGGAGCTCAATCTCTCTGTCAATGCCATATGTCTGTAGATCCATTGTGTGGTTTAGCATCTACATGTCACTCTGTTCCTACCTGTGAGTATTGTTTTTTGTTATGGTGTTTGAATTTTCTTTGATAGTGGGAAAAGGGGGTAACCAGACAGTTTGCCCATGGGCATACACTACCTGTAGGTAAACTTTGTTAAATACACTAGTTAGAACTGGGTGAACCACCCACTGTATTTTTGGTTAGTTAGTTAGCTGTTGTTGAAATAGGCTAGTCTAGCTTAGGGGTGTTTTTGGATGCTTATTGTTTCATTCCTTGGGTCCAGCTCAGCCCCTTTTCCTGCCCCCCCATTACCGTGTGTTTACTAATGAACCCTGAGTTTGACGGTAGATTTAAGATGTCATGGTTATTTGTTCTCACTGTTACGTTTTCACTATTATAATTTGCGTGAGTTGTGTTACGGGTCCCATTACCATCCCCCCCCAGATTGTCGGGCCAAAGGGATTCGTAACACTTCCCCCTAACCTTAACCCTTTGAGCTAACCCTAAACAAATCTTAACCCTTTGAGCTAACCCTAAACAAATCTTAACTGTTTTAGCTAACCCTTTAACCTAACTCCTGAACTTAACCCTAACCCCTAGCCTAGCTAACATTGGCCACCTAGCTAGAATTAAGCAATAAGGCACGAGGGGGTGTGGTATATGGCCAATATACCACGGCTATGGGCTGTTAAGCATGATGCAACGCGGAGTGCCACAGCCCTTAGCTGTGGTATATTGGCTATATACCACAAACCCCCGAGGTGCCTTATTGCTATAATAAACTGGTTACCAACGTAATTAGAGCAGTAAAAATACATGTTTTGTCATACCTGTGGTATACGGTCTGATATACCACGGCTTTCAGCAAATCAGAATTCAGGGCTCGAACCACCCATTTTATCATTCCTAACATAGAATATGAAATGGTTGCTAGAAATCCACAAATTAATACATACCATATGATTGTTCGGTTGTTCCACTAAGCAATCTGATCTATAGCCATCATGCATACATCATCACAGAAATGACAGGGACTCAGGTGTCCAGCCTTCATAATTTTCTCCTTAAACCATCCCATTTAATTTTATAATGCATTGCTGGAAAACTGCTACACCCACTCCTGGTAAAGAAAAAGTTTCATTCTATTTTTCAATAGCAGAAATGTAACAACTTGCACCTACTTTGTATTCTCATTTTCTTCTATTTAAGAAACTCAAGATTTCCCTTGGTGAGTTTTGCTCTTGACCTTCTTGGAGTTGGATTCAAATGAGAATGTGTCCTTATCGGACCGCAGTTCCCGTCTCGACTGTCCTGGCATTCCAGGTCTCCAGGGACACACAAAGGGCTAATTACTTTCTTCCCATCGCCATAAAACACTACCCTGATGGATCAATGAACTGCTCAACGTATTGCAAGACAATGCCTGCAGTAAGAATTATTTAAAGAAACTCCACCCCAAAAATATATTTGGTATTTGTTTCATTAGTCCATTGTTGATTTTCTGGCCCATCATATGATGGGTGATGCAAAGATTTGGGGGTGTAGTTTTCCTTTAAGGGAGATTTGTAAAAAATATATATATATACACAGTACCTGTCAAGTTTGGACACACCTATTCATTCAATACTTTGTTTATTTTTGCTATTTTCTACGTTGTCGAATAATAGTGAAGACATCAAAACTATGAAATAACACGTATGGAATCATGTAGTAACCAAAAAAGGTGTTAAACAAATCAAAATATATTTGAGATTCTTTGAAGTAGCCACCCTTTGCTCGATGACAGCTTCACACACTCTTGGCATTCTCTCAACCAGCTTCACCTGGAATGCTTTTCCAACAGTCTTGAAGGAGCTCCCACATATGCTGAGCACTTGTTGGCTGCTTTTCCTTCACTCTGCGGTCCAACTCTACCCAAACCATCTCAATTGGGTTGAGGTCGGGTGATTGTGGAGGCCAGGTTATCTGATGCAGCACTCCATCACTCTCTTTCTTGGTCAAATAGCCCTTACACAGCCTGGAGGTGTGTTGGGTAATTGTCTTGATGAAAAACAAAAGATAGTCCCACTAAGCACAAACCAGATGGGATGGCGTATTGCTGCAGAATGCTGTGGTAGCCATGCTGATTAAGTGTTCCGTGAATTCGAAAGAAAATCACAGACGGTGTGAGTGTGACCAGAAAGCACCCCATCACACCTCCATGTGTCATGGTGGAAACCACACATGCGGGGATTATCCGTAACTAATGAACTTATCCTCTGCAGCAGAGGTAACTTAGGGTCTTTTCCTTTGGTGATCCTCATGAGAGCCAGTTTCATCATAGCTCTTGATGGTTTGCGACTGCACTTGAAGAAACTTTCAAAGGTCTTGAAATTTTCCGGATTGACTGACCTTCATGTCTTATAGTAATGATGGACTGTCGTTTCTCTTTGCTTATTTCAGCTGTTCTTGCCATAATATGGGCTTGGTCTTTTATCAAATAGGGCTATCTTATTTATAGTCCCCTACCTTGCACAACAACCGATTGGCTCAAATGCATTAAGAAGGAAAGAAATTCCACAAATTAACTTTTAACAAGGCACACCTGTTAATTGAAATCCATTCCAGGTGACTACCTCATGAAGCTGGTTGAGAGAATGCCAAGAGTGTGCAAACTGTCATCAAGGCAACGGGTGGCTACTTTGAAGAATCTCAAATATGAAATATATATTTAACACTTTTTTGGGGGGGGAACTACATGATTCCAAATGTGATATTTTATTCTACAATGTAGAAAATAGTAAAAATAAAGAAACTCTGTAATCTGTGTCAACTTTTGACTGGTACTGTATATTTATATTTAGTATATTTCTGTTCTATTTCTATTCAGATTATCTTCTGCTGCTTATTCCAATCTATAATTATCATTGCCAATAGTTAGAAAGGAGGATACCAGTGATTAGGGCCGGGATGATACCAGTATCACTATACTTGTTAGTATCATGGCAAGGAATCAAAACACAAAGCGGATTTAAATTCTATAGGAAAACAGCCCTAATGTTGGAAACAAGCATCATTATGTTGTCATCCAGAGTCACATGTATTTATTTTCCAAGCTATAGCACACAGTATTTTACATACAAAAGGTTTTTAAAGGGCCAAAGAGTTTGGTCTGCTTCCTGTTTTCATTTTTGCCATGAAAAAAATATTGCGATATTGGTATCGTCATGGCCCTACCAGTAATACAGAAATGCCAACTGTGTCATGCTTAGTCACAGATTTTTTTTTTAAAGTAGCCAAGTCAGTGGAGGAAGAGTCCAGAGAGGAGTTCATAAGAGGGGTTGAAGGTGGCGCGGATGAAATCTAAGAATGCTGCTCATCTGTCTTCATCACCTGCTGTCACCGTGGGGCAGAGAAATGCTCTCTCACTCCTTACAGTCTGGCTGACAGTTCGATTTGGTCCCTCTCTCTCCCAATGCCACAAACCATTGGGGAGCTTGCCTCAAGGTGCTCTCGGCTCAAGAGGCCCCAGACTGGATCAATAACCGTCATCACTTTACTGAGGCAGGGGACTGAAAGGGGAAGATGACTCCTGATCACATTACTACCCCCCCCCCCCCCCCCCCCCCATGAGAGGGTAAGGTATTGTTACTGTGGTTGAGTGTCAGCAGAAATACTGATTTCGCCTCAGTCTCTACTATCCAACTCCTCAGGGGAATAAATGGTATGAAAGCATTCATGACAGTTGAACAAAAGGGCAGCATTTATCCTGTAAAGGCTGGGAAGGGATGGAGAAAAACAAATCTACTCCCACTATCTTGGATAGGCTATATTGTTGGATTAGAGCATATTACAGAGGTGCTCACATGTTACTGACTGATGCTAAGCACCATTCTCTTTCTTGGTCTTAGCCTTGTAGCCAACATACAGAATAAATGATATACTGTATGTATGAGGGTTGGGGTCAATTCCATTTCAATTCAGTCATAGGGCTCTATTTCCAGCTGGTGCTAACATGCTGACCACACCAGCCGTGTCACGTGAGCGTTGCAAAATAAATGTACACATACATGTTATTCAATCATTGCACCCACACTGCTCGCGGCGCCAACGAGCGTCTGTGTTGCCAAGCGCTAAAATAGAAGTCAGTTCTATTTGTGATGCTGAACCCGGTGCCAGTCCTGCCTTTCCCATCTCCTCATTGGTTTATAGAAGCAGATACCCACGTGCCATCTCCCCATTGTTTAAACCCACGTGGTTGATTGAAAGATGAACTGAGGTCGGTAGGGTAGGTTGTGGCTATACTATGAAAGTTAGATGCCAATCACCATATAAAGTCCAAAGAAGAAAAAGCCTGGAAGGAGGAGAGATGACTAGAAATGATTCGGTTGACCGTTTTATGTGTGGATTAATTGTCGGAGTAGAGGACCTTGTCCATTTCAGGTAAAATAACATTTATATCCCAGTACAAATTAGCTAGCAACAGCAAGTTGCTAAATAGGACAAACTAGCCAGCAACTGCAAGATAGTTAGCTAAATTGACAAATCTTTAATGGTTTTCAACCTGTCCCCAAATGAATGTAATTGGTTCAGAGTTTGTTTCGATATTTCAACCTGCGGTGTCCTGATCACGTTTGGTGTGGGGGGACGAAATCAATTTGCGCACGATGGCGAGCGTCCGGTCTGGGCATGGTGTAAGCGCTGCTCTTGTCAAACTACGCAGCCTATCCATCAGTGCAGCCTATCCAGCAGTGATGCACAGTGCCAATTTGTGCCGATGAACCTCGTGTTTAGAAACATTTTAAAAAACTAATGTTTTTTTTCCATTTCGTTTCATTAGATTAAAAACCATGCATAATTTCATCTCCCCTTAAAAGGAAGGCTCTTTTTTATCCTGCCCAATGCATTTGCCAAACAGCCAAGTTGATCAATAAAGGGTTTTGCTCGTGAGACTGCCTTGGAATAGGTCTAAATATTCATCACCAAAACTTTATTAAAAAGACACGTTTGGACATTATTTTAGCCAGCTCCTGTTATTGTTTTTGGATGTGCGTATAGCCCCCATCCATGCACGTGACCATTATGCTCATTGAACGAGTGATGCGATGATGTTGGTGACCCAGTGGCAATTGCTTGTTTTCTGTTTAATTTGATAAAAAACCAAGCCCTCCGTAGCCTACAATAACGAAGGCTGGTTCAACAGCAATGAGTATGTGTGTCTTCTTTTTTTTATTAGCCATTAGCTAAGTCAATAAAGGGGTTTTCAATTTTCTACTCATAAGTGCCTTATATATTTTGGAGGTTTTTGCCCGCATTATTCAAATGAATCACAATTCCCATACCTGCATAGGCTCCTTCATTTAGCTTGTTCAAGTATTCATCCCAATTTCCAAAGAGCGCCTCTCGTCCGATTAGCCAAAGACGCGCTCCTCCAAACATATTTAAATTATTCAGTCCTATCATGCCACATCGACGGTAGATTTATATTTCTTATTGAAAACGTGCCTCGCACATACAATGAGCCTGAGTTATTTGTACTTCTGTAGAAGTGTAAATGTTGGCTATGTGATGAGTAAAGACGTTAGGCCTAGGCTACATAGCCAGTTAGAACAACGTGAACTGGAAACATGCCAAACATACTGTATTTCGCAAAACTGGATGTATTTTGCTGTTACTATTATTTGATGCAGTATGCTATTTAAACATCACCAATGGTCTAGCACAATAATATTTAATGCCCTCCAGCCGAATTGGAGTTGATGACAATGCAAAGACTCAACAGCATACATAACTTGAGACAACCGCATGCTGCATATACTATGACAGTGATGCGTCATTTTCCAGGAAGTAGCCTTGTCATTTTTTTTCTTTTGTCGGCTTTTTGAATGATCTTCAATGGGAAAAAACATAACACAATGGTCTTCAGCGCAAAATCTTAAAAGGCATCTGGCAGAAGAAAAGTAATCTACAAACGTGAAGGATGTAAGGGAAGTTGGGAATCTTGCCCAAATGTTAGAGGGATGCCACAGACTAATCTAGTCAAAGCTTCGTCACTGCTGTTCACTGGTTCCACTTCCACAGACATAAAGGGCTGGACTATGTAAAATACAGTTCCCTGTGCAATCAGCATACTTCGCTCTACAGTCCTCTTAGTGCTTCTACACCTGCATTGCTTGCTGTTTGGGGTTTAAGGCTGGGTTTCTTTACAGCACTTTGAGATATCAGCTGATGTAAGAAGGGCTTTATAAATATATTTGTCATCAAGGCAAAGGGTGGCTACTTTGAAGAATCTGAAATATAAAACATATTTTGATTTGTTTAACACTTTTTTGGTTACTACATGATTCCATATGTTATTTCATAGTTTTGATGTCTTCACTATTATTCTACAATGCAGAAAATACTAAAAATAAAGAAAAGCCCTAGAATAAGTAGGTGTGTCCAAACTTTTGACTGATACTGTATACTATGCAAAACTCCTTTAAAAAGGACAGCTTATGATAATAATTACAATTACATATACAGTGGCGAGACAAAGTATGTGAGCCCTTTGGAATTACCTGGATTTATGCATAAATTGGTCATCAAACTTGATCTGATCTTCATCTAAGTCACAATAATAGACAGACATAGTGTGCTTAAACTAACAACACTCAAATGATTGTATTTTTCTTGTCTATATTGAATACGTCATTTAAACATTCACAGTGCATGTTGGAAAAAGAATGTGAACCCCAAGGCCAATGACTTCTCCAAAAGCTAATTGGAGTCAGGAGTCAGATAACCTGGAGTCTAATCAATGAGACGAGATTGGAGATGTTTAGAGTTGCCTTGCCTTATAAAAACCACTTACAAAATTTGAGTTTGCTATTCACAAGAAGCATTGCCTGATGTGAACCATGCCTCAAACAAAAGAGATCTCAGTAGACCTAAGATTAAGAATTGTTGAGTTGCATAAAGCTGGAAAGGGTTACAAAAGTATCTCTAAAAGCCTTGATGTGCATCAGTCCACAGAAATACAAATTGTCTATAAATGGAGAAAGTTCAGCACTCTTGCTACTCTACCTAGGAGTGGCCGCCTTGCAAAGATGACTGCAAGAGCACAGCGCAGAATGCTCAATGAGGTTAAGAAGAATCCTACAGTGTCAGCTAAAGACTTACAGAAATCTCTGGAATATGCTAACATCTCTGTTGACGAGTCTTCGATACGTAAAACACTAAACAAGAATGGTGTTCATGGGAGGACACCGCGGGAGAAGCCACTGCTGTCCAAAAAAAACATTGCTGCACATCTGAAGTTCGCAAAAGTGCACCTGGATGTTCCACAGCGCAACTGGCAAAATATTCTGTGGACAGATGAAACTACAGTTGAGTTGTTTGGAAGGAACACACAACACTATGTGTGGAGAAAAAAATGCACAGCACACCAACATCAAAACATCATCCCAACTGTAAAGTATGGTGGAGGGAGCATCATGGTTTGAGGCTGTTTTGCTGCCTCAGGGTCTGGACAGCTTGCTATCATTGGCGTAAAAATGAATTCCCAAGTTTATCAAGACATTTTGCATGACAATGTTAGGCTATCTGGCCGCTAAATTGAAGCTCAACAGAAGTTGGGTGATGCAACAGGACAATGAACCAAAACACAGAAGTAAATCAACAGAATGGCTTCAACAGAAGAAAATATGCCTTCTGGAGTGGCCCAGTCAGAGTCCTGACCTCAACCCGATTGAGATGCTGTGGCATGACCTCAAGAGAGCGGTTCACACCAGACAACCCAATAATATAACTGAACTGAAACAGTTTTGTAAAGAGAAATGGTCCAAAATTCCTCCTGACCGTTGTGCAGGTCTGATCCGTAACTACAGAAAACGTTTGGAGATTATTGCTGCCAAAGGATGTTCAACAAGTTATTAAATCAAGGGTTGACATACTTTTCCCACCCTGCACTGTGAATGTTTACATGGTGTGTTCAATTAAGACATCCAAACGTATCATTGTTTGTGTGCTATTAGTTTAAGCAGACAGTGTTTGTCTATTGTTGTGACCTAGATGTAGATCAGATTCAATTTTATGACCAATTATGCAGAGATTCAGGTATTTCCAAAGGGTTCACATACTTTTTCTTGCCACTGTATGTTGTATATTTTGCAGAGTAGCCAGGACTAGCTCCTTCCATCACCACATGTGGACTGCCTTCGCTGCACTCGGAGCCATAGTGAGCCTACTAGAATTTAAAAAGCGCTCACGTTGCCCTTAGTGAACAGTATTGAAGGCTTCTGCTGTCATCCTGGGGACCTGGACAAACGTCTAATACTGCAGTGAATCTGGTGTGAGCTGGTTGGAACAGCATACTGACAGAGGGTGTACCTGTATCGGTTGTAACTACTGATCATTCGCTTTCAATTAGAAAAACCATGTGAGAAGAGTAACCTACTGTCCACCATGAGCTGGATTGCTGGTGTGTTTCAAAAGGTAAGTTTGTAACTATTCCACTAAGGTTAGAGTTGTCATTCACTGTCATATGTTTTTGTTTTTTATGTTTAGGTACAATGTGGACACTTCCATGACAAATAATATTCTGGCACAGTAAAAGAATGGCAAGAAAATGCAAAGACTGTGGATGAGAACTGTTAGCATTCACATTTGGCACTCCCGTGGTACATGTGGGGGAGACATGCAGCAGTGGAGGCTACTGACGGGAGGACAGCTCATAATAATGGCTGGAACAGAGCAAATGGAATGGCAACAAACACATGTTAAGCATGTGTTAGATTTATTTGATACCAATACACCGCTCCAGCCATTACCACGAGCCGTCCTCCCAATTAAGGTTCCACCAACCTCCTGTGACATACAGGTACATGGACTTGACCCCCCCCCCCCCTTTTTGCCCTCAGAACAGCCTCAATTCATTGTGGCATGGACTCCACAAGGTGTCAATTGTTCCACAGGAATGCTGGTCCATGTTGACTCCAATGCTTCCCACAGTTGGCTGGACTTCCTTTGGGTGGTCGACTATTCTTGATACACACAGAAAACTGTTGAGTGTGAAAAACCCAGCACCATTGCAGTTCTTGACACACTTCTTGGCGCCTACTTCTATACCCCATTAAATCTTTTCTCTTGCCCATTCACCCTCTGAATGGCACACATACACATTCCATGTCTCAACTGTCTCAAGGCTTAAAAATCCTTCTTTAACCTGTCTCCTCCCTTTTATCTACAATGATTGAAGTGGATATATCAAGTGACATGAATAAGGGATCATATCTTTCTGCTGGATTCACCTGGTCAGTAGGTGTTCTTAATGTTTTGTATACTCAATATATATGAGATTTAGAACATACTACTATTACTGTCATGCTGTTCAATTTAAAGTTGTATGTTGACATTTGTGTCTTGAAAGGTGGTTTGAAGTTTACACAACTGTCCTAACATGCTAACCTCTCACCAGGTTTTGGGGGCATGATCTTTGTGCCTCTTTAGCTTTCTCACCAATCATTATTCATGATAAATTCATGATTATTCGTAATCATGGTAGCATCCACATGAATGTAAAAGTGTTCAGAAACATATTATATTCTTAATTACAACAAAAGTTACTCAAATGACACAATACATTATTTACCATACATTTTTATTGAGCACAACACAATCCGAAACACACCCAAAGCAAACTACAATGGCACCTAACAAATTAGTAGAGTCACAAGCTTGATGTAGTCATTGCATGCTAGGAAAATGGGACCAAACACAAAACTTTTTACTAAATTGAATACACTATAAGTAAATTTGTCCAAATACTTATAACACCTTCAAATAGGGGGGACTAGATACAGTACATAAAGTGCATTAATTTCTAAACGGATATGTATGAAAATACCCTAAAATAAAAGGCGACATTCTCTATTGTCACCTCATTTAAAAGACCCCTCACATTTGATCTCAAATTCAAAATACTGGCGTATAGAGCCGAATTAAAAGTTTTAGCTTAACTATCCAAATAAATACGTATTCATGGACATTTATGTAGGGGTTGATACATTTTTTGAGGGGGAAAATTAAGTCTGACATTTTATTTGGAGTTGTTGAGAAAACATGTGGTAGCTTCTACAGACAAATTAGCCTAGTATTCTCTTTTCAGAAATAGGCTCTTGCTTTCCAAACTGTACGTTTTTACCGCAATTGCATTTTCAACCCTAGAAATAGAATCCATAGATCGTCCGTGCCCATTCAAGTCAGGAGTTGCAGCCATCTTGAGTGTACCATATGTTTACCAGTCAAATTGCCAGTGTTAAAGGTTCCAACACCCTTCTATGGATTCTATTTCTATGGCCGCAATGCATAAAACTGCTCAAATCGCGGCTTTCTCGACTATGCAAGACAGGAGTAATTATATATGTATTTACATTTATCAGAGGGTGCTGCAGCACCTTCAGCACCCCTACTTCCTGCGGATATGGTTGTACCTCTGCATAAAACCATTCATTGTTTTCACTGTAAATATAGAAAACACAAAACAAAACATTAGTGTGTACTTTTCCATTTGATAAGGGGAAAACAACCTTATTTCACTGTAGGATGGGATCAATTGCAAGGTAGTACAATTGGGTAGTTTGTGTAAACAACATTTTTAACAAAACACATAACTTACTTCTTCTCTGCTCACCCTCAGAGCTGTGTCTTCTTCTTCTTCTTTGATGGATTTTCCTCTTCAGAGACAGAAGAAGATGATGAGGACGAGTCCCTGCTGCAGTCCCCTGGTTGATTCCCCTTCGCTGCTGGAGTCTCCGCCTGATTCGAGCATGTAGCCTACTGCTGGTCGGACCTTACACACAGACTAACTATTTAAAGCAGCAAATGAAATAAGTAATGTAGCGTTTGAAATCATGATACTCATAACAATACAGTCCACCTTTTAATCTTAGGACAGACTAATTCTCAACCGTAATTTAAATGTAAAAGTTCATTAAAAGATTATGCACCTCTTGGGGAAGCCAGCTGGCTTTGGAGGAAGACCTTGTCTTCCTTCAAGCTGGTTATGGTGTACAGCAGCACATTGTTCTTGTCTTTTTCTGCCTGGAGCTCAGCTCTCAGCTTTGGATGAGCTGTGATACACATACACATTTTAAGTCAGGACTCCCGCCCATCAGACTGCTTCTCTCTCTCAAATCAAATGGAAGTGAGAATGTTATAGGCTCCCCATGCATTGCATAATCACAACTTGTCCGCTGGGATGTTTTATTTACCATCCCCCACTTTAAAAAGGGTTTTAAATGAAAACGGCAAAATCCCAGTTATTTTCATGTTTTGCCTACATTTTGACACACTAGCATCAATATAAACAGATTCTATTTGTAAAATGTGCAATCAAAATAGTAAAAAAAAATATAAGATCCTTTCAAACGATGCTCATGTTTTAATTGCTCACTGTCGACAGACAACTTCTTCCAGGTCGGATCACAACTTCCAAGGTATTTCCCTCCATCAAATTGACCATGCTGAATACAGCAGTAACTATAAAGTACCATTGGCTAATGGGCAATGTAATTACTAATATTCTTTATATTCACTGCAGTAACTCACAAAAAAAAAGAACATTCAAATAAATAAATCATACTCTTGTTAAAACATTTTTGTCACCTAGCTAAATTCTCCTGCCATCATAGTATCATCCTAAAATCATTAATGAAATGAGTTCCCATCAGAGCCATCATTTATTGATAGAGTTGGGACATTGTGGCTTCTGCATTATGATACATTTACATGACACCACAACATTCTATTGCAGCCTAAATATATGGCTCTGGTTCTCATGATCTGGCCTACCCCCTTCTATTACTCATTAAACTGAAAATAAAGTTATTTGATTTTGAACATATAGGCTTCAATTAATTCTACAGCAATTTACCTAAGACTTACCACTCGTGCTATCAACAGGCTTGTCATCTTTTTGGCGTTTTCCGCTGCCTCTGGTGTTCATCAAGTCTGAAAAAAGAAAAAATGACATTACATTATTACTGTTATTAATAGAGACATTATTTTGAACTAGATGTAATTCAGTCTGGTAGATGTTACTTACCTTGCTTGTTGGTAATTTCTTGTTAATTTGTTAGTCAAAGATTATCTATACACCTCTCAGGTAATGTCTAATTTGCCTCATTTTGCCTCGATTCTATAATTTCAAGTTTTGACTTTGTTCAATCATAAGCATGCATGCTTTTGCAGAATATTTAATGCAATCCTCTCATTGGGCATCTCCCTCCCCCTCCCCCTCTCCCTCTCCCTCCCTCACCGTCTCCCTCTGTCACGGTCTCTGTGCTGTGTGGAACTTCTTGGTCGCTGCTGCTTCTTGGCTGGGGGAACGAAGAGGTTCTGGAGTCGGCTGTACTGGCCCTCTGTAGGAACCCCTGGGTCCCTACTTGGCTCTCTTCAACAGGGGCATCTTCACTGGACAGGGAGATTAGCTTGGGGCATTTGTTTGGCATGTTAAGCTTCACAACATCATAAAAACACAAACTATCATCATGGAATGACAAATATATAATTGAAAAAGACATCCACCATACTCTCTTAGAAAAAAGGGCTCCAAAAGTGTTTTTTGGCCTTCCACATATGATAACCTTTTTTGGTTCCAGATAGAACCCTTTTGGGTCCCATGTAGAACCCTCGGTAGAAAGGGTTTTACATAGAACCAAAAGAGTTCTACCTGGAACCAAAAAGGGTTTTTCAAAGGATTATCCTATGGGGACAGCCCAGGATCTAGACAACCTTTTAGGATCTAGATAGATAGATAGAAAAAAAGGTGCTAAGTGTGTATGAATAAGAAGGGAGGGGTGAGATGACTTCTACTCTGGCTATGTTCCCATTTTCTTTATTTTTACATTTTACATTTTAGTCATTTAGCAGACGCTCTTATCCAGAGCGACTTACAGTAGAGTGCATACATTTTATTACATTTTACATTTTTACATACTGAGACAAGGATATCCCTACCGGCCTAACCCGGACGACGCTATGCCAATTGTGCGTCGCCCCACGGACCTCCCGGTTGCGGCCAGCTGCGACAGAGCCTGGGCGCGAACCCAGAGACTCTGGTGGCGCAGCTAGCACTGCGATGCAGTGCCCTAGACCACTGCGCCACCCGGGAGTTTTTCCTGAAGTGTGCACTCGTTCACTCCCCCTTATGCATTTAAAAGCTTTGGATTGGTGCAAGCATGACTGGAAGGAGTTTCCCACCATATTCCTCACACCAGTCCATTCCTTTTTAATACATGAGTGGGAGTACACACTTTAGGAGAAGGGATGAAAATTGAAATACAGCCAGAGTGTAAAGCGTAACACCCTGACTACACCGCTCGTGTCACGTACACAGGCATTGCAAAATAAATGTTGAAATCTATATTATTAAATTATTGCACCCACACTGCTTGCGCTCGTCAACGAAGTCAGTTCTATTTGTGACGCAGATCGCGCTGCAAGTCCTCCCTCTCCCATCTCCTCATTGGTTTATAGAAGCAGATACTCACGGGCCATCTCCTCATTGGTTATACCCACGTGGGTGATTGAAAGACGAACTGTGTTGTTAGCAATAGCAAGCTAGCAACAGCAAGCTAGCTAAATAGGACAAATTAGCTAGCAAGTGCAAGCTAGCTAGCTAAATTGCCATAAATGTTTAATGCTTTTCGACCTGTCGCCAAATTAATGTAATTGCTTCAGAGTTTGTTTTGATATTTTAATCTGTGTGTCGTGATCGCGTTTGGTGTGGTGGGACAAAATAAATGTATGCACGATGGTGCACACACGCAGCCGGTTTGGGTTCCGTGTAAAGCAAAAGGTTTCGTAGAGTAACACTCATGCATTTATGTGGATTATTTTTAAAGACTGTATTGCAGATGAATAGCTGAAGGCGGTCTGAGGAGAAGCTGTGCACTAACACTGTATCCTGGGAGAAGAGAGAGGGTTTCAAGTCACACTAATGTACAGTAGTGCATACACTTATGTAGAATATACACTAATATTCACACTAACATGCTGGCCACACCGCTTGCGTCGCACGCACGAGCGTTGCAAAATCAATTTTAACCAAGGCACATTTCACTCTGCGGTCCAAACCATCTCAATTGGGTTGATGTCAGGTGATTGTGGAGGCCAGGTGATTTGATACAGCACTCCATCACTCTTCTTCGTCAAATAGCCCTTACACAGCCTGGAGGTGTGTTTTGGGTCATGATCCTGTTGAAAAACAAATGATAGTCCCACTAAGCACCAGATGGGATGGCGTATCGCTGCAGAATGCTGTGGTAGCCATGCTGGTTAAATGTGCCTTGAATTCTAAATAAATCACAGAGTGTCACCAGCAAAACACCCCCACACCATCACACCTCCTCCTCCATGCTTCACGGTAGGAACCACACATGCAGAGATAATCTGTTCACCTACTCTGCGTCTCACAAAGACACAGCGATTTGAACCAAAAAATCTCAAATTTGGACTCATCAGACCAAAGGACAGATTTCCACTGGCCTAATGTCCATTGCTCGTGTTTCTTGGCCCAAGCAAGTCTCTACTTATTGGTGTCCTTTAGTAGTGTTTTCTTTGCAGCAATTCGACCATGAAGGCATTTATTTGTCCTGCAATTTCTGAGGCTGGTAACTTTAATGAACTTATCCTCTGCAGCAAAGGTAACTTTGGGTCTTCCTTTCCTGTGGCGGTTCTCATGAGAGCCAGTTTCATCATAGCGCTTGATGGTTTTTGCAGATTGACTGACCTTCATGTCTTAAAGTAATGATGGACTGTCGTTTCTCCTTGCTTATTTGAGATGTTCTTGCCATAATATGGACTTAGTCTTTTACCAAAAAGGGCTATCTTCTGTATACCACCCCTACCTTGTCACAACACAACTGATTTGGCTCAAACACATTAAGGAGGAAAGAAAATTAACTTTTAACAAGGCACACCTGTTAATTGGAATGCATTCCAGGTGACTACCTCATGAAGCTGGTTGAGAGAATGCCAAGAGGCAAAGGGTAGCTACTTTGAAGAATCTCAAATAGAAAATATATTGAAGAATCTCAAATAGAAAATATTTTTGGATTTGTTGCACACTCTTGTGGTTACTACATGATTTCATATGTGTTATTATATAGTTGTGATGTCTTCACTATTATTCTACAATGTAGAAAATAGTAAAAAATAAAGAAAAACCAAGGAATGTGTAGGTGTGTCCAAACTTTTGACTGGTACTGTATGTCCTTGAACCAATTTATTTTCAAATTGCACAAAGAATAAGTTATAAGGGTAATTAAGTTGCTAATGGCAGTAGCCCGGTCAGCCTTCAACTTGAGATACTCAATGAAAGCTAGCACTGAGCTAGCCTGCAACATCACTTCCTGGACTTGCTCAAACTGCGCATGTTATGTCTCCATGAGGCACCATCTTAACTGACTTCCTTGGCTTCAAATGCGCTATTGAGTCTTCACATAGGAATGAATGGTGTCAGGTGATCGATGGCTTTGTCCATTCATATACAGTCATTGGAATAAGATTATATGGACAGGGGGATCTGACTCTAAATCTGCACTGTTCTTCTAAGACACATACGGCCCCTGGACTGAGACAAACAAACAAGTGGTGAGGAAGTATCTCAGGGAAGATAAGAGAAATGCAGTAGGGTTAGTGTATAGCGCATGTACCAATGGTAGGGGACCAAGTTCAAGTCAACTCCACTACAGTTTTGACATACAAAATGATACGTGATGAAAATATGTTAACACAATCATCAAAGTAACTGTCAGGTGAAATCAAAATGTTAAAAGTGCATATTCTGTAAACTCATACACAAATAATGTTGTTGACACATACTATACTCATATTTGAGGCCAAAGCATAAGTTAGAGGAAAAAAACACCTTTAACTTGTATCTCAAACAGACCGTTTCAGAAATGCTTGCTATTCCTTCATAGAACATCCGATCATGTTGGCTCATTGGCTGAGCTGGCAAATGACCACACCATTCTGCTGTTGTGTTACGCCCACACCATTCCAAAACAGAAAAGCTGCTTTTTAACATAATAAACCATTTTAGAAGGAAAACTATTGCACTTAATTGTAATTTATAGGTCATTTTTCATAGAAATCTGAAAACACTGTATTGTTACTTTAAAAAATGTATGGCACTTCTCAGCGACATTTCCATCCCATAAAATATTATCTATAGGTCCTGGTCAAAAGTTGTGCAATATATAGGGAATAGGTGCCATTTGGAATGCAACCACTCTCCCTCACCCGGCAGTCTCTCTTGATGGTCTCCCTCATCAAGCAGCCTCTCTTGATTGTCTCCCTCATCAGGCAGCCTCTCTTGATTGTCTCCCTCGCCCGGCAGTCTCTCTTGATGGTCTCCCTCGCCCGGCAGTCTCTCTTGATGGTCTCCCTCGCCCGGCAGTCTCTCTTGATGGTCTCCCTCGCCCGGCAGTCTCTCTTGATGGTCTCCCTCGCCCGGCAGCCTCTCTTGATGGTCTCCCTCACCAGGCAGCCTCTCTTCTTGGTCTCCCTCGCCCGGCAGTCTCTCTTGATGGAGTTGCTCGCCAGGCACTCTCTCTTGATGGACTTGCTCGCCAGGCACTCTCTCTTGATGGACTTGCTCGCCAGGCACTCTCTCTTGATGGACTTGCTCGCCAGGCAGCCTCTCTTCTTGGCCTCCCTCACTAGGCAGTCTCTCTTGATGGTCTTGCTCGCCAGGCAGTCTCTCTTGATGGTCTTGCTCGGGGCATTGTAGTTGTCTGACTCCAGCAGCAGTCCATCAGGCAGGTCCTGGATGAAGTCCAGGTCTTTGAAGGTGGGCACGGCCTTGTCCCGCTACTTAGCTGAGGCCCGTCTCTTATAGGTAGAGCCCTTCAGGTCGTACTTGAAGTGCATGCACGCAGAGGCACGTTGTTCATGACAGTGATGTAGATGTTCTTGCCCCCCGCCTGGATGCAGTACAGGCCATAGAACTTAGACACGGTTCTCTTGTTCTGGTGTAGGTTCTAAAGAGGAGGAGAGGTGAAACGAGAGAAGGTGTAAGTATATCAATCAAATCCACTTTAGAACTTGTCTATTAGTGTAGAACAAAACATAGAGAATAAACCAGGAAGACATTGAGGCCAAAGCTTGAATTGAGTAACGAGATTAACTTGGTAACTCAAAACACAAAACATAGGATCAAAAACATGCACACACTAGCCCACAAACTCTCTCTCTCTTACCACGAAGTAGCCAGGCAGTAGTTATTGTAAGATCTCAGCCTCTTTGTGATGCACAGTCTTAATGAGGAACTGATCATCGCTGGAGACAGAACTGAGATCCACTGGGTTCAGAGTTGGACAGCTCAATCAGTTCCTCATCACACAGAGAGTACTGAAACCAAAACAGTGATTAATTACACAGTATTTAAATAGATCATTCCACCACCTGCATTCACATTCCCATCAATGATTTCTCCGTTGATATAATTTATACTCCACTGTTTTACTGTATTTGGAAAAAGCCACAGGATGATTTTTCAATACCGTCAATACTATTTCTTTGATGTTTTTCAATACATTTTGAATATTGTAGCTACTTTAAGCTAATACCTGCAGTCAACTTGAGCAATACGTTAGGAGATAAAGCAGATTGCGTTCTTGTAACGATTGTCGTCGGGAGAAGGAGAAGAGGACCAAGGTGCAGCGCGATAAGTGTCCATATTAACTTTTAATAAATACTAACACTTGAACAAAAACAACAAAGTGACAAACGAAGAGTTCTGCAAGGTGCAACCAACACTAAACAGAAAATAACTACCCACAAACACAGGTGGGAACAGGCTACCTAAGTATGGTTTTCAATCAGAGACAACGATTGACAGCTGCCTCTGATTGGGAACCATACCAGGCCAAACACATAGAAATACAAAACATAGAACAAAACATAGAATGCCCACCCCAACTCACGCCCTCTTCATTTCAACTGTCACATTATTTGACATTATGAAGCTTACAGTAGTTCCCCAGAATAGCTGAGCCAGTCAGGTGTTTGTTTGTAAATGGCACAATGGGAGAAAGCGAGCTGGTGAGTCCATGGCGTTCTATATCTATCAGCGAGTCTCTGTTGTGCAGTGCACATGAGGTGATGAAATTACGCAATTCACTACAAAATGTTTGCCATCAGATATCTTATAAAGGCTTTCTGCCAGAAGTCAAAAAGCTCTGGATGAGTAATCTGTACAGCTGCCATTTTTTCCCTGTGCCTCCTACTAGCGTTTTCTTTTTCCCATCTGCTCCATGTATACATTCCAGAAAAGAATCCATCAAAATGTTGTTCCTTTGCACAATTTCTCTCGTTCACTTACGCTTGTAAATGTGCACAGTCAGTGAAAATGACATTCGGTAGCTACTAGTTATGCTTGTATAACTTCATGAGCAGGATTGGCCTGTCATTGCTATTAGTTTATGTTCATTTTCGCTCATCAGCATTTAACTAACAGCGTCCATGTGATTTTGTTATTAGTTTGTGCTAATTTTGTTAGCATTCTGGTAATAGAAGCCCAATGGGCTTTTCTTGTATTTTTAGAGCCCCCTTATGCGGGTAGTGCCGTAAATCCCGGAATGAGAGAAAGACAGTATGACATATGAAAATCTGGATACCGGCCAAGCCCACATTCTACACTTGTTCAGAATGCAATATTGACATAAAAACATAATAGAAACCCATACAAGTTTGCTTCTGAGAATATCTCCCACTCCCTCTATACCTCCCTCTCCATCAACGAACCAACCAACCACATACACACACACGCACCTGGGGAAAGAGATGCTCTCCACATCTTCAAAGTCCTTGAATAGTACATCTCTCTTTTGCCTCTGGCACAGGCTGCCTAATGTGTGGATGATGCCCAACTGGATGGCACCTTTCAGGGCAGATGAGGTGGTCTGGAGGAGGGCAGAGCAGAGAAATAGAGCGAGATGGAGGAGGTGAATACAGAGTAAAGAGAAATAAAGAGAAAGTATTCAGCAAGTGCAAAATATAGTAATACCCAATCTAAAAGGTAAATAACAATGGATCAAAGGGTACAGAGAATGTGCAAACAGGCAGTTAAAATAAATTAAATTAAACAAGGAGAATTTATATGTACATATGTGAGGGATAAAATGTTGAGTGCAAGAAGATGTGCAGTGCATATTTCATTACAAAATCACATTTGGCCAACATTTGGCCTCCCACAATGAATACAAAATTGTTTGTCGTATTTGGCCCACTGTTGGTCCACACAGGACTGGCCGAGAACTGGCCGAGGCAAAGCCAGCAGTGCCAAACAGTTGCTGCAAGTGGCCCGGAATTGTCTGCTATCTGGGCAGGTTGAGCATATGTATATATTAAATGGATACTTCAGGAATTATCTACTTCCCCAGTCAGATAAACTTGGGGATACCATCTTGATGTCTCTGTGTCCAATATGAAGGAAGTTAGAGGTAGTTTTGCGAGCCAATGCTAACTAGTGTTAGCGAAATGACAAAGTCTATGGGTATCTACTAGAATACCAGCAGAATACCATAGACTTCTACTAGAATACCATAGACTTCCAGTCATCGGGCTGACGTTAGTTAGCATTGGCTCATTAAATTTAATGTAACTTCCTTCATACTGGACATAGAGACATAAAAATGGTATCCACAAGTTCATCTAACTCTGGAGAAGTAGATAAAAGGCCTCATTGTCAAAATCCTGAAGTATCCCTTTAAACTCAGAGGAGGAGTGCTCTGAGTATGAAGGGCATGTCTGGGGTGCACACCCTATCAAATCGTAGCAAAATGCAACAGAAAACAAATGTTTTAATTCAACAAATTAAGGTAGGTCTCTCCCTATTCCGTCCCACTTGGTTCCTAGTGAACTAAGATCAAATCACATAAACATTCCTGTCAGAATGCTCTTGTTTGTATAACAAGTCTCTCTTAGGTTTAGGTCACACATGCTAAGGAAAACCCAAAGACACTTGGGAGTTGAAATACAACACATTTTTGATTTGCAGGAAGGGGAACTGCATTGAATGAAATTATTATTTTGAATGATCTATACCCTCTAATAATGTGATTGTATATCTGTGAAAGGCTATCTGCAGGTGCTGACTATTCGTGAAGCACTAGTTTCCCTGCGTAAAGTGAAGGGTAGGCTACTCAATCACCAATTTTGAAGCCTGTGTAAAAAGAGAGAACAGGTTAAAGCCATCAAATTATACAAATTCTCCCTATAAGATCAGGTGAAATTTGGTAAATAATGTGATTGGTTACCTGCATGTTTAACAATGCCAGGTCTCTCACCAGAATCCTCCCAGTACGGATGAGGTAGTTGACTGGTTTAGGCTTGGAGAAGAGGGAATATATTTACAGACATTTTCATCATGTTGTTTTATAGAAAACTAGTGACTTGATGTTAATGTTAAATATCCTCTAAAGACTAAAGAGTATCAGAATGGATAGACTCATGGAGATAGGAACACACGAGGGTCCAGACCAAGGGATTAAAGCCAGACAGGTCCACTGCCCAACCTCCTCATTCACATACTAAGGAACAAGACACGATCAAATTAAGAGTCAGTTTGAATGATAGATTGTTATTGAACCAATCCTGCTAATGAAGCAGTATTATTGTAGCATTGGTGCCAGTCTGTTTCAGCTCTCTGCCATCTCCTTATAGGATTGCCATGCCAATATCATATTGCCACGATTACATTGGCAAGAGCAGAACAGACCGGTACCCAGACTATTGATAGGCCCTTTCTTACCTGAACAAGGACTGGGTCTTCCTGGTCCAGGGTGGGCTCATGATCTTTATGAATAAAACTATTTCAAGGATTATTTTCTTTAAGTAAACAGGTTGGTTTCAAAGCGCATGTTTGTTTGTTGTTATTAATAGCATTTGGGCTACATTGAACAAAGTGTCACATCTCCTCTGGGCTTGCTAGGAATCATATCTCTTCTACGTCCCAAATGACACCCTATTCCATATGTAGTGCACAAAGCCTTGGTCAAAAGTAGTGTACTAAGCAGGGAATAGGGTGTCATCTGGGATGAACTAAGTGTCCGTCCAGACTTAATATGTAATACTGCTGTCTGGACATTGTAAACTCTATAAACTTACTGTCCTCAACCTTGACACGGGCCACACTCCAAATCAAATCAAATCAAATGTATTTGTCACATACACATGGTTAGTAGATGTTAATGCGAGTGTAGCGAAATTCTTGTGCTTCTAGTTCTGACCATGCAGTAATAACCAACGAGTAATCTAACCTAACAATTCCACAACTACTACCTTACACACACATGTGTAAAGGAATGAATACGAATATGTACATACAAATATATGAATGAGTGATGCCCAAACGGCATAGGCAAGATGCAGTAGATCGTATAGAGTACAGTATATACATATGAGATGAGTAATGTAGGGTATGAAAACATTATACAAAGTGGCATTGTTTAAAGTGGCTAGTGATACATTACATTACATCAAGATGGCAAGATGCAGTAGATGGTATAGAGTACAGTATATACATATGAGATGAGTAATGTAGCATTATAAGTAGCACTATATAAAGTGGCGAGTGATGAATTGATTACATACATTTTTCCATTATTAAAGTGGCTAGAGTTGAGTCAGTATGTTGGCAGCAGCCACTCAATGTTGGCTGTTTAACAGTCTGATGGCCTTGAGATAGAAGCTGTTTTTCAGTCTCTCGGTCCCTGCTTTGATGCACCTGTACTGGCCTCATCTTCTGGATGATAGCGGAGTGAACAGGCAGTGGCTCGGGTGGTTGTTGTCCTTGATGATCTTTTTGGCCTTCCTGTGACATCGGGTGGTGTAGGTGTCCTGGAGGGCAGGTAGTTTGCACCCGGTGATGCGTTGTGCAGACCTCACTACCCTCTGGAGAGCCTTACGGTTATGGGCGGAGCAGCTGCCGTACCAGGCGGTGATACAGCCCGACAGGATGCACTCGATTGTGCATCTGTAGAAGTTTGTGAGTGTTTTTGGTGACAAGCCGTATTTCTTCAGCCTCCTGAGGTTGAACTTAAAACTTTCCACCCTCTCCACTATTGTCTCATCAATGTAGATAGGGGGCTGCTCCCTCTGCTGTTTCCTGAAGTACACGATCATCTCCTTTGTTTTGTTGACATTGAGTGTGAGGTTATTTTCCTGACACCACACTCTGATGGCCCTCACCTCCTCCCTGTAGGCCGTCTCGTCGTTGTTGGTAATCAAGCCTACCACTGTAATGTCGTCTGCAAACTTGATGATTGAGTTGGAGGCGTGCATGGCCACGCAGTCGTGGGTGAACAGGGAGTACAGGAGAGGGCTGAGAACGCACCTTTGTGGGGACCCAGTGTTTAGGATCAGCAGGGTGGAGATGTTGTTCAATCAATCAATCAAGTTTATTTTATATAGCCCTTCGTACATCAGCTAATATCTCAAAGTGCTGTACAGAGACCCAGCCTAAAACCCCAAACAGCTAGAATGCAGGTGTAGAAGCACGGTGGCTAGGAAAAACTCCCTAGAAAGGCCAAAACCTAGGAAGAAACCTAGAGAGGAACCAGGCTATGAGGGGTGGCCAGTCCTCTTCTGGCTGTGCCGGGTGGAGATTATAACAGAACTATGCCAAGATGTTCAAAAATGTTCATAAGTGGCAAGCATGGTCAAATAATAATCATGGATAATTTTCAGTTGGCTTTTCATAGCCGATCATTAAGAGTTGAAAAACAACAGGTCTGGGACAGGTGGCGGTTCCATAACCGCAGGCAGAACAGCTGAAACCGGAACAGCAGCAAGGCCAGGCGGACTGGGGACAGCAAGGAGCCACCACGCCCGGCAGTCCCGACGTATGGTCCCAGGGCTCAGGTCCTCCGAGAGAAAGAAAGAGAGAAGGAGAAAATTAGAGAGAGCCAAGATTTTCAAAATGTTCATAAATGACAAGCATGGTCAAATAATAATCAGGAATAAATCTGTTGGCTTTTCATAGCCGATCATTAAGAGTTGAAAACAGCAGGTCTGGGACAGGTAGGGGTTCCGTAACCGCAGGCAGAACAGTTGAAACTGGAATAGCAGCAAGGCCAGGCGGACTGGGGACAGCAGGGAGTCGTCATGCCCGGTAGTCCTGACGTATGGTCCTAGGGCTCAGGTTCTCAGAGAGAGAGAAAGAAAGAGAGAACGAGAGAATTAGAGAAAGCATACTTAAATTCACACAGGACACTGGATAAGACAGGAGAAGTACTCCAGGTATAGCCAACTGACCCCAGCCCCCCGACACAAACTACTGCAGCATAAATACTGGAGGCTGAGACAGGAGTGGTCAGGAGACACTGTGGCCCCATCCGAAGATACCCCCGGACAGGGCCAAATAGGAAGGATATAACCCCACCCACTTTGCCAAAGCACAGCCCCCGCACCACTGGAGGGATATCTTCAACCACCAACTTATAATCCTGAGACAAGGCCGAGTATAGCCAACAAAGATCTCCACCACAGCACAAACCAAGGGGGGGCGCCAACCCAGACAGGAAGATCACGTCAGTAACTCAACCCACTCAAGTGACGCACCCCTCCCAGGGACAGTATGAAAGAGCACCAGTAAGCCAGTGACTCAGCCCATGTAATAGGGTTAGAGGCAGAGAATCCCAGTGGAGAGGGGGGACCTACATTCACCACCTGGGGGCGGCCCGTCAGGAAGTCCAGGACCCAGTTGCACAGAGCGAGGTCGAGACCCAGGGTCTCGAGCTTAATGACGAGTTTGGAGGGTACTATGGTGTTAAATGCTGAGCTGTAATTGATGAACATCATTCTTACATAGGTATTCCTCTTTTCTAGATGGGTTAGGGAAGTGTGCAATGTGATGGCGATTGCGTCGTCTGTGGACCTGTTGGGGCAGTAAGCAAATTGGAGTGGGTCTAGAGTGTCAGGTAGGGTGGAGGTGATATGGTCCTTGACTAGTCTCTCAAAGCACTTCATGATGACGGAAGTGAGTGCTACAGGGCGGTAGTCATTTAGCTCAGTTACCTTAGCTTTCTTGGGAACAGGAACAATGGTGGCCCTCTTGAAGCATGAACAAAATACTGCATAGTTTCCTAGGAACGCGAAGCGAGGCGGCCATCTCTGTCGGCGCCGGAAGATCAATCCCCAAGGTGGCCTGTGGATCCTCGCCAAAGCCGTGATATTTCCAATACAAGTAGACAGCTGAACCATCAGACAAGCTGCACACAGAAGCGTCCGCTTGCAGATCAATCTCAGCGGGCTTGCTGTAAAAAAACTACTGAGCATAGCCCTACTCATTATCACCCCTGATACTGCAGTAATTTTGACACTTATTTCTTAGAATTACAGGATTTTATAGGGAACCAATATTATGCCTAATTATTCCATATATTGTGGTTTGCTGTCACAATAGGATGAAAATATTTACCAAACTGATTCAAAAACACTAAACAGTGACGTCAATTGAATTGAATTTCAGGCGTGATAGTTTATACAATTGTGAACTATGAAGCATGGTTGAGAGAATGGTAGCCTAACAGCAGAGACCTAACTATTTGTGGAACAATCTTTCAAATTCTTAAATGTGACCTTTTGGTGCCTCTAGACCTAGGGCAATTCAGAAAGCTGATGGAGGACCTTAACCGATTGTTAAAAAAAAAAAAAGATGACTGTCTGTGTTTTCTTTCTTCTTTCATTTTGTGTGTGCATTTCTGTAATTCAGGGCTCATCTGTAAAAGAGACACTGTGCTCAGTATGACTCCCTGATAAATATAAAGCTTAAATCTGGCTCAAATCAACAAAGATATTTTACTTTACCCAGAGGCCAAATCTTAAGGGACTGGTACAGAAAGCATACAGATTACATCACATACATAATTATATACGAACTGACTAAATCGATTTGTCAATAAATTCAGGAACCCGCTCATCTGAAGGTGCTTGATGTCTTCTGTATCATACTATCACGTTTCAGGTAAGACCCAGATGCAGACAGTCAAAGTAACAAAAGTAATCCAGATAGGGTGCAAACAGGAGACAAAGGGCTGTGAGACATGGGTTTAATTCTGGAAACATGAAAAGTGGGATGTATACGGAGGGTACGAGGCAACAGAAGACGAACAGCAGAGGGGCTAATGACCTTGGAGATGGGGAAAGGGACGATAAACCAGGGGAAGAGTTTGCGGGATTCCACCCGGAGGAGCAGATCCCAGGTGGACAGCCATACCTTCTGCCCGAGACGATATCGGGGAGTCGTGGTCCGGTGGCGATCCACTTGTCGTCGATACCTGGAGGTGGTATTGAGAAGGGATGACCGGGCTCTCTTCCAGGTACGACGACAGCAGCGGACAAACATCTGGGCCAAAGGTATGCCGACCTCTTCCTCCTGCTCAGGGAAGAGCGGGGGCTGATACCCCAGGGAACACTCAAAGGGCAATAGACCCGTGGCAGAGCAAGGAAGGGTGTTGCGGGCGTATTCGACCCATACTAGGTACTGGCTCTATGTGGTGGGGTTGGCGGAGACCAGGCAACACAGAGTCGTCTCCAGGTCTTGGTTGGCTTGCTCCGACTGGCCGTTGGACTGGGGGTGGAACCCAGAGAACAGGCTGCCCGACGACCCAATGAGTGTGCAGAACGCCTTCCAGAACCGTGACGACAACTGAGGACCCCGGTTGGAGACCATGTCCACTGGCAGTCCATGGATCCGGAAGACGTGCTACACCGTGAGCTGGGCCGTCTCTTTGGCTGAGGGTAGCTTGGGGAGAGGAATGAAGTGGGAGGCTTTGGAAAATCGATCCACTACAGTCAGGATGGCGGTGTTGCAATCAGGCAAGGGGAGACCTGTGACAAAGTAGAGAGCAGAACCGGTGAGAGACAGGCAGAGGTTGAAGGAGACCCGCTGGAGCTTGCCGGGGAGTTTTGTTCTGTGCACAGATCGTGCATGCGGCGATGAACGCGGAGATGTCAGGAACCATGGTAGGCCACAAAAAGCGTTGTCGCACAAAGGCCAGGGTCCGCCGGGAGCCCGGGTGGCAGGCAAGACTGGAGGAGTGGGCCCACTCCAGGACTGAGAAGCGGACCGCGTCAGGAACGAACATCCAGTTATCTGGCCCCCCCGGGGTTTGGCTGGGATCGCATGCTTCCCTATACCTCAGGTGAGATATTCCAGGTTCTTGTGGTCGGTCCACACAACGAACGGATGTTCCGCCCCCTTCCAGCCAGTGCCCCCACTCCAACGCCATCTTCACCATGAGAAGCTCACGATTCCCCACGTCTTAGTTCCTCTCCGTGGCATTGGGGCGGTGGGAGAAGAAGGCGCAGGGATGTAACTTGAGGTCCAGGGCAGAACGCTGGGACAGGATAAACCTCACTCCGACACAAACTGGTGGAACGCGTCAGGAGGAACCAAGATGGGAGCTGTGGTGAAGCGGTATATGAGATCCCGGAACGCCCGGTCAGCAGCTGGGGACTACGTGAACAGAACCTTGGGAGAGGTGAGTGCAGACAGGGAGGAAGCCAGGGTGCTGTAACCCTGGATAAAGCGCCAATAAAAGTTGACGAATACCAGGAAACATTGCAGCTACACCCTGGACGTAGGCTGGGACTAATCCACCACCGCTCTCACCTTTCCGGGATCCATCTGTACACTCCCTGCAGCGATGATGTAACCCAGAATGGGGATGGTGGAATTATGGAATTTGCACTTCTCCGCTTTTACAAAAAGCTGGTTCTCCAGGAGGCTTTGGAGAACCTGTCAGATGTGGAGAACGTGTTCTTGGGCGGAACGAGAGAAGATGAGGATGTCATCAAGGTAGACGGAGACAAACCGGTTCAACATGTCGCAGAGAACATCATTAACCAGAGCCTGGAATACAGCGGGGGCATTGGTAAGACCAAATGGCATGACCAGATACTTTTAGTGACCGCTGGCCGTGTTGAATGCAGTCTTCCACCCGTCCCCTTCCCGTATCCGCACCAGGTGGTAGGCGTTCCGTAGGTCCAGCTTAGAGAACACGGTGGCCCCCTGGAACGGCTCGAAGGCCGAGGAGATGAGGGGTACCGGTTCTTCACTGATGTCGTTGAGACCCCGGTAGTCGATGCACGGGCGCAGGGTTTGACAAAGAACCCTGCGCCAGCGGGGAGATCAGTTATGATCTCATGCAACATATTTTGTGACTGGCATCAGATGATGAGTTCAAGGATATTATTTGAGAGAACAGTTCCCTTCACTTTGCCTCGTAGGCAAGCACCAAAGAGTTTTTCACAGTGGTCTATGGGAAAAATAAGGTGAAGACATCTCAGATAATTTGTACACTCGTGATTTTTTGGGCAGTTTTGTACGCAGTACACTATCTAGAACCCAAAAGGGTTCTTTGGCTGTCCCCATACGAGAACCCTTTGAAGATACCTTTTTGGTAGCATGTAGAACTCTTTTGGTTCCAAGTGAACCCTTTTGGGATCCATGTAGGACCTTTTCCACAAAGGGTCCTACATGGAATCCAAAAAGTTTCTCCTTGGAACAAAAAAGGGTTCCCTCATATGCGGAGAGTCAAAAAAACATTTTGGAACCCTTTTTTCTAAGAGTGTAGGCTATCCATCTCTCATACACTCTTACTTATGGAGTACAAGAAAATAGATGTGAGAACACAACACACTGTGATCCAAGATTATTTACAGACATGTTCATTCACATAGTCATACATTACTTTATACATAGATTGACCTGTGGCTAGAAAAAGTTTTGATTATCTGGTGGTCACAAGAAAAAGTAGAACTTCTGGGAACCACCATAGTACAGCTGAACAGCACAACTACATTGGTATACCACTGCATAATGTCTATGTAGATGAAGATTACTCTATTGTCCACTGTCACAGAGAAATACAGTGAGACCAAAAGTATTGGGACAAATTCACTTATTTGTGTATTATGATAGTCAAAAGTTTAGAATTTGGTCCCATATTCCTAGCAAGATATGACTACAACAAGCTTGTGACTCTACACACTCGTTGGATGCATTTGCTGTTTGTTTTGGTTGTGTTTCAGATTATTTTGTGCCAAATAAAAATGAATGGTAAATAACATATTGTGTCATTTTAAGAACAGATAATAAGAATAGAAGACGTTTCTGGTCGTCGAACATCTCATTCCAAACTCATGGGAATTCAAGGTGCTATTAGGAGCAACATGGAGTCACATTAAATCCATCACGTAGTCTCTTTGGGCGCGATCCAAACATGTTCAAATCAATTTCAACTTAATGTGCGGATAATAGGAGAATGAGCGATGCACAAGAGGAACACAATCATTTACACCTCTTCATTATCCAACAATGCCATTTCTGTACTGTAGCCCCTTAGGGAGAACATTTACATGAAGCCCAAGAGCCACGGAGGGAAATATGTCCAACTCCTTCACGTGGGAATCATTTCATTTAGAAGATTTTGAAGTGAGGGTGAGATAGGGCGAAAAAAACAAGTGGACTTCTATATAGTTATGAAGGAGCTCTGCAACAACGTTCAATGGAGGTCCTGGAGAAAGCATCCATTGGTAGGGTAATGGGTTACGGCATTATTCACCATCTAACTTTGTGTATGCATACATTATGCAGATAGTGTTCTCATCCTTTTAAAGGTAAACTCCACTTTTGGTATTTGTTTCATTAGTTCATTGTTTATATAGTGCCAAGATGTTTTGCAGGTTTAGAAGTTTAAGATATCCAACTTTCCAAATACAGCCGGTATGATGCATTTTGCATCATATGATTCAAAACGCATCACACCGACAGTATTTCTGTATTTTGAAATGTATATATCTTGACAACTTGATTGCTGACATGCAAAACATTTTTGGGACTATATCAACAATGGACTAATGAAACAAATAACAAAATATCATTTTTGGGTGGAATTTTCCTTTAACACAGATGTGAACAGGGGTTACAGCAGCAGGCAGGAATGACCTACTACAATAGAAGCATCTATTACACAGGTTATTGTAGAGTAACCCACATAGTGTTACAAAAAAAAGCAGTTCTCATAAGAGTTAGCATTTATTTGATGCTTAAAAATAGTCCATACACTTCTCTTGAAATAGAAAAACAATTATACAAAACCATCGTACATTAATCATTACACAACTCCATTCTTGTGGCAAGATCATCGTTCCTTATCTTCTCAAAATGGTCAAGAGGAAAGTCCTTAATAGTGTTCTGTTTATTTCAAAATGGGGTCTGCTGTGATGTCTGTTATCACTAAAACACTGCTATACTGTATCCCAATAGAGAGATCTAGTAAGAATTCTGGATCAGGTATATTCTACTATAATATGCTTTGGTGAGATGCTTTATGATAAAAGTCAATGATTAAACATTTTGAGGCTTCACAAGAGGGAAATTCACTGCAGTGCCATGAGCAGCAGTGTAACATTGCAAATCCAAAACAGCCGTTAAAGTGTAGTGCCACCTGCTGGTCAACATATGGAACAATGCATAAAACAGAGGAAATTGTACTGAGCCACGAGTTCTCCATCTCTGAGAAGACTGAGGTTATCCAACACACACGGTAAAGCATGTGGCAGATACCGGTTCTAACATTTTAAAGACAGTTTTCACCGTTTTTTAATCGAAGCAATCAAAGTACACACAGTCATTCATGGCTCGGTCAAGTAGCCGCAACTGTGAGAGCGGTTGCGAAACGACAGGTAAAGCTACAACAATCAAATCATGGTAAATATGATTATTTCATCAAATTGGTGCATACTAAACATGTTCAACTATACAATATGGCAAAGAGATGCTAAACGAAAGATGTGCTTATATATTTCATATATAGGCAGTTTACATCCCATAGCATTCAGATACACTTAAAAAAATACAATTTTATATGTACATAAGAAAAAGGCTTGCGGAGAGCTTATAAAATATAACTATTAGTCATGAAGAATATTGACTTCTGAACAAAGGAAGAGACAAGTCTTTGTTTACAATGGGTGAGTGGAGAGCGCCATAGGCCAGAGGAACGGTATTCCAGCAAAACAGCAGGCCTAAAACAGCAGGCCTCTTCCTCCAATAACTTCAAAAGGGGCAGTAGAGGTATTGGGGCTGGTAAGTAAAGGGGTTATCTGAAGGGATTTCAATTCTGAAACCAAAAATTGGGTGGTGTATTTCATCCACCCAGTTAGCCATGGTGAGAAATCAATTATAGAAGATGCACGCTCCTCTCAAAAACTGACCAAGGATCAGAGTACATAAACATTTTAATGCTAAAAATGTGTGTACACACACACTTCCAAAAGTATGTGGACACCTGCTCGTCAAACAGCTCATTCTAAAATCATGGGCATTAATATGGAGTTGGTCCCCCCCCTTTGCTACAAAGTTGGAAACACAGAATCATCTAGAATGTCACTGTATGCTGTAGCGTTAAGATTTCCCTTCACTGGAAGTAAGGGGCCTAGCCCGTCCGAGACTATTATTCCTCCTCCACCAAATTTGACAGTTGACACTATGCAGTCGGGCAGGTAGCGTCCTCCTGGCATCCGCCAAACCCAGACTGCCAAATCGTGAAGCGTGACTCATCACTCCAAAGAACGCATTTCCACTGCTCCAGAGTCCAAAGGCGGCGAGCTTTACACCACTCCAGCCAATGCTTGGCGATCCTAGGCTTGCTTGTGCGTGGCTGCACAGCCATGGAAACCCATTTCATGAAGCTACCGACGAACAGTTCTTATGCTGACATTGCTTTCAGAGGTAGTTTGGAACTTGGTAGTGAGTGCTGCAAGAGAGGATAGGCGATTTTTACGCGCTACAGCACTCCCGTTCTATGAGCTTGTGTGGCCTACCACTTCACGGCTGAGCCGTTGTTGCTCCTAGACATTTTCACTTCACAATAACAGGACTTACAGCTGCCTGGAGCAGCTCTAGCAGGGCAGAAATGATGAACTGACTTGTTAAGTTGGCATTCTATGACATTGAAACGTTGAAAGCCACTGAGCTCTTCAGTAAGGCCATTCTACTGCCAATGTTTGTCTATGGAGACCGCATGTCTGTGTGCTCAATGTTATATCCTGTCAGCAACAGGTGTGGCTGAAGTAGCCAAATCCACTCATTTGAGGTGGTGTGCACATACTTTTGTACATAGTGTATCAACATCGTTAATTTTATGAGTTTGTTGTTTCAATAAACAAAAAAAACTTTAGTGTGTCTAATGAAAAACGTACACCTGGGAAAAAGTATCTGATACACTATGGACATATCAGAACTTGAGATCCACAAGCATAATCTTAATTTCCATGGAAATCCCCCCCATGTCATCAATGCAAAATTTAGGCACAATTTTAAAATCAGGGTTGGCATCTCAAGTTTACATTTGGCCCTTACTGAATAGCGTGCAGAGATTACGTTCCATTCACCCGAGTGATAAATGTTAACCCAGACGATGTCCAAGGTATGTCCATCACATTCTCATTCAGTTTGGGAGAATACTAAAAAGTGTCACGGAACAGTGACTGTGATAGAAACAAGTGTCGGGACATGAGAAGCAGTAATTGTCAGAAGGACACAGTCACCTAATCTGACACCCTTATTCCTGTCCGTCTCTGGGGAGTGGGGCTACTAGTGATTAAAGCCACGGGGGCATTAAAACGATGGGAAGTTCATCTTTGTATCAACATCAGCGGGAGGAGTGTTGTGACTTGTGCAAGAGTAAACCTACAATCACTACCGCACTATGGAAGTGGCCCCGACGACAACTAGAGGACAAAGCTTAACGTGGTGCCATGAAAGTCAAAACACTGCCATTCACAACTTTGAAAAAATTCATTATTACACTGTGAATGATGAGCCCAATACATGCTGAGAATGACTGTTGCCAACTACATGCGTTGTCATTTCTCATGTAAGAGGATTATTTTGAAATAGGAAATGGGCATGCTTAAGTACCAATCCCATTGCCCGTGGTGGGTGGTTGGATGGATGGAAGACTGAGGCAGAGGGAGACTTTTGAGACCTGAAGGAGTTGAACAAAACAGTGTTCTCTCCACAGACCTGTCCTCTGGTTCTATGGATGGACGTGTCTAATAAACTTTGGATTTGCATCTTGGTCACCTTAGGACATGCTGTTGGAACCATGAAAAATCTATTTCCCCACACACACACACACCATTGACATGTGTCAGACATCATAGATATCTGAGACAGAGTGCCCGAGACCCCGTTTTTCCCAGCGAGCATAGACATTCTTCAGCTAGGCAAGCTTACTGAGTCACAGGCTGAGCAGGTCCCGTTCCTGCTCCTCAATCAATATATTCAGCTCCTCGTGTCGCTATTTGTAAAAAATATAAACACAAATAGAGGAAAATAAAACGGCAGAAAAAGTAAATATAGTACAAAAACAAAACATAGCAGGAAAATAATTAACAAAAGAGCTATGAAAACACCAACAGGCTGGCCTGTTGCGCGAGTCCACGTGTCCATTTCTCCTTCAGTCAGTGACATCAGTCTGACATTATGAGATGACCTCGGTGTGGGAGGGCGCCGAGTCCACCAGCGTCACCAGCTCCTCCGTCTTGATGATTATGTCTCCCTCCTGGAGCATCAACTCTTCCTGCACCTCGTCCTCATCACCCCCAACCACCTCCTCCTGCTCCGAGGTGCCGTTGGTATGGCTGTGTGACATTGCCTCTAGCTTCATGCGGTACTGCTCTGCTTCCTGCTCCTTGCACATCAGCTGCTGCCGGTACTCCTGGGCCTTCCGGTTGGCCTCCTGCAGCTGCCTCTGTAACTGCTCCTGGATAGAGGGATGGATAAATAGAATTAAGGAGACCGAAATGTCAGACTGCAGGTCACACACACTTGCACCCCACTTGTGCCAACGCCACAGTATCAAAATAATCTAAGGGTTTCATATAATCTATGCAAAAACATTTTCACAGCAGATTCTAGAATCTCTAGAGCAAAATTAAATAAAACTGGTTAAATCAGTTAAAATGGCAGAAGCATATCAGTTCAATGTATTGCACAAGAGGGGGAAAAAATGATCTAAGTAAGATGTGGTCCGCCCCTGACCGTGTCTCCAGACTCCATGTGGTTGGCCGAGGCCTCCAGTTTCCTCTTGCGGGAGAGCGGGGGCTGGGGTTCCTCATCAACCACCTCCTCTATCACCTGATTGGCTGGCATCGCCAACACTGCAAATCAACAGACAACAGTTCAGAGCCTGGAGGATCATAAATCTCAAAAGTGACTATAGGTCATTAAAAATAGTGCATTCAGAAAGTATTCGGACCCCTAGACCTTTTCCACATTGTTACATTACAGCCTTATTCTAAAATGTATGCAATCATTTCCCCCCTCAATCTACACACAATACCCCATAATGACAAAGCAAAAATAGGTTTTTACAAATGCATAAAAAAAAAAATGAAATATAATTTTATATATTCAGACACTTTACTCAGTACTTTGTTGAAGCACCTTTGGCAGCGATTACAGCCTGCAGTCTTCTTGGGTATGACGCTACAAGCTTGGCACACCTGAATTTGGGGTCTCTCTCCCATTCTTCTGTGCAGATCCTCTCAAGCTCTGTCAGGTTGGATTGGGAGCGTTGCTGCACAGCTATTTTCAGGTCTCTCCAGAGATGTTCAAATCGGGTTCAAGTCCGAGCTCTGGCTGGGCAACTCAAGGACATTCAGAGACTTGTCCCGAAGCCACTCTTGCGTTGTCTTGGCTGTGTGCTTAGGGTCGTTATCCTGTTAGAAGGGGAACAGTCTCCCCAGTCTGAGGTCCTGAGCGCTCTGGAGCAGGTTCTCTCCGTACTTTGCTCCATTCATCTTTCCCCTCGATCCTGACTAGTCTCCCAGTCCCTGCTGCTGAAAAACACCCCCACAGCATGATGCTGCCACCACCATGCTTCACCATTCAGGCCAAATAGTTCAATCTTGGTTTCAACAGACCAGATAATCTTTTTTTTTTTTTTTTTTTTTTTTAACATGGTCTGAGAGTCCTTTAGGTGCCTTTTGGCAAACTCCAAGTGGGCTGTCATGTGCCTTTTACTGAAGAGTGGCTTCCGTCTGACCACTCTAACATGGAGACCAAGGCCCGTCCCCCGATTGCTCAGTTTGGCCAGGCGGCCAGCTCTAGGAAGAGTCTTGGCGGTTCCAAACTTCTTCTATTTAAGAATGATGGAGGCCATTGTGTTCTGTTTTGGTACCCTTCCCCAGATCTGTGCCGCGACACAATCCTGTCTCGGGGCTCTACAGACAATTCCTTCAACCTCATGGCTTGGTTTTTGCTCTGACATGCACTGTCAACTGTGGGACCTTATATAGACAGGTGTGTGCCTTCCCAAATTATGTTCAATCAATTGAATTTAGCACAGGTGGACTCTGATCAAGTTGTAGAAACATCTCAACGATGATCAATGGAAACAAGATGCACCTGAGTGCAATTTCGAGTCTCATAGCAAAGGGTCTGCATACTTATGTAAATAAGGTACGGTTTTTATTAATTTATTTTTGTCATTATGGGGTATTGTGTGTAGATTGAATAAATAAAACATTTTCCTCATCAATTTTAGAATCAGGCTGTAACGTAACAAAATGTAGAACAGGGAAGGGGTCTTCCAATACTTTCCAATTGCACTGTACATTAATGATGAAGTAGAACACAAAGTTCTACCAAGCAACTTGCACAAAACAATCTGCCAGAAAGCTAAAAACTGCTGTCTACAAATACAAGATCCACATTGTCACAACAATAAGGTTTCTTGTAGGTTAAGTGGACATTTCACCATAACTTACTGACTACTTTAATGTTGCGCTCATAACCAAGTGAGAAGGGGGTAATTACCAGTTGAGAAATCATAAATACCAGTTGAACTCATTGAGAAACACAGATTGGCTAATGGCCAACAAGCTGTGTCAACCATATTAATAGACTGCTATTTATAAATAATGTTTTGTTGTATTTAACAGCCGAAAATGCTGTTATCGAGGTAATTTCCTTAGTAGGTGACCTCAGAGGTCAGCATATGGGAGAAGTCGGAGCTCAGGGATGAGTTTCCCACTAGTAATAGTAGTACAAGTTGGAGGTGCGATGGCGGATTTTCCCAAGTCATATGTGGTAAATACCACCTTCCCACTTGGTTATGAACGCAGCATTAGAACACCAAGTGCAGGTTTCCTAGACCCAGAGAAAGCCTACCCTTAGACTAAAAAGAGCTTTCAATTGAGATTCTCCACTGAGTGTGCTTTTAGTCCAGGAGTAGGATCTGGGAAACTGTTCCCAAATGGATAGGGGCTATGGGAAGTGGCTACAGGCTGAAATGGAACAGGGTCACTGTTAAGTGACCAAAAGGGAGACGTTCTCTTACTCTGTTGTCCGTGCTGCATGGTGACAAAGAATGGCTGACCAAGCCCTCCAGTCTGCAGGTTGCCGTGTTGGTCGGTCACTATGGTGATAACCCTTTGACCTTGCTCGTTCACCATGTGCTGGATGCTGCCGGGGTCCAAAGAATTGGCTGCTATGGCTTCCTCAGATTCACCTGCTGTCAGACAAGGGGTCAAAGAGGGAGAGAGGAGGGAAAAGTTCAAGTTAACTGTCGACTGCAGCTCTTGTATTAGGAAATAGTTCATAAGCACATATACACTGTAGTTTGTGGCAGTTAACTAAATATTCTCATTTAAATAAGCATTACATACAGTAACATGCTAAAGCTCAAAGGAATTCAAGCTGTGCGGAAGTATTTACATCTGAACGCTGAGAATTAATGTTTATTTTCTGCATGACCTTTTACTCCCACATATCGCATATTGTGGTGGTAGCTACCCGTTCGTGTGGGTCCATACAGCATCAGCAGACTTTATCAGCTTATAAGATCAGAGTGATAAAGGCCAGGCACTAGATTAGAGAAAACAAAGGAGTTTGGGGCATATTGCGCTGAGGCAGGGGGACCCTTGAACTCTTATGCAGTTATTAACTGGAGACACCAGTTTCCATAACATAAAAGCAGTAAGATGGACACATTTCAGCCACAAACCCTTTTGAAATGACTGGTCTTCTGGCAATAGTATGAACCCTAGCCCAGTCTGTGTGTATAAACCCAGTAGCTACCAGAGTTTGCCTTGGCAGCGTTGTTGAGGAGGTCGGCCAGGTTGACCACGCCCCCCTGGAGCCTACCAGAGTTGGCCTTGGCAGCGTTGTTGAGGAGGTCCGCCAGGTTGACCACGCCCCCCTGGAGCCCTGGGATGCCCTGGATGATAAACTGAGGCTGGGCCGAGCTCCCCGTCATGCCAGCCTCTGCGTTCATGTTCACCTGGTTCTGCATTCCTTCCTATAGACAAACACATTGTCAACACTATCAGAGCATATATACAACACCGCCACAGACAGGGGAGACCGTCAGGATAGAAATCATGAGAGTTCCTACAAACAAAGGAGAGGCAGTTGTGCATTGAAATAAGAAGTAATGCAAAAACATCTGTATCTGAATAATTATGTAAATGCATTGTAATCCTAAAGGAGCATACTGTCAAAGAAGTTCAAAATAATGTATTTTTGGGAGAAAATCCTTTAGGCACTTTTTTTTGAGTCCATAATAATATTGCATGGAGACCTTTCAATTAGACTCCACATGCAACTTAAGGTCTCACCTGTAGTAGGAGCATAAGGTCTGCATTCTGGATGTCTCCTGCGATGTCGAATGGAGTCTTATCGAATTTACTGAGAGCGTGAACATCTGCGCCATGTTTGACGAGCGTCTCTGCTACCCTTTGGTGGCCGTTCTGGGCGGCCCAGTGGAGAGCAGTCATCTTCAGCATGTCTTTGGCATTAATATCTGCTCCACTCTGTAGAGTGACCCAGGAGAAATAAGGAGAGGGTAAGGCACCTGGCAGATTTGGATGTTTTTCTGCTTTCTTCACACATGTATCCACGTTTTCTAGTGCACTTAGATGTAAGACATTTTGGTCAGAGAAAGACTAGGTCTGCATCTGAAATTGGCATCTGGTCAAAAGCAGTGCACTATATTAGTAATAGGGTGCCAGGTCAGACCCAACCTAGATATCAGGCCTAAACACAGAATAAACAGCTAAAACCTTAGAGACGTGTGTACCCTGACTAATAGATCCACGATGACGTTGTGGCCCTCTGAAGCGGCCATATGCAGAGGGGTCCTGTCGACTTTGGTTCGGGCGTCCCTGCTGACACCTGCTCTGAGCAGCACCTCGGCGGTGGAATAGTGTCCGTGTTGGGCGGCCAGGTGCAACGGAGATGTGCCCAGCTGCTCAGAGTGCCAAAGAGTAAGAGGGACAGAGTCAAAACACCATACAGGTGAATTGGACTGGCACGTTTTTTACTTATGAACTTGCATATCTTGTTTTGCATTTAGATCACACAAACCAGCTAAAACCCTGGGGTGGGTAAAAGTAGTTAAACTGAAGCAGGTAATAAAAACTGCCCGGGTAGAGAAGTTAAGAGAGGAATCATTACCCAGTCTGTGGTGAAGGGAGCCCCATTGGCCATGAGTGTCCTGACTTCATCGTCCTGGCCTTTCCGTGCAGCCTCAAGTAGCCGCTTCCCCAAATCCACCAGCGACATCTGAGACAACACAATTACAAAGGTTGCAGTATTTGTCCCCATGTGATTGTACACGTATGCAACTGTTGCAGTATATTTTCCCTGATCTGGATTTTAACCTTTATTTTATGCTTTTTCATCAAACTGTACCCTTTTCTTTTTATGTCAGAAGGTCCAGCACCATCCTCAGACAACTGATTTCAATTTTGGTCCAATTTTCATTTCTGGAAAAGGCTTAAAATAAAGTTTAAATCCAGGTCATGTGACATGATTAACCAAAACACAGGGCCCTACTTGATAAAGTATGTACTTTTATGCCTGCTTTTGAAACTCAATAATGGGTTAGGGTTCTCTAGCTTAATCAAATGAGAGGACTCTGCCCTAGCAGATATTTACAAATGAACATAGCTAGATGTGTTTCAAATCATACATCAGATCTTACATACATAAAGTTAAGTTATTAGTTATGTTAGATACATTTTGTTTAACAACAGCAGTCATCATGGAAGTATTCTAGTAGTAATGGAACTTACAATTTTGACTCCTCACATACTGCTGTTACTGTTTATCCTGCTGCCTAGTCACTTTACCCCTACCTATAGGCAGACACACACAAAAGTATGTGGACACCCCTTCAAATTAGTGGATACTGCTATTTCAGCCACACCCGTTGCTCACAGGTAGGGCTGGAGGATAAATACAGTGTAACGATAGAAAAACGTCTATAATTTATTTCATTGTGTCGCAAATCAATCTTTACGGCAATATTTTTTATCAATTGGATGCCGCTTTGCGTGGAAATTTGCAACACAAACAAACATGGAGAGTGAACGTGACACATAGCACAGAGACCGTGCCTAAGAGGGGCTACTTCGATCGCATGGATATGGTTTGGATATGAAAAGTCTGACACGGACCAGAAAACCGTCTTCTGCAAAATATGCCGCAGGCCGGTCCCGACAACAGGCACAAACACCACTAACTTGTTTTACCACCTATGCAAGAATCATGTGAAAGTACAGAGAGTCTACGGATGAGACCCCCAAAAAGTAGTGGAGTGTTCAAAACAAACCCCCGACTCAGACGTTGCAAGAGGCTTTTGCTCGCGGCACACCATATGGCAAAGAATCACGAAGATGGAAGGACAAAACAGCTTCCGTTACAACTTACATCTGCAAAGACATGGTCCCAATTTACACGGTTGAGAAACGGGGGGTTGAGTTGGTACCAACACTCGACCCAAACTGATATGTGACTTGTTTTAATGCCAAAATAACATGCAAAACAGGCAAACCCAAAAAAAGAAATGTATGTTAGGCCTATATTTATTGTTTGCAACTATAGTTGAAGTGTTTTCTATTTACCTTTTTAGATTTGATGCATACATTTTATATTTTGTTACCTGCTTAATAAAAAATGTGTACAAAGGTTCTAAATAAAAGGAGAAATAATCAAATATGAGTAAGTACCTTTTTGTTGAGTATAATTCAAAATGTAATAAGAAATAGGCCTTTACATGTAATTTTATATAAACAATTAATTTAATTTACAGAAAATGTGCTATAATCGTGATATGTATCGTAATTGGGATATGAAATGACCTATATGGGGATATGAGATTTTGGCCATATCGCCCAGCCCTACTGACAGGTGTATAAATTCAAGCACACCGCCATGCAATTTCCATAGACAACATTGGCAGTAGAATGGCCTTACTGAAGAGCTCAGTGACTTTCAATGTGGCACCGTCATAGGATGCCACCTTTCCAACAAGTCAGCGTGTCAAATTCCTGCCCTGCTAGAGCTACCCTGGTCAACTGTAAGTGCTGTTATTGTGAAGTGGAAACGTCTAGGAGCAACAACAGCTCAGCTGCAAAGTGGTAGGCCACACAAGCTTACAGAGTGTTGTAGTGCGTAGAAATAGTCTGTCCTCAGTTACAACACTCAAAACCAAGTTCGAAACTATCTCTGGAAGCAACATCAGCACAAGAACTGTTCGTCTGGAGCTTCATGAAATGGGGTTCCGTGGCCGAGCACAAGCCTAAGATCACCATGCACAATGCCAAACATCGGCTGGAGTGGTGTAAAGCTCGCCGCCATTGGACTCTGAACGTGTTCTCTGGATTGATTAATCACGCTTCACCATATGGCAGTCCGAAGTACAAATTTGGGTTTGGCGGATGCCAGGTGAACGCTACCTGCCCCAATGTTTGTTTGTGTTGCAAAACTGTAAAGTTTGGTGGAGGAGGAATAATGATCTGGGCTGTTTTTCATGGTTCGGGCTAGGCCCCTCTTAACGCTATAGCATACAATGGCATTCTAGACGATTCTGTGCATCCAACTTTGTGGTAACAGTTTGGGGAAAGCCCCTTCCTGTTTCAGCATGACAATGCCCCAGTGCACAAATGGAGGTCCATACAGAAATGGTTTGTCGAGATCGGTGTGGAAGAACTTGACTGGCCTGCACAGAGCCCTGACCTCAACCCCATCGGACACCCTTGGGATGAATTGGAACAATGCGAGCCAGGCCTAATCACCCAACATCAGTGTCTGACCTCACAAATGCTTGTGGCTGAATGGAAGCAAGTTCCTGCAGCAATGTTCCAACATCTAGTGGAAATCCTTCCCAGAAGAGTGGAGGCTGGTATAGCAGCAAAGGGTGTACAAAGTCCATATTAATGCCCATGATTTTGGAATGAGATGTTCGACGAGCGGGTGTCCATATACTTTTGGTCATGTGGCGTTAATTTATCAACTGGGCGGTGTGAGCCCTGAATGGATTACAGGCAACAGTCGCACTGAGCTAAAGGGTAGAGCTGCCGCTTTCAAGGTGCGGGACTCTAACCCGGAAGCTTATAAGGAATCCTGCTATGCCTTCCGACGAACCATCAAACAGGCAAAGCGTCAATACAGGGCTAAGATTGAATCGTATTACACCGGCTCCGACACTCGACTTATGTGGCGGGGCTTGCAAACTATTACAGACTACAAAGGGAAGCACAGCCGCGAGTTGCCCAGTGACACGAGCCTACCAGGCAAGCTAAATCACTCCTATGCTTGCTTCGAGGCAAGCAACACTGAGGCATGCATGAGAGCATCAGCTGTTCTGGACGACTATGTGATCACGCTCTCCATGGCCGACGTGAGTAAGACCTTTAAACAGGTCAACATTCACAAGGCTGCGGGGCCAGACGGATTACCAGGACGTGTGCTCCGGTCATGTGCTGACCAACTGGAAGGTGCCTTGACTGACAATTTCAACATGTCCCTGATTGAGTCTGTATTACCAACATGTTTCAAGCAGACCACCAGTCCCTGTGCCCAAGAACACGAAGACAACCTGCCTAAATGACTACAGACCCGTAGCACTCACGTCCATAGCCATGAAGATCTTTGAAAGGCTGGTAATGGCTCACAACACCATTATCCCAGAAACCCTAGACCCACTCCAATTTACATACCGCCCAAACAGATCCACAGATGATGCAATCTCTATTGCACTTCACAATGCCCTTTCCCACCTGGACAAAAGGAACACCTACGTGAGAATGCTATTCATTGACTATAGCTCAGCGTTCAACACCATAGTACCCTCAAAGCTCATCACTAAGCTAAGGATCCTGTGACTAAACACCTCCCTCTGCAACTGGATCCTGGACTTCCTGACGAGCCGCCCCCAGGTGGTGAGGGTAGGTAGCAACACATCTGCCACGCCGATCCTCAACACTGGAGCCCCTCAGGGGTGCATGCTCAGTCCCCTCCTGTACTCCCTGTTCACCCACAACTGCATGGTCAGGCACGACTCCAACACCATCATTAAGTTTCAGACGACACAACAGCCTGATCACCGACAATGATGAAACAGCCTATAGGGAGAAGGTCAGAGACCTGGCCGGGTGGTGCCAGAATAACAACCTATCCCTCAACGTAACTAAGACTAAGGAGATGATTGTGGACTACAGGAAAAGGAGGACCGAGCACGGCCCCATTCTCATCGACGGGGCTGTAGTGGAGCAGGTTGAGAGCTTCAAGTTCCTTGGTGTCAACATTACCAACAAACTAGAATGGTACAAACACACCAAGACAGTTGTGAAGAGGGCACGACATAGCCAATTCCACCTTAGGAAACTAAAAAGATTTGACATGGGTCCTCATATCCTCAAAAGGTTCTACAGCTGCAACATCGAGAGCATCTTGACTGGTTGCATCATTGCCTGGTACAGCAATTGCTCGGCCTCCGACCGCAAGGCACTACAGAGGGTAGTGCATACGGCCTAGTACATCACTGGGGATAAGCTGCCTGCCATCCATGACCTCTACACCAGGCGGTGTCAGAGGAATGCCCTAAAAATTGTCAAAGACCCCAGTCATAGACTTCTGTTTACTACCACATGGCAAGCGGTACCGGAGTGCCAAGTCTGGGGCAAAAAGGCTTCTCAACAGTTTTTACCCCCAAGCCATAAGACTCCTGAAATGCTAATCAAATGGCTACCCGGAGTATTTGCATTGTGTTCCCCCCCAACCCCTCTTTTACGCTGCTGCTACTCTCTGTTTATCATATATGCATAGTCACTTTAACTATACATTCATGTACATACTACCTCAATTGGCCCGACCAACCAGTGCCGCCGCACATTGGCTAACCGTGCTATCTGCATTGTGTCCTGCCACCCACCACCCCCTCTTTTACGCTACTGCTACTCTCCGTTTATCTTATATGCATAGTCACTTTAACCATATCTACATACTACCTCAAATCAGCCCGACTAACCGGTGCCTGTATATAGCCTCCCTACTGTTTTTGTCACTCTTTTTTACTGTTGTTTTTATTTCTTTACTTACCTATTGTTCACCTAATACCTTTTTTGCACTGTTGGTTAGAGCCTGTAAGTAAGCATTTCACTGTAAGCTCTACACCTGTTGTATTCGGCACAAGTGACAAATAAACTTTGATTTGAATGCTGATTGTCTGAAAGCTGTGGTATGACCATTTATTTTTACTGTTCCAATTAAGTTTGTAAACAGTTTATAATAGCAATAAGGCACCTTGGGGGTTTGTGGTAAATTGTCAATATACCACGGCTAAGGGCTGTATCCAGGCACTCAGCGTTGCCTGGCTCATGTATAAGAAAAGCCATATACCACACCCCCTTGTGCATTATTGCTTAAATCTACCTCAATTACCTCGTACCCCTGACCATGTGCATTTCTCTCTCTGCATTGTTGGGAAGGCCCCATAAGCATTTCACTGTTAGCTTACACCTGTTGTTTACGAAGCATGTGACAAATACAAAATTTGATTTGATTTACAATTTAGCGTTTAATGTAAGAAATCAATAGTGAAAGACGCCCTTTCGTTCTGTGGAGTGCTTGTGTGAAACGACTCCGGAGACAAAACGGGTTTGTTTATATTACTGCTGCAGACACGTGCAATACATGCGAATAAGTCTAGCCATTCCCGATACATGCTTATCAGACGTTCCATTTGAGCATAACACAATGAATGTTGTAAAGTACTGAAGTCAGTTATGCTACATATAACATACATCACTCAAAACCCTTTATCAGTCATTGCTGACATAAATGAAGGTAGTTATCCGTAACGTCCAACGGGTAATAGGCTAACTCTACATTTGAAAAACGTTATGATCTGTGGCATGCATGGACCAACAATGACCCAGCACAAAGTAATATGTTCGTAAAATATGAATAGCAGATGTGCACTTTTTTTGTTGTCGTTACATAGTAGTTTGCTGATTGGTTATCGGTGACAAATTATTGTTACAATCATGAGAGCCCACTGACATGAGGCTCTCTTCATTGCAAAAGCGTGATGATGATGCCATCATTGATGGAGAAGACGAGTAGCCATCTTATGCGCCTCGGTGGTGAAAACGAACAAGAGGCAGCCATGTGTCACATTATGCGTTAAATCTTTCACCCACATTATTTAACAACCACCAACAAAGACATTTAAATACATGACAGGAAACACTGATATTAAGTTGTTGTTTTTCCGGGGGAAGTCAGTAGAGAAATTCCTATTTTACACGAAGAGAAAAAACTACTTCCACATCCGGTTAACGGCATTCTTTCTCGTATGCCTCAAATGGTTTCGCGCAATCTCAAATTTGAACGCTCGATTTATTTATAATTGCTTGTTTGTCAAAGACGTGAGACGCAATCACCTTTATGTACGAGTATTTCTACCATCTATGAGCCTGATGGCGACAGGTTTGTTATCTAACCAACCATGTTGCTAGCTAGCTAAAGTTAGCAAGTAATAATTACATCTACATTAGCTACAGTAACGTTAGTTACCAACGTTAATGACACTTTAAAAAGTATGAACATGCACTTTTAAGAAATGGGAAAGTTCTACAAACTTTGTGCGCGTGATGGATGGATTTTCTCACAATGTGCCAACTTCGAAACTACCACGTTACTGAGGTACTCGGTCTCGTTGCCAGCCAGACTTAAGATGTGCTCCACATAGTTAGCTAATGCCTGGCTAACTTTAATAACAGCAAACGTTAGCTAGCTAGCTGCAGGCGGAATCCCGAATGGAAGCAAGTTAACGTTGTGTAGTTCTTACCTTGATAAGGCTTCAAATGAATGCTCTTAGGCTGCGGACATAAGTTCCTATACCAAATTATTTTCTCCTCACCTTAGTGAATGAAAATAAATATTATTTTTGTATTTGAACGGATACAAAGATGGCGGCTACTCGACACCGGAGGTGGAAACCAAGCCTTTTGAACCCTCTTGTGGGCGGGCGCATGACTTGGAAAAAGTAGCAAGCCCAGATGTGAGATCAGCCTTTCCTCCTTCAATGCCCACATGAAGCTGGTTGAGAGAATGCCAAGCGTGTGCAAAGCTGTCATCAAGTTAAAGGGTGGCTACTTTGAAGAATCTCAAATAACAAATACATGTTGATTTGTTTAACACTTTTTTGGTTACTACATGATTTCATGTGTTATTTCATAGTTTTGATGTCTTTACTATTATTCTACAAAGTAGAAAATAGTACAAATAAAGAAAAACCCTTGAATGAGTAGATTTATCCAAACCTTTGACTGGTACTGTATATATTCAGTGGCGATTTTATCATGTAAATATTGGTGGGGCAAAAAATATATATATATTGGGGATGCAACAGCAGTCCCAACACCTTACCGCTTCTATCCCTGGCTATCAGTGGAGCCTTATTTGCAGCAAAACAATTAATTCAGCCTCATTTACTGCCTTTAAAAAAACATAGCTGATATGGCAGACTTGTTAAAACCAATGTGGTTTCTACTGACAATTGAGATGTACTAACTATGGAATAAGGGGACGACAAGCGGATAAGAGGCAATCCATAATTTTGATTAAGACATTAATGAGCGAGCTAGGACGGATGTAGTCAATATAACTATTTGTTTAGCACTTTTGAAATGTACAGCAACAGAATTCAGAACATGGGCCGTTCTTACAGTGTTCTTCCTGTACACCAAGTCAGAATCGTAGGATAATTAAAGGGGGCATATAAGCAGACAATGAAAGCCCTTACAATATTCAATGATTACATTTCTCTAAAACAGGTTATTTTATTTAACTAGGCAAGTCAGTTTAGAACAAATTCTTATTTTCAATGACGGCCTAGGAACAGTGGGTGCCTTGTTCAGGGGCAGAATGACAGATGTTTACCTTGTCAGCTCGGGGATTCAATCTTGCAGGCTTTCGGTTACTAGTCCAAAGCTCTAACCACTAGGCTACCTGCCACCCCCCATTATAGGCTACATGTGCACCACCAAGTCAGAACAGCAGGCGAAATTAAGAGGGGAACGTAGACCAAATTATTGGGGGGAGATACATGGGCTACTAACAGCTTACTACACAACATACACATAGAATTGCTTTCTTAGCTACAGTATACATATCTCCCTGGCATATTACATAATTTATGCAGCAGCATACAGGACATTTTTGGACTCACCTTGTTGTGCTCATTTGACAGAAAGGTGGCGCAACAGTCTTGTGGGCATATTTTGTCATCAAACTTTTATCAAAGTCTGGCATTCTCTGGATGTATGAATTCAAGACATCTGGGAACTCTGGGGGAAAAACAAGGTCGAATCATGATGACGTCAGTGATCTTCAGGTCGTAGTTCTAAAAAGGCCAGAGTTCCCCACTTACAATTCCGAGTTGGATGACCGTTAAAAATGTATTTACCCAGTCGGAACTTGTTTCTTCCTGAGTTCCCAGTTGTCTTGAACTCACTGAAGTCAGATTTCCCAGTTCTGAGTTAACAGTTGTTTTGAGCGCGGCAGAAATCCTGTTGGATTGACAGCATGGCCAATGTTGAAAGCTTATAATTTTAAACTTGGAAAAGAGACCCTTAAACCCGAGAATTGGGACCACACTCCCACTCCACTGAATAGCAGGCAAGTGATTGCTTTGCCATGCTAGCAGATATCCACTAATTCCTTACAAACCACTCATTGTTGAATTTGTGATTTCCAAGTTGTTGTGTAATGTTTATGTGCAATGGCAGATGAGCACCGATACGTTTTATCTCTAAATTCTCTTCATATGACAAAGATTAAAAAGAATTTGCCAGTAGAGTGTTGACTTGATTCATGAGGAGGACTGCTATCTAAGATTTTGAAAGTATGATGTTGACATCCGTCCAATCAAAGCTACTGTAGATATAAAGGGATTTGACGTCAAGTTATCTGTGGCCAATGACCTTGAGCCTTTTTGGATGGGCACTTCTAATGTAACTCTATGGCAGCACCCAAGGGGCGTAATTTTTTTGTTGCTCTAACCTTAGATTTGGCAGTGACATAGTGTCCCCATGAGTGACAGAACACTTTGTTAATCACAATGCAAATGGAGAACATTACCAACCCCTCCATATTTTCCGCTGGCTGCCCCACCACCACGGAAAACACTAAGCTAGGCTAAAACACCTGCATTTTGGAGCTGCCTTGCACAAGAAAGCAAAAAAGAGACCATGTTTGTTTGGAGGCTTTATTGACTCAAAGATTATAATTTTTTACATTGTTTGCCCACTGACATGTGACATCAAAAAGAACATCTAAACAGCCCCCCCCCCCCCCAAAAAAAATGTGGGGCTCAAAACACAGCGTTTCTAAAGTCAGAGGCACAACATTGCGAGACCTCTGAGAGCGCTTGCGAAACAGGCCGGGTTTGGGGTTAATGATGTCATCAAGAGAAGTGAACATGTCTTCCTTTTTAGTTGTTCATTTTCTCGAAATCAAAAGGCACAACCTAGATTCAAGCAAATCTCTTAAGTAGTTCTAGAGAAGCAGTTTAAGCCTATCTTCAATCTGTACTGTCTTTGGTTACAATTCTTTCTGTTTGAGAGTGTCCCCACGCTTCACTATACCATTTTTCCCTCCAGACAATTTATGATGTAGCACACTGTGTTCAGCCAAAGACACATGAAGCGATCAGAACAACTAGGAACTTGGAAAAATACTAGGTCAAATCATGACGTCAGTAGTCTTCAGTGTTCAAATCGATTTTTCCCAGTCGGAGCTAATTTTTTCTCTAGATGTTTTGAAAGCTCAGAACTCGGACATTTCCGAGCTCCCTGAACAAGGCAACACTTGTAGGCATGACGTCACAGCAACGTTGGCAAGCTAAGCTCATATGGTTTGAAACACAACGTTGGGTCTATTGCCGCGTTCAAAACAATTGGGAACTCGGAACTGGAAAACTCTGAAATCTGACTTTCGACTTCAGTGCATTCAAAACAACTTGCAACTCGGGATAAAAATGACCTCGACTGGTAAAAATGAATTTAAATAGTCATCCAACGTGGAATTCCAACTCGGGAACTCTGACTTCTTTCCAGAGCTCTGAATTTACGACCTGAAGATCACTGATGTCATTATTTGACCTTGTATTTTTCTGAGTTCCCAGTTGTTTTGAATTTGGCACAATGGTCGTCTTGCGCCGAACTGAGAATGTGCAGGCCGTCAACTCAAACGTTTCAGAAAATATATTTAAACGTGTCAGTTTGTCACTTTCACGAGGTTGGAGTAATAACATGTTCAACTACTTAAGACATTGGCTTGAATCTAGGTTGTGCCTTTAGATTTCGAGAAAATGAACAACGAATGAATCATGTTTTACTATAATTTTTTTAATATCTCATTGACTTCTCAAACCTTGGCCTGGTCTGTTTGACAAGCATTCCCGGAAGTCTTGCGCCTCTGGGTTTAGAAACTGGTGTACTGACACTTGCCTAGGTAGGCCTGTCAAGCTCCACCAAAAGGGTTAACCTTTATTGGAGCGGTGGTTAGCAGGTCTTGCCTACCTACGCGCTAGGAGACTCGGGTTCGAGACCTGCAAGGAATGTTGCCATTCGCAATAATTGCTACAGTAAAAACGCTGTATTCATTTATTGTAGAAAGGCAGTAAACCATTGCAATTAACTAAATGCTGGTATTACTATATCTACGGTTATAGAGTAACTACTGTGGATTTGAACTATGTAAAATCAATTAATAAAAACGGTTTCAACATTTTACCTATGTCTGTCAGTGTAAGTGAACAGGCTACAATGAATACTAATGTACACTGCACCTAAAGTTGAAGTCAGAAGTTTACATACACTTAGGTTGGAGTCATTAAAACTCGTTTTTCAACCACTCCACAAATTTCTTGTTAACAAACTATAGTTTTTGCAAGTCGGTTAGGACATCTACTTTGTGCATGACACAACACATTTTTCCAACAATTGTTTACTGATAAATTATTTCACTTATAATTCGCTGTATCACAATTCCAGTGGGTCAGAAGTTTACATACACTCAGTTGACTGTGCCGTTAAACAGCTTGGAGAATTCCAGAAAATGATGTCATGGCTTTAGAAGCTTCTGACAGGCTAATTGACATAATTTGAGTCAATTGGAGGTGTACCTGTGGACGTATTTCAAGGCCTACCTTCAAACTCAGTGCCCCTTTGCTTGACATCATAGAAAAATCAAAAGAAATCAGCCAAGATCTCAGAAAAAATATTGTAGACCTCCACAAGTATGGTTCCTCCTGACTCAGTTACACCAGCTCTGTCAGGAGGAATGGGCCAAAATTCACCCAAATTATTGTGGGAAGCTTGTGGAAGGCTACCCGAAACATTTGACCCAAGTTAAACAATTTGAAGGCAATGCTACCAAATACTAAGTGTTCTGACCCACTGGGAATGTGATGAAAGAAATAAAAGCTGAAATCATTCTCTCTACTATTATTCTGACATTTCACATTCTTAAAATAGTGGTTATCTTAACTGGCCTAAGACAAGGAATTTTTACTAGGATTAAATATCAGCAATTGTGAAAAACTGAGTTTAAATATATTTGGCTAAGGTGTATGTAAACTTCCAACGTCAACTGTAGGTATTTTAATGAATGTGTAATGGTCCCATGTACTGTCATAGGCAGAACTTTTAATTCACATAGTCTACTATTGTATGAAACCTGTAGCGTTGTTGTATACCAAATGCCCCAAAGGAAGTGGTTTCGTATTATTCCAATGAGAATCCTGAAAAAGATAGTAGTTATCCAGTAAACCATATATTTTACTGGGTGTCTGAAGGACAAAACAGGAGTCCATAACCTACTCTGGCAGTTGGAGGTGTTCAAGAAGCCTCTAAAAGATTGACCTATTTAACAAGACCTTCTGTTTCCAAACGGTCAATTTTAGGCATTATAAGGTGCATGGTCGTTTTTACACTGAAGCCGGTTTGATGAGACAACCTCGCCTATGACATGTTTTTGTAAGTGTAATGTGAAATGAAACCTTAACTTCTCAATTTATTTCAAAAGGTGTAAATATTGTTTAATACTTATGTACGTACAGTCAATTCGGAAAGTATTCAGACCCCTTGACTTTATCCAAATTGTGTTACGTTACAGCCTTATTCTAAAATGGATTAAATCGTTTTTTCCCCCTCAATCTACACACAATACTCCATAATGACAAAGCAAAAACATGTTTGTAGAATTTTTTTCAAATGTATATTTTTTTTTTGGAAAGATCACATTTACATAAGTACTTTGTTGAAGCACCTTTGGCAGAGATTACAGCCTCAAATCTTCTTGGGTATGACGATACAAACTTGGCACACCTGTATTTGTGGAGTTTATCCTATTCTTCTCTGCATATCCTCTCAACCTCTCAGGTTGGATGGGGAGCGTCGCTGTACAGCTATTTTCAGGTCTCTCCAGAGATGTTCGATCAGGTTCAAGTCCGGGCCACTCAAGGACATTCAGAGACTTGTCCCGAAACCACTCCTGCGTTGTTTTAGCTGTGTGCTTAGGGTTGATGTCCTGTTGGAAAGTGAACCTTCTCCCCAGTCTGAGGTCCTGAGCGTTCTGGAGCAGATTTTCATCAAGGATCTCTCTGTACTTTGCTTCGTTCATCTTTCCCTCGATCCTGACTAGTCTACCAGTCCCTGCCGCTGAAAAACATCCCCACAGCATGATGCTGACCCCATGCTTCACCGTAGGGATGGTGCCAGGTTTGCTCGAAAGGTGACACTTGGCATTCAGGCCGAAGAGTTCAATCTTGGTTTCATCAGACCAAAGAATCTTGTTTCTCATGGTCAGAGATCTTTAGGTGCCTTTTGGCAAACTCCAAGAGGGCTGTCATGTGCCTTTTACTGAGGGGTGGCTTATGTCTGGCCATTCTACCATAAAGGCCTAATTGGTGGAGTGCTGCAGAGATGGTTGTCCTTCTGGAAGGTTCTCCCATCTCCACAGAGGAACTCTATCACAGTCACTATCGGGTTCTTTGTCACCTCCCCGACCAAGGCCCATTTCCCCCGATTGCTCAGAAAGCCAGCTCTAGGAAGAGTTTTGGTGATTCCATACTTCTTCCATTTAAGAATGGAGGCCACTGTGTTCCTGGGGACCTTCAATGCAGCAGACATTTTTTTGTACCCTTCCCCAGCTCTGTGCCTCGACACAATCCTGTCTCGGCGCTCTACGGACAATTCCTTCGACCTCATGGCTTGGTTTTTCCTCTGACATGCACTGTCAAGTGTGGGACCTCATTTAGACAGGTGTGTGTCTTTCCAAATCATGTCCAATCAATTGAATTTACCACAGGTGGACTCCAATCAAGTTGTAGAAACATCTGAAGCATGATCAATGGAAACAGGATGCACCTGATCTCAATTGAGAGTCTCATAGCAAAGTGTCTGAATACTTATGTAAATAAGCCTGTTTTCACTTTGTCATTATGGGGTATTGTGTGTAGAGGATTTTTTATTTAATACATTTTAGAATAAGGCTGTAACATAACAAAATGTGGAAAAAGTCAAGGGGTCTGAATACTTTCCAAATGCACTGTATCTCCTCAAAACATGCTGCATGTTCTAGTCCTTTAGTTTGAGATTATTTCTCACAGTAAACAAAGTGGATTGTTATGCACAGGATATCTTAATCTCCATTTATTTCAGAAAACTCAGACCAAGTACGATGAGTCACATTTGGGAATTTACTGCTCATTGCACAAGTTAGCTTTATGATTAAAAGTATCCTAAATTAGAAAGTGTACTACTGTACTTTCAAGACCATGTGCAATCAGTCTGACACAATAAAAAACATTCCTTTCCCTTCTTTCATTAAACATTTCAATCCATTCTTTCCTTGACATTCAGACAGTACAGTGGTCTATGCAGAAAGTAAAGAAAACAGTTGACCAGCTCTGCATTGGAATCCCTAACATTTATCCTCAGTCATTGCACTCTGTTGAGGCCTACTTAGGGCAGACTAAAAGCAGCATACTTAATTAATTGGGTGGGTTTGAACCAGTCAGTTCAGTGTCTGAAACAAATCAAGGCAATCAATACAAAGTGCAAAAGACAGTCATGCTTGTGGCTCCCTAAGAGCTTTTAAAATATCTGTTCTGTGTGGAGGTGCTTTACTTTCTACTACTTATAAATAACTACTTATAAATACAATATGCGGACACTCTCCAAGGCTCGGGTTGGCACTACCCTTCAAGCCTGTTTTAGGTGAGGCTAAAAATGAGACAGCACTTTGCATTTGTTAAAAAATGTGATGTAGCATACTCAAGTTCTCTCACAAATGATGAATGTGTAAGTCCTTAATGTGAGACAGGAGCCTTGCAGTCAGTGTGCAATTTAACTATTTATAATAATTTAAAGGCTCACCTTATTGCCATTTATACTTAGTTATGTTTGTTGAAATTAGTGATCAAGTCATGTAGCCCGCATGTGGAGAAAACCTAAGCAGAACTCCCTAGAATGTCATTCACAGTGCCAGTCACCTGCAAGTTAAAACATTTACCCCTCATCCTTTCAGTATTATTTGGAGGTTATCCTCTACGGGATCGGTGTCCCCTCCACAGGACGGTTGAGCTAAGTAGGCTAATGTGATTAGCATGAGGTTGTAAGTAACAAAAAAAATACCAGGACATAGACATATCTTATATGAGCAGAAAGCTTAAATTCTTGTTAATCTAACTGGACTGTCCATTTTACAGTAGCTATTACAGTGAAAATACCATGCTATTGTTTGAGCAGAGTGCACAATTATAAACTTGATTAGGCACCAATTAGGCACATTTTGGCAGTCTTGATACAACATTTTGAACAGATATGCGATGGTTCATTGGATCAGTCTAAAACTTTGCACATACACCGCTGCCATCTAGTGGCCAAAATCTAAATTGTACGTGCGCTGGAATAATGCATTATGGCCTTTCCCTTGCATTTCAAAGATAATACAAGGGGGCAAAAATATTTTACCATCTTTTACCAGATCTAATGTGCTATATTCTCCTACATTAATTTCACATTTCCACAAACTTTAAAGTGTTTCCTTTCAAATGGCATCAAGAATATGCATATCCTTGCTTCAGGTCAGGCAGTTAGATTTGGGTATGTCATTTTAGGCGAAAATTGAAAAAAAGGGTCGGATCCTAAACAAAAATGCACAGTACAGACTAATACAGATTCAGTACTTCTTCTTGTGACCAGAAACTTAAAATCCATGGTTATCCAGATGAGGTCAGTGTGAGGAGAGGGATGGGGATGGGGTCAGTGGGAGGCTAAGATGGGGATGGTTCTCACAGAAGCAGTTTGAAGTCGAGGAGGTCGATGCTGGGGATAGGCTCTCTCCAGTAGTTGAAGGTGGTGTACTCTGACAATTCAGCCTCCTGTGCCTCTTGCTGCTTCCTTGGCTTGGCTAAGGCAGCATTCTGTTTCTTGGTGGCCTTCTTGCTCTTCTTGGTTGGCTTGCTGTTGGTCACACCCAGGTCTTCCAGCTCGGACAGGTCCGGGGCTGAGATGGGCTGTCTCCAGTAGAGGAAAGAGTCATACTCACTGTTTGATTTCACCAGCATTTTTACCTGAATGTAAAAGAGGAATGAGGGCAAATTAAAATGCGATTTGGGATCCTAGTTTAAAATAGATTAGACATACATACTGCTCTAATCTTACTGTATATGTGGTCACTATTTGATTCAAGTACTATGTCTCTATAATTTCAAATGGCTACCTGATATTTTTTTCTTTATTCCAAAGGGCCCCTGTACTGTAGATGTCATGGTTAGGAGAACGTTTTGTCTTGACTGGCTTTCTCCCATAGCAGAGTTCAGGTTAAGAGAAGTCTATGCCATTACATAAGAACAAATGGGCACAGGATCAAGTCCTTTTTTCTTGAGATACAGATTTAGGTCAATCCTTGTTGCTCATTTAAACCTGTTGGCAAACTGAAGCAAACCAGGTTACATAAGCTTTCTGGTGATAGTGTTCTGTGTTTTAAAACCTAACATTCAAGTTGTAGGCCTAGATTGCAATAATGTTGAGTCGCACATTTGTGAACATGACCTGATTTAGCATTCCTCGTAATCTGATCTAATCTTGAAATGTTCGTGTGATATACAGTATCAGTCAAAAGTTTGGACACACCTATTCATGCAAGGGTTTTTCTTTATTTTTTATACATTGTAGAATAATAGTGAAGACATCAAAACTATGAAATAACACATATGGAATCATGTAGTAACCAAAAAAAAGTGTTAACCAAATCAAAATATATTTTGAGATCCTTCAAAGTAACCACCATTTGCCTTGATAACAGCTTTGCAAACTCTTGGTATTCTCTTAACCAGCTTCACCTGGAATGTGTTTACAACAGTCTTGAAGGAGATCCCACATATGCTGAGCACTTGTTGGCTGCTTTTCCTTCACTCTGCGTTCCCAACTCAAACGCAAACCAGATGGGATGGTGTATCGCTGCAGAATGCTGTGGTAGCCATGCTGGTTAAGTGTGCCTTGAATTTTAAATAAAAATCACAGACAGTGTCACCAGCAAAGCACCCCTTCACCATCACACCTCCTCATTCATGCTTCACGGTGGGAACCACACATGCGGATATCATCTGGTCACCTATTCTGCGTCTCACAAAGACACGGCGGTTGATACCAAAAATCTCACATTTCGACTATTCAGACCAAAGGACAAATTTCCACCAGTCTAATGTCCATTGCTCATGTTTCTTGCCCCAAGCAAGTCTCTTCTTATTGGTTCCCTTTAGTAGTGGTTTATTTGCAGCAATTCGACCATGAAGGCCTAATTCGGTCCTACTCCGGTCAACAGCACTGCACCCCCCACAGCAACTCGCCCAAGCCTTCCCCATTTCTCCTTCTCCCAAATCCAGTCAGCTGATGTTCTGAAAGAGCTGCAAAATCTGGACCCCTACAAATCAACCAGGCTAGACAATCTGGACCCTTTCTTTCTAAAATTATCTGTCGAAATTGTTGCAACCCCTATTACTAGCCTGTTCAACCTCTCGTGTCGTCCGAGATTCCCAAAGATTGGAAAGCAGCTGCGGTCATCCCCCTCTTCAAAGGGGGGGACACTCTTGACCCAAACTGCTACAGACCTATATCTATCCTACCCTGCCTTTCTAAAGGTCTTCGAAAGCCAAGTCAACAAACAGATTACCGAGCATTTAGAATCTCACCATACCTTCTCCGCTATGCAATCTGGTTTCAAAGCTAGTCATGGGTGCACCTCAGCCACCCTCAAGGTCCTAAACGATATCCTAACCGCCATCGATAAGAAACAACACTGTGCAGCCATATTCATTGACCTGTCCAAGGCTTTCGTCTCTGTCAATCACCACATCCTCATCGGCAGACTCGATAGCCTTGGTTTCTCAAATGATTGCCTCGCCTGGTTCACCAACTACTTCTCTGATAGAGTTCAGTGTGTCAAATCAGAGGGCCTGTTGTCTGGGCATCTGGCAGTCTCTATGGGGGTGCCACAGGGTTCAATTCTTGGACCGACTCTCTGTATACATCAATGACGTCGCTCTTGCTGCTGGTGAGTCTCTGATCCACCTCTACGCAGACAACACCATTCTGTATACTTCTGGCCCTTCTTTGGACACTGTTAACAACCCTCCAGACGAGCTTCAATGCCATACAACTCTCCTTCCATGGCCTCCAATTTCTCTTAAATACAAGTAAAACTAAATGCATGCTCTTCAACCGATCGCTGCCTGCACCTGCCCAACATCACTACTCTGGACGGTTCTGACTTAGAATATGTGGACAACTACAAATACCTAGGTGTCTGGTTAGACTGTAAACTCTCCTTCCAGACTCACATAAAACATCTCCAATCCAAAGTTAAATCTAGAATTGGCTTCCTATTTCGCAACAAAGCATCCTTCACTCATGCTGCCAAACATACCCTTGTAAAACTGACCATCCTACCGATCCTCGGCTTCGGCGATGTCATTTACAAAATAGCCTCCAATACCCTACTCAATAAATTGGATGCAGTCTATCACAGTGCCATCCGTTTTGTCACCAAAGCCCCATATACTATCCACCACTGCGACCTGTACGCTCTCGTTGGCTGGCCCTCGCTTCATACTCGTCGCCAAAACCACTGGCTCCAGGTCATCTACAAGACCCTGCTAGGTAAAGTCCCCCCTTATCTCAGCTCGCTGGTCACCATAGCAGCACCCACCTGTAGCACGCGCTCCAGCAGGTATTTCTCTCTGGTCACCCCCAAAACCAATTCTTCCTTTGGCCGCCTCTCCTTCCAGTTCTCTGCTGCCAATGACCGGAATGAACTACAAAAATCTCTGAAACTGGAAACACTTATCTCCCTCACTAGCTTTAAGCACCAGCTGTCAGAGCAGCTCACAGATTACTGCACCTGTACATAGCCCATCTATAATTTAGGCCAAACAACTACGTACAGTATTTATTTATTTATTTTGCACCCCATTATTTCTACTTTGCACATTCTTCCACTGCAAATCTACCATTCCAGTGTTTTACTTGCTATTGTATTTACTTCGCCACCATGGCCTTTTTTTTGCCTTTACCTCCCTTATCTCACCTCATTTATAGACTTATTTTTCTACTGTATGTTTGTTATTTATTCCATGTGTAACTCTGTGTTGTTGTATGTATCGAACTGCTTTGCTTTATCTTGGCCAGGTCACAATTGTAAATGAGAACTTGTTCTCAACTTGCCTACCTGGTTAAATAAAGGTGATTTTTTTTTTTTATATAAAAAAATTCATGCCCTCATCTCCTTTGAACAGTTGATGTTGAGAAGTGTCTGTTACTTGAACTCTGTCAAGCATTTATTTGGCCTGCAATTTCTGAGGCTGGTAACTCTAATGAACTTATCCTCTGCAGCAGAGGTAACTCTGAGTCTTCCATTCCTGTGGCGGTCCTCATGAGAACCAGTTTTGTCAGTGCTTGGTGGTTTTTGTGACTGCACTTGAAGAAACATTCAAAGTTCTTGAAATTATCCAGATTGACTGACCTTCATGTCTTAAAGTAATGATGGACTGTTGTTTGTCTTTGCTTATTTTAGCTGTTGTTGCCGTAATATGGACTTGGTCTTTTACCAAATAGGGCTATCTTCTGTATACCACCCCTACCTTGTCTGATTGGCACAAACGCATTAAGGAAAGAAATTCCACAAAGTACCTTTCAACAAGGCACACCTGTTAATTGAAATGCATTCCAGGTGACTTCCTCATGAAGCTGGTTGAGAGAATGCCAAGAGTGTGCAAAGCTGTCATCCAGACAAAGGGTGGCTACTTTAAAGAATCTGAAATATATTTTGATTTGTTACTAAAATGATTCCGTATGTGTTATTTCATAGTTTTGATTTCTTCACTATTATTCTACAATGTAGAAAATAGTAAAAAAAAAAAAAAAAACTTGAATGCGTAGGTGTGTCCAAACTTTTGACTGGTACTGTATGCATAATACTTTTTGAACATTATTAAGTTAATTGTGACCCCATAAATATAGCTTCCCCAAGAGTAAGAGTGCAAACAAGGGCACATTTATGCTATTTTAAAACATCTTATTTTTAGGCTTTGGGGCACCATCAACATCATATTTCAGGGCTGCCTGTTTACAACTGCAAAACAGATCTGAAAGAAAATGTGAATGGTGTGAATGTTAATTTCCCAAACCAAATGATAACACAATAAAGTCTAACGTTGTTATACAATAACAAGGCTACACACTTCTGTGGTTAAACACACATTTAAACACTCAAAATGATACAGCAATTTAATGTAAAATGCACATAGTGAAAATGGACAACTGAGACAAGATCCTGTTGTTAAAATGCCATTACTGTAGCATGAAATCAATTGGTAAAATGCAAGTACTGTAGCATGAAATCAACATTTAGGGCAGAAATGACCCCACCCTGTCAGTAGGTTATGCTATTTTAAATCGGTTAAGGATGATAGTCTATTGGTGGATAAAGGTCCCTGTATCAAGATACTCTATACATTTAAAAAAAATCCTATTGAACAAATCGTTCTTATCCTTTAGGACATAATTTTATGTAGAACGGTCAAATACTGACTAAGAGCGTCACCTGTCCTCAATACGACACCCGTATATCATATCAAGAGATACAGTAGTACGCTACAGATAAAATTCACCATATTAAGTAGACATAAAAGCCTCAATGGAGTGGTTGACGCCTATGGGGCTTGAGAAATTACATGCGATTTTGACATGAGTTATTCTTTAATCATGTAAATATAGATTCACACATGACATCTCCATTTTTGACGGCATGTCATCTGTGCGAACGATGGAGACTATTCCAGAAACTGGGTCATGCAGTCCTAAAAATATCTGAGATAATGTGCCAAGCATAAAATAAAACACGGTAGAGCGTTATCCATCTATCTAACTATCTACCATTGACACTCAATTCGGAGTTTACCCTTTTTTAATTGTGTGCATTTATGATTCTTATTTAACAGGCTATCCGGCCTTGCCAGCCTAATAGGCAAAATTAGGTTATAGGCTATTGTATTTAGTTTCTTTCTTATGCCTACTGGGAAAGATAAATAGTTAATTCTAACATTACTATTACAGGCTATATATATATATTATATATTTAAAAAAAAAAAATCAACATTCAGTATTTTTAGTTTAGTCTACATGTAATTTTGTATCCACTATCCAGCACAGGTGCACTAAATGCAACACCATATCACTAATGTAGGTCACCGACAAGCCGGCAAAATTATGAAAATGCAATTAAAAAAACAAATCAATTTACATTTTAACAAGGCAATGAAAAGAAAATATTATCTTACGTCTTGAGAAATCTTGGCTGACAAGGCTCCTCTGTTTGTCGCTGGGTACGCTCCACTGGGGTATAATAAAACCAGTACGTGCGAGTGCTGTGGCACGCTGTAAAATATTCGCGCACAATCTTGCTTTTTCAGAACCAGCCACGCCCACACTCTGTGACGACATCCTGCGCGTGCATTGGGTTTTTGTGACGTAAAATCAAATAGGACTACTGTTTTATTAACTAATTATTGTGCATAAAACATTTTTGCAATTGTTGTACATAAAAAAATGATATGGGTTGCTATTCAATTATGGCAAAATACAGTCATTTTTGCGAAAATCGACCAATAATGATCAAGGCTATACCGATAATGTAATAATAATAATGTGATGTAATATAATGATAGGCTAATAAAGTTGGACAATTTACTGATAAACGTTGGGCTATGTCATCATCTGATATTATGAAAAGCATAAATAGGCACATCTTGGGTCCATGTTCAGTCCAATACATACGGCGTAGGTTTATTGAAAATGGGAATGGATTGAATAGTAAGAATAGGCCTATACCTGCAATTGCCCTGTAGGTTGCAGTGTTGACCTTATGATGACACGAAGTAATTCATCTAATTTCAAAACGCAAAGTGCGTTTATGTCCATAAGGGGTGCTGTTTGACTTTACCGGCAAAAATAAGCTTTTGAACAAGTATTTTAAAACATCTGAATTTCCTGATTGAACAACTTGGAACCACACCTCAAAAACGGAGAGAAACAGCATACGTGCGGTCGGTGCTATACGTTGGTGTTTGAAAAGGCATCAAACGGATACTTTTGCTGCTGGCTATCCAAATTGTTTGGGCACATTTAAGAACGGAGGTAAGATAACTCCAAACGTATGCCGCTATTTAGAGTTTCCTCTTCATGTTGGCTAGCCTTTTAACTAATTCTGACAATGAAAGTGGGTACGTGGTCATTGTTACATTGTTTCTCTAACTGATTAGGGTTGTAGTTGGCCAAACCCAGAGACAATTTTGTTAATGTTGCCTCGAATCTAGATCTGCCTGTACTTTGACATTTTCAACATTGATTGAATTGATTCATTGTTTTAAAATACCTGATTCTATCAAACTCAAGTCGTTACTATTTGAAGGTTAAATGATGCTTTCCATGGGGAAGGAAGTGTTGGTAAAGTTCATCAGAAACTTCCTCCACCGTGGAGTTTAGTCGCCTAACCCAAGATGTACAATTAAAGAGCCTACCGTTTCTCGATAAGGTCAAAGGACATGATGTTATTTTCAGAGGCAGACTGGGTCTGGTAGGCAAAACAGCCAAATACTCAATCTCTAAAGGTGATTCGATTCTCAATTGTGATACGGTTCTAGAAACATAAAGCCTCTACTTTTTATTTCACTTCAAAATATACACTTTCTGTACCCTGTTTAAACTGCCTTTATCACAGTTGCAACTGACAGTATTATTCAGTGACAACACGTTTCTGTCTGCCTTCTTCCATTACGCACACAGGTGTTAGGCGCATGCTAGATAGCTAATTAGCATAGGTGGTCTTCTTTAAAACGCACGGTAACATGGAGATTTAGCTGTGTGGGAACACTAACCCCCAAAAATTTAGAAGTTAGAACACCTACTCATTCAAGGGTTTTTATTTTATTTTTTACTATTTTCTACATTGTAGAGATTCTTCAAATAGCCACCCTTTGCCTTGATGACAGCTTTGCACACTCTTAGCATTCTCTCAACCAGCTTCATGAGGTAGTCACCTGGTATGTATTTCAATGAACAGGTGTGGCGGCATAAGTTAATTTGTGGAATTTCTTTCCTTAATGTATTAGAGCCAATCAGTTGTGTTGTGACAAGGTAGGGTTGGTATACAGATGATAGCCCTCTATTTGGTAAATGACCAAGTCCATATTATGGCAAGAACAGCTGAAATAAGCAAAGAGAAATGACAGTCCATCACTACTTTAAGACATGAAGGTCAGTCAATCTGGAAAATTTCAAGAACTTTGTAAGTTTCCTCAAATGCAGTTGTAAAAACCATCAAGCGTTATGATAAAACTGGCTCTCATGAGGACCGCCACAGGACCGGAAGACCCAGAGTTACCTCCGCTGCAGAGGATAAGTTCATTAAAGTTACCAGCCTCAGAAATTGCAGGCCAAATAAATGCTTGACAGAGTTCAAGTAACAGACACATCTCAACATCAACTGTTCATAGGAGACTGCGTGAATCAGGCCTTCATGGTCAAATTGCTGCAAAGAAACCACTACTAAAGGACACCAATAAGAAGAAGAGACTTGCTTAGGCCAAGAAACATGAGCAATGGACATTAGACCGGTGGAAATTTGTCCTTTGGTCTGGAATCCAAAAAATTGGAGACTTTTGGTTCTGACCTCCGTGTCTCTGTGAGATGTGGTGTGGGTGAACAGATGATCTCTGAATATGTATTTTCCACCGTAAAGTATGGCGAGGAGGTGTTATGGTGTGGGGGTGCTTTACTGGTGACACTATCTGATTTATTTTGAATTCAAGGCACACTTAACCAACATGGCTACCACAGCATTCTGCAGCGCTACGCCATCCCATCTGGTTTGCGCTTAGTGGGACTATCATTTGTTTTTCAACAAGACAATGACCTAAAACACACCCCCAGGCTGTGTATGGGCTATTTGACCTAAGAAGGAGAGCGATGGAGTGCTGCATCAATGACCTGGCCTCCACAATCCCGCAACCTCAAACAAATTAAGATGGTTTGGAATGAGTTGGACCATGGAGTGAAGGAAAAGCAGCCAACAAGTGCTTAGCATATGTTGGAACTCCTTCAAGACTGTTGGAAAAGCATTCCAGGTGAAGCTGGCTGAGAGAATGCGAAGAGTCTGCAAAGCTGTCATCAAGGCAAATGGTGGCTATTTGAAGAATCTCAAATATAAAATATATTTTGATTTAAAAAAAAAATTTGCTTACTACATGACTCCATATGTTATTTAATAGTTTTGATGTCTTCACTATTATTCTACAATGTAGAAAATAAAGAAAAACCCTTGATGGAGTAGGTGTTCTAAAACTTTTGACCAGTAGTGTATTTTATTATTTGTCGATGATATGAAAGATCCTTTTATGCTTCCAAAACCGTACCACAAACGTTGCGTGTTAATGTTCAGACCGAGTGTCAGGGCTCTTAACAAAACTCCCCCATACAGAAGACTCCTTCGTCCAATGACTCTTATGTGTAATGGAACAGAGTAATGATCAAGGGCTAGAGTAATTCAAGCCCACTCTCAGCTTTCATTCAATGTTCTGTTTGTGTATTGTTCACTTACATGAATGTTTTAAACTAGACACTGAGTATTCATTCCTTGAAAAGAAGAGTGCTTGACAAATTGCATAGCCTGTGCATGACTAGACAAAACATTTTTGGGCAGTCCCAAATTAGCGGTCTAAGACTTAAGGAAGTCAGGCTGGCGACAGTGGCTCAGTCAGTTGAATGCATGGGGTAAAGTAAGCCATTGTGGTCTATTTTCAGGAGGGCATAGTTTTGGGATGAGACTGGAAATGGTCTCATACTCCTTCAGACTTGCTTCTCCATTATGGGAAAGCCCGTTGGTCAGTGCTGGATTTGGCTCCCCTTCAGTACTCTCTGCTCCAACCTCAATGTTGAGTTCTTCAGCTTGATAATATTGTAGCGAACGGCAGGAAAGCAAACCGGGGTCGCTGCCGTGAGACAAACACCCTGCGCATCGCGCCAATAGGGTTAATCCACTTGGTGGGAATTGTAACCTGGCTCATATAGCGAGGATTGTTAGACTGTGGATGATCGTAAAAATCTCTTAATCCATGCATAATCCCGTTTTGTTTACTATTTCTCACATCTCTAGTTTACCTCACTTTACATCACCTCAAATTCCAACAACTGGATTTGGAGGTTGTCTCTACTGCCGGTCTTTGGTATAGTAGGAAACTATAAATATGTGTAACATATCGTAACAGTAAAGTATAAAGAGTATATAAACTTTATGCAAGGCCATGAGAATTCTGTCTGTCTTTGGTTTGTTAGGGTTTTCAGTTCGTCTGAGGTGATCCGAACAGCCAACATGAACAGCTGAGCCTGGCACATGGGGAGTGTACTTTAGCCCTGCTAGTGTGGAACTCTGTGGTGTAACCTATGACCTGTCACACACTGGGTTGATCATTTCAACAAAGATGGCAGGAAATGTCAAACTAGCTGTATTGAGTCATGGAGGTCGAGGATCCCACTGGGACATTAACTGCATTCTTTCCTGTTCATTTTACTTTGTCCTTGTTGCAGATAGGAACGCTTAAAGTTTGAAGTTGCGCCTTTCTTTAGAAGGACACCCTAATGTACACTGTCACATTAGCGACATAAGTAGTGGGGGTGAAGAGAACATTTAGCATTTTTCTGTATTATAATTGATTTGAAGCTCAATGTTAAATTCAAATCTCCCTACCATCATATCTAAGTCAGTTGAGCAGTAGCAATTTTTTAAATATATATCTACATTTCATGGTGTACAAGACATCGGTCTGATTCGCGCCTGTTTGAGTGTACTAATCCATTGTGGAGGCTGTGGGGATGGCCCAGTCCATCACTCTAAGACGTGCTACTGAAATTGTATATGGTTATATTACACACAATGGTGCAACACTAATAAAAAATATAATTTTATAACAAGCGCTTTCTCCCAAGTTGGATAGCGGTCGCTGTCCGCAGTTATGAAACATCAGTGCGCTGTTTAATTGGCACCTTTTCATAGACCATGTTGCTATGTGCATAATAGCGAAGTTACTTAGCATATTGATGTTGAGAACAATGTGGTGGAGGCAGCAGTGGAGGCAGTTAGAGGAGAAAACAGCCGTTGCCTTAATTGTTTAAGAAAAGCGAGCAAGAGGAAACCACAGCTTAATTAGGTCTATAATCAACATTCTAACTGTTAAATGTGCCTGGCTATCTATCCATCTATCTCTACAGAAATAAGACAGCTCCAGCTTGTGTTGCCTTTTTGAGTGTTCAATTAATGTCAGATAAACAATTTCACAAAGTCGTCTGTTTTTGATATTTGCTCTGCTGTAATAGACTTTACACTTTTATTTCTCTAGTTAGAACAGCCTCTGGTATTACTTATAATTAATTTAGTGTTTACACTGTTCCAAATTGTCAAAATAATTATATTTATTATAATAACCCTCCTTTTTCTTCATCTCTTTTGTATTGTTATTATTATGGTCATTATAATAAGTAATGTCATTATCATTAGTAGGTTTAGTATAGCAGCCTTGTAAAACTACCATCGAGATGTAGGCCTAAGAGCCATCTTTTGTAGTCTTAATACCATAACTTACTTAGGCCTATATTTCAATACTTTTATATAGGCTTACTGTAGCAATCCATCATTCATTCGTTCGTCATCATACAGCATACGAATCATTTGTGATTTGATATGCAATCAAGCATTTTAGTTTTAAAATAAAATAACAGACCCTTGAATAATTATCGTAAACAATATATAAACTGTTCCATGTCGGCAATTGCGTTCCCGAATGCATGCAACTGTTTTTAGTCTTTGCTGTAGTAAAGGCTTTCCCCCCCAAAAAAACTTTAAATACACTTTCTGGTGCGCTTATAATTTATTTTGTTTACATTGTTCCAAACGATCAGAAAAATGATATTGTGCCAAACAGGTGCTGTTTAGATAACAAATCATATACACGCAGCGCTTGCTCCCTCTTTTTCTTGATCTCCAATATTTTTCACAACCTACTACAGTAACTATGTTGGTCTGTTGTACTTCAAACAATTTGTAGGCAGGTTTCTTAGGATTCAAACAGCCGAATGAATACTCTTCAGCAGGATAATTTACTTTAGTGTCCTCATTAAAATAATGTATATATATCATTAGGCAGTAGGCATAGATCTACAAATAAATATTGTAGTCCTAAATGTGTTTTATTGTAGTGTCACCATCTTTACTGCAAAAATAAGTACAAATACAAAACAACTTTAAGATACATATTTATTTGACAGAGGTAATGAACTGTCCATTGATCAGCAATTGATAAAACAGGACCATGTTTGTAAAACAAGTGGTTTTGAGCCTAAGTCAATATTACACAGGTAAACTAATGGTTACAGAAATCAGGAATGCAGACAGTCACTCATAGTTCTATTCGCCTCTATGTCCAACACACCACCACTTGTTATGTTGCACACCTTTTGACTGTAAATGTATGGGATTATGAAATATTTTTCTCAGTGACATGTATTGCTTAAAGTGGGACCCCTCGACAGCATCCGCTGAAATGGCAGAGCGCGAAATTCAAAAATAATTTTTTTAAATATTTAACTTTCATACATTCACAAGTTTAATACACCAAATTACAGCTTAACTTCTTGTTAATCTAGCCATTGTGTCCTATTTCAAAAAGGCTTTACAGCGAAAGCACACCATATGATTGTTAGGTCAGTGCCTAGTCACAAAAAAACATACAGCCATTTTCCAGCCAAAGAGAGGAGTCACAAAAAGCAGAAATGGAGATAAAATTAATCACTAACCTTTTAATCGTCATCAATGGCACTCATAGGACTTCATGTTACACAATACATGTATGTTTTGTTAGATAAAGTTAGTATTTATATCCAAAAATCTCAGTTTACATTGGCGCGTTATGTTCAGTAATGTTGTGCCTCAAACATCCGGCGAATTTGCAGAGCCACATCAATTTACAGAAATACTCACCATAAACTTTGAAAAAAGATACAAGTGTAATGCATAGAATTAAAGATATACTTCTCCTTAATGCAACCGCTGTGTCAGATTTCAAAAAAGCTTTACGGAAAAAGCACACCATGCAATAATCTGAGGACAGCGCTAAGCAACAAAAACAAGCCATACAGATACCCGCCATGGTGTGGAGTCAGTAAAAGTCAGAAATAGCGTAATAAATATTCACTTACCTTTGATGATCGTCATCAGAATGCACTCCCAGGAATCCCAGTTCCACAATAAATGTTTGTTTTGTTCGATAAAGTTCATCTTTATGTCCAAATACCTCCTTTTTGTTAGCGAGTTTAGTTCACCAATCGAATTTCACAAGGCGCGGGCAAGTCCAGACAAAGTCAAAAGTTCTATTACAGTTCGTAGAAACATGTCAAACGATGTATAGAATCAATCTTTAGGATGTTTTTATCATAAATCTTCAATGTCTCAACCGGACAATTCCTTTGTCTTTAGAAATGAAAAGGAACGCAGCTCGCTCTCACGGCCTCACGTGTGACTTAGCTCATGGCATTCTGCCAGACCCCTTAGTCAAACAGCTCTTATTCGCTCCCCCTTCATAGTAGAAGCCTGAAACAAGGTTCTAAAGACTGACATCTAGTGGAAGTTTTAGGAAGTGCAATATAACCCCATTTACACTGTATACTGGATAGGCAAAGACTTGAAAACCTACAATCCTCAGATTTCCCACTTCCTGGTTGGATTTTTCTCAGCTTCTTGCCTGCCATATGAGTTCTGTTATACTCACAGACATCATTCAAACAGTTTTAGAAACTTCAGTGTTTTCTGTCCAAATCTACTAATAATATGCATATCTTAGCTTCTGGACCTGAGTAGCAGGCAGTTTACTCTGGGCATGCTTTTCATCCGAACGTGAAAATACTGCCCCCTATCCCAAACAGGTTAAATAAATTACAGTTTAAATGGAAAATAACAGGCACGTAGCACATGCATTACTACAATACAAAACGGCTCACTCAATCAAGCCAGATGGTCTTGTAAGTATAGAAGCAAAGCTTGCTTTCATATAATCAAATAAATAAATCAAACTTAAAAGTAGAGGAAGAATCCAATACTTTATCTTGTATGCAGTACAAATCACATTATTGTGGGAGCACCTCTTAAGAGTATGAAGTAGGCTGTTTGAGAAGGTTTGAATCCTAAGCAACCTACCTACACATTGTTTGAAGTACAATAGACCAACATATCTACTGTGGTAAGTAAAAGCTGTTTGCTGGACAACCTTGGCAGATATTTGTGTAACAGTGATAACACCAAGTAAAACTGAAATGATAACTTAAAACACAAAATATAAATATCCATTAACAAACTTCTTATAGCTTAGACTAATTTCCACTTCCTGAACACATACTACTTAAATAAAAAAACATAGCCTTTTCTTAGTAAAACGTAAAAATGAAATAAATACAGTAGTCTTTCCACCATATAGAAAACAAAATAATAATTACAGGATAAGCTATTTCTCATATCTCAGATAAGACCCTTGGATCTTTCTTACTTTTTAACTCCACATTGTTGGGAAAGGGCTTGTAAGTAAGCACTTCACGGTAAAGTCTACACCTGTTGTATTCGGCGCGTGTGACAAATAGCATTTGATTTTGAGGCATAAAAATACAGCAGCGAGACAGGACATTCGTATTACAATTTAAAAAGTCATGCCTTACTGTGTTTTGTTCAGCATTACATTTTCAGTGCACGTACAAGAGGATTTGAAAATTGTATACAAACAAAAAAAATATATATTTGCAAACGGACAGTTCAGAAGAGATTTTGGAAATGATATTTTGTATATTTTTATGTTCAGATACATACAAATCATTAAAATCCAGACGGAAAATATTTACACAAGCCACCACCTAATATCACACAGTCAAACTCTTCAGTCATTTAGTAAAATCACCATTCTGCGATTTCTCTGCGTTTTGCTCATGTGACTTACCTTTTTTGGCTTCAGACCAATACCTACTTCTTACTTAATGTTTTTAATTATACTGTAAGTGAAACTTTCATGTGTACATTGACCATACTTAACCTTTCATGAGGTGAGTGTCTTTGGAGACCTATTTCAGTAGGCCTACCGGTAACTCATTTTGGGTGGACAGACCACTATGTGAACTGGTATGGACTAATGGTTTTCTCCCCATTCATTTGAAATTGAAACATATTTGCACACTACATAACAGGTGATGTGGACAATGGACACATCAACACTAGACCTCTTTCAGACCTGGAAACATCTAACTTGATTTTGAAGAGACCTATCAGCACCTACTATATCAATTTAGGCCTACCTGCTTTTAAATTAGTGCCAGGGAGGCATCACTACACAGATGCATTTAGATATTTTTTTAAATTTTTAAAGCAACTGCCACAAAGACCTCAGCGTTCCAAAGCAAATATAAACACCTGAATCATCTGTCTAATCGTGGATGGCAGTGCACTGGATGGCAGTGCACTGGATTCCATGAAAGAGCCATGTTGTTCTTAAGCCGTTGCTTGAAAACTGACGTCGGACAATTTCTAAAGGTGCCGTTAACCAGTTGAAAAGTTAACCAGACCCCATGAAAAGGCCTCACTGTAATTCCTCCGTCAAAGACCACTCCCCTCCTTTTCCACTTCTCTTGACAGTGAGCCACTGACTCACATCCAAGATTTGACCCAGTTGGTAGGTACGTAGCTGGCAGGACTATTTCATTTGCAAATGTTTATTTTATAGGGGTGTAGCTATTGAGCATGTCATCTGTTTGTGACCATTAAAGGGGAAATCTGGAGTTGCTACATACACTACCGTTCAAAAGTTTGGGGTCACTTAGAAATGTCCTTGTTTTTGAAAGAAAAGCACTTTTGTCCATTTTTAAAATGACATCAAATTGATCAGAAATACAGTGTAGACACTGTTAATGTTGTGAATGATTATTGTAGCTGGAAACGGCAGATTTTTTATGGAATATCTACATAGGCGTACAGAGGCCCATTATCAGCAACCGTCACTCTTGTTACAATAGCACATTGGGTTAGCTAATCCAAGTTTATAATTTTAAAAGGCTTATTGATCATTAGAAAACCCTTTTGCAATTGTTAGCACAGCTGAAAACTGCTGTGATGATTAAAGAAGCAATAAAACTGGCCTTTAGAATAGTTGAGTATCTGGAGCATCAGCATTTGGGGGTTCAATTAGAGGCTCAAAATGGCCAGAAACAAAACTTTCTTCTGAAACTCGTCAGTCTATTCTTGTTCTGAGAAATGAAGGCTATTCCATGCGAGAAACTGAAGACCTCGTACAACGCTGTGTACTACTCCCTTCACAGAGCAGCGCAAACTGTCTCTAACCAGAATAGAAAGAGTGGTAGGCCCCGGTGCACAACTGAGCAAGAGGACAAGTAAATTACTATCTAGTTTGAGAAACAGACACCCCACAAGTCCTCAACTGACAGCTTTGTTAAATAGTACCCGCAAAACACCAGTCTCAACGGTGAAGAGGCGACTCCGGGATGCTGACCTTCTAGTTCCTCTGTCCAGTGTCTGTGTTTGCCCATCTTCATCTTTTCTTTATGTTGGCCAGTCTGAGATATGGCTTTTTCTTTGCAACTCTGCCTAGAAGGCCAGCATCCCAGAGTCGCCTCTTCACTGGGCTGCCATAATCTATATCCACGTCTTCGGCGCCCGGGGAACAGTGGGTTACCTGCCTTGCTCATGGGCAGAACGGCAGATTTTTACCTGTGGATATCATGGATGCTCTGTCTATGAAATTTGAGTGTTTACATTACTCCAGCCCCATCCCTCAGCTTTTTACTGAAAAAGTGGCAGGTAGTACGCTTTGTTTCAACTGCAGATTGCCACTTTAAAACAGAGAACCTGCTAACAAGGGTGTAATACTGAGCATTTTAGTCCCAATGTTGTTGTTGCTAATAAGCCTGGTTCACATTGGCAAACAAATTCCAAACAAATTAGTGCATGTACTACAAAGCTAAACAGCTAGCTAGTTGTCTGCTGTGGTTAGCCAAAAAGGACTCGTTTTGAAAGTTAGAGGATCTTATCCTTTTTGAGGTTTTAAAGTTGTTCTTACACAATGATTTTGAACATTCAAAGCAACTGGTAACCGTCCATGACAGGCATTGGTGTCACCTTAGCTTGCTACATAACTTCTGAATGATAGGAAGCACGTACCACCACCAATCAGCCTACACCACTGCGCACACACCTGTTGTTACTACACTGAACACATATGAACGCAACATGTAAAGTGTTGGTCCCATGTTTCATGAGCTGAAAGAAAAGATACCAGCAATTATTTCTCTTAAGTTGTGCACAAATTTGTTTACATCCCTGTTAGTGAGCATTTCACATTTTCCAAGATAATCCATCCACCTGACGTGTGGCATATCAAGTAACTGATTGATTAAACGGCGTGATCATTACACAGGTGCACTTTGTGCTGGGGACATTAAAACGACACTCTAAAATGTGCAGTTTTGTCACAACACAATGCCACAGATGTCTTGAGAGAAGGTGCAATTGGCATGCTGACTGCAGGAATGTCCACCAGAGCTGTTACCAGAGAATGTAATGTTAATCTCTACCATAAACTGCCTCAATGTCATTTTCAAGAATTTGGCAGTATGTCCATCTGCCCTCACAACAGCAGACCGTATGTAACCACGCCAGCCCAGGATCTCCACATCCGGCTTCTTCACCTGCGGGATCGTCTGAGACCAGCCACCTGGACAGCTGAAGAAATACTCCTAAATTTCAGTCTGTAATAAAGTCCTTTTGTGGGGAAAAACAAATTCTGATTGGCTGGGCCTGCCTCCCAAGTGCCGCCCTATGCTCTCTCAGGCCCACCCATGGCTGTGCCTCTGCCCAGTCATGTGACATTCATAGATTAGGGCCTAATGAATCTATTTCAATTGACTGATTTCCTCATATGAACTGTAACTCAGTAAAATCATGGAAATTGTTGCATGTTGCCTTTTTTTATATTTTTGTTCAGTATATGACAACTAGCATAGCCAAGTCAGCAAATGACTGCTGTTTGAACACACACATCCGATTTGGCCACTTGTAACTTGCTGTTTTTATTTAACTGTTTGGACAGTCAGTATTCCAAAACCGATTTGAGCATTTAAGGCCTGCAGTTTGAACAAGGCTTTAGATATTGTTGAACGAGTTGAGGTTCGAGGGTCACTACCAGTGTATGAAACCCTACAGTACCTTTGCCAGCTCACATGTAGTGCTATTAGAGCTGGATCTATGAATTGGTTATCGCATTGTTGGGTTACTCTCTACTAGCCTTGGTGTGTGTTGTGAGCTGGTCTTTAGTCAGGGTTCAACATCTTTTTCATCAGTATCTCTTGTCTGTTGTATCGTTTCTCAATTAACTAAATCCCAGCAAGTTATAACAGGATCTCTTTTGAATACAGACTGAGGGTAGCCGTTGATGTTTTTATATACATCTGCTGTTCATTCTGACTATTTGGAAGAGGGGGCTGTAATGAAATGTGTTTCGCCACATATATCTTACAGGAGGAGTATGTTGGCAGGTCTGAGGAATTTTTAGCCACGTCAGTGTTAGCAGGAAGTAGCATCACTGTCAGCCTACCCATGGGGAAATGAAATGAACAAACCCATACTGAGAATAGCGGTTATGCTAACTGCCTTAGAAAGGTCAAGTTGTTGACTTGTCTGAAAACGTATTTTCTTGAAGGCAATAATTGAATCAATTTCCCCTTTCACGAGAGAAACTGGGTTAGGTGAGAACTTTGAAAATGGGATTCATGATGCATCACATGCTACTGTAGCTATATTGTGGTGTTTGTCATGTCACGCTTAGTGTCATTTAATAAGGTTAAGTCTCACAGTGCTTCTTTTGTCATCCTTCTTATTTTGGCTTTTCTGCCTGTTCAGCACAGATAACAGGGAAGCCTCGGCTGCACTGAGGATCATGTTAATGTAGACTGACACGGAGTCCAGTGAGTAAGGGCAGGAGGATTCCAACGTGTGTTTTGTACAGAGTTGACTTTGAAATCCACTAATGTAATACACTCTCAGACAACCTCAGTTTTCACTGTACTTTGTGAGTTCTCACTCTGTCAATACAAAGACACACTTGCGTTCGTAGAAGGTCGGCCGCTGGATGGATTTGGCACAAAGCAGCATTGTCTCAAGGGATCCTGGAGGGTTAAGAACTATTTTAAACTGTCAACCATTTGTACATTTTGTATGGTCTGAAAAACCACCTTAGCCATTTTTAATATTAAGACGACAAGACGTTGGGTAGAGGGAAATAATCCCTTCTGGAGACCCAGAAGGATTCTTCCCAGTTCCCACATGGTTGCCAGTGGTAGTTGAACAAATAAACGGCTGCGGACTTAGAAGACATGTACAATTTGGCACCATCTTATCAAGGTCTCTCCAGCACTTTAACAGATGAGTCTCCAGAAGTACAGTACTGTAATTCAACAGAACTGGACTGGCACTCTTCTGAAGAGGTTAGGCTGCTCTTCGGGGGAAACCTCAAATTAGAACGAGATGGCCCCAGATCTCTGGAGAGCCGGTTTATTTATACAAGATGATGAGGATGCCGTCAGAGACCAGATGAGCCCAAAGCGGGAGTTTCCATTAATCCTTACCTCACGGGACAAGTATTTCAACTGCACTGAGTTTGTCACCCCCTCGTCTGTGCTGTGAATCATGGGAAGCTTGGTCATGAGGTTACTCTCCTTTAAATAGTGTGCCACAGGAGATATTCTGAGCCCCAGTTCTGTCCTACAGACAGTTCACAGTTCAAGCCCTCCTTCCGAGTACGGTGTTCTCACAATGCGGTGTGTCCTCACTATAATCACTTTAAGTGCACCTGCTCCGGGGGAAAACGGTAAGCGGTCAACGCAGAGAGAAGTTCGACCCAGACTTTGCCTGTCTGAACCCCACAGAGCAAGGATGGCTCAACTGTCTACTCTACAGACGCCTGTGTCCTGTTTGACTGGTGCCTGCCTGAAGGGCCTTGGTGATATGATGGGCCAGTGTTTTTGGCACTGCCTGCCTTGCCATCCATCCACGCCCCTTATATCATCATAAGTGTGTGTGCAGACTTCCACCTCATCCCAAGGGGCCATGGGGGTTGAGAACTTCTCCACATCCACTAACACCCATCTTCTACAACCCCGATGCTTTTACTGTACACCAGGATACTAGCTTTCTGACTGCCCTGATGACTGTTAACCAAATAGACGTTTTAGTAAGTGAACTATACAGTGAGCGGCCAGTTGACTTGAAGTGGTGTCAGGCTAGTAGCTTACCTGTTGAAACCACGGTGGTGCCCATATGCCAGCTATGTGCTTGTGCTATCAAGCAACCCTCAATGTGTGTGGTGCTTTAGTTTTAATCTTACTCTGCCCCACCCAAATGTTTTCCAGAACAATGTGCTAATTTTAATGTCTAAAGGGGGTTATTTCTACAGTATTTTTGTATCGGGTTTGAGAGAGTATAGGCTTGAGTGTGTGTGTGTGTGTGTGTGTGTGAGAGCGAGAGACTCCACCACACACATTCCTTAACAGTTTCCTCCCTGTCTCACACAGCCTCTGGGCATGATAAAACAGAGCTGGAAGAGAGCCATGTCATTATGAAAAGTGTAATCAAACGATCGGCAGCGGGCCCAAAGGAAACTCAAGTCCAAACCCAGTGATGGAAAACAACCTGTAGAAGCAGAATCGTCAGAGCAGGCGGTAACTAAGTCACCACTACTCTCAAAAAAAGCTGCCGCTCTAATTTGGCTTAACGGATCATCAGTGACAATCTTAAACACAGCAATAAACGACGACACTAAGTAGTATAAACCAACTTTGAAGTGTAATGGTCTTGGCAGAACTTTCTTTCACACTGCAGAGGGTATATAAATGGCTTCAGAGATGGCCCTCCGGTGTGTTGTTTTGGCTTTTTCATGGGACGAGACAGGAACAACCTAGAGGCGAATGGAGGATGCTTAGGTTCTTACAAGGGCAATTGGTCCTTACTGTTTGCAGATGTCTTCCACCCTTGGAATGTCTTTCCCATGTCTAATGTGCTTGTCACTTGTTTGTGAAGCTATATGTTAGACATGTTATGCCTGTTTGTGTTCCCTTCGGTTAGAACCTGGAACATAAGTTTCCCCCCCCCCCTGTGTTCTGTGGTCAGACTACACACTTGAATCTTTGCCATCAGCACAATTCATCCCATTGAATAGGAAGAAGACTTACTCACAAAGAATTGCATTATTTTAAAATGGTGCAAGCAAAACACTGTTCAAGACAAGATGCTGGTTTGGGCAGAATCAAGTAAAATGTATACCGGTACGGTGCTACCTTAGTAGGTTTTCAGTGGTATGTTGCATCAAAATAAAATGAACTAGTAGGACTATATTCACATTACATTGGCTATTATTTTAATAAACTCCCGTCTCAACAGATTAAACCCTACGGACTTTAATCTGACTGGATACCCGGAGAAGGATTAAGACACCGGGAGGCTTGAGAGAATCAGGACCTGATATTTGCAGGTGCTGGGTTTGGGGATTGACCAACTTTGGCTATCTGATGCAAGGGATCTGGATGCACCAGGACTATCCCAAGATTGAGGGTCACAGGGGCTACCTGTCTTCACCAGCCTGCAAGGCGGCGACAGAGAGCAGGGCGCTGAACCGGCGGAGCCCAGGAATGAGCGAGTTCTGGCACAAGATGGGCTGCTGCGTGGTGGCCAAACCCCCACCGGTGAGTCTGGGCCAGCTGCCTCTTATTTACTCATGTAGAGTTATATAAAATGTTCTCCGTCAGGTTTCACAAAATTCCCCATCTAATAGTTGTATTAGACTAGAGACTAGTAATAGACTATGGACTATACTCCACAAGCAAGTTCTATATTAGACTCTGACCACTTCTATTCAACCCTCTCATGCCACAATATGTTTCAGAGGTTGTGGAGGTCCCTGGCAAGTCTTGCAAGTATAGTACCCAAAGGCAAGGTTTGGGCATCCCAGGCAGCCAAGCAAGCTTACTCTGACCACACTAGAACTCGAAAACAAATATTTTTGGAGTCCTAAATGCATCCTTAGAACAGCCTAAAGTGAACCACTGCCCGAAAGACCTCTTTACCCATTAGATTTTACGCCAAGATGTTATGGGGGACCCTTTTTTTAAATGCATCAAAGTCCAATAAATCTGTTGGCAAAGGCTGATGTATTTATGGTGTTTCAGACTCCATCTGCAATCACTTACCGGCTGATGTCTTTAAACGGGCGACGTTTTATAGCTTGCAGTTCAGTGGCATCCACATGAGCGAAATCTTGAAAGAGTGCCATCTTTGATTTATTGCACACTCACTATACTTAGGGTGAATTACAGCCATTAAAATTCACTGACCATCTGACCCATAGCACATGTTCAACAAAGAGATGTTGCCTGTGCTATACAGTGCATTTGGAAAGTATTCAGACCCCTTGACTTTTTCCACATTTTCTTACGTTACAGCCTTATTCTAAAATGGATTAAGTAGTTCCCCCCTCAATCTACACACAATACCCAATAATGAAAAAGCAAATGTATATTAAAAAAATATTAAGTTTACATTTAAGTATTCAGATTCTTTACTCAGTACTTTGTTGAAGCAACTTTGGCAGCGACTACAGCCTCGAGTTTTCTCGAACACCTGTATTTGCGGAGTTTCTCTCCCTTTCACCTGTGTTTCACCACAGCTATTTTCAGGTCTCTCCGGAGATGTTCAAGTCCAGGCTCTGGCTGGGCCACTCAAGGACAATCAGAGACTTGTCCCGAAGCCACTCTTGCGTTGTCTTGGCTGTATGCTTAGGGTTGTTGTCCTGTTGAAAGGTGAACCTTCGCCCCAGTCTGAGGTCCAGAGCGCTCTTCATTAAGGAACCCTCTTTCCCTTGATCTTGACTAGTCTCCCAGTCCCCCCGCTGACAAACTCCCCACATCATGATTCTGCCACCACCATGCTTCACCGTAGAGATGGTGCCAGGTTTCCTCCAGACGTGACGCTCTGCATTCAGGCCAAAAAGTTCAATCTTGGTTTCATCAGACCAGGAATTCTTGTTTCTCATGGTCTGAGAGTCCTTTAGGTGTGTTTTGCAAACTCCAAGCGGGCTGTCTTGTGCCTTTTACTGAGGAGTAGCTTCTGTTTGGCCACTCTACCATAAAGGCCTTGATTGGTAGAGTGCTGCAGAGATGGTTGTCCTTCTAGAAGGTTCTCCACAGAGGAACTCTGGAGCTCTATCAGTGATCATCAGGTTCTTGGTCACCTCCCTGATCAAGGCCCTTCTCCCCCGATTGCTCAGTTTGGCCGGGCGGCCAGCTCTAAGAGGATTCTTGGTGGTTCCAAACTTCTTCCATTTAAGAATGATGGAGGCTGCTATATTCTTGGGGACCTTCAATGCCGCAGACATGTTTTGGTACCCTTCCCCAGATCTGTGCCTCGACACAATCCTGTCTCAGAGCTCTACAGTCAATTCCTTTGACCTCATGGCTTGGTTTTTGCTCTGACATGAACTGTCAACTATGGGACCTTATATAGACAGGTGTGTGCCTTTCCAAATCATGTCCAATCAGTTGAATTTACCACAGGTGGACTCTGATCAAGTTGTAGAAACATCTCAAGGATGATCAATGAAAACAGGATGCACCTGAGCTCAATTTCGAGTCTCATAGTAAAGGGTTTGAATACTTATGTAAATAAGGTATTTCTGTTTTTTTGTTTTTGCCAACATTTCGAAAACCTGTTTCGCATCATCATTATGGAGAATAGTGTGTAGGTTGATGAGGATTTGTTTTTTAAAATTGAATCCATTTTAGAATAAGGCTGTAACATAACAAAATGTGGAAAAAGTCAAGGGGTCTGAATACTTTCCGAATGCACTGTATCTATTGACCAAGCGTAGTTCTGTGTCCATCAGTAATGTAGGCATCATATGGGGACGCACTGTATAGATAAGCATGTCCTTACTATATTACATTCTTGTCTGATGTAGAGACCATAACAATTGTATTGATCTGTCCAGGGAAGTATAATGCCTGAACCTATAGTAGCTTGATGTTGTTTCAAAGCAAAACATTTGATGGCATCCTAGCAAGCATTATAGGGGTGAATAGAGGTCCTATTGATGGAAGAACTTCCCTTTTGCTCTCCAGAAGCGACCGCTGACCCTTGACCTCCTCAGGGCGGTACCCTTCCTGACCCCTCACTCTTTCCTGGCCCAGGTTTTGCAGGGAGAGTTGCGTAATGGCGGGTTGTGTCCGTCCGTTCCCACTCACCAACAATGAAAGCCGGCGGCTCAGGAGAGAGGATGCGGTCTGGGCCTCTGTCCCATGGGAGGGCATTTTCCCTCTCTCCTTCCTCTTTTATTTTTAGGGCCTGTGTTTGTTCTATTGTGGGGGGAGGACAATACAGAGACATCGCTTTCAATAAACACAGGCAAGGATTTAAATGTAACTGTCTCGAAAGGGTAGGGGCTTGTGTGGCGTGTCAATTTTGGAAGAAGACTGTATTGAGACCCTTTTTTACTGATGTTCTCATGAGATGTTGGGGTATGCCTAACTTCCTATATGTAAGTCATGTAATTGCTACCCACTTTTCTAGGCATAGCCTATGCCAAAGTGTTACTGACACCAAATGGTTGCTATACACAACATATACTGCAGGCATCCCCTAAAATAAGTTGCTAAGTGTCTTTCTCTTTTGCGGGCACACACAGCTGACCAATTAGCTAGACCTTCCATCAATCAGCCACGGGATGGCATTCCTCCCAATTAAGCGACATTTATAGTCAGGGATTATTTCTGAGTTTGGTATGACTCATGGCCTGCATGGCTGCAACTTCAGAGTGGATGCCAACCAGCTGGGTATTTGCTTAGGTTGGGTATGCCTTTTTAATGTTGCCGTATTGATACTCAGAAGTCGATATACACAGATGTTCCTACTTGATTAACAAAGAATGTCAAAAGTGTAAAGATGTACCTTATGCGGCCTAGATTTGATCACATATGTTCATTGATTTCAATTCCTGGCATCTTACATTTCTGGGTGTTCACTGACTCAATTTGGTAGCAAAATATGCTTGCTAAAATGGTCATAAGGCTGTCTTTATGAGTCTGTGGGAATTACCTGATTTTCCTCTGCAATGATGACGTAGCAACAAGCATGGGTGGGTAAAATGCCTGATTCATTGGCTATGTATGCATGCGCCAACAGATCCTCAGAATTCAAGATGACGTCAAGAAGAAAAGTCACCCACGTGCCACGCACACAGTGGTCTACCTTGTTTTACATCGCTAGCTCATAGAATACTGTATGACCGGGTTTAACCATTGGTCAGCAGCATGTTTTTTTTTTTTTTTTTTGATTTAAACATCGGTCAAAGTTGCTTATGTAACACTTAAAATAGCCAAAGGTTGCTGGTCAATGGATATGGCATCTGCCAGTCTGCATCAGGAGACGATAAACTAATAATATAGTGGAAAATGTAAAAAGCCTTTATTTTTTTATGGCTTACGCATCGCAAGAAGATTTCTTTAATATATTATTCTTGTTATGCATAAGCCATATTTTTTTTTTGTAATTTAAAAAAAATTGCTTTTTAATTTTCCCACTAGATGATTACTTCTGGAAGTTGAGGCTTTTTCGACATGGTTTACTATCCAGCATAAACGTCTGTTTGTTCTATAGTATTTCATCCCATGATCAAAAACCACCTCATGGTATACATATATAACCAAATAAGCGTTCCTCTACTGTGTCTCTAATAGTACAAGCTGTTTATTTGGAGACAGAAAAATCGTAGATCATTGTTCGGTTAAGTGCATGTTTATGTAATTTCAGAGCATCTTCTGAATGAAAATCACATTTTGGTTGCACAGCCACTGTCCTATGCAGGTGTCAAGACATATTTGAATTACTATAGGTCACTGGTCACTGACCTCCTGCATTTGTTTCAGAAGAAGAGGAGGAGGAAGATTGACCGCAGCATGATCGGAGAGCCCACAAACTTTATGCACCTCACACACATTGGCTCTGGGGAGATGGCAGAAGGTTTGCCGCCGGTATGTATAAGGTTTTGGCTACTTTAATGAAAATCATCCTTTTACACATTTCGTAATCATTGTTTAGAAGAACGATGCGTCAGTCAGTGATCATGACCGATCAATCTCTTAACAATTGCCGTTGGGCTGCCCATAGTGAATACTTCTGTTATTTGTTCTTTGCTTTACACTTAAATTACATATCTAATTAGTTTAATTTGCACCACACCTGAACTGTTATTTCAACACTTGGATCAAGTCTTGTCTGCAGCAAAATTGTATCATCGAGTCAAATGGAGGATATTGCGTAAAACATATCATTGCAGCATGGTACAATCCAGGTAACTGGTATCGCCCAGAGGTTTTCTTTAGACAAAAATGAATACAAAAACACTAATGAAGCTTTGATACATTAACTGCTACACTAGGCCCACCCCAATTCGTTGGCTAATAGACATTCAAATCAAATTGTATTTGTCACATACACATGGTTAGCAGGTGTTAACGCGAGTGTAGCGAAATGCTTGTGCTTCTAGTTCCGACAATGCAGTAATAACCAACGAGTAATCTAACCTAACAATTCCACAACTACTACCTTATACACACAAGTGTAAAGGGATAAAGAATATGTACATAAAGATATATGAATGAGTGATGGTACAGAACGGCATAGGCAAGATGCAGTAGATGGTATCGAGTACAGTATATACATATGAGATGAGTAATGTAGGGTATGTAAACATAAAAGTGGCATAGTTTAAAGTGGCTAGTGATACATGTATTACATAAAGATGGCAAGATGCAGTAGATGATATAGAGTACAGTATATACATTATATTAAGTGGCTAGTGATACATTTTTGATCAATTTCCATTATTAAAGTGGCTAGAGTTGAGTCAGTATGTTGGCAGCAGCCACTCTGTTAGTGGTGGCTGTTTAACAGTCTGATGGCCTTGAGATTGAAAAACAGCTTCTATCTCTCGGTCCCAGCTTTGCTGCACCTGTACTGACCTCGCCTTCTGGAGGATAGTGGGGTGAAAAGGCAGTGGCTCGTGTGGTTGTTGTTATTGATCCAGTGTCACATGCAATGTTGACGCATAATGTTTACACATTTTACATGGTAGTCCTAAGCAACAATCATGCCACTGGCAGTAGTTCGGGTGGTTGTTGTCCTTGATGATCTTTATGGCCTTCCTGTGACATCGGGTGGTGTAGGTGTCCTGGAGGGCAGGTAGTTTGCCCCCAGTGATGCGTTGTGCAGACCTCACTACCCTCTGGAGAGCCTTACGGTTGTGGGCGGAGCAGTTGCCGTACCAGGCGGTGATACAGCCCAACAGGGTGCTCTCGATTGTGCATCTGTAGAAGTTTGAGTGCTTTTGGTGACGAGCTGAATTTCTTCAGCCTCCTGAGGTTGAATAAGGATTGATTGAATATGTCCGTAAACACACCATCCAGCTGGTCTGCGCATGCTCAGTTAACTGGCCCATCGCCAGCCAGCCACCTGCAGCCCACTTTTGAACAAGGCTCAGCCTGTGCAAGAGGCAGAAGTGTTCCTACCACTTCATGCCATGATGTTCCCTAGGTTCTATTGCTCAGTCCCTCCTCCATCCCTGGGAGGGATTCCAGAGGGCACACAGAGAAGGGATAGTGACAGGGGACACAGCTGGAAGGCCTTGGCTGCTAAATGAAAGGCCCCCTCTGTGTCCCGCGACACTGGTAAATGATTCCCCCAATCGTCTAGCACACAAACCCGAAACGAGCTACTTCCTGTGCCTGGATGAAATGGAACTCTGACATCCCGCTGAAAATCAAGTCAACTCACTAGTGACCAAGTCTTGTTTGCTTAGCATTGACGACCTTTAAACGCATAAATGAGCTTTTAATGCCGAATGAGAGACGTGTATATGTTTTGTGTTTGCACTAAGCCGGCGGCTCCATTGCAAACAATGACAAAACCCAGATAATGATAGAAGGCCCTTTTTTAATTGGAGTCAATGCTCTGGAACAGTGCAAACAGGCGTGGTAGACAAACACTGCTGCCTTTTGTTTAAGCTGGGCTAAAGTCCGTTTGGGTATATACCTTTTTTCCCCTGCTGCCTATATCTTATTGTGCAGAATGATTCCATAACGCCATTACGAAACATCTGTGTTATCTTGACACTGCCTCACCTTGTGTGCCGTCAGTGTTCCCACTACAGGTTTGTTTTAAGTTCTAATGTTTTAGTTTGTATTCACACATGCACACCTCTAGTTTATCCATCAACTATTTACTTCCGCTAGGAATTGTGGGGCTACAGTGTGTTCTCATTCGGGATATGAAATATCAACATATCACATCGTTGTGAGTGAGCAAAGGGCACTTACTTAGCAACCAGTGTTGTCACGGTATCATGCAGGTGCTGTCAACCAACTCTTTAATAGCACTTTTGTGACACGACTGACTACATGTCATATAATACCAGGAAGCAGGTCAGATTGTCAATATCCCCGATTCTTGCTGGCTGATACTCCACTGTAGTTTACATAATTCTACCAGGGAGTGATGTTTGTGACTTTTTGTCCCGTCTGCAGTCAGGGTCAGTCCAGGAACAGATGAGGTCCAAAGGACCCAGCACCAATGGCAGAAGCAGCCTCTTATAGCCAGTAAGTACAATCTGTATACTCCAGTACACACACTTGTGCGCACACACTCACTCTGGATAATACTTAGGGGTTAAATAAGTATGACGAAATTCTGGGGAAAGTTTGGAAAGTCCAGCTGAAAGTGTTTTTGTTTATTTTAGATGGGGGGGAATTGTTTGTCAAGCAATGTGAATGGATGTCTTTCACTATCTTTTGTACTTCCCCAAAAGTTGATAATGAACTTATCCTAAGTTGTAGGAAAACGTTTTTTAAACACTCAAGTACATACTCTGTGGATTTAAGTTTTTTTTTGTTTTTTTTTTGGTATCTGATATTATTCAAGGTTAGACTTTTTATTCATAAACTGCTGCTGTCCAATGACATGAGGTTTTGTTGCGGTTTCAGACATATGGACCAATCCAGAGACTCGATGTGAGTTCCTCATTTCCCCCTTCCCTGGACCCAGCCTCAAGCCAACCTGCATGGACCAACTCTGCATATTGCACTTAGGCCCACAATGACCACCGCAAATGGCAGAATAAAAAAACAAAGATCTAAAACAATGACTTTATTTCCCAGAATCCTTTTCAGCCCCCATCACCAGTTTCAAATGGGACATGACTCCTGCCATGAAGAGGGGAAAGTACCCTGGATTCTCACTCAGCACTGGGGACTGGACGGGATTATTTGTGGGCTTTTAGGTTGCTTTGATAAAACATAGGAGGTATCAGCTACTGGCGGATACGGATTTTCCCATTTTTGTCTCGGTCTCAGCAAGAGATTGTCCGAACATTTCATATTTCTCGAACAAGACCGTCTCACAAGTGTGATACTGATCTTGCAATAACGCAAACAAACAGGTCTTCTTTATTCTTGACTCGGAAGTGGTGCGTTTGCCCTTTTTAAAGTGTTGTGCCTTTAAAGATTATAATGCCTTATAAGTAGTGCATGGTGGAAATTGAGCCCATCTGTTTCCTGACAAGCACGCATTTTTCATATGTATTGCTAAAGTGCAGTGGCCAAATTTCATATTTTTGGTTTTGGAAGTGAAGTTTCTCAATTGACAAGCAGGATGTGGCATCTACCTTGGCTCCACCCACTACTTGTCTGTAGTAGTTTGAGATCCAATCCTAGCAGCACTGTAGACATCCAGGGGTGGGAGTGGTCACTTGTAGGCCTACAGTGCTAATGTTTTGGCACTTTGCATGTTTCACGTGAACAGTTCTTAGACATCATCTCACACATTCCACCATTAGTCACTGTCTTTCTTACAAACACGCCAAGTTTCTCACAGACAACCCCTCGTGTACATACTTCTACCTTAAGTGTTATTGCCAAAGTTATGCCTTTATATATTAGGTGCTTTTTTACTACCATGCAGGATTTAACACCAGCCAATCTGAACACTGGATAGCACTGGCAGGTAGCCTAGCCGTTAGGGAGTTGTGGCACTAACCGAAAGGTTGCTGGTTTGAATACCGACAAGGGGGGGAAATCTATCGATATGCCCTTGAGCAAGGCACTTAACCCGAATTTGTTCCAGGGATGCTGTACTACTATGGCTGATCCTGTAAAAACAACACATTTCTCTGCACCTATCCGGTATGTGACATAACATTTATTTATGTTTTTCATTACCTTCTGTAGTGTCCCATAGACTCGCTCTCTTGGTGCTTAAAGAAAATGTGTGTGATGTGCACAATTCCACACTGAATGCTTTTAGAATTGACCCATCCCGAATTCTACTTTTTATTAGTGGGGGGGGGTAGTAGTCTTGAGCAGTCCACTTCTAAGCATTTGCAAGCTGAACGTAAGATGCAGTAACTAATCTCGATCTCAATTGGCGTTATCTAAAAACTCTCAGCCAGTTGGACTGTCAGTTCAGCAGGGTTATGTCAACCACCTCAAATTGATCAAAAACCATGGCAACTTGGCTTTGGGTCTCCTGTTGCACAGTGTTAGTCTTTTAGAATTGGCCCCTGTCATTCTAAGCTGAGACATGCTCATTAGCTTTTTAGCTATTCTGAAAGGTGACCTTATGGGCTTTCTGTTTCAATGACAATCTACAATTCAGGTTAGAGGAAATGGCAGAGCCTATAATACTGCAGAGAGAAAATGATGGCTGATTTTTGTTATACGATAAATAGAAAAATAACAGGTCACAAGTTGTCTTGCCTCATGACCGCTAAATGGACCAACTGTTGTCATTCTATTTAGATGCCTACTACAGTTCAAACGCTTGCAGTATGAGTGAGTTTGCATAGAAATTAGTGTAAGTATTTGTTTTTAATGTTTTACGACTGCCCTAATTTTTTTATCAGCTTTGGAGCCAGATTTTTAAGTTCTTTGTTTACATTTTGTTTCTTATGCTTAAGATTTCTAATCTCAGACAGTAGAGATTCCAGGATGCAATGTACACACTTTTCAGTCTCTCTGTTAATGTTGCCGTGTTTTCCTGGGTCTCTTTGCTCCGTTTTTAATTGGTCTTGTGTTACACAGTCCTCCTATGAGGACGTTGGTGTACAGATGTGTGAAAGGAGAGTAAGCGATTCGCAAACCTTTGAGTGTTTTCTCTGCTTCTGGCCTTTTTTCCCTCCTGAAAATACAGTCAATATTTTATGTATGTGTTTCTGGTGTTTTGTTTACTTGAAAGAGCCATTTACTTTTGAAGGTGCACATCCTCAAGTGCATATGAAAAAGTAATTTTGTGTCTGTCACTTAAGGAATCCTGCACAGACAAATTATACCCAGTTGAACAGTTTAGGGATAACTGTAGATATTTTCTGAGTTTAGGGAAATCAAACATTTTCAAGTTTGAATTGGTCTTCAGACTCAGATTGACAGCAAAAATCTCTAAAGAAATCACTGTTGATAACAATTTCTATTACATTTCCTATGAGGAACTAGACTCAAATTTAAGTTCCCCTGTTTCAGTCTGAGGGAATGTCACTGTGCAGAGTTTCAGGAAGACACTTTTACTGTTACGAGAGGTTTCACCCAGCCTGTGCACATTTCATCCTCCATCTTGTGTTTTATTACAAGCAGCTGTTTCTGATACCACAGTAATCTCAACAACCTATAATAATGCTTTTAGTCTGTGAGCAGCCCAGAGTCTAACCGTGGGGCAGAGCCCAGGATAATACATTCATTACCTACTTCACTAGGGAGGGGGGGGGGGGCATGGAACAACTGAAGATGTGGTAGTTTGGTGTAAACAACATGTGGGAAAAGTCTGAAGCTATTGTCTTTGCAATGACTAGCGTAAACTTGACACGGCAACGATGACTGCATAAACAAACTACTGGCTGGCCATAGTTGGCTATTTGTAATTTATCACAACAGACTAGAAATATATTTCACTTGAAAGTAAATTCGTTTGGGAACCATAAAGTATCACTTACTATTTCCAGTTTGTCCAATAAAGACGGACAAAATAGATTTAAAAATCATCGTTAAAGGTTTTTGAATGTTGAGAGCATTCTAAGCTTCCAACTGAACCATCTGAGACTAAATGTAGACCGAATATACGTCACTACGTGGTCCTTTGTGCAGCATTACCCCTTTTACTATGGGCCCAATACATTGGAATCTATTTTGCACCCAAGAAATTAAATTCTATCTACCCTACAATAGTGTTTTTTGTTTTGCCCAGTGATTTCTCTCCTGTCCTAATGTGCTTTTCAGCTTCTCTCGCCCATCACTTCAAGGGGTTTGTAGAGGATATTTCAACCAACAACACTCCCTCTTTCACAATGGACTCTGTTGCCTATACCCAATGTTTTATATAGGAACTGTCTCAGGCCTTGGCTGCATGCATACCACTGTACACACACACACACACTCCGGGCCTGTCCTTGGCAGAGCTCAGCAAAAGCCCATCGCCTGAATGAAGGAAATCTATGGCCCATTGTGCTTCTTGATTACACTAAGGGCAGCCGGCAGATTGGATCGGGCCTGGAACAAGATAACAGCGCCTTTTTCAATGTTTTTCAGCATGAGAAGTTAGAGCTGTTGGTTAATATGTAACATGGGGCTGTTTTATATCGGGCCTCCAAATAATGACTTCTGTAATGAATCTTACACAATGACTGATGGTAGTCATCAGACTACTGAGTCACTTACTGTACTGCAGGTCCTGTTTTAGAACCCAAGTAATGGAACATGCTGTATTGATGGATGAAGTTATCATAAAATTATAATGCAAAATGTATGTACATTTGTTTGACTCATGCAGAGACATTTATCATATAGAAAGAAGTGTGTGTTTGCAAATGCGTGTTTTGATATAATACCACATTTGGTCATTGAAAACACAAGCCAAGGAGATACTATCGGAAACTAACCATCTACGCCGTATACAACCAAGAACAATATTCCATGTTTTTCTAATCAAGGGCTTGAAAACAAATATTGATGCATGCTAAGTAAAGAAAGTGGCAACATCAGTAAATTCTCTCTAGATTCAAAACACTTTTAAAGGCTGAATCAATCAAACTTTGGACTTGTTTTTCCTAGATGGAATCTGTCAAGCCTGACATCCCTAAAAAAACGGCAATTCTCTGTCTCTTTTCGTACTCAAAACTCTGTAAACATCAGCCTCGTCCCAATCTCACACTACTTCATACACTGTTCTCTGTTCCTGTTTGAGTTTCCCCACAGCTACCTCACTTCCTTTTCACTGTCAGGTTCCATTTCCTGTGCGTCCAGTGCATTCGCACAACCAGTCTCACCTTCTGCGCTTTGGGCCAAATCCCCCTTTCCCTCCCTCTTTCTCCCTCCCCCCTGTGCTCCTTTATTAAGTTCTGTGTGGAAGGAGAGGAAGCGGGTGGAGGCCAAACACCCTCCCTCTGTACCCAACAGCGCTCCTAAAAACAACCCATTCACTCATGTACTGGAAAACAAGTCCCCATGTATAAGGAGTTCTATTGAGAGAATGATGTTGAACACAAGACAATCGGGTTTATTCATAAACGTGGCTATCACATGGACTAGTTTCCTATTTACAGGAAAATACAGCAGACTTTGGCCAAATACAATTTAGTAAACTTAGTATTTAAAGTGTTACAGTATAATCTATAGAACTGCTGTAGTTTTCCTTCCAATAGATTTGATGAGGTATTTACAAACATCATATATCTTTTAACTAGGCAAGTCAGTTAAGAACAAATTCTTATTTACAATGATGGCCTAACCCTGACGACGTCCCTATGGGACTCCCGCTCACGGCTGGTTGTGATACAGCCTGGAATTGAACCGGGGTCTGTAGTGACGCCTCTAGCACTGATGCAGTGCCTTAGACGGCTGCGAAACTCGGGAGGCAAATTGTTTTCTCTTGGTAGATAAACATTTGAGAAAGTTATGTTATTAGGACAAAAATGAAAATAGAAAAGGATGAAATGAAAATCACATTTGTAAAGAAACATCCCAGCCAATGCTTCCATCATAACAAATTGTCAATGATGAGTCATATGACAGCTTGCTTATCTATCCATCCCTGATACACCAGCTTTGTAGACGATTTGTCTGATACACGCTTTCTCAGTTAATTTTGTATTATTGCAGATTAAGGAATCAATAAAGACAATTTAAACACACATCCTTATCAATGTTGACTTGGAGCATACATTTTTTATAATCCAATAACGTCATGAGTGGATCACAATTGATCTGATAAACTATTCACTGGTGTAAAGTGAGATGAAAGATCAATGTCGCCAGAGGAATTAAAGCCAGTGAAGTCATAGGTTTTACATTGTAGCTGAGCCAGAGCTTTGGCAGGAGGTCATTGTCAATCTGCCCAGTAACAGTAATGAGAGCCATACTGTATCTGATGCCAGTGTAGTTAAACTACAGTATAAAATCCTTCCAATATTGCGCAATAGTTGGGAGTGAATCTGTGATTCAGAACTGTGTTTAAAAAGGGTCCCTCCTTTATACATTGATGACAGTAAGAAAGGGGACCACAAGGAGTGATATCAATCTATAAAATGTATTTTGTGACAGAAAAAGATGTGAGGAGGCCCAACTTTACAGTGTCCTAAAACTGATGTGTTTACATGGTCAGTGGTGATTTTAGCACATCAATTTTGGTGGGGCAAAAAAAAGAAAGTGGGATGAATGCCAGCTAAGCCAATTCACAACACTAAACAATACATTAATTGCACTATAACAGTGATAAATGGTGCCCACAAACTGTTAGGGCCTACATGAAGCTGTCCCAACAGCAGAGTCCCAACACCTTACCACTGCTACGCCTGGCTATCAGAGGAGCCTTGTCTGGTAGCGAAACAGTTCATTCAGCCTCATTCACTGCCTTAGCTGATATGGCTGACTTACTTAAACAAATGTAATTTCTACTGACAATTGAGATGTACAAACTATGGCGTTAGGGGACGACAAGCAGATGAGGCAATCTGTAATTTTGATCAAGACATTAATGACCAAGCTAGGATGGACGTAGTCAATATAACTATTTGTTCAGCACTTTTGAAATGTAGCGCAACATAATTCAGAACATGTGCCATTCTTAGTGTTCTCCCTGTACACCAAGTCAGAACTGTAGGATAAACAAAGGGGGCATATAAGCAGAATGAAAGCTCTTACAATAATCGATGATTACATTTCTCAAAAACACTTTATAGGCTATATATGCACCACCAAATCAGAACAGTTGGCGAAATAAAAAGGTGAAAATAGACAATTATTAGGGTGAGGCACATGGGCTAATAACAGCTTACTACACAACACACACTTAGTATTACTTTCTTAGCTACAGTATACACATCTCCCTGGCATATTACATAAATTATGCAGCAGCATACAAGACATTTTTGGACTCACCTTGCTGTGCTCACTTAAACAGGAAGGTGGTGTGGCGGTCCTTCGTCGGCAAATTTTGTCATTAAACTTTGTCATTAAAGTCTGGCATTCTCTGGATTTATGGTGCTTTTTGGCACAACTGGGAACTCCAACAACAAAAATTTGAATCATGATGACGTCAGTGATCTTCAGGTCGTAGCTCTAGAAAGAGGCCTGAGTTCTGAATTTACAATTCCGAGTTGGATGAAAGTTCAAAACGTATTTTCCCAGTCATAGCTCGTTTTTCCCGAATTCCCAGTTGTCTTTAACTCACTGAAGTCAGATTTTGCAGTTCTGAATTAACAATTGGTGTGAGTGCGGCACAATGCTTCAGTGACAGCATGGCCAATTTTGAATGTTTATCATTTTAAACTAGGAAAAGAGACCCTTAATCTTAAACAACACATCCACTCCACTGAATAGCAGGCTAATGATTGCTTTGCAATGCTTGCAGTTAGCCACTGATTCCTTCCAAACCACTCGTTGTTGAATTTACGATTTCCAACTCGTGTAATGTTTATGTCCAATGGCCGATGAGCACCGGTACATTTTATTTATAATTTCTCTTCATTATTTCTCTTCATATGAGAAGGATTTAAAATTATTTACAAGTAGATTGTCAACTTGATTCATGATGATGACTGCTAGCTAAGATTTTGAAAGTATGATAACAGTCCAATCAAAGCTACTGTAGATAAAACATGATTTGACATCATTTTATCTGTGGCCAATGACCTTGAACCTTCTTGGATGGGCACTTCTAATGTAACTATGGCAGCACCCAAAAGGCTTACATTTTCTATCTCTACCTTTAAACTTGGTGGTGACGTAGTGTCCCCATGAATGCCAGAACACTGAGGCAATCACGGCGCAACGCTCCGTATCTTCTGCTGGCTTGCCCCACCACCACAGAAAGCACTGAGCTAAGCTGAAACACCTGTATTTTGGAGCTGCCTTACTCAAGAAAACAAAAAGAGGCCATGTTTGTATTATTTTCTTTACATTGTTTGCAAACTGATATGTGACAAGTATTAACGCCATAATAACATGCAAAACAGGAAAGCCCCAAAAATGTTGGGCTCAAAGCAGGTGGGGCTCCGCCCCACTTGCCCTGAATGATGGGTCCCCACTGTACATGGTAGATAGTAATGTAATAAATAGTGTATATACACATTGTTACATTGTACTTACAACTGAGTGTACAAAACATTAAGAACACCATCCTAATATTGAGTTACACCCTCACTTTGCCCTCAGAACAGCCTCAATTCGTCAGGGCATGGACTCTACAAGGTGTCGAACGTTCCACAGGGATGCTGGCCCATGTTGACTCCAATGCTTCCCACAGTTGTGTCAAGTTGGCAGGATGTCCTTTGGGTGGTGGATCATTCTTGATACACACGGGACACAGTTGAGCATGAAAAACTCAGCAGCATTGCAGTTCTTGACACGAACTGGTGCACCTGGCACTTTAATCTTTTGTCTTGCCCAAATCCTTCTTTAACCTGTTTCTTCCCCTTCATCTACACTGATTCAAGTGTATTTAACAAGTGACATCAATAATGGATCATAGCTTTCACCTGGTCAGTGGACAGAATGTCATGGAAAGAGCAGGTGTTCATAAAGTTTTTGTACACTCAGTGCATCTACTTGTGGTCCTTCAGCAGATACTCTGCCAAGTGATGTAGGACTAAAGTTATCTCATTGGTAAACAGATATCAGATTGGGCAGCCAGGTTCATCCTCAGTATCAAAGTCATGGGTTGCCAGATTTTAGTCTTTTTCGGTCCACTTGTTTGGCTTCATGTACCTAACCTTACACTGTGTTCCAGATCCCCATTATGAGCGTGTCACCTGTCCATGTTCTCGTCAAACCTATGTGAATGGAAAGAGATTGGAAAAACAATAAATACATACACAAAGGCCATACATTTTCATAAACCGTCAAAATAGGTCTTAGTTTTCTCGCTGTAAAGCAGATATATATTTTTTAGAGTGATTAGGAATAACTCGATATTGGTCACACAATACATATATGAGGTGTTGGGCTTTTCTATTAATGGGTTCATTAACATGGCTCTTTGTGAATGTGTGAGAGTGTCTGATGAGGTCACTCACTGTCTGACGCAGTCGGGGATCTGCACACGCTCAATAGGGATGTGCTGGGACAGCTCCTGAAATCTGTCGATAAACTGAATCTTGCGACTGAATTTGGAGCTGTGAGGATGAAGGGACCAGAAGACATTCGTTTTATGTGAGGACACAGAGCCAACATGTCATAAATAAAGATACAATAGTGAACAGCATGATTTAGATCAAATATATACACAAGAGTTGTACTCTTACAGCTACCAGATCAGGACAGCTGCTCTAACAGTGCCCATTGTTCTATCGTTGTCCCTTTTTGCTTCATGGAGTAACAGGGAACATTGACTCAACAGCAACCCTGACAGACTGGACTTGGTGTCTCAGGGGATGGTGGTCCTCACCTGACGAAGGGCTTGATGATGGTGATCAGGGCCTTGATGTACCAGGTCGGGTGGACAATGTATAGAGCTTTCAGATTCTTCCTCAACCTATGAGAAAAACAGAATCAAGTGTAAGAGTAAAGGTAACAGTTGTTCTCTCAATCTGTCAGTATATCTACTGCAGATGTCCACCACCTCTCTCACACACACCTTTCACATCACCATGATTGACGGTTTAAACCCTTCCGTAAGACCTGTATCTTTACCAGAGGTTCTTTGGGGCCCAGTCTGTGTGACTCCCCAGACAGGCGCAAACTGCTGAGTAAGGGGTCTACCTCTCACACTAACAGGGGCCAAGCCAAACAACAGGAAGTGAGAGGGGAAGTTGGATAGACACGGTCAGGTGTCAAAAGGCAGACCGCTAGCTCTATTGGTAGAGAAAGCATCACAAAGGAACATGTCTGTAGACAAAGGGCCGCTTTGCCAGACACGGGTGAGACCTACTCCTGGACCGAAAAGCATGTTCTATGTAGAACTATTGAAAGTGCTTTTTCATCCACAAACACTTCATCTTGTCTGGGAAACCAGCTCTTAAACACTGTGAACTTGGCATCCATGTAAAACATGATGTTAGTACTTCAGTGTCCCCTGTTTTCTCAGGGTCGCTGTAAGTGGCGGTCATGTCAGCAGAGGTACCGTCGCCGAAAACAAAGACGGTTCTGCCGAGTTCCTCTGTGGCGTTAATCGAGGAAATATAGAGAGGCTCCACACCACTCTCTCACTTGAATATCTTTGTTATTTTCAGATTCTCATTTTGCTCTTTTGTAGCGTTGTCAACTATACAGAACCAAAATATAAACGCAACGTAAAGTGTTGGTTCCATGTTTCATGAGCTGAAACACAAAATCGCAGAAAAGTTCCAAACGCACAAAAAGCTTACTTCTCTAAAATGTTGTGCACAAATTTGTTTACATCCCTGTTAGTGAGCATTTATAACCTTTGCCAAGATAATTCATCCATCTGACAGGTGTGGCATATCAAGAAGCTGATTAGACAGCATGATCATTACACAGGTGCACCTTGTGCTGGGGACAATAAAAGGCCACTATAAAATGCAACGTTTTGTTACACAACACAATGCCACAGATTTGGATGGAGCGTGCAATTGGCATGTTGACTGCAGGACTGTCCACCAGAGCTGTTGCCAGAGAATTGACTGTTAATTTCTTTACCATAAGCTGCTTCCAATGTTGTTTTAGAGAATTTGGTAGTATGTCCAACTGGCCTCACAACCGCAGACCATGTTTAACCACGCCAGCCCAGGACCTCTACATCCGGCTTCTTCACCTGCGGGATCATCTGAGGAGGGGTGCTGAGGAGTATTTATGTCTGTAATAAAGTCCTTTGGTGGGGAAAAACTCATTGATTGGCTGTGCCTGGCTCCCCACTGGGTGGGCCTGGCTGCCAAGTGGATGGGCCTATGCCCTCCAAGGACCACCTACTGTATGGCTGCACCCCTGCCCTGTCATGTGAAATCCATAGATTAGGGCCTAATGAATTTATTTAAATTGACTGATTTCCTTGCATGAACTGTAACTTAGTAAAATCTTTGAAATTGCTGCATGTTGCGTTTATATTTTTTGTTCAGTATATCATTGTGTTTTCTATCCCAGTTCGCTCCTCTCCGTGTAGGCTTTAGACGCTCCCCAACCCTTGACTGCAACCCTTCTAATTTAGTGTACCCTCCATGCACAACCCTTGTGGAATTCCTGGACTCCGCCAGCGTTTGGAACTGCCAATCTGTGGTCAAGAACACAGTTAATCTCAGCCTATGCTGCCCTTCAGTCCCTTGACTTTTTGGCCCTGACGGAGACATGTATCAGCCCAGACAACACTGCTACTCCAGCTGATCTCTATTCATCTGACTATGTGTTCTCTCATAGTCCGTGAGCATCTGGTCGTCGCAGTGGTGGCACATGGCTACTCATTTCTCCTAAGTGGAGATTTTCACTCACCTCTCCATCTCCTCATTTGAATTCCATGTGGTCACTGTCACTTGTCCTCTCGAGCTTAACTTCTTATGGCTGGGGGCAGTATTGAGTAGCTTGGATAAGTAAGGTGCCCAGAGTAAACTGCCTGCTACTCAGTCCCAGAAACTAAGATATGCATATTATTAGTAGATTTGGATAGAAAACACTCTGAAGTTTCTAAAACTGTTTGAACGATGTCTGTGAGTAAAACAGAACTCATATGGTAGGCAAAAACCAGAGAAAAAATCCAACCAGGAAGTGGGAAATTTGAGGTTTGTAGGTTTGCCTATCCAATATACAGTGTCTATGGGGTCATATTGCACTTCCTACGGCTTCCACTAGATGTCAACAGTCTTTAGAACCTTGTTTGATGCTTCTACTGTGAAGTATGAGGGAATAAGAGCTGATTGAGTCATGGGTCTGCCAGAGTGCCACGAGCTCACTCAGGCGCGCCCCCGTGAGAGTTAGCTTGGTTCCATCGCATTTCTACAGACAAAGGAATTCTCCGGTTGAAACATTATTGAAGATTTATGTTAAAAACATCGTAAAGATTGATTCTAAACATCGTTTGACATGTTTCTACAAACTGTAATGGAATTTTTTTACTTTTCGTCTGGCCTGCGCGTCATCAATTTGGATTTTGGAACTAAACGCGAGAACAAAAAGGAGATATTTGGACATAAATTATGGACGTTATCGAACAAAACAAACATTTATTGTGGAACTGGGATTCCTGGGAGTGCATTCTGATGAAGATCATCAAAGGTAAGTGAATATTTATAATGCTATTTCTGACTTCTGATGACTCCACAACATGGCGGATATCTGTATGGCTTGTTTTGGTCTGAGCGCTGTCCTCAGATTATTGCATGGTGTGCTTTTTCCGTAAAGTTTTTTTGAAATCTGACACAGCGGTTGCATTAAGGAGAAGTTTATCTAAAGTTCCATGTATAATACTTGTATCTTTTATCAATGTTTATTATGAGTATTTCTGTAAATTGATGTGGCTCTCTGCAAAATCACCGGATGTTTTGGAGGCAAAACATTACTGAACATAACGCGCCAATGTAAACTGAGATTTGTGGATATAAATATGAACTTTATCGAACAAAACATACATGTATTGTGTAACATGAAGTCCTATGAGTGTCATCTGATGAAGATCATCAAAGGTTAGTGATTAATGTTATCTCTATTTCTGCTTTTTGTGACTCCTCTCTTTGGCTGGAAAAATGGCTGTGTTTTTCTGTGACTAGGTACTGACCTAACATAATCAGATGGTGTGCTTTCGTCGTAAAGCCTTTTGAAATCGGACACTGTGGTGGGATTAACAACAAGTTTATCTTTAAAATGGTGTAAAATGCTTGAATATTTGAGGAATTTTAATTATGAGATTTCTGTTGTTTGAATTTGGCGCCCTGCACTTTCACTGGCTGTTGTCAAGTCGATCCCGTTAACGGGATCTCAGCCGATCTCAGCCGTAAGAAGTTAACATTGTTGTCATCTATCATTCACCAGGTACCCTTAGAGTTCCTCAATGAGCTTGACACCTTGATAAGCTCATTTCCTGACCATGGCTCACTGCTCTTCATATTGGGCGATTTCAACCTCCCGACGTCTGCCTTCGATTCATCTACAAAAATCTCTGAAACCGGAAACACTTATCTCCCTCACTAGCTTTAAGCATCATCTGTCAGAGCAGCTCACAGATTACTGCACCTGTATTTATTTATTTAGCTCCTTTGCACCCCATTATTTCTATCTCTACTTTGCACATTCTTCCACTGCAAATCTACCATTCCAGTGTTTTACTTGCTATATTGTATTTACTTCGCCACCATGGCCTTTTTTTGCCTTTACCTCCCTTATCTCACCTAATTTGCTCACATTGTATATAGACTTATTTTTCTACTGTATTATTGACTGTATGTTTGTTTTACTCCATGTGTAACTCTGTGTTGTTGTATGTGTTGAACTGCTTTGCTTTATCTTGGCCAGGTCGCAATTGTAAATGAGAACTTGTTCTCAACTTGCCTACCTGGTTAAATAAAGGTGAAATAAATAAATTCTTTCCAACTCTTTCTTTCCCCACTTTTGACCCTTTCCCAATCCCCACCCACTCACAAGGCAGGCAATACACTTGACCTCATCTTTTTTATTGGGGGGTGGATCAGCTTAATATTGCGGAAAGAATGTTGCTTCCAATGTAATTGTCTGCATCATTTCCAATCCCCCATATTTTTGGGGGTAAATATATATATCCATTCACGTATGCATACATATACACATATATACATACACATACCTACATAGACATACATACTTTTTTTTAAAGAGTATACCTTTATTATTATTCCCTGCAAACCCTACCACCGATCCCCCAATTGGAGTAAACTGATAAACATTTCTGTTTTTACCTTGAATTTATACATCTTATACACATTTTACAGACAGTCTACTTTATAATAGTTCTCTCTTGTTTGTTCTTAGTCCTTCCTCTATTTCTGTTGTCCATCCAGTTTGATTTCCACTTGTAACTGTGCTATTTCACAATAGCTCCGCACCTATACACATTTCACAGATCCCGTATGCCCTACATTGTTTATCTTGTTATTAGTCCCACCCTTCAGCTCCACTCAACCTTTCCCATCTATCTTCCAACATCATCCATTTCGGATTTTTATTTGCCATATATTTTTCAACTGTGCTGTGATGCTTCACAAAAGATTTGAATCTTCCTATTCTCATAGCTTCCACGGATTGTAAATTAAAAATAATTTTTTTTGCTAAAATAATTATTATATTATTGATTGATTGACTATGGCTTTTCAAATCCCCCAGTATTGCTATCTGTAGCGTTAGTTCTACGCAAATGTTGCAATTCTTCAACCATTCCTGGACCTGTGACCAAAAACGAGCTACATGCGGACAATACCAAAATAAATGGTCTAATGACTCTGTCTCCTCACAGCAGAATCTACAGAGCTGAGAAGATTGTATCCCCCATATATATAACATTCTATTAGTTGCAAGAATTTTGTACAATAATTTAAATTGAAAAATGTGAAGTTTTGAATCCGGCGTTGTTTTGCGTATCAATTCATAAACCATGTGCCATGGAATGGGTACATCGAAAATCTCTTCCCAACTATTTTGCAATTTATATGGCACAGCTGTAAGTTTTTTGGTCCTTAAATGAAATTGGTATATGTTTTTATTTATCACACTTTTCTTTAACCATTTATGTTCTTTAATATAAGGCCAACATACAAGTTCCTTACTTTTATCCCCTTCCACCTGCCTCTTCCATTTTTGTGGTAATGCTGCAATTAATTGGTTGTAATTTTGGGTAGAGCAGACATTTCCATATGTCTGTGTTAGCTGCATGTGTGACATTACTCCACCAGTCCTATTTATGATATCATTCACAAAAATTATACCTTTTTTAAACATTTCTTCGATAAATACAGTTTTTTTATCAATTACTATATTTGAATTTAACCACAAGATTTGTTGTACTATTTGTTCCGTCCTTTCAGGTGGATTAAACTGAAATTGCAACCAACTTTCTAAGGCTTGTTTAAAAAATAAAGATATTTTGGAGATTATTTCCTTTTCAAGCAACCGAAAGTGAGCAGGTGTAATCTGAATAAAGGGAAAAAGGCCCTTCTTGAACATAGGATGACACATTCGTACCAATCTACTAGAGAACCAGTTTGGATTTAAGTATAACTTTTGTATGACTGATGCCTTTAGTGAGAGGTCTAATGCTTTAATATTTAATAATTTCTGCCCTCCGAATTCATATTCGTTATATAAATAGGCCCTTTTAATTTTATCTGGCTTGCCGTTCCAAATAAAATTGAATATTTTTTGTTCATATAATTTAAAAAGCAGGTCACTAGGTGTAGGCAAAACCATAAGCAAATAGGTAAACTGTGATATGATTAAAGAGTTAATCAGGGTGATTTTCCCACAAATAGACAGGTATTTTCCTTTCCATGGTAGCAAGATCTTATCTATTTTTGCTAACTTTCTATAAAAATGTATTGGAGTGAGATCATTTCTTTCTTTTGGGATTTGTATACCGAGTATGTCCACATCACCGTCAGACCATTTAATTGGTAAACTACATGGCAATGTAAAATGTGTATTTTTTAGTGATCCAATACGTAATATGGTACATTTATCATAATTTGGTTTTAATCCAGAGAGGATAGCAAATGTATCTAGATCCTCTAAGAGGCCGTGGAGAGATTCTAGTTGTGGTTTTAAAAGAAAACATGAATCATCAGCGTACAATGACACCTTAGTTTTTAGGCCCTGGATTTCTAATCCCTTAATATTAATGTTTGATCTAATTTTAACAGCTAACATTTCGATGGCAATAATAAATAGATATGCCGATAGTGGACAACCTTGTTTTACTCCTCTAGATAGTTTAAAACTTTCTGAGATGTAGCCGTTATTTACTATTTTACACCTAGGGTTACTATACATAATTTTTACCCATTTTATAAGAGATTCCCCAAAATTGAAATATTCTAGGCATTTATATATAAACTCCAGTCGTACTTTATCAAAAGCCTTTTCAAAATCAGCTATGAAAACCAGGCCTGGTGTCCCCGATATTTCATAGTGTTCCATTGTTTCCAGTACTTGCCTTATATTATCTCCAATGTATCGTCCATGTAAAAAACCTGTCTGATTAGGATGAATAATATCTGACAAAACTTTTTTTATTCTATGCGCCAAGCATTTTGCTAGGATTTTTGCATCACAACACTGAAGTGTAAGAGGTCTCCAATTTTTTAAATGGACTGGATCTTTATATATACCACTTGGGTCCTGTTTCAGTAATAATGATATCACACCTTCTTGTTGCGTGTCTGATAATCTATCATTTATATAGGAGTGGTTAAAACAAGCTAATAATGGTCCTTTGAGTATATCAAAAAAATGTTTGTATACTTCCACTGGTATGCCATCCAGTCCTGGAGTTTTCCCATCCTTAAAGGCCCCAATTGCATCAAGTAGTTCCTCCTCTGTAATTAGGCCTTCACATGAGTCTTTCTATACAGATGTTAATTTTACATTATTATTAGGGTAAAAATCCATACAATTAGTTTCAGTTAGTGGAGATGGAGGAGCCTGAAACGAAAATATATTCTTAAAGTACTTTACTTCCTCTTTCAAAATATCATTTGGTGAATCATGCGTGACTCCATCATTTGTAACAAGTTTTAATACGTTTTTTTTTGGTAGCATTTCTATATTGAAGATTGAAAAAGAATTTGGTGCATTTTTCCCCATATTCCATCCAGTTCGCTTTATTTTTGTAATATATTACACTGGATCTTTCTTGAATAAGTTCCTCCATTTCTTTTTGTTTTTCCTCTAACTTATTCTGTGCCTCTATGGTACCGTTTTTATTGTTATCTAACTGTACTGTTAGTCCTTCAATTTCCTTTGTTAATATGGACTCTTTTGATCGAAATTGCTTTTGTTTTATTGATGAGTACTGAATTGCATGGCCTCTAAAGGCACACTTAAAAGTGTCCCATACAATATGGGGATCTGCTGTACCTATGTTATGTCTAAAAAAGTCAGTTATAAATTCTTCTGTCCTAGTTCTAAACAATTTATCATCTAGTAGGCTTTGATTAAATTTCCAATATCCTCGCCGACGTGGAAATTCTGTAAGAGTAATATATATGCCAATTATGTGATGGTCCGACCGCATTCTGTCCCCTATCAAACACTTTTTAACTTTTGGTGCCAGAGAGAATGATATAAGAAAGTAGTCAAGGCGACTAGCTTGATTAAGCCTCCGCCATGTATATCTCACTAGGTCAGGGTATTTAAGTCTCCATATATCCACTAATTCCAATATATCCATGACATTCCTGATTTCCTTAAGTGCCTGAGGGTGATAGTTTGTAGTGTGATTTCCTTTCCGGTCCATAGAGGTATTTAAGACCGTATTAAAATCTCCCACTATAATAATAGAGTCTAGTGTTGCTTGTAGAGTTGATACATTCTTATATATATTGTCAAAGAAGCTTGGATCATCATTATTCGGACCGTATAGGTTAATAAGCCATATATGTTTATTGTCCAATAACATATTTAAAATAATCCATCTACCTTGAGGATCTGTTTGGACAAGTTGCACATTTGGATCAAAGTTATTATTAATTAAAACCATCACCCCTTTTGAATTTCTTTGCCCATGGGAGAAATATATTTCGCCCCCCCAGTTCTTTTTCCACAAAACTTCATCTAAAACTGTTGAATGAGTTTCCTGTAAACAGTAGATATTATAATCCTTCTCTTTTAGCCAGGTAAATACTGATCGTCTTTTCTTATTATCTGCTAAGCCATTACAATTGTAACTGGCTATACTTATTTCACCACTTACCATAATGAGACACACCTTTCAATTATTTTTATCAAAATATATGTTTGTAAACGTCCTATTAAAAAGTAACATAATGATTGAGTGTCTATATAGTTGTACCATGACATTTGCATCTCCACTAAGCAAACCTCCAATTGGTCCCCACTATTCCACCCACCAAAAGCCCCCATCTCGAGTTGGGTTGTCACCTCAATGCCCGGCAGACCACCCCCGACCCCCCGCATCGCACAGCCCCGGACCGACTGGGATCCATCCTTCGAAAAGTGCACACAGCACCATCCACCGAACCGAAGCAGATCCATTGCCAAATGCATTTCCATCGCCCTCACCTCGATTTTTATTACATATTGCTGTGAATCATCCTCTATAGTCCCTAACATCTTTTACTTCTTTCTTCGCAACAGTTGTGGGATACACACATACACCCACACACATTCAGCCCTTACCCCCACACAACCATAAGCTCACCCTCTCAACAATTGCACCATCCCAGAGCCCAACTCAAGATGGGTCATGATTTACAAATGTACTTGCAGTTGCAGCTGCATGAGAAGGCCTGCAAGACCACGCAAAAAATGAGCATAAATGTAGAGATTTATTTACCATTGTCACATCCTAGATGATGGAGGTCAAATGTACACCTTCTTCCTGAAAGAAAGGTCCTTGACCTCATCTTTACTAGAGACTGTTTGCTTATTAATCTCACGGCAACCTCTGATCTCTGATCAGGTCTCTGATCACAACTTTGTTTCCTTTTCGGTCTCCCTCTCCTCCAATCCTAGCCACTTAGCCCCTGCTTAGGTGGTCATGCGCCATCACAATCTTCACTCCCACTACTATCTCCTCTTCTATCCTATCATATCTCCCTTCTGCTAAATCCTTCTTCCTCCTGTCTCCTGATTCTGCATCTTATACCCTACTATCCTCCCTTTCCGTATCATATAACTCACACTGCCCCCTTTTCTTCTGGCCGGCCCGGCCTCCCCTCCTGCTATGTAGCCGAGTGACTCATTGCGAACTTACAGAACATTGCTGCAGGCAGCTGAGAGCAAACGACACTTCCGGAGGACCTATCATCCCTTCACTCCCTCCTCTCCCTCTGTATCCACTGCTTAAGCCACTTTTTATCACTACATTTCAAGATCTGCCTTTAACCCTAGGAAACTCTTTTCCACCTTCTCCTCCCTCCTTAATCGTCCACCCCCTCCTTCCTCCCTCTCTGCGGACAACTTTGCTCCTAACCACACAGAACTACCGAAAACCTTGACCTCTTTCTCCCTTCTCTCTCCAGATTAAATCCTGCGGCTAGTGAGGTCCGGCCGCCCAACAACCTGCCCGCTCGACCCCATCCCCTCCTCCCTTCTCCAGACCATCCCGGGAGACCTTCTCCCACTCCTCACTTCCCCAATCAACTCACTGGCTGCGTCTCCTCTGAGTCTCTACCCTCCACAAGAAACCAATGCTCGGCCCCTCTGACATCAAAAACTACAGACAGGTATCTCTTCTTTCTTTTCTTTCCAAAAAACTTGAGTGTGCTATCTCTTACCAACTCTCTCGCTATCTCTCTCAGAACGTCAGGCTTCAAGATTGGTCACTCAACTGAGACTGCTCTTCTTTGTGTAACAGAGGCTCTCCGCACTAGCAAAGCTGACTCTCTCCTCTGTTCTCATCCTCCTATATCTATTCGCTACCATCGACACAGTGAACCATCAGATCCTCCTCTCCTTCCTCTCAGGCCTGGGCGTTTCAGGGTCTGTAGGATTGCATCCTACCTGGCATGCTGCTCCTATCAGGTGAGGTGGAGAGGATCTGTGTCTGAACCACGTACTCTCACTACTGGTGTCCCCCAGGGTTATTTTCTAGGCCCTCTCCTCTTCTCTCTACTGTATACACCAAGTCACTCGGCTCCGTCATATCCTCACATGGTCTCTCCTATCATTGCTATATGGATGACACTTTTCTCTTTCCCCCATTCTGATACCCAGGTGGTGACACACATCTCTGCGTGTCTGGCAGATATCTCAGCTTGGATGTCGGTCCACCACTTCAAGCTCAACCTAGACAACACGGAGCTGCTCTTTCACCGGGGGAAAGCCTGCCCGCTCCAAGCCCTCTCCAACACGGTTGACAATTCCACGGTGTCCCCCTCCCAGAGTGCAAAGAACCTTGGCGTGACCCTGGACAACATCCTGTCGTTCTTTGCAAACATCAAAGCAGTGACTTGCTCCTGCAGGTTCATGCTCTACAACATCCGTAGAGTACGACCCTACCTCACACAGAAAGTGGCGCAAGTCACTTTCTGACTGATGTCTTGAGTTGCTTCAATATATCCACATCATTTTTCTTCCTCATGATGTCAACTATTTGGTGAAGTGCACCAGTCCCTCCTGCAGCAAAGTACCCCCACAACATGATGCTGCCACCCCCGTGCTTCACGATTGGGATGGTGTTCTTCAGCTTGCAAGCCTCTCCCTTTTTCCTCCAAACATAACGATGGTTATTATGGCCAAACAGTTCTATTTTTGTTTCATCAGACCAGAGGACATTTCTCCAAAAAGTACGATCTTTGTCCCCATGTGCAGTTCCAAACCGTAGTCTGGCTTTTTTTATGGCGGTTTTGGAGCAGTGGCTTCTACCTTACTGAGCGGCCTTTCAGGTTATGTCGATATAGGACTCGTTTTTACTGTGGATATAGATACTTTTGTACCTGTTTCCTCCAGCCTCTTCACAAGGTCCTTTGTTGTTGTTCTGGGATTGATTTGCACTTGCGCACCAAAGTACATTCATCTCAAGGAGACAGAACGCGTCTCCTTCCTGAGCGGTATGACAGCTGCGTGGTCCCATGGTGTTTATACTTGCATACTATTGTTTTACAGATGAACGTGGTACCTTCAAGCGTTTGGAAATTGCTCCCAAGGATGAACCAGACTTGTGGAGGTCCACAATTTTTTTCCTGAGGTCTTGGCTGATTTCTTTTGATTTTCCCATGATGTCAAGCAAAGAGGCACTGAGTTTGAAGGTAGGCCTTGAAATACATCCACAGGTACACCTCCAATTGACTCAAATTATGTCAATTAGCCTATCAGAAGCTTCTAAATGACATAATTTTCTGGAATTCTCCAAGCTGTTTAAAGGCACAGTCAACTTAGTGTATGTACACGTCTGACCCACTGGAATTGTGATACAGTGAAATATAAGTGAAAATCTGTCTGTAAACAATTGTTGGAAAAATTACTTGTGTCATGCACAAAGTAGATGTCCTAACCGACTTGTCAAAACTATAGTTTGTTAACAAGAAATTTGTGGAGTGGTTGAAAAACAAGTTTTAATGACTCCAACCTAAGTGTATGTAAACTTCCGACTTCAACTGTATATGAGTGTCTGAACTATAGGCAACCTCTAGAAATCTTTACACATATTTGATATGTGACTAAGTATAGTCAGATAATATAAAGGGACATGAATAGTCAAGTTTAGACCTTCATTTCAACAAGATACTAGGTTAGTGTGATGGCCTTAGCAGCTTTTTTCCTCCTGCAGTTCACTTGCTACCTTTACTGGGTCCAGACATTTAGTCACATTATTAGGATTAAGGAGACCCAGGTCGAGGTTTAGAACATCAAAGCTTTCTAGAAATGATGTTAGTGGCCATACTGTACACAAGCCTTTGGACACTGTTGTAACCATCCTGAAAAAAATAACACTCATTACAAGGTTGTGTTCATTAGGGCATACAATGTCAAACGTTTTAAAAGTCCATGTAGTCTGTACCTGTTTCAGTCCATTTTCTTCCATTTGGTGCCTAATGAACACGACCCTGGAATCTACTTCCTCCTAGCCTGAGAACTGTAGGTCGGCTGTGAAGGAAGTCAGGAGGAAACTCATAACTACACTTTGGCTTTGACGCCATCCTCTGGCTGAAGAAGGAGGAGTGACAAAGCAGGCTCTCGTGAACTTGTTGGATGCTAAGGCCCAATGTGACACTCTTATGGCCAGCTACTTGCTGTGGGTTGCTTCCTATACTGTACATACAGTATGGTTGCTACACTGCACATTCAAACTCATACACAATTTGTTTAAGTAAACAGTACATGGCATTACCTGTGAATATTTACTGAGGGTTTAACTGCAGGTTTACGCTTTAAGTAGTTTTTATTTTTTAAAGTATTTTTTCAAAATTAAAAGTACTGATAGTGGTATAAAAGTAGCCTATTGGTATTACTTTGTGATAATATGGTTAAATAGTCATTACATAGTAATTACCTAATGAGGTGCAGACTTGAGTTAGATCACAAAGAGTCACAAATTCGATGACTTGAGACTCGACATGGTAGCTGATATTCTGTTTCACTAAAGGAGAGCACAGCAGTCAGGATGATGGTTCAGGCTACTAACCTGGATGACACAACCCACGTGACTCACAGCACACGGAGAGCTTTGACCACACTGGTCTGATTGGTTCTCTCAAATGTAGTTTTTTCCCTCGGGGTTGAGACCTCTTGTTGTTTGGATTTGAAAATCAAAACATGTAATAAAAGGGGCGGTGCTCTGGGGCTGTATGTGGCTGTGCCTGTGGGTGTTAAAGTGACAGACACAGAGTAGAGCCAACCAGTAAAAGCACAGCCCCCATCATTGACACATTGTGACGACAACATCAAAGAGCCATTCCAGACTCTGGAGGACTTTGAGTGTTAGGTGTTAGCCAGACTAATCAACTACTAGGCTTACTTGCCTTTGAGTAGGGACACAACTATATCATTCATACAACAAATTGCCCAGCTGAATAAAATATGTCATATAATGATATAATTTATTTGAATGGGCCATAGAATACTACAAATTAACAGGTTTTGGGTGGAGTGTTTTGCCCCGATTTGCATACAGCCAGATCATATCAGAGCAAGTTGGACTTTAAGGACTACAACCTGGATCATTCACATTCGATACAATAATTCTGCTTCTACACAAACTCCTAACACAAACAACACGTTCCCACTAGCCGAGTCCTACATTTATTTCACCAGATGCCAAGTTGGGGAAATTACAAAGTTGGGCAATAAAGAATATACATATACAATTTGGGCAGTGCTGCTACAGCAAGACTTTCGAATCAGCAACGAGCTTTATGTAATGATCGCATGCATCCATTTTAGTGGAATTGCGTAAACATTTGTTTCAGAAGTTTCATTCTAAATTATCGTTCTACCTGCTTTACTCTCGCTGTGGGGAAGGGAAGAGCAACATATAGCTTCCACTTTGACGGAACTGCAATGTTTAGAATGTCAGGATTCTGGGTTACTTGTGAAAATCGATTGATTCTAGAGAATAGCGCAAAAATTCAGTGTGTCTCCACAGTAAGACATCGTGGGAATCTCGATTTGAAAACATATTGCCTATATTTAGATTCATTTCTGAACTTTTACATCTACATTATGCTTGATGACTTCATGGCGGATTCACAGTGAAAACGTTCTAGGAATCAAGCTTCTGAGAGGGGCAGAGGATGCGTTCTGTCGTCCCACTTCGTTGCCAGACACAGAGTGCCATTTTAGGGGAGGAAGGGGTCTGATGTAACACTTTGCCATTTTCTTAATTTCTCAGACTGAAGAAGACTTATTTTATATATATATATTAAATGTACACTTATCAACTAATTAGGCATGCCGAATAAACAGAAGTAGTCTTAACAGATACTGTCAAGGCCTTAATCCACAGGTTCTATTTTAATTATAACTAGCAATAGGCCTACAAACGTAACTAATTCTAACATTTTGAAAACTTTTTTTTTTTCTTTGGTAAGTCTAGGAATCTAGTATTATTCATTTAATATGGGTTGCCTGTGCAGTAAAGACCAACGTGTTCAGAAGGCACGGAGAGAAGCAAACAAAAGGATTGATAAACAGCTACGAAAAGACAAGCATAATAACCAAATAACTTGCCAGCGCCAGTTACTACCGTTAGGAGCTGGTGAGTCTGGGAAAAGCACGATAGTAAATCAGATGCAATATTTACATGTGGAACTCAGTGCAGAGGAGAAGATGCATTCCATACAAAACAACAGCAAAAAGGCTTCAGGATGTGAGATGTTTTCAAGGTTTAATGTATCTAATGTTAGAGGGCAGAGGTACAAAAGCAGAAAGTGGATGCAATGTTTTGCTGATGAGTGGGATGTTATTTTTTTGTGGTGGACAGCAGCAGCTATGACCTGGTGATGCAGGAGCACAGTCAGACCAACCGACTGCAGGAGGCACTAAACCTCTTCAAGAAAATCTGGAACAACAGGTGGCTAAGGACCGTTCCTGTCTGGGTCTTACTGAACAAACAGAACCTGCTAGCAGAGGGTTTTGGCGGGAAAATCTAAAATTCCACACTTGAATATGCAACACACTTGGCACTACTGTCATCCAGTTTTCACCAGTACAGTTGACACGGAAAACATCCTGCTCTTCTTCGAAGTCTTGAGATAGCCAGCTTAGTTGATTTTCCACTCTGATACATATTTTTCACCGACTGAGACAAATTTCAACGATTTTGATTACTTGAGACTTAATTACTTGGCATAAAATAACTTGAGACTTGACTTACGCTGCATTCTATGCCAACTACATTGCATTTGCCAGATCTCACAATGCCTGGATAGCTGTTAAACATATCCACTAACCACATCCTGAGCATTCTGACTGCACAGTTGATGACTGCAATGTATACGGCTTGGAACGTGGCCTACAACTTGGAGACTTGACTGACATGAGAGACTGATGAGTTGAATGATTTTTGTACTGTTTTGTTACTCACTGTGGAATATAATTTTCTGAAATAGGATCACAAACTAAGCCTATTTGAGTAAACAGAACTAACCTTCTGTCAATGGTGGTGTAACACTCTCTGAGCCAGCCAATGCCGGGGAGCTTGTTGCGCTGGGCCATGGCACACAGGTACACAATGACGTAGTTCTCCGCCACCATCAGGTCCAACGTTCCCACAATGTACCTGCAATGTTTAGTGGTGCTGGCGTTAGTTATGTTGACCTGAAGAGGGGCCAATTCAGATAGTGTTTTACTATTAGCTCTCACACCTGAATAGGTTGTCCATGACATGCTGGTAGTTCTCCATGGTGTTTTCAGGGAGATAGCAGGAAGAGAACACAATGATGTCATTAGACCCATCTCCATAGTAACCTGGATGGAAAACAACATTTGGATGAGGGAAAAATAAAGATGCAAAAAAGAAAGTGAAGATGCTCTTTGTGTCATCCAAGTTAATCTCACAACAATCGCTCACATTAGCCGAATTCCGTTGGCCTGAAAAAAACTCACATTCTCGCATAATGTCCGATAAGCAAGTGCAACAGGTTAAGTGAGTGCTGGGATTCTGGACTCACCCCCATGGGACAAGACTCGAAGGTAAGGCTCCAGTACACTCATGTTGACCAGACTCTCCTGAGGAGGGTCTCCCATGCAGAACCTGCGCCACCTAGTGCCCTGGCTGTCCACCTGGTCTTGGTCAAGAGAGCCCACTCCCATCTGCTCTGGTACTGACCCAAAGGCCTTATGGCAACGTGATGCCACTCCCAGATGAAGCAGGTCATCTGTGAATGGGAATAATGTTTCAATGGTAAATTTCCCATAATGTCTGGTAGGTAACACAATGCATAGACAGAGAGTGGTTGTGTACTATCTATAATATATCATATCTATGGGGTCAAGATCACCTAATACAAAGCATATATAAAGATAATAGCTGTATTATGTATTATCCAACATTTGTGTCTATCTAATGTGAAAAATGTCAAATATAATCAAAGTGAAAGTGGTTCAATAAGTTCATGGGTTGATCTTGGACCTGTGAGAGTGAAGAATCAGACCAAAGAAAAAGGCTGTTAGTCTGTCCTGTCCACTGCACCCTGTCCTCACCCTCCAAATCCATGTCCTGCACTGAAAAGTGGAGGGACTCGCTGTCCGAGGGCGTTTCCATGGCATCCAAGTCGATGTCCAGTCCCAGGTCGTCGTCATCGGGGGAGGGAATGAGGGCAGCTGTGGCATAGTCGTCGGACACCGCCGAGTCACTGCGATCCAGTGTCAGACTTAGTGCAGGGGCTATCAGGCGCTTCTTCCTGGGTCGGGGCTCCATTAGAGCCAGGCTGCTGGGCGGGGCTATCATGACATTTAATTATTAGGATTTGTATTTATATGTAGCTTTATAACAGTGACTGTTCTGTTACAACATTGCCATTTTGAATTGAAGTGTTACCTGGTCTGTCATCAGCAGCTAATGTGGGGTTCCCCAAGACTTCATTTGTGCCATGAGCATTCCTGGGAGGTGACCTACAATGTTAAGAAAGGTCAACAATTATATTTCTATGGAATTGTAATTAGATTTAGATGTTTCATTGTTAAAAAAGCAGATGTTTGAATATTTAGTATGTTGATAATATAACTAATGTATTGAATTTAGTCCAACCAAAACAATTCAGTCTGATGACCATAACCGCTGACCTGGGAATGTAAATGTCCTTCTCCTCTTTTTGCGCCTCCTCTCTTTGCTCCATGTTGTTGCTGTGTAGGTTCACAGTGCCAAGTTTCCTGATAGTAGCTGTGAACACAGTTGATGTCAGAGTATCAGCAAACCAAGACCAAACAGCTATTACAACTGAGGAGAAACTTTTGCTGTACCTTCATATTTTAATTTGAGAAGAATAAAGAGTGTGAAAAGAAATAACGATATAAAAAAATGTAACACCAACAAGTTCATGTCTGATCAGTTCTGCCAAATTATTGGATACTGAGGGATTTTTTCCTATGCTGGCCTCTAGTGGAAAACCTAGAGACGTACACTGTTCCGTTTTAAGGATCGCAATAAATGTACTATAGTACGGTATCTAAGGCAAGGCTATCAACACCCACTGTCTTTCACCGCTTTGTACTTTATTTTTCAAAGCTTGTATTATAATGGAAATGTAAAATTCCTTTTGTAAGACCCTTACACCAGTAAGAACACATTTAAATTGCCCCAATATCACCACGTTTGTCTTGCTTAGATTCGTGCGATGAAGTGGTAAAGACAACTTGAGACAGGAATGCATGTGCGTAGATACAATACGAAGCAACAAATGTGTAACATTACCTTGTTGATGGTATTTGGTTCACGGGCCGACAAACTTTTCAATGTCTTTGTAAAAGTACAGTAACTTTTCAGTGAAAGAGGTAAACGTTATGGCTTTGCTGAACTTTAATTGCGCGGACACAGATGCCACACCTGAGAGTCAGTTAAGGTGTGGTGTATTTATTGCCAGTGGAGCCCATCCCTGTAACCATGGCAACATGGATTGACTGCACAAACTCGAGAGGTAAAACGTGTGCATGCTTGCTCAGGAATCAGGCTATTGTGCTGTGTGACATCTAGAATCAAACAAAAACGTCAGCACTGAAACAAATGATTACAACATGAACAGGAAAATAATGAGTGAAGCTTTGTCTCAATGTTATTTATACTATAAAACACACAAACATCATAACCCCTATTCTGATACTAAAAGGTATGTGCTTCTGTAGATTTGAAAGGTCCATAGAAAATTGACATAATAGATTTTGTACCCAGGGATGTTTTGGCAAAACATCCTTGAGTTGTCAACTAATTTGACTAATTTGACGCAGTTAGTTAGTTGAATTCAACTAATTCAACTAACTAACTGCGCCAATACCTCCCGGATGGCGCAGTGGTCTAGGGCACTGCATCGCACTGCATTTGATGCGTCACCAGAGTCTCTGGGTTCGCGCCCAGGCTAGGCTGGGTTCGCGCCCAGGCTCTGTCGCAGCCGACCGCAACCGGGAGGTCCGTGGGGCGACGCACAATTGGCATAGCGTCGTCCGGGTTAGGGAGGGTTTGGCCGGTAGGGATATCCTTGTCTCAGTATGTAATATGTCAAATGTAATAAAATGTATGCACTCTACTGTAAGTCGCTCTGGATAAGAGCGTCTGCTAAATGACTAAAATGTAAATGTAACTAATTTGAATTCAACGTGAAATCAACCAAAACATTCACCATGACCATGACATCAACCAAAATATTCACCATGACAAGCCAGCAGCATACCACCCTGCATACCACTGCTGGCTTGCTTCTGAAGCTAAGCAGGGTTGGTCCTGGTCAGTCCCTGGATGGGAGACCAGATGCTGCTGGAAGTGGTGTTGGAGGGCCAGTAGGAGGCACTCTTTCCTCTGGTCTAAAAAAAAAAAATAGCCCAATGCCCCAGGGCAGTGATTGGGGACACTGCCCTGTGTAGGGTGCCGTCTTTCAGATGGGACGTTAAACGGGTGTCCTGACTCTCTGAGGTCATTAAAGATCCCATGGCACTTATCGTAAGAGTAGGGGTGTTAACCCCAGTGTCCTGGCTAAATTCCCAATCTGGCCCTCAAACCATCATGGTCACCTAATAATCCCCAGTTTACAATTGGCTCATTCATCCCCCTCCTCTCCCCTGTAACTATTCCCCAGGTTGTTGCTGCATATGAGAACGTGTTCTCAGTCAACTTACCTGGTAAAAAATTGGATTTTAGTTGGGTGTAACCTTCACAAAAAAAGATTGCAGTTTTGAAACTGCAGTAAATGTGCAATAACTGCAGTCTGGTATTTTGGATGCAATAATTGCAGAATAACTGCAGTTATACTGCACTCTAACTGCAGTTACACTTCAAAATTACTGCAGTAAAAAAAACAGTGTTATTTTGGATGAAATATTTGCTGCATACTGCAGTTATACTGCACTCTGACTGCAATCTTTTTTCATAATGGGAAAAACATTTTCCACATTGATTCAACGTCATCACATGAACATATTGGGGTTGATGACGTGGAAACAACATTGATTCAATCAGTTCTTGCCCACATGGGTCCCATTATGCCTGCCGAAAACCAAACACTGCATTCCATAGTAAGAACCTTATACCAACGGTCAAGCATGGTGGTGGTGGTGTGATGGCTTGGGGATGCTTTGCTTCCTCAGGACCTGGACAACTTGCCTTAATTGAACGAACCATGAATTATGCTCTGTATCAGATAATTCTACAGGAGAATCAGTCTGTCAGGTCATCCATCTGTGAGCTGAAGCTGAAGCGCAGCTGGGTCATGCAGCAAGAAAATGATCCAAAACACACTATCAAGTCTACATGAAAATCGCTAAAAAGCCACAAATTTGAAGTTTTGTAATGGCCTAGACAAAGTACAGACTTAATCACAATTGAGATGTTGTGGCAGGACTTGAAACGAGCAGTTCATGCTTGAAAACCCACAAATGTCTCTTGAGTTAAATCAGTTCTGCATGGAAGAGTGGGCCAAAATTCCTCCAGTGATGTGAGGAATTGCAGCTAAAGACGGCACAACCAGTTATTAAGTGTAAGGGTGAAATTACTTTTTCACACAGGGGTGTGAAATAAGTATGAAATTGTTGCGTTATTTGTTCACTCAGGTTAACTTTATATAATATTAGGTTGTGGTTGAAGATCTGATAACATTAAGTATACAAAATATGTAAAAGTGGACAAAATTAGAAATGGGGCAAATACTTTTTCACAGCACTGTATATTCACACAATAGCATGTTGGGACATGACCAGGAATTGCCGGGCGAGGACGCACACAGCATATGGTGGGAAAAATGGTGAGAGCACACCCTAAACAATGTGACACAGCTGACTGGAGGGGTGCGAGTTAGTGATAGGACACTAAAGATTCCAATAGTGCCTTGCAGAAACGTTAGCTGTAGGTTCTGATTTTGAATCAGAATCAGTAAGAAACATGAATGAAACTGGACTACAACTCAAACTCTTAAAATCCATCTTTAATAGAACAGCATATTTTTACTCTTATAATATTTTCTTACACGTGGTTTTCACATTCAGTTTTTTTCTCACTTAAATAAAGGAACCACACAGCAAACACATCATATTGCATACTTGAATACAAGGGAAGTTGAACCCTGATTGTACTGCATCAAATTCACAAAACTACCCATGCTGAAAGGAACTGCATGTGGAGGGGTTGGGGGGCATCTTTTGATTTAAACCATGAGAAACTAAAAAAGGGAACCAATTTGGTTAAAAAAAACATTGTGAATTACTTGTCTTTGTTCAACCTGTTTAGAAGCTAAACAAGTCCAGCTAGCTAATATTTCAAACCTTAAACGCATGGAGAAATTAGAACACCACAGAGCACATACAAAAACATGTAATCATGACAAATGGTATAGGGAAGGCATTGAAATGAAAAGGCAAACTAGTGTTTAGTGTTCATATTAAACTGCACAGTCACTGATCCATTGCATTGTAAATACATTTCCCATGAAACACTTCCACAAAAGGTATGTGGAGATATAAAAAAGAAGACAAATAATTAGATTTGCTTTTTTGTGACCCCTCTTGGGAACAACGGATTTGGGATACAAGATACAGTACATTGATGTTGATATTGGCAAAAACAAATTTGCTCATGCATGTTTAGCTGGCAAAACATTATTATTATTATTTTTTTAAATCTAAGCTTGCTGAACATTTACAAGCCAATGATTGCCTAATCCTTAATACCTGAGGCTCAATATAGAAATCTTTCAGAGTATGTTTATTAGCAAACTCATTATCAATACCATGCTAGCTTAGATGCCATATATTGTTTAACTATGAACTAGGCGACTGAACATACCTTCTCACTGTGATGTAGGGAGGATATCAATGAAACTGCATGGTTGATTTATATAATCAAGTATCTTCAACTATACTATCTTCATTTAATATCTTCATTAAATGGTTCAGCACAGTGCTAGTCAACACTTAAAGATGTTTTCTTTTGTCAAAGATATCAAATCAAATTATAACAAAATACAATTTTAGTCTCTACCGTCCTCCCTGCATTTGATCCAAGATGCTAAAGGTCTTGATAGGTGAGAGTAATATGGTGAAAGCTTCACATACCCTATCAGAGGAAGCCATCATCTTATTACTTCCTCGTATCGAAACCTTGTGATCTGGGAACACTGAAATGGTAGGATCCAAAGGAAGAGACTAGAGACTGAAATGGAATAGTGTCACTGTCTTGTGCTCAGTTTCACTTGGCCAACTGAATTTGAAGATTTTCCCACCAACTACATAACATTAGAGCTGCAGTGTACTGTATGTAGAGAACAGACGTCTAACCAAACAGACATATAATGACTCCACATTCACAACGATTAAAACATGACAAGGCACCAGCCTTAACATCATTACCATGCATAGCAGCCAATGTGTTTGTGTCTATGCATTCATCTGTATGTGGGTTTGCCTGGGTGTGTTTGCACGTCTCTGTGGTACAGTAAGTTGAAAACTACTCCACAGGCCCAACTACAGCCAGCTAATGAAGCAGACATCTGAACTAATGTTAACTCAAATGAACCGCCACAAGGCTCTCTGGGTACGCGACACAGATTACAGATCAGAGCAATTCATCACTAACTCGGTCCCAGATCTGTTGGTGCTGTATAGTCAACTCTGATGATAGGGGTTGGAAAGAACGCAAACAGATCTCGGATCAGGCTAATTCCTCACTGGTAACATAATCAATGGTGATTCTAGATGATAAGTACATTTGGACAGCTGAAGTAGCTTTGGGATATACATCTCAGTGAGATAGAGAAAGGTGACTGAGTATATTTAGATCTCTGAACGGGGGCAGGAGCTTCGTATGCATGAATGAGCAGCTGAGTTGCATCCATCATCTGGTATCTATCTTTCCACCTCTCTCTCTCTGTGGGGAGGATGTGAATTCTTCCCCCTTTTCAGGTGGATTCCGACGATGAGGACTTTGTGACTGGTGATAATGTCGTCAAGACGTCCCACTAACCATGAAAAGTCCACACACACGAACAAACACGTGTGCTCGCACACACGGCAGGAGATATCACACGTTCAATCATCAGCCCAATAACGCACATATGAAGCTGTACATAGATTGGTTGCACTAAAAACCAGCAGACTCAGCAGTCTTCCAGGACCAGGACTACTGAAACACAGTTCACTCAAATGCCTGTGACATTGAAACAGGCCCTTCAAAGATGAATTACGTTAGTCCATTATGTATTCTCCACATTTCCAATCCACTCCCCCTACACTTGGAGATGGCGCTAACTAACCAATGAGGCAGTCCCATGTACTCAGATGCAATACAGAGAAAACACACACTTCATTCAACGTCCATCTGGAGTCCTTGATACAGTACTACTAGTCATCCCATTTTTTCATCCGGTTGCCAGTCTTTTAGAAGAATATCCTATTCTTCATAATGTTCTATGGTGTTTTTAGTTCTGACTTGAGTAAAGCATCCATAAAGAGCTTGGTGATCAGTCTGACGGCCACAGTAGTCCAGGGTTGTGTTCATTCGGGCACACCGTAGCAAAAACAAGCATTTCTTCGTTCAGATGGTACCTCCCTGTTTTGTTCCTCCGGAACAGGGCCCTGTTTCCAGTCAATGTCAACGGAGCTGCCGATAGAAAACCTAGGATTCCTATATAACCAGTGAGTTACTGTACATGGCCCCTTTGGATTGTCATTATAATTTGCTATGAGATGTCCCTTATGAAACATACAATTGATTGATATGCTTCTGAATTTGAACTTTGAACACTCCTTCTTATAGTCTGTTGGTTGGATTGAGGTGCACGAGGACAGTCATCCAGGGGTACTAGGATTAAAAGGCATCAACAGAAGGTTATTGTTCACCTGGCCAGTTGCCATCTTTATTTTCCCCTGCTTCCCCTCCCATGCGGCTGAACTTCTCCAAAATGGCTTCTGCGCTGATCCGTGGAAGGCCGGCGTCCAGCGGACAGCCCTCCACCAGGCTGTTCATGGGAGTGGCCGGCACCTGGAAGTCCTCCTCCATCCCAGAGTCCTCGGTGCCCAGCAGGCGGCGGCGGTGGTGCCGGGAGGCTGAGAAGCAGCGGGGGCGGGCGTCGTCGTCAAAACTAGGCGACCCCGTGGGGTCAACGTGGTCGTCCAGCTCCTCAAAGTCCTCCGCCTCCCCACAATGCACTTGCTTCTTGTCCCACTCCTTCAGGAAGTTCTTGAGGATAGGCAGCACTTTATTGCGGGAGGCCAGTGCGTTGCCTTGGAGATAAGACTTGATGTTGTTGAAGGGGCTGCTCATGGGAGAGAAGCTCAGAGAGGGGTTGCGCGCCTTTTCTAATGCTTGGCTCACCTACAGCAGAATGAGAAACACACAGTGTATTGCTATTTCATAGTTGCCTTTTTAACATTGACTAATATTCTCAAATTGTCATGCCTGCATTTGCCCAAAAGGAAACTTTGATAGATCTCACTTACAGACATGGTTAATATCAAAGAATAATACATAACAATACCATTTATTTTCACACCAAGGAATAGTTTCTGAGGGCCAATATTAAACTAACTAAGATAGGTTGGTTGGCACAAAAGTAGACCATTTTTGGGGGATATTTTTAAACAGTGGGGCGGAAAGATTCACATCGATATTCAAATGGCCCCTTTACAATAAACTGAACTCATATAAAATACTTTCCATAGTCATGAACACAAATGTGCCGCATATTTAGGAAAGCACAAAATGGGTAAATTCAGCCAAGTCTATTAGAGGGCTACGTGGAACTACTACTTATGATATAACTACCCCTATCAAATCTATTATATTACTACCCCTATAAATATTAAATCATTACACATCATATGGGCATAGGGGTCAATATATTGTAAGAGTGGGCATGACAGTGCAGTTCATACCTCCTCCCTATAGAGGGTGCTGGAACTGTAGACCGCCAGCTGCCGATGGGGCTCACTGCGTTCGTTAAAAGAGATTGTCATGGCGACCACCGCACCGAAACGATGTTTGTGACAGAACTCACAAAGCTCCTGTTGTAGGCTCCTCCGCTGTAGGAACACCTGTCGAACAAACGGGATGACGTACAACAGCAAACAAAAAAACGTTATTATATCGAGAACAGAACTTGGTTCAAACACTATTAAAATCTTTCAAATACTTTGAGCGTTTGCTTGGTTCCGTTCCAAAGACCAAGTTCAATCAAGTACAGATACAGTATAAATTATTTCAAATAGTATTTCAACACAGGTCTGATAGAGAAGAGATCTGGCATGCAACAAAACTGTGCCATGCATGTGTGTACAGTCAACGCATGATACATGTGATGGCTTGGGGCTGAAGCCAGTAAAATAGAAAGCATTTGTAATAATAATATATTTGGCCTCTCGAATGGCACAGCGGTCTAAGGTACTGCATCGCAGTGCTAGAGGCGTTACTCTAGAGGCACAGTAGAGGCACAGTCCCATAGGACGGTAGAGGCACAGTGTGCTAGAGGCACAGTCCCATAGGACGGTGCACAATTGGCCCAGCGTCGTCCGGCTTAGGGGAGGGTTAGGCCGGTGGGGCTTTACTTGGCTCATCGCGCTCTAGAGACTCCTTGTGGCGGGCCAGGTGCCTGCGGGCTGACCCCGGTCGCCAGTTGAATGGCGGTTCCTCCGACACATTGGTGTGGCTGGCTACCGGGTTAAGCTGGCAGGTGTTAAGGAGTGCGGTTAGGTGGGTCATGTTTCGGAGGACGCATGACTCCACCTTCGTCTCTCCTGAGCTCTTTGCAGTGATGAAACAAGCTAGAAAAAGGGGGTACATTTTTCTAAATTCTGGGATCTCCTGAAATGCAGCAGCGATGGCCACTCAGATATCAGGGAGTGTTCTTAACTAACAGACATGACTCCTGTCACTATTGTTTAGCCTGGTCTGAAGCACCACAGTAGCTACTGATCTATTTTGATTTCGCTAATCACTCTACAATTTACGCTCAGAGACGTTAGTTTAATATAGGTGTCACTTTCACTCCTAGATGGCTTGTCACTGCATATACACTACATGGCCAAAAGTATGTGGACACCTGCTCGTCAAACATCTCATTCCAGAATCATGGACATTAATATGGAGTTGGTCCCCCCTTTGCTGCAATAACAGCTTCCACTCTTATGGGAAGGCTTTCCACTAGATGTTGGAACATTGCTGCAGGGACTGGCTTCTATTCAGCTACGAGAGCATCAGTGAGGTCAGGCATAGATGTTGGGAAATTAGGCCTGGCTCGCAGTCGGTCTTCCAATTCATCCCAAAGGTGTTCGATGGAGTTAAGGTTAGGGCTCTGTGCAAGCCAGTCAAGTTCTTCCACACTGATCGTGACAAACCATTTCTGTACGGGCCTCGCTTTGTGCACAGGGGCATTGTCATGTTGAAACAGGAAATGGCCTTCCCCAGACTGTTGCCACAAAGTATGAAGCACAGAATCGTCTAGAATGTCATTGTTTGCTGTAGCGTTAAGATTTCCCTTCACTGGAACTAAGAGGCCTAACCCGAATCATGAAAAACAGCCCCAGACCATTATTCCTCCTCCGCCAAACTTTACAGTTGGCACAATGCATTGGGGCAGGTAGCGTTCTCCTGGCATCCGCCAAACCAAGATTTGTCTGTTGGACTACCAGATGGTGAAGCGTTATTCATCACTCCAGAAAACGTGTTTCCACTGCTCCAGAGTCCAACGCTTGGCATTGCGCATGGTGATCTTAGGCTTGTGTGCGGTTGCTCGGCCATGGAAACCCACTTCATGAAAGCTCCCGACGAAAACAGTACTTGTGCTGCTTCCAGAGGCAGTTTTGAACTTGATAGCGAGTGTTGCAACTGAGGACAGACGCTTCAGCACTCTGCGGTCCCGTTCTGTGAGCTTGTGTGGCCTACCACTTCTCGGCTGAGCCGATGTTGCTCCTAGACGTTTCCACTTCACAATAACAGCACTTACCGTTGACTGGGGCAGCTCTAGCAGGGCAGACATTTGACAAACTGACTTGTGGGAAAGGTGGTATCCTATGACGGTGCCACGTTGAAAGGCCATTCCTACTGCCAATGTTTGTCTATGGAGATTGCATGGCGGTGTGCTCGATTTTAAACACCTCTCAGCAATGGGTGTGGCTGAAATAGCCGAATCCGCTAATTTGAAGGGATGTCCACATACTTTTGTCTATATAGCGTAGTCGCACCTCCCTGAGGCAGAGGCTCCATTGCCAAAATGAATTAGAAAATTGATATTCTCCCAAGATTATAGACATATTGGTAACATTGTAGCATGAATGACTTAAGATTATAATAGTGGAATACAATTCTCTCAAAGGAGTAGGAAATATGACTTGGTGAATCATCTGCAAACCCAAATTTGTTAAAGAGTTGGTTGGTCATTCAAAGGCAAATTAGGCAGTTGTAATGCATTGCTGCTAATGGGGAAGAGTAAATGTTGTAAATGTTCACATACACCCGGTGTGATCCTGAGAGGGTGCTGTTATTAAAGGTAGACTCAGCCATATTCCTTTACCACAAGGAGCAGGGCAACTTCCGACACAAAGACCGCGTGAAGCAGGAGGCTGCACTCGTCAGCATTTGTTGTCAGGCAGCTGTCACAATGCATTAGAGAGATGCAAACTCCTGTGCAGATGTTTAACAGTGTATGTGTTGGTTCTGACGAGTGCAGCCCCTTTCCTTTACACTCTCTTGCTGCACTGCTCTTGTGATTACTTAATATCGTTGAGTCTCAGTTTAAAGCATGGTGGCTTATGCATGGTGGTGGCAGAGTGGATTAAGTGAAGTAACAGCATGGCTAGACAGTACGTACATCTAGTGTCATATACACAGCGCTGACTGCCAGTCTCAGGTCGCCCCCAGAGACAGCCTTCATGTCCTTTAGCAGGATCTGCTCTGTAGAAAGACCTGTAACACAAACCAATGGGTCAAGCAGTATTACAATGGTATTACAATGGAATTGGGTATAGACACTACTGTATGACAAACACTACAGCATATCATAAGTTACAATGTAGATCATATATACAGAGCCCTGTGTTTTGGTTAATCATGGCACAGGACCTGGATTTTAACCTATATTTTAAGCCTTTTCCAGAAATGAGAATTAGACCATAAATTATAGCAATTGTTAGAGGACATGAAGGCGGGACCGTCTGAAATAAAAAGAAAACAGGGCAGTTTGATGAAAAAGCTTTAAAATGGGCAATAAGTAGTTGCTACATAAATGTTTTTACTTACAAATTAATTATAATTACCCATTTGATTCTTGAAGAATATAACTTAGAAATGCCTCATGAGTTTAGTTCAACTGTCGTACCTCATCATAACCCAAACTATAAGCTTGTTTACCTCCAATGTTTGTAAACAAAGTAAATGTAAACACTGTATAGCCTCAAAACAGGATTAAACTAGAATTGTGATGTCATGTATGGTCAGTCCTTGCATCCATAATATGCTTGAAAATATGGAGAGTGGTACTCAGTAATGTGTTGTATTGGATTTGCCCCAAATGCAGGATGCATGTTTTGGAATATTTTTATTCTGTACAGGCTTTCCTCTTTTCACTCTGTCATTTATGTTAGTATTGTGGAGTAACTACAATGTTGTTGAACCATCCTCAGTTTACTCCTATCACAGCCAATAAACTCTGTAACTGTTTTAAAGTTACCATTGGCCTCATCGTAAAATCCCTGAGTGGTTTCCTTCCTCTCCAGCAACTGAGTTAGTAAAGACACCTGTATCTTTGTATTGACCGGGTGCACTGATACACCCACCATCCAAAGAAAGTGTAATTGATAACTTCATTATGCCCAAACGGATATTCAATGACAGCTTTTTTAAACAAAGATTTTACCCATCTACCAGTAGGTGCCCTTTGCCAGGCATTGGAAAGCCTTCCTGGTCTTTGTGGTTGAATCTGTGTTTGAAATTCACTGCTCGACTGAGGGAGCTTACAGATAATTACATGTGTAGGGTACAGAGATGAGGTAATCATTTAAAGTTCATGTTAAACACTGTTATTGCCCACAGAGTGTGACAAACAAATCTCAATTTAATACATTTTAAATTCAGGCTGTAACACAACAGAATGTGGAACAAGTCAATGAGTGTGAAAAGTTTCTGAAGGTGATGTATTATGTGACTTGTTTAGCAAATGTTTACTCCTGAACTTATATAGGCTTTCCATAACAAAGGGGTTGAATACTTATTGACTCAAAAGACATTTCAGCTTTTCATTTTTAACTAATTCGTAAAATGTTAAAAAAACATCATTCCACTTTGACATTATGGGATATTGTGTGTAGGCCAGTGACCAAAAATCTAAATTTCATCCATTTTAAAATCAGGCTGTAACACAACAACATTTTGAAAAAGTTAAGGGCACTGTATAACATAAAACAAACCTGGAATTTGGTCAACACAAGGCAGAACGACCGTCCCCTCGGATTGAAGCTACGGAAGTTCAAGGCCGACCGCGTTACTGCAGGCATTATTAGCAGAAAACAGGATTGCAATCTTTGTGTAAATACAATTTTTAAAGAAGACAATAGTGGTACCAATATCATGGTACCCCGGTCGGCCTTCAACATGAGTTAGTCAATGAGAGGGGGCAGCACTGAGCTAGCCTGCAACATCACTTCCTGGAGTAGCTCAAACTGTGCATGTTATGTCTCTATGAGATGCCATCTTAACAGACTTTATTTGGCTTCAATGTGCTATTGAGTTTTACATAGGAATGAATGGTGTCACGTGATCAATGTCTTTTTCCAGTCATTGGGTCAACAGAGCAGAGGTTCCTACCTAAGGGGTTTGACATATTATTTTGTTTACTTCTAGATGGTCACTCCACAACATTCTTTTGAGGTTGTGTGAAATCTCAAACTTACTCAACAACATTCTCTTTAAATAATGGTACCACTTTATTTGAACGATATGTCATAACAGTGTCATAATACTGACATAATAATGTCATATCATCTTATGTTAAGTGACAAGGCAGATTCATTTTGTGCACCTCTCAACACTTCTCCCATGGCATGTTTTTCCCACCTTTTTACCTGAGATGTCAAACTTGGCGCTTTGTAGGGACTGGAAGAGGGCGCCCCTGGGCGGCAGGTCAGGGAAACGTGACTCCAGCAGGCAGGACAGTTGGCTGTCCTTGGGTGTGACCTTGCCCGCCTCAGGGGCCATGTTGACACAATCCAGCACGATGGCCCCTGTGTGGGCACACTGCCAAGTATAGGTGAACTGAGCCAATGGTTACTGCTGGCATTGACAAACAAGTGCAACTACAAGAGAATTGTTGAATTCAGTGATAATTCATCCTGCCATATTCCCCGCTGCCTAGTTCTGAGGTATACATTGATTAAAGACCCAGCAACATTGTGGCCCTTGAGGACTGGAGTTTGACACATGTTATAGAGAATGCTGGATGTAAGAGAATTATTGCTGTGGCAACCTTACCGTATAATAATTGAGCCACCTGTCTGTCTAACACTTCAGGTGCCTTGTGGTGAATGTGCTCTGTCACCAAGGTAGCACAGGAACCCACGGTTTCCACGGTGACAGAACAGGACATGGAGGGTGTCCTCTCGAGGTGGTGGTGGTCAATGACTTCCACAACTGCCTCCTCCAAGTCGATGTCGGCACTACAGGGAAAAGTCAGGGTTGAGTGAATATTGTGAAGTACGTTGTGTCATACATCCTAAACTATGTGTTTCCTCAATCTTGGTCCAGGAAACTGGCCCTGCACATATCAGGCACTTTCTCATAACTTTGACCTGTGTTGTCAATACTACTTGATACTGTAGTTATCAGTGGAAGAAAATCTGAGTGAGAGAAAAGCAAAGAGATGGCAACGTAGAGAATGAGAGAAAGAGAATGCGAGTTTAGAACAGAAAATAAATAGAAAGAGTAATGTTGCAACCGATGACCTAGGAAGCACGTTGTGGTCCACCAGGGTGAGCATCAACCTCTTGGCTCTATGGAGCCCTGCCAGGTCCACCTCGTCACGGAACACCAGAGCCTCGGGCGGAACGCCGCTCTCCTTCAATAGGAACACGTTGTCGGACCGCAGGTGGAACTCAGCCCTCGGGATGTTCAGCACCGGCACCACAGTCTTACCTGAGCTGCCAGACGTCTGGGAACAAAGGGGGATGGAAGAAGAGGAGGAGAAAAAGAGGGAAGGATAGAAGAGGGAGACCAGATCAAAACAGATATCTGACACCAACGCACCTTCCTGATGAGGCTAGCTGGGATTCCTCTGCAATGTTTTTGTCCATCTTCTCAGGCCTTGGGGGATCTTGAGTATCTGAGGTTGTGTGAATATTTCATGAGTAGCGGGGGCGTATAGGCTAGCGAGCAGCTTTAACCAGGGGTTAGGGAGGACGGATGGATCAATGCAGTAATGAAAGATAAGAAGAGACTGGTGCCCGGTGGCCAGGGCAGACACTGTTTTTATGCTTGAGTGACTCTGAGGGTTGTCTGCTCCTATTTTGGAAAATGCTGGGCATTTTGATTACGCTTGGTCAAGCTATTCATGGCCCTCAGACTTACAAATGAGTCACTCAGTGCAAATTCCGCGCCTGCGGTGCTTCAGAACTTTGGCCCAGCTCTTTCAACTCTGTTCACAAGTCAAAGAGAAGATACTTATTCATTACCGCATAGCAGGACGTATTCGTCCACCAATTTGCGTTCAAACAACTGCACTATAGAGTTGTCATTTTGCTTGTATGGGACTTAAAAGGAAAATTCCAGTCAAAAACTATCTTTTGGTATTTGTTTCATTAGTCCACTGTTGATACAGTCCCAAAACGTTTTGCATGCCAGCAATCAAGTTTTGGAGATATAGAACTTTAAAAAATATATTGTTCATAATTAGATAAGCTCATTCTGGGGAGGCTAAAATTTTGTCAAGGGCCCGTGGGCCACACTTTCGGAGTCCCTGAAGTAAATTGTGAATATTTATTACAGTATAAAAACCTAAACATATGAGGAGTGGAATGAATACTTCAGGTATGCTAACTTATTTCCGACCTGGGTTGAGGGATTCCCTAATGAGAGGCGGTACAGGCTAGAAGCTAGCTGACTCACTTTGGACAGAAAGTAGGCAAAGGCAAGGGACGACACCATGGAGTCGAGGTCACAGGCCTCGTTGCCAAGGATGACGTGGATCGCAGAGCTTCCCTCCGCACTGCCCTAAGGAGGTTATAAAAATAAAGGAAGGAGGTAGAAAAAGAAGTGGGTAAGATGGTGGTAAAATTCTGTCAGCTTTACACTTTGCAGATTTGTAAACAGTTTTTTTAACACAGCCAAGGCTACACTAGTCAAAATGTAAAAAACATTAGTATCATCTAAACCAGGGGTCGGGAACATTTTTGACTAAGAGAGCCATGAAAGCAAAAAATTTGGAAATTTATTTCAGTGAGAGCCATATAATATATTTTAAAAGTGAATTCAACTAAATGTCAGTATAATAAGCCTCTGAATTTGTCGAAGTGCCGCTTTACATTCGACCGTTTCATCGATGTAATTTTGTCATTGCAAATTAGACACACCGCAGAACCTGCTCTCTCCACAAAGGCGAATTCTTCGGTCCATTCGTCCTGAAATGTACGATACTCGTCATCTTTTTTTCTTTTCGCCATCTTCTTCGTCGAAGGGTTAGCTTTGAGCTAATGACCGAGCAGACTGATTCAAAGGGAGGCGTTTACCTGTTTTACCTAGCAACGGCCAACGTAGGCCAGTATCATTTAATAAAAATAATGGACAATTGCTCCTGCAGCCCTGAACAGGACATGAGCAGTGAAAAATCGATGGATGGATTAAAACAAGTGAGAATAGGCCTCCCGGGTGGCGCAGTGGTCTAGAGCACTGCATCGCAGTGCTAGCTGCGCCACCAGAGTCTCTGGGTTCGCGGCCAGGCTCTGTCGCAGCCGGCCGCGACCGGGAGGTCCGTGGGGCGACGCACAATTGGCTTAGCGTCGTCCGGGTTAGGGAGGGGTTGGCCGGTAGGGATATCCTTGTCTCATCGCGCTCCAGCGACTCCTGTGGCGGGCTGGGCGCAGTGCGCGCTAACCGAGGGGGGCGGGTGCACGGTGTTTCCTCCGACACATTGGTGCGGCTGGCTTCCGGGTTGGAGGCGCGCTGTGTTAAGAAGCAGTGCGGCTTGGTTGGGTTGTGCTTCGGAGGACGCATGGCTTTCGACCTTCGTCTCTCCCGAGCCCGTACGGGAGTTGTAGCGATGAGACAAGATAGTAATTACTAGCGATTGGATACCATGAAAATTGGGGAGAAAAGGGGATAAAATGTATTTAAAAATAAAATAAAATAAAAACTAAAAAGTGAGAATATTTTGTTTTATCTGCAAGCCAGATGCAATCATCAAAAGAGCCACACCTGGCTCGGGAGCCATAAGTTCCCGACCCCTGATCTAAACCAAGGGTTTCCAACCTTTTATAGCATGAGAGCTTCTTCATGAAATGAGAGCTACTAAATTATGAAACGTTGCGAGCTACTCATACATTTTCTCTAGCTTTCAAATAGGCACACTTTGTACTTTTCCAAAATCGTTTTTCTTGGTTTTACACTCTCAAAATTACAATTGTTCATAGAGAAACAATGGAATTGGATGTTCTGAACCCCTATCAATGCTTAAATCACATCAGAAGACCATTTTTTGAGGGCATTTTGCTAAAAAGTCATGTGCTTGTCTAACAATTGTTTTGCTGCTGCATATGTCATGACAGAGTTTGCTAAACAAAAGCCAACCCAATTGATAGAAATAATCATGCCATAATTCTGCCAGGTAAGCCTACTTTTCAGTTAATATTTCATTAAGAAGGTGTTGGAGAAAGTCTTTCTGTCTACACAGAAGACAGTTATCATGATTGCTAACTAGCTACACGAAGTGAATGGTAGAGACAAACTCGTGCACCACACAGACATACAGGGGCAATATAGCTTGAAATTAATTGGCAGATATAGTGTTATGTTTGTCTTTTTAAGCCAATTGTGGCTAACTAGGGGTGGGATAATGTAAATGTGGATTTGATTGGATAGTAGGCAGGAACTTGAGATGTCTGATACTTGTGAGATTTGTTTATGACAGTTTGCGGTGGAACACGTGAAAAATACATGCACTTTCAGAATTGTTTCGTGAGCTACTTATAGGTGGGCTGCAAGCTTCTGGTAGCTCGCGATCAACCTGTTGGAGACCTAAACAGTCGTCAGAATTGTTTATACCTACCTGCAGTCAGTTATTGATTAGCCAAAATTTTGCCTACTGAAACAAATCCTATTTTGACAGACTGAAATGGTTGCCTTATGTCAGTCAGGCTCACAGTACTTAGTTAGCATCTAGCCTATGCTAATATTTTTGGACTGCTGTTTATAATCTAATTAGGCTTATCAACGAACATCAACTACCTTAAGTTTAATAACAGTGAGTGAATGTGCAGCTGAAACTGTGATATAGCCTTATTGGACTCAGCGGGATGTTTTCATTTGGATCATTTAGCTGTCGGTTGGTAGACCCACTGTGATAATGAGTGTGATTAGTCTCGCTTTATCTGTGACATGATGGAAGAAACAGTGTTATTACTGACAACGGGGGGGAGAGGGCCTTGCTGTGATGTGATGATTCAAAAGCAGTGAAAGCACTAATTACCAGTGTGTGTGGCAGCATTCAGTATAAACACAAAAAAGCCAAACCAGCCATCTGGATTCAGCAAAGTTCTTCTGACCCCCTATGCTCTGCATTGTGAACACTTGAATGAGCTAGTTCAGTTAGTTTCTCAACCTGTATTTACCTGTAAATTAGGAGAGAAGGCCCAAACACAAACTATTTAGCAGGTATTTATATGCTAAGAACTACTTTGCCCCATCCGGCCACCATAGATTTAACAATGATTCTATAAGGTTGGTCCACGATTGTACTTTGTGAACCAGAGTAACAAGGATAGGATCTCTCCTGTTGATCTAAACATATTGGAAGTTGATGTGCATCCTATTGACTTCAATGGTAAATCAAGAAATATAGCCAGGTCTGCCTCCTAGACTGTTTTTTCAGAGAGACTGGTGGAGAGAGCCATTCCGCCCCATGTTAAGGGCCCCAGGGGTGAGTGTACGGGCAGCCAGTGTGAGTGTACTACGACATGGCGTCATGGCCGCCCAGCCTCCCCTTCCCTCGCATCTCCCTCTTCCCAGCGTGCCTGTCACCTCCTATAAGCCGTAGTAGTGGTCAGACCCGGGCAGGCAAGCAGGAACCAAAAGGAGGCTATATTTAACCACAGAGTGTGTGTGCAGCAGAGCTCTCCAACTGTGACTCCACGACTGTTCCATGGCAAATAGAACGATTCAAGACCACCTCTATAACAGCTATAGTAATCCAGTACTGCAGTACCCATTCAAGGACGAGGCTAGAAATATAAACAAGGGTTAGATAAGAGATGAACAACTTGGTTGGTGGGAAAATGTAGGCCTGTGACACAAATATGGAAGTGCAGAGGGGGAATGTTATGATAGTAAAATGATCATGATAGGATGCTCTGATTCACGCAGCTCTGAACTTTATGCATGTCCTTGTGCACCTGTTTTGTTTGCCATCAATTGTAGATAATGGTGTTAATGGGAAATGCTAACTGTTTTGCAACGGGCTTCATATGCAACTCACTCTATTACTGAGGAATGTCAATTACTGTTTTATAACAGGGCACTGCTGTTTTCTAACAGTAATCCTCATATCCCACGCTAATGTGAATTCTACCACTTTAACAGAACAATCCATATAGGCCTGCATTTAAGTGCAGCGTTCAGACCAAGGATCACTGAGACACTTTGTCAGCTTCATTGAGTTGATATTGCTGAGTCAACAGTGTTCCATTATTACTCAAGCACAAATCAAATGCAGTAACGCACACTGGCTACTCTCACTTGTCTCCCTTTCAGAGTGACCTATCATAGCTCTCATTCCATCTGGTTGATGTAAAACCACACTACACTGAGGCATTCTCTCTCCAATCCACTTAGAACAGGCCTCAAGGATTTGGAAAGGTAATGCTAACACCCTGCTAAACCGTGGAATTGGTGGATAGAGTCGCAAGGCGTGTGGAGAGAGGGAGGAGTGTCATGATCGTCGTAATAACATTCAGACCAAAGCGCAGCGTGAAATCGGTTCGACGTTTTATTAGAAGTGAACCGCACAAAAAAACAATAAAGCGCAAATGACACGTGAAGCTATGGAGTGCTCACAGGCAACTACACATAAACAAGATTCCACAAAAACCAGTGGGGAAATGGCTGCCTAAATATGATCCCTAATCAGAGACAACGCTAAACAGCTGCCTCTGATTGGCAACCATACCAGGCCAACATAGAAATAAAACAAACTAGATTACCCACCCTAGTCACACCCCGACCTAACCAAAATAGAGAATAAAAAGGCTCTCTATGGTCAGGGCCTGACAAGGAAAGACAAGCCCTATTCTTCCTCATTCTATATTTCTTTCTCGTCCTCATCATCTGTATAACATTTCAGTTAAATAAATTCCACTTTGAGTCCACTTTTGTTGGGAATAGTGTTATTTTATGTAGGTAATGGTGTAATTTTAGGCAACGCTTATGAACTTTGGTAGTTGGACATACCTTAGATAGGCAAAAATGTATTTTAATCTGTCTGTCGGCATATTTCAAGACATGACATATGAGGGTGCCGTGAGATACCCGACGGGTTGGACGATACTTTTCTCGTCAATCATATTTTAAAAAACGTATACTTAAAAACTGTAAATGAACCAATCGTCCGTCGTTAACGGAAGGTCCAATGCTTTATTTTCTAAAAATGTGAAGAGTGTAGGCTACGGAGAAAAACAAAATGGTGCAGTTTGAGGCCATGTGGCGGAAAGTGATGCGGGCGCTGGAGATGGGGGTGTGTGCTCCTGGGTCTGGGCAGGTGTGATGTAGTTGATGTTTGTATGATGTTGTCGTTTGTATGTATATGTTTTAATATTGTTTTTGTATTGTTTATAAAAGATCAAATCAAGTCTTAGGAAAAGAAATGGACCATTTCAACAATGTCAGAATTGACCAATACCAATTTATTCTGCCAGTAATTACAATATCATAACAATATAATTATGGCACACATAGTCAAGGAAGGAAATGTCTGACCTCTACAGATCTCTGTCTCGATCTAGGCTACTGTCTCGATCTATTGAACATACCCGTAGTCTTGCCCCATCACTGAAAAGGAAGACTGCTGCAGCCAATAACCTGATATTGACTCTAAGTGTTTGATTATGGGAAAGGTGAGCATGTTGATGAACATGTGGTTGAGCATGTTGTGGGCTCCCCAACCCCAGTGTGTGGGCATGAGACAGGACAGGCATACAAAACGTTAGGGCTAGTTCTCTTATTCTAGCTCCACAGTAGGCAGAGTAGTCAGGGATGACCCCAGACATAAACATTAACACATAGGGCGGGTGTCACGCCCTGGCCATAGAGAGGCTTTTATTCTCTATTTTGGTTAGGCCAGGGTGTGACTAGAGTGGGCATTCTAGTTTCTTTATTTCTATGTTTTCTATTTCTTTGTGTTTGGCCGGGTGTGGTTCTCAATTAGATGCAGCTGTCTATCGTTGTCTCTGATTGGGAATCATACGTAGGCAGCCTTTTTCCCACCTGTGTTTGTGGGTAGTTGTTTTCTGTATAGTTTAGTTACCTTACAGAACTGTTTGTTTTTCTCTTTGTTATTTTTGTTCAAGTGTTCTGATTAAATAAAATATCATGAACACGTGGTAATGAGGAGCAGCGTTTTTGGACTCATGGACTTGGGAGGAAATCCTGGATGGTAAAGGTCCCTGGCCAAAGGCTGGGGAATATCGCCGTCCAAAGGAGGAAATAAAGGCAGCGAAGGAGGGGCGGCGTCGATATGAGGAGGCAAGTCATCGAAGCAGGCACGAGAGGCAGCCCCCCAAAAAAATGTTGGGGGGGGGGGGGCACACGGGGAGATTGGCGGAGTCAGGCTATAGACCTGAGCCAACTCCCCGTGCTTACCACGGGGAGCGAGTGACCGGGCAGGTACCGTATTATGCGGGTAAGCGCACGGTGTCTCTGGTGCGCATGCACAGCCCGGTGCGCTCGGAGCCAGCTCTCCGTAAGTACCACGCTAGAGTGGGCATCCAGCCAGGGCGGATTGTGCCAGCTCAGCGTGCTTGGTCTCCGGTGCGCCGTTTCGGGCCAGGCCATCCTGCGCCGGCTCTGCGTCCTATGCCTGCGCTCCGCCCGTGCAGGGCTAAAGTGGGCATTCAGCCAAGAGGAGAGGTGCAAGTGTTAAGCACCAGATCTCCAGTGCTCCCCCACAGCCCGGTTCGACCTGTGCCTGCGCTCTGGAGGTGCCGGGCTAAAGTGGACATTCAGCCGGGAGGAGTGGTGCCAGGGATACGCACCAGATCTCCAGTGCGCTGCCACAGCCCGGTCCATCCAGTGCCTCCTCCAAGGACCAGGCCTCCAGTAGGTCTCCCCAGCCTGGTTCATCCTGTGTCTCCTCCAAAGACCAGGCCTCCAGTAGATCTCCCCAGCCTGTCGAATCCTGTGCCTCCTCCAAGGACCAGGCCTCCAGCGACGGTCTCCAGTCCGGAACCTCCAGCGACGGTCCCCAGTCCGGAGCCTCCAACGACGGCCTCCAGTCCGGAGCCTCCAACGAGGGTCCCCAGTCCGGGGCCCGCAACGAGGGTCCTCAGTCCGGGGTCGGTGGCGAGGGTCCCCGCACCAGCGGCGCCACCAAAGTGGGGGAAGCCAGAGGCGGAGGGGGGTCTATGTTCCGCACCAGAGCCGCCGGCGTAAAGGAAGACCACCCGGACCCTCCCCTTTAGAGTCAGGTTTTGCGGCCGGAGTCCGCACCTTTGGGGGGGTACTATCACGCCCTGGCCATAGAGGCTTTTATTCTCTATTTTGGTTAGGCCAGGGTGTGACTAGGGTGGGCATTCTAGTTTCTTTACTTCTATGTTTTCTATTTATTTATGTTTGGCCGGGTGTGGTTCTTAATCAGAGGCAGCTGTCTATCGTTGTCTCTGATTGGGAATCATACTTAGGCAGCCTTTTCATACCTGTGTTTGTGGGTAGTTGTTTTCTGTATAGTTTAGTTACCTTACAGAACTGTTTGTTTTTCTTTGTTATTTTTGTTCAAGTGTTCTGATTAAATAAAATATCATGAACACGTACCACGCTGCGCTTTGGTCCAGTCATTTCCAGGAAGAGGATCGTGACAGCGGGTTTCCCAGACACCGATTAGTTTAGTCCTACAACTAAAAATCTATTTTAATTAGGAATCTCCATTGACATAGACTTTCAGCCCAGGACTAGGCTTAATCCATGTCCAGAAATTTTTATTTATTGATTTTTATTTTACCCTTATTTTACCAGGTAAGTTGACTGAGAACACATTCTCATTTACAGCAACAACCTGGATGAATGAGACCATTCCCTCATACCATGAGGTATGAAGGTGTTAGGGTTCGTTCCTTTCGTCCTTGTCAATCATCATTGGCTCATTGGTGAAATTAGCATTATGACAATATATTTAATTAAATCATTCAAAAACGTTTATTAATGCAATTGCAGACAGAAGTTGACAATCAGGAACATAGCACGCATGCAAGTTCTGCATCAAACAAAAGGTCTCAAGTTGTTTTATTAAACCGAAGTCCAGCCTTAGTGATGTCACTGACTACGTCATTACCTTCTACTCCTGAGACCAAGCCCATGCATCCATAGCTATACAGACATAGAGTTTCAGTGTTATCTAAAAGCTAGGCAATAAATGTCCCCTCCCCAAAGTTGATTTATTGTGGAATGTCTGACTAGTCTCTTGTCTCAAGAGGACCACAATGGAAATAAGTCCCAGACTTTAGTGTGTGTTATCCTCGATGATTTTATTCATGTGCATGTATGGCTTTTAAGTTTTATGTGTGTTTTTTTTTTAAATGGTCGAATTAATAAATTAAACTAAACTCTTATCTCCCACACCCCCCTGCAGAGTTCTGTCTCAGTCACTGTCACGCCCTGACCATAGAGAGCTTTTTATTCTCTATGTTGGTTAGGTCGGGGTGTGACTAGGGTGGGTTATCTAGGTGAATATATATATATCTATGTTGACCTGGTATGGTTCCCAATCAGAAGCAGCTGTTTATCGTTGTCTCTGATTGGGGATCATATTTAGGCAGCCATTTCCCCATTGTGCTCTGTGGGATCTTGTTTTTGTGTAGTGCCTGTGAGCACTGCATTTTCTTCACGTATCGTTTGTTCGTTTATTGTTTTGTTTTGCTGTGACTTTCACATAGTAATAAAAAGATGTGGAACCCAGATCACGCTGCGCTTTGGTCCAGTTATTATTGACGAGCGTGACAGTCACACATGTATAAGAGGGGTCTTCTTTATAAGAGAAAGAGAGAGAAAGAGCAAACAACTGTGGAACATGTAAGGGCTGTCGTTCTCCTCTTCCTCGGACGAGGAGAGGAGAGAAGGATCATCAGACCAAAATGCAGCATTCGGGAAATAAGCCATATCTTTATTATAAACGACGATGGCAACACGAAAAACAAAACACTTTCAAAATTACAAAACAAGAAAACGACGTAGACGAAAAAACCTGAACATGAACTTACTTAACTAAAACGTAAAACTCACGGACAGGAAACAGACTACATCGAAACGAAACGAACAACCGAACAGTCCCGTATGGTGCAAGACATAACACAGATACGGAAGACAATCACCCACAAACAAACAGTGAGAACACCCTACCTAAATATGACTCTTAATTAGAGGAAAACGCAAACCACCTGCCTCTAATTAAGAGCCATACCAGGCAACCCAAAACCAACATAGAAACAGAAAACATAGACTGCCCACCCAAAACACACGCCCTGACCATAAACACATACAAAAACAACATAAAACAGGTCAGGACCGTTACAGAACCCCCCCCTCAAGGTGCGAACGCCGGGCGCACCAGCACAAAGTCCAGGGGAGGGTCTGGGTGGGCAGTTGACCACGGTGGTGGCTCAGGCTCTGGACGCTGTCCCCACACCACCATAGTCACTCCCCGCTTCTGTCTTCCCCTCTCAATGACCACCCTAAAACTAACATCCCCTAAATGAACGGCCAGCACCGGGAGAAGGGGCAGCACCGGGACAAGGGGCAGCACAAGGGGCAGCACCGGGACAAGGGGCAGCACCGGGACAAGGGGCAGCACCGGGACAAGGGGCAGCACCGGGACAAGGGGCAGCACCAGGATAAGGACCAACACCGGGATAAGGACCAGCACCGGGATAAGGGGCAGCACCGGGACAAGGGGCAGCACCGGGATAAGGGGCAGCACCGGGACAAGGGGCAGGTCCCGGCTGATATACTCAGGCAGATCCTGACTGAACGGCTCTTGACGCTCATGGCTGGCTGACGGCTCTCGACGCTCATGGCTGGCTGACGGCTCTCGACGCTCATGGCTGGCTGACGGCTCTCGACGCTCATGGCAGGCTGACGGCTCTCGACGCTCATGGCAGGCTGGCGGCTCTGGCAGATCCTGTCTGGTTGGCGGCTCTGGCAGATCCTGTCTGGTTGGCGGCTCTGGCAGATCCTGTCTGGTTGGCGGCTCTGGCAGATCCTGTCTGGTTGGCGGCTCTGGCAGATCCTGTCTGGTTGGCGGCTCTGGCAGATCCTGTCTGGCGGGCGGCTCTAGCGGCTCCTGTCTGGCGTGCGGCTCTAGCGTCTGGCGGACGGCTCTGTAGGCTCATGGCAGACGGGCGGCTTAGCAGGCTCATGGCAGACGGGCGGCTTTGCAGGCTCATTGCAGACGGATGGCTCAGACGGCGCTGGGGAGACGGATGGCTCAGATGGCGCTGGGGAGACGGATGGCTCAGATGGCGCTGGGGAGACGGATGGCTCAGATGGCGCTGGGGAGACGGATGGCTCTGGCCGGATACGGCGCACTGTAGACCTGGTGCGTGGTGCCGGAACTGGAGGCACCGGGCTAAGGATAAGCACCTTTCTACTAGTGCGGGGAGCAGGGACAGGGCACACTGTACTCTCAAAGCCCACTCTATAACTGATGCGAGGTACCGGCACTGGTGACACCGGGCTGAGGACAAGCACATCAGGATTAGTAGGGGGAGAAGATACAGTGTGTACAGGGCTCTGGAGACGCACAGGAGGCTTAGTGCGTGGTGCCGGAACTGGAGGCACCGGGCTAGATACACGCACTACAGGGAGAGTGCGTGGAGGAGGAACAGGGCTCAGGAGACACACTGGTAGCCTAGTGCGTAGTGTAGACACTGTAGGTACTAGGCTGGGGCGGGGAGGTGGCGCCGGAAATACCGGACCGTGGAGGCGTACTGGCACTCTTGAGCACTGAGCCTGCCCAACCTTACCTGGTTGAATGCTCCCGGTCACCCGACCAGTGCGGGGAGGTGGAATAACCCGCACCGGCCTATGTAGGCGAACCGGGGAAACCATGCGTAAGGCAGGTGCCATGTATGCCGGCCCGAGGAGACGCACTGGAGACCAGACGCGTTGAGCCGGCCTCATGACACCTGGCTCAATACCCAATCTAGCCCTACCAGTGCGGGGAGGTGGAATAACCCGCACTGGCCTATGCACTCGTACAGGAGACACCGTGCGCTCTACTGCGTAACACGGCGCCTGCCCGTACTCCCGCTCTCCACGGTAAGCCTGGGAAGTGGGCGCAGGTCTCCTACCTGCCCTTGGCCCACTACCTCTTAGCCCCCCCCCCCCAAGAAATTTTTGGGTGTTACTTACGGGCTTTTTGGGCTTCCGTGCCAGACGCGTTCCCTCATAACTCCGGTTCCTCTCTCCGGTAGCCTCTGCTCTCCTCAGTGCCTCCAGCTGTTCCCATGGGAGGCGATCCCTACCAGCCAGGATCTCCTCCCATGTGTAGCAACCCTTTCCGTCCAATATATCGTCCCATGTCCATTGCTCCTTCTTTTCCTGTCCCTTACTCCGTTGAGTTTTCCCTTGCCGCTTGGTCCTAGCGTGGTGGGTGATTCTGTAAGGGCTGTCGTTCTCCTCTTCCTCGGACGAGGAGAGGAGAGAAGGATCATCAGACCAAAATGCAGCATTCGGGAAATAAGCCATATCTTTATTATAAACGACGATGGCAACACGAAAAACAAAACACTTTCAAAATTACAAAACAAGAAAACGACGTAGACGAAAAAACCTGAACATGAACTTACTTAACTAAAACGTAAAACTCACGGACAGGAAACAGACTACATCGAAACGAAACGAACAACCGAACAGTCCCGTATGGTGCAAGACATAACACAGATACGGAAGACAATCACCCACAAACAAACAGTGAGAACACCCTACCTAAATATGACTCTTAATTAGAGGAAAACGCAAACCACCTGCCTCTAATTAAGAGCCATACCAGGCAACCCAAAACCAACATAGAAACAGAAAACATAGACTGCCCACCCAAAACACACGCCCTGACCATAAACACATACAAAAACAACATAAAACAGGTCAGGACCGTTACAGAACAATTCTAAAACTCTATAATGAATATATATATTGTTAATCTGTAGTCAAGGACCCTATAAATGTAAAGAGGGAGGGGTCTTATAACCCCTCCCCTTCTATTAATAAAACATAAGCATTATCAATTATTCTAATACATCAAACATTTTGGTACAGCCCTTATCATGACCCCTAGGTGAACCCGACAAGGGAAAGACTGGGAATTTAGCCAGCACTACTCTTAAGATAAGTGCCATTGGATTTTTAGTGACCACCAAGAGTCAGGACACTCGTTTAACATCCCATCTGAAAGACAGCACCCTACACAGGGCAATGTCCCCAATCACTGCCCTGGGGTATTGGGATAATTATTTTAGACCAGAAGAAAGAGTGCCTCCTATTGGCTCTCCAACACCACTTCCAGCAGCATCTGGTCTCCCATCCAGGGACCGACCAGGACCAACATTGCTAAGCTTCAGAGGCAAGCCAGCAGTTGGCTGCAGGGTGGTATGCTCCTGGCTCAAACCAGCCCTTAGTCTCCAGCCATGTGATGAAGCAATAATGTGAAGTGACAGTGGCTAAGCTAAGGCTACCCAGTGCCCACCAGAATACAGAGACCTTCTGTATGGCAGTATCCAGACATAACCTGACCTAAGTGGTTGATATTTACCAAACAGTAGCATCTGACTGGAGGGTAGAAACATTAAATCTAACAGACGACAAGAGCCAGGAAGTATGCCACGAAGCTTTGATTACGTCCATATAAAATTGGAAATCATACTTGGAGGATGCCAGGAGTGAAGAACTTTTAAGTGAATAGATCATAACCCATTGGCTTGGGAGTAATGGTGGGTTAAGGAATGCTTGCCCCTTGCTCGCTGCACTTCAAAAAGAAAATAGGCCACTACAAACTACAACTTGGCCTACTACAGTACATACTGTACTACAGTGTCATAAAGAGAGGGTTTTAAGAAGGGAATTCAATTCAGCCCATTTCATGTTTTAATTCGTGTTACGTCATGTCTCAAATGTGTTCTCTGATATGATATCCCACCACAGCTGTTCTCTGACGGAAAGAAAATAACTAAAGTAAAGAGCGTTAATGGTGACTACTAAAAAGAAATGACCGACCCCTTGAAATTAGACACCTACCCTTTAAACCTTTGCTGTGCCTGACAGCCAAAGACAGTGGAAGGAGGGGGGGGTGAGATGTCTGCCATCCCGGCATAGTGACAGAGTTGCCACCTAATGTCACTATTAATGTCACATGCACAACAGTCAAGCAGTTGGGCCACAGGAATTTGGATGTGAGAGTTTTAGCCCAGACTCCGCCCACCTAGACTACAGTGCATTCGGAAAGTATTCAGACCCCTTGATTTTTTCCACATTTTGTTACGTTACAGCCTTATTCTAAAATTGATTAATACATTTTGAAAAATTCCTCAGCAATCTACACACAATAGCCCATAATGACAAAGTGAAAACAGGTTTTTAGACATTTTTGAAAATTTATTAAAAATAAAACACAGAATTACCTTATTTACATAAGTATTCAGACCCTTTGCTATGAGACTCGAAATTGAGCTCAGGTGCATCCTGTTTCTATTGGTCATCCTTGAGATGTTTCTACAACTTGATTAGAGTCCACCTGTGATAAATTAAATTGATTGGACATGATTTGGAAAGGCACACACTTGTCTAAATAAGGTTCCACAGTTGATGTCAGAGCAAAAACCAAGCCATGAGGTCGAAGGAATTGTCCGTAGAGCTCTGAGACAGGATTGTGTCAAGGCGCAGATCTGGGGAATTCTTAAATGGAAGAAGTTTTGGGGGTCTCCCGAGTGGAGCAGCATTCTAAGGCACTGCATCTCAGTGCTTGGGGCATCATTACAGACCCGCATTCGATCCCAGGCCGTAACCGGGAGTCCCATAGGGCGGCGCACAATTGGCCCAGCGTCGTCCGGGTAAGGGGAGGGTTTGGCCGGGGGGCTTTACTTGGCACATGGTGATCTAGTGACTGTTTATGGCAGCCTGCATGTTGACCTCGTCGTTAGCTGAACGGTGTTTCCTCCAACACCTTGACACGGCTGGCATCCAGGTTAAGCAGGCGGGTGTTAAGGAGCGCGGTGGTTGGTCATGTTTCGGGGGGACGCATGGCTCGACCTTCGCCTCTTCCGAGCCCGTTGGTGAGTAGCAGCGATGAGACAAGATCGTAATTGAAATTGGGAGAAAAAGAGGGTAAAATACAACAACAACAAAATTATAGAAGAAGTTTGGAACCACCAAGACTTGCTAGAGCTGGCTGCCTGGCCAAACTGAGCAATCAGGGGAGAAGGGCCTTGGTCAGGGAGGTGACCAAAAACCCGATAGTCACGCTGACAAAGCTCTAGAGTTCCTCTGTGGAGATGGGAAAACCTTCCAGAAGGACAACCATATCTGCAGCACGCCACCAATCAGGCCTTTATGGTAGAGTGGCCAGACGGAAGCCATTCATCAGTAAAAAACTCATGACAGCCCACTTGGAGTTTGCCAAAAGGCACCTAAAGACTCTCAGACCATGAGAAACAACATTATCTGGTCTGATGAAACCAAGATTGAATTCTTTGGTCTGAATGTCAAGCGTCAGGTCTGGAAGAAACCTGGCATCATCCCTACAGTGAAGCATGGTGCTGGAAGCATCATGCTGTGGGGATGTTTTTTAGCGGCAGGGACTGGGAGACTAGTCAGGATCGAGGCAAAGATGAACGGATCAAAGTACAGAGAGATCTTGATGAAAACATGCTCCAGAGCGCTCAGGACCTCAGACTGGGGTGAAGGTTCACCTTCCAACAGGACAACGACCCTAAGCACACAACCAAGACAACGCAGGAGTGGCTTTGGGACAAGTCTCAATGTCCTTGAGTAGCCCAGCCAGAGCCCGGACTTGAACCCGATCTAACATCTCTGGAGAGACCTGAAAACAGCTGTGCAGCAACGCTCCCCATTCAACCTGACAGAGCTTGAGTGGATCTGCAGAGAGGAAAACTCCTCAAATGCAGGTGTGCCAAGCTTGTAGCATCATACCCAAGAAGACTCAAGGCTGTAATCGCTGCCAAAGGTGCTTCAACAAAGTACTGAGAAAAGGGTCTGAACACTTATGTAAATATGATATTCCGTTATTTTTCTTATAAATTTACACACATTTCTAAAAACCTGTTTTTGCTGTGTCATTGTGGGCTATTGTGTGTAAATTGATGAGGGGGAAAAACAATTTAATACATTTTAGAATAAGGCTGGAACGTGACAAAATGTGGGAAAAGTCAAGGGGTCTGAATACTTTCCGAATGCACTGTATATAGACAGGCGAACCCACCACACATGGCAGCTTTCGTCTTGATTGTGCACACACTGAGAGAATAGATGGTCAGTAAATGCCAGGGATGGGGCAGATAGGGAATTGCTTAAGAGATTATTTTCCATGTCTAGCTCTTTGCACTTGACTAAAAAGTCATACAAATGATTAACCCTCACGGCATCGGTTATCTGACTCTACTGTGACAACACTTTGCTAAATATATTGAAAACATACCAACGAGGCCTGGTGTGGGGTTTGCTGTGCAAGAACTGCATCATGCAATATTCGACAATGACTGTAATGGAAGTTACGGTGGGCAATATTCTACCTCCTATTGTTCTCTGACAACTCATCCACACACTACCCCCTCATTAGTCATGGCGCTCTGTGGTTTGTGTATATTTTTACAACAGGAAGATATGCATACTTTGTATGAAGAAAAAACATTTGAATCTTGAACCAAACTGCAATTTGACTCTATGTTCAATCAATAAACTCTCAATTTTAGTTGACAGTTGGCTGTCAAGACTAAACTTTTCAATTTCACTCCGTGACAAGAGTAACTGACTCAAAGCCACAAGAGCGTATAATACATTTCAAACGGTACTTGTTAGCGGGAGGTAGTTGCAGAAACGTTGGAATGGTTTAGTAATAGAATAGTACATTATGAGTAATATATTAGTAATACGCTAGCTAATTCAATAGGTGGAAAAAACAAATATGGCATGACAGACTGCAGAGAGAGCACGCGATGGACAGGGCTAGTCATTGAGCAGAGCAACTGAGACATTTGTAAAATATGCTATGCATAGTAAACGTGTTCGTGTGTTTGCCTACCTTTATTGCAGCACTACATCTCTGTAGAAACCCCTCCATTTTTGCCAGCGTAGAGCACGCCCAGGATATTCTGTTAAACAGAATGTTTACAGACCTGGGTCCTGTGCAAAGACAAGTTGACAAATATTCCTACACCACGTTTTGAAAAACAGCAGCTCCTGAAGTGTAGCGGCTATAATATAGAAAGTGGTAGTGGTGGGTCCTTCGCGAACGAACAGCTCTTTTTGAACGGCTCTTTCTGGTGAACGTCAGGAACCGAATTGCATCTGCGAAAGAGCAGTTCATTTAGCTCCATGATTTGCATATTGTTACTGCTTTTTCAGCTACAGACAACGATTATCTGCAGATAAGTTACAAAAACATTGTATGAAGATTGTAATTCCTCGTTTTCAAGTCCACACACATTTTGCTGTACATTCCTTTTTTTGCAGGTCATCTAATAATATGGTCTGGTAAAAATGTATTTGAATTCTTATGTCACGATCTGACACAATGGGAGGTAACTTTGTAGGCTTAAGTTAGATATTTGCATGGTTTTCATGGTTTTATGTACATTTTTTTAAGCGCCACTGAACGAAGAGCCGTTTAGGCGCCAAATGAGCGGCTCTTTTAGCTTAACGGAGCCAATGAGCCGGCTCACTGAAAAGACTCGGAACGCGGGTAAATATTCCACTAAATTCGTGATGTCACAAACGGAGTTGTGCCAAAAAGCAATCCACTGCAGAGCTGTGTGGTATATATATAGATATATTTATTTGATAAGTTAAAACATAATACAACCAAACATGCATGTAAAATTATCGAGAATTACATAAAAAAAGTTTGAATTGTGGTCCTCTTAAAAAATGGCTCAAAACATTTACGAACAAATAACATTGTAGGCCTAGGCTACGCAGTAGATCTAGCGTACTAGGCATACTTAGGTTACAGATATATTAATGAATAACAATTTTAACTTGTGTTGCGCACAAAAAGCAAACAAACAAAACATGTTACTGATGGAGATAGAAAGTCTCAGTCGGCTTCGGATGAAGTTGAGGCATTTGGGGCTGGAAAGGCAGTCTAGGTTCATCGTAGGTTCAGTAGAGAGGGCATTGATGGGACAGGCAAGGATAATCAATGACAATCTGACAACAACAAAAAAGGTTAACAACGCACCACACCTGCTTCTCGGAATGGTCAGTCGTTCCATTAGAGCCGCTCCTCTGGTACTGGTCCTCCATTGCCAGGAATGTAGCACTCACCTGGGTGATGCCACAGCTGCTGAAAAGCTCACGAAAAGATACCACATCTTGGAAGTGGTTAGGAGCATTCCCTGAACTTCATCTGCTACCCCTGGACACAGCATGCAATCCTTGGTGTAATACTTCCAAATGGATTAAACAAAACGCCACATGATTTGAATTCAAACAGCCAGCTAGCTAGCTAGATATCAAGTCAAAATATATACTTTAATCACGATCCTGCGTATCTGAGTCAAGGCAGGATATAGTGATTAAACCCTAGAGCAGCCTGAAATCAAAACAAAAATACGCTTTAAAAAAATTATAAAATATTTATTCAGAGCTCCTATGCCTATTTGTGTCCCTTACTTTTTGCCTCATGACAACATCAACAGAAAATATTTTCAGAACTTTTTGCCAACACAAATCCTATTATTAGAATCATATTGATGGTCAAGACAATACATGGAAGAGATTAAGCTGTGTGAGAATTTGACAATTATACTATTTTATTCAGTTCCTACATTAGTGAGAGCAGATGTTTATCGTCTTTATACACACAGTATGTGACATATAATTATGCTATAAGGCCCGAGGGGGTGTGGTATATGGCTAATGTAACCGATGTGAAATGGCTAGCTAGGTAGCGGTGGTGCACGCTAGCAGCCTTTCAGTCGGTGACGTCACTTGCTCTGAAACCTCGAAGTAGTGGTTCCCCTTGCTCTGCAAGGGCCGCGGCCTTTGTGGAGCGATGGGTAACGATGCTTCGTGGGTGACTGTTGTTGATGTGTGCAGAGGGTCCCTGGTACGAGCCCGGGGCAAGGGAACGGACGTAAAGTTGAAACTGTTACACTAACATACCACAGCTAAGGGCTGTTCTTAAGCACCCTTGGCTGTGGTATATTAGCCATATACCACAAACGCCCAAGGTGCATTATTGCTATTATAAACTAGTTACCAACGTAATTAGAGCAGTAAAAATACATGTTTTGTCATACCCATGGTGTACAGTCTGATTATTTATTTTTTTAACCTTTATTTAACTTGGCGAGTCAGTTTAGAACAAATTCTCATTTTCAATGACAGCCTTGTTAACTGCCTTGTTCAGGGGCAGAACGACAGATTTGTTGATATTCAGCTCGGGGATTCGAACTTGCAACCTTCCGGTTACTAGTCCAACGCTCTAACCACTACGCTACGCTGCCGATTTACCACGGCTGTCAGCCAATCAGCCAACCCAGTTTATAATACATATTGCAAACACATTTTAGACTTTTGTCTCTGCAATACTGCGCACTACGCAGCAAGAATGAGATATGACGCTCATGAACACTACCAGTATATTAACACCTGCAGTTCAGTACTCCAACCACTTGTGTCCTCATGAAGATTAACTTCACAATCATTTAAGGTAGCTGCTTTTTTTTTATTAATTCGCAAATTTGCAGAGTTTTTTCCCCCAGTTTTTCTGAAATATCTTTGGTTGGCATATTATTCAACATGTATTTTATGAATGTAACTTGGTGCTTGACATCTAAAAAATGGTTTTCCCCTGTGGCTAATGCAGATCGTGACATCATTGTTTACAGAATGTGGTAGAGGAAGTGGAGTAAGCGAAGTCAAGATTGCGAAGAGACCGTGGAATGTAAATATCATGCCCGTTGTCAGCCAGCGAAGCTCGTGTACAAGTCGGTCAGTATCTTTTCGTTAAAATCTCAATTTGCTCTTGATTAGACCAACACCTGTCTAAATTTCACGACGTTTTTGCCAATTTACGCTGTCAACTGGCTTTGATGGTAAGTTGTTGTATTTTCTGCTGGTCAGCTAGCCAGCTAACAAGCTGCCACCATCATCAAGATATTTGTTGCACGGTAGTGATGGGCGCTACCAACTTCTGAGCGTCAGCACGAGGGTATAACGTTAGCAAGCTATGGTCAGTAGCCAGTTCTGGTGTCACTTGACAGATGCAATATCGGCTTTATAGTTCCGTTCTCAGTATTTTGTCAAACCCAGGGTCAGGAAGGAGATGTGTTGTTGGAGAATAACTTATTATTTCACGGACTGATCACTGATCTTTTTCTTGCAGGTCTGGTACAATTTAAGAATATGGTTACTCGCATTCTGGGACGACAAGAACACAACCATGCCGCGTTAATATCCTAAAAACCTACGAGTCATTCATGTCACAAGGCAAGGGACAAGCTTGACTAGCTCCATCCCGCTCTTCACTTGTTTTCGCTGTAGCTTTTCTGTCAGTCTTCAATTGGTATATTCCCTTGTATCGTCAGGAAAAGCACAACTTTTATAACTAGTTAGATAAGTTTTGCCTCCCCCCCAAAGATAACTTTGCTCTAGTTTGCTGCTGTAGAAGCTATCAAACCTATTTGTCAGGGAGCTGTAGGTAACGTTAATGGACAGCGGCAGTGCTGAAAATGATCTATAAGGTATTTGTTGTTAAGTTTTAAATGTGTGTATATATATTTTTTGTGTTAAGATCATTATTTATTTTTTGTTAGAGGAAAGCTTGTAGTTTTACACTTGCACTAAATTTACCAGAAGCCCATGTGCAATGTCGAAAATATAGCCTATTTGTTATGACATCCCACACTTGAACTGAAAGAAAATGTGGAAGTAGTTATTTAAGGCCATATGAAATCCACTCTCTCTTACAGTCTGTATGACATAAAACAGACAGAGCGACTGTGGATTCTGCTGTAGCCGTCCATCAACCCCGTCTTGCAAACTAAGGACACTGTTACTCAGGAATGCCAGGGAACTGATCGTCAAGATTTCCTTCAAGTTTCACCTATAAGGTCACTGCCAACTTTTAAATCTGTGAATATACTTAATGTAAAGGGCTGAGTTTGTTTTTCTATTCTTATACAACCTAAGCCTGAAGTAGTCTTTACCGACGACTTGGCCTTATTTTCAATTGATTAAGTGCTACATTGAACATTACCCAGCTATGGCGGATTCTGGCTCAGAGATAGTTGGAGGAGATCTCCTGAGCGTTGTCAAAGATGACTGCTCTCTGACAGAGGCCATTTCTAAAGAGGGCGGCCTTACAGCAGGATCGTCTGCGGCTAAAGAAATCCATGAAGCAGAGCCCTTGGACCATGAAGACTCCACCAAAGACCCATCAGTTAAGACCCCAGTTATGGAAGCAGAAGGTTTTGAAGGATACAGGGAAACCTCACTCACACCAACCACCACGTGTGCGGCCATGTCTGAAAACGGCACGACAGAAGACGCTCGATCCACCCTGCAGAGCCAAACTCTGACAGAAGGGAACGGGGAGAGCTCAGTGGCCACATTTGGAAGGTCGGACGAGTATAGCCAGTCAGCTACCACCGACTCCGCCTCCTTCTCCATCCCCAGCCTAGAGTTCTTTGAGGGGAACGATGAGCCATTGTCATCCTACTCTGCCCTGGGCATCGAGGGCAGCTCCCTGTCTGCCGACGTCCCCTGCCTGGCCGACGATGTCCTGGTTGGCGTCGCTGCTGCCGCAGCCACAGGAGGGGCCGCCCCGGACCTAGAGCCCATGATGCCGGCCTACTACTTTGTGAAGTGGATCACCTGGAAAGAGAAGAAGACCCCCATCATCACACAGAGTGAGAACGGGCCCTGTCCCCTGCTGGCCATCATGAACACCCTGTTTCTGCGCTGGAAGGTAAAGTCGGACTGTAGAACCAGCTAGCTGGGACTAATGGGGTCCGTGACTACGCATCTCAATCGTCTTAAGTGGCTTTAGGACTACTTCATCTGCACTGATGTCAAACCATATGATAAGGGAAAGCACTATATTGGAGGACTATTGGGGGATGTTGCATTCACTGGTCCAGATCGGTGCAGATCAAAGAAATGAGCCAAGAGAGGAAGCCACTTTAGGCTATTGAGATGCACTTTTACTATTGAGGGACTTCAGTGGCCGCATTTGACACACTGAGGATGACACGTCCGAGGTGTGTAGGCAGGCCAGAATTAGTGATATGACACTGGAGGGAGGGAAGTTTCTAGAGGCAGGAATTACAGGTTCATGTTGTGGAGCTTTATTAAAAGAGGACAGAGGACTTCTGAATCCTATAATCTTGTATGTACTATCAACATGAAAGCAGTCTGTCGCTTTTCAAATCAAGCAACGCAGAATTAAAGTTTATGAAGGGCAGCATGTCTGCGCCAGAGAATCCATTTTCTTTGTGACAATTTACATTTATTTTGACATTTATTTTATTGGGGGGTTAGAGGTACAATATTCCAATTCATATATAATTTCATATTCACTTCATATTACATTTCTTCCACATATATTTATTTCACTCAGAAGAGAAAAAGCCCTCCCCATACCACCCATTCCCGTGGGCCTGAAAGTAAAAATATACAAATAGGTATATATATGTGTGTACGTGTTGGGCTTTATAGTTTGTTTGTTTCTGTGTGTGTTAGGCTTTAGCTGAGATCGTTCTTCAGAGTCAAGTATATTTGTCCAGGCCCCGATTTTTCCTTGACCAGCACCATTTATTCTACTGTTATAACTTCCAATAATATCTGTATCCAACTTCACAGAATCTGTTGTTAAACGAACATGGATCAAGGAAAGGGCTTATGAATCAAAATCGTGTGTGTGATTTGTCCCCAGGCTAAGCTACCCGCCCAGACAGAAGTTATCACCACAGAGGACCTGATGGCTCACCTTGGTAAGAAACATGGGAGTGTATTATCTGAACTTTCATACAGACTTTAACACTGAAGCTATTGTAATTTTCACACATTTACACTGAGGTTGTCACTGGCATATGAAAATGCAACCAATGCATGAAAGTACAAGCAACAAAAGAGGTTGCATATTATCAGTCCGTAAACAAAAGATCATCACTGGCCCTATGCTCCAGGAGCCAAGGACTTAAGTCATTGAAATATCTAGGAGATTTGAAAATCTGTAAACTCTGACCATTACCAAAGGGGAATATATTAATACACACATTCCTGTTTGGTCACTGACTGTCTGAGAACCACATTATCGTTTTACTCCCATAATTTGTCTTTCTGATGTTTCTGCCACAGGAGAGTGTGTATTGTCTATCAAACCCAGGGAGAAGGCTGAGGGAATGGAGCTCAACTTTCAGCAGGTAAACTCACCTCTGTATTTAACACACAAACACAGCAGGTAAACTCACCTCTGTATTTAACACACAAACTCAGGCCGGTGTCTGTCCACTTACTTGACACTCACTTATGTGTGTTGTCAGAGCATTTTTCTGTAGCTGTGCGCATGCGTGTGTTTCTGCAGGTGCTGTCTTATCTATTTTGTAGCTGTGTGGCACAAAATCGTTTGTGTGGTTGAGACTGAGTCATTTTTAAGGGGAAGCGGAGTTCACTGCAGAGGCAGAAGCCACGCAGGGGGCTGTTCTAACAGTAAAATCAGCTGTGTCATCGATGCTAAGCCTCACCGGCTGCCACTACAGTACAAGAATAAGGAGCTTAGGGAACAAGGATTAAAACATACTATACTGTACCAAGGTGGTAAGATGGTGCCTGTGTGGGTGCAGCTAATTAACTTAATGATGTGGTCATTAGCAGCTTTTTAATAGAAAGTGACTTACAGTCAGCCCATTCTATCCAGTATGTGTGGCTGATTGCAGGAATCAAACCAATTGTCCTTGGTGTTGTAAGCACCACGATCCAACCACCTGGCTCTGACACTTGAAGCTCAATTAGATGTGCTGTTTCGACTGGACAGCTTTTGTTTTCTGACATCAGAGCTGTGGGTGTGTATAACCACAATCTGGTTCATTATTCATGGCTAAGCTCAGAGGATTGTAGTTTGCTGCTCGACAGTGATAAAGAAACTATAGGCAAAACCGATGTGGACAGGTAAGATTGAGTGCCGGTCTCTTAGAAGCCCTTGTGAATTTTGTACTACAAGATTAACCCGCACATCCACTTTGCCTTATCGCACATCAATCTAATTTCCATACCGTACATGTCACTGGAACCGTGGTGTGAACCATATGAGGAATCAATCTAGGAACAGCTGATACTGGCCTTCTGTGCAATCAACTCTACGTTTTATGCCAGTACGATTCCATTCCAGCTCAAAATATGAATTCAAAAATACTTGTAGAAAATGGTCTGATCTTCAATTCATGAAGTTACTCTTCATTCAATCTCTGAATCGACTGTAATCGAAACAGAACTAACCCCCAACCCTGGTTTCCAACTCAGTTTCCAACCTCTGTAGTTTTATGATATGTATTTTTTATCTTTGATTCTGCAGAACATGAGCGATGCCATGGCAGTTCTGCCAAAGCTGTCCACGGGCCTTGATGTCAACGTGCGCTTCACGGGCGTGTCAGACTTTGAGTACACGCCAGAGTGTATCGCCTTTGACCTGCTGGACATCCCACTCTACCATGGCTGGCTGGTGGACCCTCAGGTAAGTGATATTTGTAGAACACGTGAAGGTAAAAGCCCTCCTTTCACAATTAATGCCCCAAATCCCTTGTTTTGGGCATCAGTTTCAAAATATATTCTTTCTCCAGAGCCCTGAGATGGTGGCAGCGGTGGGAAAGCTAAGCTACAACCAGCTGGTAGAGAAGATCATCGACTACAAGCATTCGGCCAACAGCAGCCGTGTCAGTGAAGGTACAAGACTTTCCAAATCCTTACTTCACATACATGTGAGTTGTCACTAACCCATGTCCTGGTGAGCTACACGTGGTTCAGACTTAAATTCAAACCCAGTTCTAATAAACAGGTTTTATTTACGAGGGTCTTGATGGGAAGTTGATCATATAATCCCAATTGCATTCTGTACTCTCTCCCCCCTCTTTCTCACAAGCATACATGTTCACTTGGCCATTTCCTCTGTAATACAACCATTCTCCTTGCTTTATTATGCCTCTACTTCTCCATCTCCGTGCTCTCAGGTTTGGTGGCAGAGCAGTTTCTGGAGTCCACAGCGACCCAGCTGTCGTATCATGGACTTTGTGAACTCAACACTACAGTCAAGGAGGGCGAGCTGTCTGTGTTCTTCAGAAACAACCACTTTAGCACCATGATAAAGCACAAGGTGCGTGTGTTTGTGTTTACCAAGGGCTCGATCTATAGGGTGTAACATATAGAACCTTACAGGTAGAAATGTAAAATATAGAACAGACTGTATTCAACATGAGGCATGTAGCCTGTTCTGTAACGTTCCCTCCTCAGGTGCCCTGCAGTAGCATAACATTCTCTAAAATGCTGCTCACTCCCCCCCAGTGAATTACTTTTGACCTTGTGACCCCACAGGGCCACCTGTACCTCCTGGTGACAGACCAGGGCTTCCTGCAGGAGGGGGGGCTGGTGTGGGAGAGCCTGCACAATGTGGAGGGTGACGGCAACTTCTGCGACTCAGACTTCCGCCTGTGCCACCCGCCCCAGAGGAGCGTCCCTGTGACACAGCCCGAAGACCTCACGCCCCAGCAGCAGCAGAGACAGATCGACCAGGTCAGTGACCCCCCCCCCCCCCCCCACTCCACCACACAGCTTCGCCAGTTTCAGTTTGAGGATACCTGTTATTTGAGAAGCACCCAGATGCAGTGGGCAGTATCTAATGCACTACTGAGACAATCTCCATATCTTAAGCTGCATCTAGATACTTATTAAGGTTTTTTTATAGGTAGAACTGCAACGCTGTCTAACTTGATCCTAACTTGAGATCTCTATGTACAGGAAATCATGCATTGCTATTAAGGATTTCAGCCTCTCTGCACATTTCCATGACTACACATTCACTCACCCTGTGGTGTATGCTTGGTTGCCAGGACTACCTGGTGGCCATGTCTCTGCAGCAGCAGCAGGGGGTGGCCCCGGGGCCCCTCAGTGACCTGGACTTGGCCAGACAGCTGCAGGAGGAGGAGTACCAGCAGCAGCAGCAGCAGCAACAACAAGGAGGTCCCTCCCAGGCCCCAGCACAGCAGGTAACCAACCACACTGTCTGGGCATATACTAGAAGGAAAGAGAGTGTACTCTTTAGGCTTTGATTCAATACTTCAACAGTATGAAAGATAAATACAATACACCAGCATAGACCAGTGGTATTCAAAGTTGAGGGGGAACTGCAGTGGGGTCGCCATATTTATTTTTGTACAAATTTTAAGAACTAAAATGTAAAAGTAAAGATTATTGTATGGCATAATATACAAATGTTTTTGAGAAAGATTTGTAACTGAGTAAATGTATTTATTTGTTTAATTTGGATAAGCGATGAAAATGAATTGAAGGTTATTTCTCGACGTAAAAATCTAAATTGTCAGATTTTAAAGATTTGTCATTAGATTTGGGGTGGGGTCGCGAGAAATTATTGCGGTAAAAAATGGGGTCCCTAGAAATTCTGGTGGAAAAGTGGGGTCCCTGCTGTAAAAGGTTTGACCACTGGTATAGGCGATTGGTAAAGAAACAGTGCCCACTGGTGCTTTTTCAATTACACAACAATTTATTTGAGCAGAAAACACATTCTCTCACCACAGTGCATTATTGTATTTTTCTGGTACTTATTTTCTGTTATCTTTGATTCACATCTGCTGAAGAAGTCCCCTTGATCATCACAAACTATCTACATAGAAGCTTCTCCACTTCCTTACTCTATGACGGTTTGTTTTGCTTCCAGGTGAGAGGTCAAGCGGCGGCCCAGCCGGGAGGTTCTAGGAGACGGGAGAAAAAGGATGATTCGGACTGTGCCATATTATAGCAACACCTAACCTTACCCTAGTCTCCATGATCTCCCTATGATTTTAGCCTGCCCTTCTTTGCATTAAGCCAACCCCTAACATATATATATATATATATATATATATATATATATATATATATACATACATACACACACACACACACACACACACACACAGAGTTAGGGGATTGTGCCCCTGCCAATCAATGCCAAACCCACCCCTCACACTTAACCTAACCTCGAGGTTGAACCTCACTCACTACCACCGCACCTTGCACCCGTGGTTTCCTTTGAACATCCAGGCCAGAAGGTGGCAGTACTAGTCACGCTTTCCAAAACAATAGAATAGAATATAAATGTCAACTGAGGCACCAGACAGGAAATCCCTTGCAGTTGGTGGGTTACAGCAGCTGAGTTGTCCAAGACCCATTACAACCCAGGTAGAGTCATGAAACACATCTGTAACAAAAAGCTAAGGTCTAAATTAAAGGGCAGTCACTACAGCTCAGACCAGATGATGTACTTTAAAATGGATACTGCAGCTTTTTAAATTGTGTATAGTAGATGCAAAAAAGTTTGGTTAAAATTAGAGCACAAAGACACCCCCCCCCCCTCTCTGCTACACTCTTTTGCCATCCTCACAGCCTTAGAAAGCCCGGTTTTTAAGCGAACTCTGGGGAAGTCGCCATCTGCATTTACGCCATGGTGGAAACTGGAGTACATTCCTGTCCAATACAGAACGGTGCACAGTTATGCCTAGCTCGAGGGCCGAGACGAGGATTCTGCAAGCCCAAACAAAGATATGGCTTTGAGGGCTGCGTTCCCAAAGGTCCTATCTGCTAGACTAAGCATTGGCCTTACTTTCCCTGCCCTATAGTGTACTGTGCTGTAGTTAGTAGCAGGGAGGAATTATGCAAAAGGTGAATGGATAAGGACAGTGAAGGTGTTCTGCTGGGGCATCTGTTATGGACGACTTAAGACCAGTAAGAGAAGTCCCATTAAAGGTCCAATGCAGCTGTTTTAATCTCCATTTAAAATTGTTTCTGGGTAACAATTTAAGTACCTTACTGTGATTTATTTTCAGTTAAAATGGTCAAAAAGAAACAAATAGCTTCTTAGCAAAGAGCCATTTCTCAAGCAAGAATTTTGATAGGACTGTCTGAGTGGGGAGGGGAAAACTAGCTGTTATTGACAGTGGTTTGGAAGTTTGATGTCACCAGGCAAGCCAAAACTTTCTCATCACAAAATGACATTTCAGGCGGTCTTTTCAAATAGCCCTTACACTAAAACGGCGTTATAATCTTTCAGAATTTCACAATATTATTCCAACCTCAGTGTGGAAATATATATAACACAGGAAAAGCACGTTGACTGCACTAGATTTTTAAGCAAACCTGACACTTGAACCAACTATAAGAAGTCTGCATTTGATTTACAGTACTTAGGAACAAAGGCCAGTTCAGGCGGTTACTGCCGTTTTTCAAAGGTCGGATATACAAGCCCTTTTGAAGTAGCTTTAGGGTGGAGGGGCTTTTAGTAACGCTACAGTACTAGACCACACCTTGACGCCAAGTCTTAATCTTCGCCACTTAATTTGTATTTAATTTGTCATGTCAGTAAAGGAAAATCTAAAACTGTCATGGTGTCCAATGACTCATTTATTGTCTGGTGAATGTAATTATTTCACATAATCGACTCATACAACCAATATGTGATAAAACCAGCTCAGTACAGTATCATTATCTGCTGTTTTCACTTGCAAAGCTCCATTTTCTAATACTTGTGGAATAGTTTATCATTGTTAAAGGGGTACAGTGGAACTGGACACTAAAATGGAAGTGAATCGCATACCAACACTTCCATTTGTTGCAGGACCATTGCATTTTTTCAAAATCAATCATTGGTTTTTCTTGTTTTAGCTTCTGCTCTTGCAGCCTCTTCTGGCTTCGTTTTTGGTTTCCACCTTTGTCATATCTTCCTTTCGAGGTCCTCCTGTTTCTTGTCTGTTTGTGTAAGTTTGTCCCACTCGTTCTCTTAAAAGCAGCCAGCTACTTCCTGACCCTTTCATTTTTATTCTTGAAAAACTTTGCCTCAACTGCTTTTCTGCCCCTCTTTCTTTTCCATCTCCATCTTTGAATGGGAGTCCAAGAAAGGCATTGAGACTGACCAGGTGAATCCTATCATCTCTTTAAGGTCACTTGTTAAATCCACTTCAATCAGTAGATGAAGGGGAGAAGACAGGTTAAAGAAGCTTTAAGACATGGATCGTGTGTGTGCCATTGAGGGTGATTGGGCAAGAAAAGTACCTTTGAACAGGTTATGGTAGGGGACAGACGCACCGGTTTGAGTGTCAACTGCAACGCTGCTGTTTTTTTCACACTAACAGTTCCCGTGTGGATCAAGAATGGTCCAAGGACATCCAGCCAACTTGATACAACTGTGGGAAACATTGGCGTCAACATGGGCCGGCATCCCTGTGGAACGCTTTCGACACCTTGTAGAGTCCATGCCCTGACAAATTGAGGCTATTGTGAGGGCAACGCAATAAAGGTGTTCCTAATGTTTAGTATACTAAGTGTTTCTCTCATTTGATGAATTTCAGATAAATGTGCAGAGTGGAATGTCATTTAATTGGGAAACTAGAAATCTACTGCAACACAAAATACTAGTCTGAATGAATGTGTGTGTGTCTGTGTATATGTAATATTTATCACACGTTAAAAACCAAGAAAAGTAAAAAACTAAAAACATTTTGATTTATTGAATGAGTCATGCATTTAGTCTCAACCACGAATGAAAAGTGAAACAATCAGGAAGCGTTAGCGTTTTGATACAATGTAAAGTGGACAATTTCTTCCCCTGTACATTCTAAATGTCTTTAGTATCAAGGACAAAGGCACTCCATATCAACCATAGTTAATTACTGGAATAAATGCTTTGCTTGGTGTGGACCAATTCTGTATAAAACCATGTCTCTTTCAGGAGGGCACAATGTTCAGAACTTAGAAGGCAAAAAACATTCATATAGAGCAGACATCACTTTCTATTTGAAACAAGTGATCTATACAATACATTTCTATCTGGAGCAGACTGAATATAGCCATTGGCCTCAGTGTCATCTGGATGGACAAGGACAAAATTCTGCTTCTCAATGGGGAGACATCAAAATCAACACAAAAGGTTTGACTGACAGCACCCGCTCCAGCAAAGAAAATGCACTTTATAGTTATAGATCATCTTACAGAATAAGGTTAGGGTTGGAATTAATGAAGGGAAAAGCAATGCAGTAGTAGTGTTTAGAGAAGAGTAAGCAGGAGTGTTAAACTTCTGATAAAAGCACTTCCTGGGTACATGACCTGCACGCCCTTGTCCCAACTGTTGCATTGATAAAAGTTGTACCTCTCGTACATCAAGGCATCGTTTCTCTCACAGGAATGACTACATTTGAGAGAAAAGTTGTCACTTTTGCTACACACAAAAGCCCCCCTACCATCGACTCAGCTTTCAAACATGAGACATGAGCAGGTAATATAAGTTATAGGCTATCCAAGCATGTAGCTCTTGAAACCACTCTCTTCAATACTGAATACATGTTTGTGTTTGAGACAGCAAGGGAAAAAAAGTTTAGTAGATTATAATAAAATAAAAAACATTCACATATCAAGGAAGTTGACTTGTGATAGTGAGCTCATACTGTTCAAAACAAGGAGAAATAAAACATACCAATAAACGGACAGGAATGAGGAAAATCACTCCCATTATTTACATAATCTGCTCAAGGACAACCCTCACTCTAGATCGGCCTGAGTTATTCACAGGAATGCATCTGAGAGCCAACCAGAGAGGAAAGTGTTGAGCATTCTTTAAATATGCAACCTAAGTTAACAAAACATACAATAATAATGCATTAATAAATCACATTTCGTTAGGAGGTTAAAGACTAACATTAGTGGAACATCAATGTTGAGTTTTTGCATAAATTTAACCACAGTTAGCTATTTTGGTTCAACATAACTCATCAAGTGCATGAGGCTCATCACTATGCTAGCTTTCCTTCAAGTATGGTGGTTTAAAGAGTGAAACAAGCAAAGCAAAGTTCTACATGATGCATGTTGGTATGACACAGTCGGCATATTAAATGGTAAAACATTCTGCCCTTTCCTGATAGTTTCAGATACTAGATAGTCTGTGTTGCTTGGTGCTTATTCAGTAAGGACAAGAGTCCCTGGAGAACTGAGATAAAGAACTTTCTATTTCATGGTATTTCTATCTATAACACTAAATGTGTTACAGATGTGCTCTACTGAACGAGCCCCAGTTGTCCAAAACCCAGATTGAAAAGAAACTGCACCTGTTATCAAGGATGGGAACAAAACGCATACAACCAGCAGCTTTGCTGCATATGCTTGGACCCCTAATAGATGAGTTGGTCCTAGTTCACAATTTTCCAGTTTAAACATTGTTCAAAATGCATTAAACCTTGGATTAAGGAGTTGTTTTCCTGACATAACACTCATACACCAATGTTTTTTAATAGTCCTTTTTCCCCCCCTCTCTTCGGGCTGGCTCATTCTTGATAACCATAGAAATTTTCATAGAACAAAGAAAATGTCCATTAGAAAACCTCCGCAAATGATATGTCTTGTGCTTTCTTTGTCGTTACACAGTGGCTTCTCAAAGTCTATTTTGCTCTCTAAGAACAAAGTAAATATATTCAATATGTACTGCTTTGTGAAGCTCTTGCACAATTGATCCACAGTTATTCGTCTTTCATCCATTCTGATAAGTCTTCTTGGCTCCTCTGAATATAGACCACTCCCTCTCCAGTGTTGCCCATCCCTCTTTTCAATTAAGTACCTCCTCGATATTGATACTTAATCCTTTTCGTGTGTGTGCGTTATGCCTCGTTTTAGAACAGTCAATGCGGTAAAAGTCCTATGGATAGGAGGACAAGAGGGAGAGAAGGTGTGGACTCCCCCCTCCACAAGGCCAAAACAAGGAGGGGGAAAACAGAGGTCCGTCTAAGACAAAGAACATACCAAGTTCGCAAACAGGACCTTGTTGCACTTGTCTATACAAGAGTCCATTTCCCTAAATGTGCTGCTATGGCAAGCACACATGCGTGAGTCCATATGCACAGGTTTGCCACCATCTTTATATGCATGTTTGCTTGCTCTCACAGGTGGTTGTCCCATGTGGTAGAGTTTGGTGTGGAACTGTTCACATGATACCGTTGGTGAAGTACTGGAAGCCGTCGTAAAGCTTGGTGGTGATGGAGCGCATGGAGCCATCCACCATCTGCTCCACCAGCACCTGTAGCTGCTCCTCCGTCAGGCTCATGTGGAAACGCTCCTTCAGGTAGCGGATGGTGCTGGAGCCATGGAAGCAGGGCAGGTGAGAGCCTGGTGGGGGGGGGCAGGGAGAGGGAGTCAGAGGAGCAATACCAAGACCACAGAGAAAGATAGATCATGTTTATGGAAAAGCACCACAACACACTGATCATGCTAATATACGGTTTTAGCTAACAGTACCTTGCTGCATGATCTCCACTATTTGAACCACCTTCTCCATGTGTTTGCGAGCAGCTATCAGGCCCTGGAGCATCAGCACCTTGTAGTAGTTGAACATGTCTCCATCCAGTCCTCCCATCACCTGAGAGAGAACCACAGACAAGAGGTTAGTCTTTACACATACAAAACCAACAGGTTATGCAGGCTACTGCAGCTAACCAGCAAACTTATTGTCGCTAATAGCGTCTTCGAACACTGACAAATGTATTTACGCAGATTGTTAGGGAGATAGTTATGTGATCAATTCCACAGTGTTTTCCGGATAACACTTCTATATGACAATGCAAATTTGCATGCGGTAGGATTTATTTCACTCACATCCACAAATTCGCTGGTGAGCTTAAAAGCAGAGGTCTCAAAGCCCAGGTTCCTGGGCGAGCTGGACAGGATGAAGCCAAAGTCAATGTGGATTATGTGGCCCTCCGAGTCCAGGAGGATGTTTCCATTGTGTCTGGAGAAAGGAGATCAGAGAAGGGATAGGGGGACCGAGTAAACAGTTTAGAAATACAGGAGAGGGTGGGATGTGGTAGTTGAGATCAGACCACAAAAACAGTTTACACAGGCAGCCCAATTCTGACCTTCTGCCTAATTATTGGAAAAAGATCAGAATTGTGCAGCCTGTGTAAACGCGGCCAAACAGGCTCAAAGACAAAGGAAGAGGGGAAATGGAACATGCGAGTAATAGAACTAGTGAAACTGAAGAGAGGTGAGAAGGGAGGGCTGCCCACCTGTCTTTAACCTGCAGCAGGTAGCAGATGAGACTGTAGCCGGCGCAGCTCTCCACAAAGTTGCGCTGGGCGGTGAGGAAGGCCTCGTTGGTGTAGCTGCCATGCTCCTGCAGGAAGTAATCCAGCAGAGACAGCTGGCTCTGCTTCCTCACCTGGAGCACAGAGACAGCATTTTGCATAAAATAGCAACAGACAGTATTCCATTAGAAAAAGCTACCGACACGGCATTCCATTAGAATTAGCAGCTCATGAAATTCCAGTGCTTGATCAAACCGTTACTAATATTACCAAAATCTTTCATCCCAAGAGGTACTGGACTACAAAGCTAAACAACTCGGCTTGAAGTTATTGTTAGGCAACTTTGTCATGAGATCAAGTGCCCAATTGGGTCCATTTAATTTTCTCTGCTCACCTGGTGCAGAGACACAGCGTTCAGCACAGGCTCAATCATCCCGCTGTCTGATGACATCACCAGGATCTTATAGGGCTTGATCCACAGGGGGACGCGCTCCTGCTCCCAGATGGACTGGAGAGGAAAGGGGAGAAGTGGAGCGAATTTGTGAGTGAACATTAGTAATACCACCACAGAGGACTTCTGTGGAATGGGACTCTACTGTGGAGAGTCAAGTACCTGTAGCTGGCTGAGCACCTGGGAGGCCAGTAGCTCTTGCCTCAGGTCGTCCCCACACTTCACGATGACTGACAGCAGCCGCCAGTTTGGCAGGTGACCGTAAGGGGAGCCCTCCCTTATCCGCCTGAGGGATGGAGAGAACGGAAGGAAATAGTAAGGAGACAGCAAATAACTTGACAATGCGTTGTTCTTCGCTGAACTAAGGGAGGCGCACAATTGGCCCAGTGTCGTCCAGGGTAGGCCATCATTGTAAATAATGTTTTAACTGACTTGCCTAGTTAAATAAAGGTTAAATAAAAAAGAAATACAAATAAGTGGGATAGACATGCATCCTCAGTGGGGGATTGTGTATGCCCACCAATTTTCTGTATCTTCTAGTAATTCTATTTCTATGTACCAATCACCCACCTGACTTTCTCCTTCCAGGGCTCCTTGAGCGCCACAGCGGACGGGTCCTCCGGATCTTTCCGGAACGTTGTGGGGGTGTGGGCCAGGTTCTCTGACAGACGTCGCCTAAGACAAAAGAAACATGTGGTTGTTAAACCACTATCCAGACAATAGCAATAAAGCCAAAACGTGAAACTATAACAAGAACGTCTTAAAGAGAAACAAGCTAGCAAAGCAATTCTGTCTGAGTGACCCTATACCTGATGTCGCCGGCGGCGATGAAGACAGGCTCCTTGCTCTCCGTGCTGGTGATGCTGTCTACAGAGAACTGGGAGATATTGTCACTGCTACTGGTGTGGCCTTCTGGGAGCTGGAACCATAGAAGGACCCCAGGGTTAAAGTACATTCAAATCTGATTCACTCCCTCCTTCCCTTACTGCCTAGTCATCAAAATGTTACTTGAATAAGTCACATTGTGCCACACAGTACCTCCACTTCCAGCTCGCCAATGTCATCCACGGCCCAGGCCTCGTCGTCGTTGTCGTAGTTGGGCACGGTGGAGAAGCTGCCGGCGCGCTGCTCGGCTGTGATGCTAATGCACTCCGGGAGGAGGTTGTCCGCAGAGCGGGCACTGCGTATGCGCGTCTCTGGGATGCGCAGGGGAATGCCGGATGTCTCGAACCTCTCGCACTCCAGCACCTCCACGTAGATGATGTATGGGGCCTGAAAGGAAGGGGAGAATGAAGAGGTCATACTTAGAAAAATAGGTCTAGAACTCCAGTCCCTAAGACACATTTAAGCAGGAAGTTCCATTGACAAAGAGCATTGGGGCCCACTCCATTTACACTCAAGGCTCCTCGGGAAATGAATAATGACAAAACTAACTAATGTGTCAAACTTCTAGGCCTTCTGGTCACCTTGTTTTGGGAGCCTGTAGTGTGTGTGTGTGTGTGTGTACCTCCTTATACATATATTACAACAAGTCGCCTCACCTTGTCTTTGGAGTTGAGCACCACGGCCTGTGTGTGGGGCATGCGCACCACGTGGTGGTCGAAGGCTGCAGTGGGCAGCCAGACGCGGGCGGGCAGCTTGTGGTTGAGCTGTGACAGCTCTGAGATGAGCTGCCAGGTCTTCTGCTCCTTGGTGGGCAGTGTGGCCAGCTGCTTTCCGATGCTTATCAGAGACTTGATGAACTCCCTCTGCGGCGTCAGGCGCAACGGCTACAGAGAGGAGGAGAGAGGTAAGGAGGAGTTAGTTCTGAAGAAATTTACAATGACTTACAGCAAATAACAAGTGGCACAACTTTCAGGTCCTTCCTTGAATGACTACAAAAAAATTAAAGAGGCTGAGAAAGGAGGGAGGAAGATGGTATGATGGGAATTGAATGGAGGATGTTTTAGGAGCGGAATCAGAAGAGAACCAAGGGAGGTATAAGACTAAGAATGCATGGGCACAGGGAGAAGGAAGCAAATAAATTCTATGTCAAACCATTGCAGTACCACAATAGTTAAAATGATAGAGTTTAGAGACACCCAGATACCTTGGGCCTTGGAGATGTTTAGTCAACTTACGGTGTCCAATATTCATATCTAAAGTATGAGCAATATTCAATACCATTATAATAGGTAAAAGTACACCGAGGAAGTTCTTTGTTCTACAGTCCACCATTAAGGCTACTTTGAAATTAGATAACCCTATGATTGAGATGTTACCATTTAAAAACACACTTCATTTCGTTTTTTTATGGAAACAATGAAACAAGCTCCAAGTAGGCTAACATATGGGACGGTTAACATTTGTTAAAATACTTAACACTCAAGAAAAAAAACAATGAAATTTGTTGCCACGAGTAGCACTGCATATATTGAGATGAGCGAGATACAAGACTTTGCGCTCACACAGTCGCACTGCTACAGCATGGTAGACAGGTTACCAAAACAACAAAGAAGTTGAGCCTCGCGTTTCAATACTCCTCGTTGTTGCGGAAATTCACCCACAATGCGGTTTACTTTCTGCATCTACGTCATACCGCTGAGTCTACCTTTAATACCAGGTAGGACAATTTTTGCAACATGAACTACTGCCAGTGGCATGATTGTCGCTTAGGACTACCATGTAAAATGTGTAAACATTGTGCGCCAACATTGCATGTGACACTGGATCAATAACAACAACCACACGAGCCACTGCCTGTTCACCCCGCTATCCTCCAGAAGGCGAGGTCAGTACAGGTGCAGCAAAGCTGGGACTGAGAGACTGAAAAACAGCTTCTATCTCAAGGCCATCAGACTGTTAAACAGCCATCACTAACAGACTGGCTGCTGCCAACATTCTGACTCAAATCTCTCACCTTTTTTTTTTTATTAAGGTATCCTATTAAAGTGGTATCACTAGTCATTTTAAATAACACCACTTTAATCATGTCTACATTTCCTACATTACTCATCTCATATGTATATACTGTATTCTATACCATCTACTGCATCTTGCCTACAGCCATCGCTCATCCATATGTACATATTCTTAATCATCCCTTTACATTTGTGTGGGTATAAGGTAGTCATTGTGAATTTGTTAGATTACTTGTTAGATATTACTGCACTGTTGGAACTAGAAGCATAAGCATTTCGCTACACTTACATTAACATCTGCATGTGACCAATAAAATTGGATTTGATTTGAGCTTTCCATTTCAAACATGTTCCCATTACTAACCTCTCATTTAGTACAGGTTACTCCAGGTGTCTTTACATTTAGCCGAGTCTCCCGATTCCAAAAATCACAGGAGAATTTAAATAAACATGAAGCAAGTTATCCGATTACAGAGCGAAAACAACCCAAGGGGTTAGAGACCATTGAACTACATGCCAATGTCCATATTAGTATCCTACAGAGACATTATGCCCAATGCATACATTTTCTAGTTGGTGTGGATATTGAAACAGAGCCTTAAAAAGGTGGCGTTGACATACATGGGTTAGGCCTTGGGCTGTATTACTGCCAAACCGGCAGTCACGAGTCATGACTGCTGTTAAATTCCATTGGTAATGGTAATACCAATCCAAAACTGCACAAATGAATGGCGCCGATGGATTGCCTACCAAACTTGCTAATGGCCCGGAACTCAGCGCTCTATTGGCCCTCTAATCACTCGAAACACATCATTGAATTTGTAATAATCTAAATGATGAGAACAAAGTGATTGGAGTTAGAGTTCCCATTCCGAAATGGACCAGACCCAGTATGCATTTTTTTTAACATCTTCCCGAAAAGACAACTGGTCTGAGCAGAGTGAGGGAAGCAGCAGAAAAGCCAATTGTTTTGCTACTTTATTCAACCGGAGCCATGGAGACAGAAGCTGTAGGCTGTTAGTGAGTGGAGAACGTTCGGTGTGTGTGTGTAAACATCTGAGTAAAACACGGGAGGCTCGGAGCACTATGAGCCTGGAGGCACAGGAGGTAGAGACCGCACCCACTTAACTTCTTGATAGTTATTTATCCTCCCATCCGATTACACAGTACCCGTCTTGACTGCATCAAAACCAGAAAAGCAAGCTAACTAGGCTAATTGAGGCTAGCCATAAAGTTAAACGCGCTTTTCACCGTCCTACAGTTAGACTACATATAACTCCACTCAGATTATAGAGTAAATAGCAGCATACCTGTTGGCTTTTGGTCGTTGTAACCCTTCTCTCATTTCCCTTTTAATTCCATCTTCCATTGATTAGCGCTCCCCCTCTACAAGTCATCAAGATACAGAGCTGCATCATGCAGCCTGTTTTGAATTAAGACATTCCCAGGTTTATAGGCCTATCACAACTAAATAATGGATTTTATTGTGATGGCTATATAAAATGTATTACTTTTTAAACTCTAGATGTTCCAAAAGGCACACTAAACATGTTTATGTTAAAAAGGTAAATTACCGTGAGACCAGCAGTCATTTGCATGACTATTACCGCCAGACAATTTCATGACCGCCACAGCCCTAATTAGGCATATTCAAAAGCACCGATTTTCCAGGATGAGGAACCCGTATTTCCTCGGTCTTTTTGGGTTGACAGGTAAACCAAGCAGCTTCCTTTGCGTTCTACTTTTGTAGTCAAATGTCAAAATGCCTTTCCTGTGAAGATGTATTTTTTTGGATGATGACCAAACGTCAGACTGCCTGAACATTATTTCTAGTGGACAGGACGTTGTGTTGAGGAATGGTCCCTGAGTGTACCTGGGACCTGAGTTCCCTATTCAAACCAATCAACTGTTCTAAACAGAAAAATAACTAAACTGATTCTGGACCCGTGCTTAACGAGGCAAAATCATTTGTTTTCCAAACAAATAAAGTGGCTGGGTAATTCTTCCCAAAATGTAATTCATAGATTTGAAAAGGTTGAGTGGATACCTGCTCTATCATAGAGTCGAGATTAGGCCTGGCTCGCAGTCAGCGTTCCAATTCATCCCAAAGGTGTTCGATGGGGTTGAGGTCAGGGCTCTGTTCAGGCCAGTCAAGTTCTTCCACACCGATCGACAATTTTTGTATGGCCCTCGCTTTGTGCATGGGAGCATTGACATGATGAAACAGGAAAAGGGCCTTCCCCAAACTGTTGCCACAAAGTTGTCTAGAATGTCATTGTATCCTGTAGCGTTAAGATTTCCCTTCACCGGAACTAAGGGGCCCAGACCATTATTCCACCTCCACCAAACTTTACAGTTGGCACTATGCATTTGGACAGGTAGTGTTCACCTGGCATCCGCCAAACATGACAACCACATTGGGGAGAGAGTTGACAGGGAGACCGAGCCAGAGGCTTGGGTTACCTGCAGAACACAAGGTGTGGCAGAAATACATTGTCTGTGCATGTATGTCAGCGGTAGAGCAGACGTGCTTTGAACCTGTAGTCCAGGTGATTGTTAAACACAGGGCAACGTGTTACAAAAAGGTATTCTAAGGGTGGAGCTAATCTGGTGACAACACATAGGCTAGTACAGAGGAGCTGTCTGATGAGGAAGTCAGTCTTAAGACTTACAACTGATTTCACAGCAGTCAAATCGATGTTGAGGCATTTGCCTTCCACCGAATGTCTTGATGTCCAAGTCAATAACGCAGGGCTCGACATTAACACTTGTTCCGAACGGAGAAGTAAAACATTTATATAAAGCACACACACAAAACCAGTCAAAAGTATTAGAACACCTACTCATTCAAGGGTTTGTATTTGTACTACATTGTAGAATAAGTGAAGACAAAACCATGAACACATGGAATCATGTAGTAACCAAAAAAAACACAAAAAAGTGTTAAACAAATCAAAATACACTGCTCAAAAAAATAAAGGGAACACTTAAACAACACAATGTAACTCCAAGTCAATCACACTTCTGTGAAATCAAACTGTCCACTTAGGAAGCAACACTGATTGACAATACATTTCACATGCTGTTGTGCAAATGGAATAGACAAAAGGTGGAAATTATAGGCAATTAGCAAGACACCCCCAAAAAAGGAGTGATTCTGCAGGTGGTGACCACTTCTCAGTTCCTATGCTTCCTGGATGAATGATTCCTATGCTTCCTTTTGAAGGCTAGCGGTGCTCTCACTCTAGTGGTAGCATGAGACGGAGTCTACAACCCACACAAGTGGCTCAGGTAGTGCAGTTCATCCAGGATGGCACATCAATGCGAGCTGTGGCAAAAAGGTTTGCTGTGTCTGTCAGCGTAGTGTCCAGAGCATGGAAGCGCTACCAGGAGACAGGCCAGTACATCAGGAGACGTGGAGGAGGCCGTAGGAGGGCAACAACCCAGCAGCAGGACCGCTACCTCCGCCTTTGTGCAAGGAGGTGCACTGCCAGCGCCCTGCAAAATGACCTCCAGCAGGTCACAAATGCGCATGTGTCTGCTCAAACGGTCAGAAACAGACTCCATGAGGGTGGTATGAGGGCCCGACGTCCACAGGTGGGGGTTGTGCTTACAGCCCAACACCGTGCAGGACGTTTGGCATTTGCCAGAGAACACCAAGATTGGCAAATTCGCCACTGGCGCCCTGTGCTCTTCACAGATGAAAGCAGGTTCACACTGAGCACATGTGACAGACGTGACAGAGTCTGGAGACGCCGTGGAGAACGTTCTGCTGACTGCAACATCCTCCAGCATGACCGGTTTGGCGATGGGTCAGTCATGGTGTGGGGTGGCATTTCTTTGTGGGGCCGCACAGCCCTCCATGTGCTCGCCAGAGGTAGCCTGACTGCCATTAGGTACCGAGATGAGATCCTCAGACCCCTTGTGAGACCATATGCTGACACATGCACATTTGTGGCCTGCTGGAGGTCATTTTGCAGGGCTCTGGCAGTGCACCTCCTTGCACTAAGGCGGAGGTAGCGGTCCTGCTGCTGGGTTGTTGCCCTCCTAGGGCCTCCTCCACGTCTCCTGATGTACTGGCCTGTCTCCTGGTAGCGCCTGCATGCTTTGGACACTACGCTGACAGACACAGCAAACCTTTTTGCCACAGTTCGCATTGATGTGCCATCCTGGATGAACTGCACTACCTGAGCCACTTGTGTGGGTTGTAGACTCCGTCTCATGCTACCACTAGAGTGAGAGCACCGCCAGCATTCAAAAGTGACCAAAACATCAGCCAGGAAGCATAGGAACTGAGAAGTGGTCTGTGGTCACCACCTGCAGAATCACTCCTGTTTTGGGGGGGGTGTCTTGCTAATTGCCTATAATTTCCACCTTTTGTCTATTCCATTTGCACAACAGCATGTGAAATGTATTGTCAATCAGTGTTGCTTCCTAAGTGGACAGTTTGATTTCACAGAAGTGTGATTGACTTGGAGTTACATTGTGTTGTTTAAGTGTTCCCTTTATTTTTTTGAGCAGTGTATATTATATTTGAGATTCTTCAAATAGCCACCCTTTGCACTGATGACGGCTTTGCACACTCTTGCCATTCTCTCAACCAGCTTCATGAGGAAGTCACCTGGAATGCATTTCAATTAACAGGTGTGCCTCGTTAAAAGTTAATTTGTGGAATTTCTTTCCTTCTTAATGCGTTTGAGCCAATCAGTTGTGTTGTGACAAGGTAGAAGATAGCCCTATTTGGTAAAATACCAAGTTCATATTATGGCAAGAACGAACAGCTCAAGTAAGTAAAAAGAGAAACGAGTCCATCATTACTGTAAGACATGAAGGTCAGTCAATACAGATCAAGAACTTTGAAAGTTTCTTAAAGTGCAGTCCCAAAAACCATCAAGACCACTGCTCCCGGGTGGCGCAGTGGTCTAGGGCACTGCTAGCTGCGCCACCAGAGTCTCTGGGTTCGCGCCCAGGCTGGGCTGGGTTCGCGACCAGGCTCTGTCGCAGCCGGCCGCAACCGGGAGGTCCGTGGGGCGACGCACAATTGGCATAGCGTCGTCCGGGTTAGGGAGGGTTTGGCCGGTAGGGATATCTTTGTCTCAGTATGTAAAAAAAAATAAAAAATGTAATAACATGTATGCACTCTACTGTAAGTCGCTCTGGATAAGAGCGTCTGCTAAATGACTCAAATGTAAATGTAAACGTAAATGAAACTGGCTCTCATGAGGACTGCCACAGGAAAGGATGACCCCGAGTTACCAGCCTAAGAAATTGCAGCCCAAATAAATGCTTCACAGAGTTCAAGTAACAGACACATCAAGAATTCAGAGGAGGCTGCGTGAAGCAGGCCTTCATGGTCAAATTGCTGCAAAGAAACCACTACTAAAAGGACAGCAATAAGAAGAAGAGACTTGCTTGGGCCAAGAAACACGAGCAATGGACATTAGACTGGTGGAAATTTGTCCTTTGGTCTGGAGTCCAAATGTTTTGATTTTTGGTTCCAACTGCCGTGTCTTTGTAAAACGCAGTGTGGGTGAACGGATAATCTCCGCATGTGTGTTTCCACCGTGAAGCATGGAGGTGGTGTGATGGTGCTTTGCTGGTGACACTGATTTATTAGAATTCAAGGCACACTTAACCAGCATGGCTACCACAAGCATTCTGCAGCGATACGCCATCCCATCTAGTTTGGTCTTAGTGGGACTATCATTTGTTTTTCAACAGGACAATGACCCAACACACCTCCAGGCTGTGTAAGGGCTATTTGACCAAGAAGGAGAGTGATGGAGTGCTGCATCAGATGACCTGGCCTCCACAATCCCCCAACCAAATTGAGATGGTTTGGGATGAGTCAGACCGTAGAGTGAAAGAAAAGCAGCCAACAAGCACTCAGCATATGTGGGAACTCATTCAAGACGGTTGGAAAAGCACTTCAGGTGAAGCTGGTTGAGAGAATGCCAAGTGTGCAAAGCTGTCATCAAGGCAAAGGGTGGCTATTTGAAGAATCTCAAATAGAAGATACATTTTGATTTGTTTAACACTTTTTTGGTTACTACATGATTCCATGTGTTATTTCATAGTTGATGTCTTCACTGTTATTTCTACCATGTAGAAAATAGTAAAAATAAAGAAAAACCCTTGAATGAGTAGGTGTTCTAAAACTTTTGACCGGTAGTGTATGTTTACATTGAAACCCACTCTGGGGAAAAAGGGAGCCATCTGAATCCACCAGTGCCCCAGCCCAGTGGCTGTTGCCAAGACAACATGAGGGGGCAGGAAGAGGGAAGTAGTGAGGCAGAGAAGGCATGCTGGGCACTGACAGCTGAGCCCAGACTGTAAACAAAAGGGCAGTTATGCAACACCCAACCCAACCTGCACTGCGGGGGCGGTCCCACTCACATTACAGTGCGGCTCAAAATGGTGGACATATATTTCACAGCATTCTTCTTCCTCTTCACTGTGATTGGTGCCCCTTGGTTTTTCCTCACTGTTGCAATCCAGCCAGAGGCCAAGTAAAAAGATCTAAACAGAGTTAGTCAGTTCTTAGGCAAATAACCAGGACTAACAAGATGGCGAGTGAAGCCTTAGTCCTTATTGCTATCAGTACAGTATTTATTATTACAAAGCAAAATGGACTGCTTGCCATCCAAATAGTGATCACTAGTTTCTAAACAGAGGCGCAACAAGCGAGACTTCCCGTAACGCTTGCGAAGCAGACTCTGCAACCCAGACCGGGGTTTGGCAAGCCAATTGGAGAAGTGACAAATCTATTCTTCGTTGTTAATTTTTTTTTAAATCCAAAACATAGATTCGAGCCGAGCTTAAGTAGCAGAAACTGTAATTACTACAACCTCGAAAGTGACACGTTTTTATTTCCAACAAAACCAAATTTATATCAAAAGGAGTGCCTTTGATTTGACAGCTTCCATGACCGTTAGACCCGATGTGTTTCTGCACAGGACCTTTGCCAGCTAACGTTGCCATGACATCACCTACTAGGGTGATTGGGTATTTCTATTGGAGAAGCAGTTTCTACCCATCTTTGCTAATAAATCCTAAAGAGCAAAGTGAATTAAATGAAGCGCCCTTGAACTCCTTTGGGCTGTTGGTTGCTTTCTGTGGATTGTTATTGTGCCCTACAGGATTCTTCACAGCACAGATTAAACAGGGATCACTGGCCACAACGTCGGCAGGGAGGTTTGATGCAGGCAGAAGAGGGGAAGGGAGGGGAGGAAAAGAGAGAGGGAGAGTGAAAGAGGATATTAGCTGAGAGAGGGATTGGTGGAGGATATTAAAAAGGATGACAAAAACAGGCACAAAAACAGAATGAAGAGAGGTGGGAGGGGAAACATTGGTAGTAGCGAGATAATGCATAACACAGCAAGATGTCTTGGAGTCCACTTGCCCAGAAAGTCTACAATTGTTTTGTTTTTTTAAGGTGTGTAACTGTGAGGACAGTAAAATATATCAAGGAGGGGAGAGGGACCATCACTCTGCTCTGGTTCCCATCTAAAACTACCCCCATTTTATTTCTCATAAAATAACTGATCCCTGATGAGGGGACTGGCAGAAGGTTGCAAGCCAGAGAAACTGAGAGAAAGGCCAGACAAGGGGAAGCACAAACTCTCCAACATTCTTTCCCTGTGCGTTATAAAAGCAATCATAGGGAAACTACAGTCTGAAAGTGTCTCTCTTCCAACCAAGAGGCATGGCTTTCATACGATTTACCACAAGGACTATATCACTCGTCAACACTGACAAATCCTGCCAACACACAAACATGCTCACAAAGTGTCTGCTAAACAATCTAATGTCTGCCATGATAGAAAGTGACCCATTTTTTCACCATCTCTCAATTCAAAAGGGACCCACCCTCAACCTGACACCAGCTGCAGAGCAATCTGGCTGAGAAGTCCAGCCAAAATGGAGAGGGAGGAGACTGCACGCCCAAGATAATAGGGAGGGAACTCTGGAGATGTGGGACAGATGCTACCTAACCCCAACCCCTTTATTAGTTAGACTGAGGGTAATCTGACTAGACCATAGAAAGAGCTGGAATAGAGCTCCTCAAGGTCCAACACTTGTAATCCCGGGCTCCCAGAGAATGTTCAATTTTGACAGAACAGTTTTTCCACAAGTAATATAATTGTGAGACATGGAAGACGCCTCACCTGCGAGTAATAAAATATTGCTGGCACAGCACAATCCAGAATGGTTGAACCAAGTTTCCCACCGTGTTATGTAGGACAACTACTTACAGATGGAGAAAAACTTGGGATTCAGGGTAGGGGCTCAGATTCCTCAACTAAAATCCACACAGGGTTTACTGTGCTTTATCATACATAGGGGCTATAAAAAGAGAGAACATGTATGCAAAAGGCATACTATTAAAAGACATGATTAAAAACAAAACATAAAGACATTCTATACTCCACAACGCTGACACCACTCTCCCATCCCTCTTTTAGCATGACAAAATATGTTAAGGCCCTCACCTCATCATAGCCGCTTTCCACCTTGGGGTTGCTGGCTGTTCTCTTGAGGCTAGTCCCCAGGCTCGTGCAATGTGTGGCGTCCGACTTGGACCGCTGGTGTGTCCGCTTGGAAGGCGAGAGGTAGGCATCGGCGGGGCTGATTTGGCTGTCGGGGGCCAGGGACAGCTCCATGGTGTGCCGCTGGTGGTGGTGAATGCGGGCACCGACCCGCAGGCCAGGCCTGGCATCCGCAGCACCCACACCTTTAGAAGCTGCATGGGGCTTTAGTTCGTCTGTGAGGATTAGCTTGCGCAGCTTGGTGCCACGAGAGTGGCGCTGGGTAGAGATGTGCATGTCGGAGGAGTAGGCGCCGAGCAGCCATGCCGTCTGCAGGGAGAAGGCAATGCTCTGGCGGCAGCGGTGCACCACGTAGGGTCGGATGGCGTCGCCCATATCTTCGTCCATGTGGACGTACATGTTGAGCAACTGGGGTAGGTGGAAGTCCACGTCTTCGTCCGAGAAGCTGAAGAGGCGGTTGCCAATGTAGGCCTGGACACCGGGCTCCTTGGACTTGTACAGGTAGGACATGGCCATGGAGACGTCAAAGAGCTTAGATTCAAAGAGCCGCAAAAGCAAGGACTGCTTGGCCGCTGCAGAGGACTGGTCGCCATTCTGTTGTTGCGACTGAGGACATGTCTGCGTAATTTGTCGGGGTGGGTCACGCTTTTCTTCTTCTTCCTCCTCCTCTTTAATCGAACCTGTGTCACAAGGCTGTTGTGACGGAGGGCATTTCTGCGTTATTTGTTGAGGAGAATAACGTTGTTCTTCCTCTTTAGCGGAACCCGTGTTGCAATGCTCCATGTATACGGTCTCTTTGGGCAGCCGCCATTGCGGGCCGCACTTTTGCAACAACTCCGGTTCTTCCTCAACCTTCAGGAGTTTGACCTTCTGCAGGACCTCCTGGCAAGCCTTCAAGGCCACTTCAGGATTGATGACCAAGTCCAGCACCACAGCGTCCTCAGATATGATGTCCAGAGGAGGGCTGCAGCCCCGTATGCCATCGCTGTCGCTGCTGCTGCCACTGGGGCTGGAGCTTCTGGGACTGGAAGATGACTGGTGCTGGTTGGGGCAGTCCGAGGAGCAGTCTGAGCAGGAGAACGAGGAAGAAGAGGATCCAGGTGAGGAAGGGCAGGAAAATGTGGAGGTGGAGGACAGCGAGGGGCTGAGGTAAAGTGCCTCGATCTGGGCAGGGGAGAGAGACACTTCCATGTCAGCCATGGCGGCAGTCAAATCTGGAAGAAGGAGAGATGAGTCAGTGAACCAAGAGACCAGTGCAAAGACGGGGGGGGGGGGGGGGGGGGGGGAAATTACATCACATAGATTTGTTAAGTTATGCTTTGGGCTTGCTCTTGAAGTCATACATACATTTTATAATTTTACTGAACGAGTCAGTTTTTCGCCATTAGAAAAATGTTCATGATCTGGAATATAAGATGGGTGCCTTTCTCCATGACCAAGTATACTGAACAGAAATATTTTTAAAAAATGCAACATGTAAAGTGTTGGTCCCTTGTGTCACGAACTGAAACAAAAGATCCCAGAAATGTTGAATACGCACAAAAGCTTATTTCTCAGATTTTTACATTCCTGTTAGTGAGCATTTCTCCTATCCCAAGGTAATCTAGCCACCTAACAGGTGTGGCATATCAAGAAGCTGATTAACAGCACAATTATTACACAGGTGCACCTTTTATGAGGACAATAAATAAGCCACCAAAGAAAAAAATTGCAATTGTCACAACGCCACAGATGTCTCAAGTTGAGGGAGCATGCAATTGGATATTTCGGCAGTCAGCATGCCACCACAGCTGTTGCCAGATCATTTAATGTTCCTTTCTCTACCTTAAGCCGCCTCCAACATAGTTTGAGAATTTGGCAGTATGTCCAACCGGCCTCACAACCGCAGACCACATTTAACCACGCCAGCCCAGGACCTCCACATCCAGCGACTTCACCTGCGGGATTGTCTGAGACCAGCCACCCAGACAGGTGTCATTGTATGTCATTGTATGCTGTAGCATTAAGATATACCTTCACTGGAACTAAAGGGCCTAGCCCGAATCATGAAAAACAGACCCAGACCATTATTCCTCCTCCACCAGACTTTAGTTGGCACTATCCAGTCGGACAGGTAGCGTTCTCCTAGCATCCGCGAAACCCAGATTAGTCCGTCCGACAGACAGTGACGTGTTCTCTGGAGTGATGAGTTACACGTTGCCACTGCTCCAGAGTCCAATGGCAGTGAGCTTTACACCACGCTTGGCATTGCATAGGGTTTTCTTAGGCTTGTGTGTGCCTGTTCGGCCATGGAAACCCATTTCATGAAGCTCCCAACGAGCAGTTCTTGTGCTGATGTTGCTTCCAGAGGCAGTTTGAAACTCGATAGTGAGTGTTGCAACCGAGGACAGACAATTTTTATGCACTACGCGCTTCAGCACTCAGTGGTCCCGTTCTGTGAACTTGTGGCCTACCACTTTGCGGCTGAGCCATTGTTGCTCCTAGACGTTTCCATGTCGCACTTACAGTTGACCGGGGCAGCTCTAGCAGGGAAGAAATTTGACAAACCTTTTGTTCTTTTGTTGGAAAGGTGGCATCCTATGACAAGGCCACATTGAATGTCACTGAGCTCTTCAGTAAGGTCATTCTAATGCAAATGTTTGTCTATGGAGATTGCATGGGTGTGTACTCAATTGTTTACATCTGTCAGCAATGGGTGTGGATGAAATAGCCAAATCTACTCATTTGAAGGGGTGTCCACACACACAATGTTGTGTAGAGGTTGTTCTCTCCAGCGATGTCTGTCCAAAGGTCCCGTCCTTGCGGTTTCAGAGAATCAGAGGGCACTGATACGCCACAGCTAAACTGAACAGTTTGTGGCATACACATTGCTATTCCAGCCTCAAGAGAAGAACACAAGTAATTTACTTCCCTCTCAATGCCTGTGTTTTAACATTTAGCCTACATGTTAAGCACAGACCACAATACAATATTCTGACACTCATTTCAGGCACCAAGAACACATTGTGCTATTAGGCTAAGCCTGTTCTTATTACTACAGCTTTAGAGTCAAAGGTATAGGCTAGGCCAAGCCTAATTAATTCAGCCAACGACTGTTGTTTTAGAAGCCGATCTGAGATTAGCACACTATGGAGATAGACTTTCCCATGCCTATAGGCCTAGAGTATCAATTAACAGTGACACATGCCCAAAGCTCTGATTTGGTACTGATAAGATTACACATTGACATTCCCACAAATGTTACTTCAGCACAGAAAGCTTTTTTTTTTTTTTTTTATTGCTCAGAGATATGGATAGACCTACCTAATAGTTATTCAGATAACTGTTTAACCGACTTTACAAGCTGTAACCTAGGACACGACTCATTCTTGTGGGATGTGCTTGATGTTCCAATTTCATGAGTGATGTGCCAGTTGACACCATCAGAAATTCTTTGTGGAATTTCTGGAAGTAAATATTTACAGCAATTAAAAAAAGATGTATAAAAAAAAAAGTGCGCTTCCACAAGTGAAGGCCATGCGAGGCTCTGTGGTTGTAATGGTTGCACACTCGGCCAACTGTATAATACAGCACAGATGAGACACGGTCACGATTAAACAAACACTATGAAATAATGCAGCCCGTGCCAGCTCCTCCAGGCAGGGTATGGGACGATGGCTTCCAGATGTGGGGTTTAGAGGACGTAAGAGCGGGCGTCTGCCTCCTTTCTTGCGCCACACAGCTGCTGCACTCTGCAGGAAATTGGTCTGCTGCGCCACAGAGCAAGTCAAATACAGAGAGCATCAACACGAAGAGAGCCTACATCAAGAGAGCATCAACAAGTGTGTGTGTGAGCATGGCATAGTTAAAGGCCTAAGGTTTGAGGCAGATTTGCACTTAATTATAAGGACTCATGCTGGTACCTCCGTTTCTTATTTAAGAAAAATATTACAACTGCCAACTGGGCTGGAGATATTTGCAGGTAAACGTAGGCCAAACCATGGAAGTAGACCACTTGGCATTCAAGTCTATCTAATGTGACCCCTTAATGTGTGTTATGCACAAATAGTCACTGTGTGCTAGCCTGAATGGCCTTTATCGTGGTTGGGTGGTAAAGGCTGGAGTGAAATGCAGGGTGTTCACTGTTACCAATCTCACTCCAAACACAAACGACATCTGACCTAGTTGGACTGACCAACCAGCGATGTAGCAGGAGGAGCCCATCTGCTGTCCTTCCCTCCTGAACGCCAACCCTCAGTTATCGGGAAACTACAGTTGTACACTGGCTGAAGACAGAATTTCATCACCCCTTAAACAGCATGTAAAAACTTGCTGGAAAACCACCATTCCACTGACCCCGTAACTTACAAAAGCTTATATGTATAAGCAGAACATTTTCACTGCCACAAATTAAGGCATTTAGAGAAGGTGAAAATGAGTGTGACAGGTGGTCCTGTGTAGCTCAGTGGGTATAGCATGGTGCTTGCAATGTCAGGGTCGTGGGTTCGAATCCCGCGGGGGACCAGTATGAAAATGTATGCACTCACTACTGTAAGTCGCTCTGGATAAGAGGGTCTGCTAAATTACTCAAATGTAGGAGAAACAGAATTTCAGCCTGTATTTACCATCTTTAATTCGTTTTCATTTATATAGTGTGGACACTGGACAGTCAAAAAAAGAGGAAGGGCAGTCAGTGGGGTGGAATATCAAGCGCACAAACCCCTACATCAATCATGTCCATGTTTATTATTTAATGAGGTAGTGGCACACTGGCACACCCAGGCAGAAAACACTGATTGAGGTCTCACTTGCTCTCCCAAACTGTGACCAGCAGGATCAGTTACACACTTCAGTCTTTCCATCACAGCACAGACAGCAAAGTTCCTCTGCTATAGCGAGTAACTTGGCAACGGTTCAAATCATGATCGCTCACACATTAGGACTTCACCAAGAAAATACCCTGGCTATTAGAAGACCTACATTGAATAAACTGAATGACATTAAATGCAGTTTTAGAGTGGGAATGTGTGGTTGTGTCGTCAATAAATCAACAAAAACCCTCCAATACACATCTCTAGTAGGCAGCTTGCCCATATAGGTCTAGCCTAGTAAGATTTTATTCAATAGAAGCGAGCAACCAAACAGGAAGAGAACTGGCTGGCTTATTCTTTTGAATGACTCTTCCATGTCCATATTAAGGACTGACATTTATTACAATGATCTTGCTGGTAGACAGCACTTCCTTATACTTACTGTCCTTTTTTGTATTTCTCGTGTGTTTTTGTTCTATTACATTGTTATTGATTACTGCATTGTTCGGTTTACAGTTTACAAGAAAGGTATTTCACTGTACTTGTGAATGTGACATTAAAACTTGTGCTCTTGAAATGCAGTGTTCGGTTGAACACAGATGGGCAGGTAGGTATACAATGCCTGAACTAAATGTCACATTGTCACCAGGCTAATACAAGTAATGTTTGGAGTGAACTTGGTCTCTCTTGTCTGGATAAAAAACAACCCTGATGATACACCATTTTGGTTTTTCTTTTAGGGGACATGGGTTGGTATCAGAGCAAGCGAGCTGAGTGGTCGGAAATCACGTTCATCGCTCATGGAGCAGTGCTTACACACCGCTCCAGCGTTCCACCACTCCGCAAAAAAAATAAAATAAACGTTCCTAGCGCAAATGGAGAAAAAAAAAAAAAAAAAAAAAAACTGCCGCTCCATTCATTAAAAAAAAAAAATCACAATTTAACCAACACCCATCTAGCTGTGTGACTACCTGGACATACCATTTGGTTTTGAAATAATGAAACCAAACTATGATTTGAATGAAAAGTATTTTAATATATATATGAAAGGGTGAATGTAAGAAGCTGTCATTTCAAATAGGCTACATGTCATATTAAAAAGCATATAAACACTAACTTGGTTAGGAGCCAGACAAAGCCTAACAGAAATTAACGATTATTTAGGCTATTTTCTTCAAGGCTATAGCCTACAAAGAAATACATTGTGAAGCATTTGCGAGTGCGACACTAGGCTGGTAGGGCCATTTAGTTGTATTATAGTCTATAAAATGTACATATATGCTGTGACTTCGAATTAAATTCAAATGAAATGAAAAATGCCTTATCAGACTCAGTCTACAGTGTCTTTGCATTAATTATTTTGAAATACAAGTTAGGCCAGGCTCATGCGATGGTGCCTGGAGAGCAGACCAGCAGCGGAGAATATCCTGTCCACATTCTTGCCAGGTGAGCAGAGAAAGAGAGAGCTATACATACACGTCTTGTTTAGGCAAAATAACCTAATGAAAACAGAAAGCGGGAATATGCCATGGCTATTGGGCCAAAATAGATATAGATAATAGAACAAAAATGAAGTAAACTTTTAAGAAATCAGATTTTTTTGTTTATAAATACTTTGCCACAATGACCCACTTAGTTATCTACCCACCTAGTTCCTTTCTTTTAGTATGTGCAAGTACACCATCATGCTTTCGGGATATGTGCATCTTCTGATCCCACAATGATTGTTTCGTTGTGGACACTATATCACTGCTCTCCATCTTGGCCCTTATCTTTGTAAGTCACCTTGATTTTGGACCTGTGTGTTTTTATCTGTTTCTTTATGAACATATTTAGTGAACTCCATGACGAGTAGCTAAAGCAAGCGGCTATAGCAGTATACAAGCAGACTACAAATGCATGCTAGCCGGGCATGCTCTGAAGTGAGCGCTACTGGAACGAAATTGGAGAGGGCGGGAGCCGTCGCTCCAGGCTTTGGAAATCTCGCCCAACGCTCGAGTCAAATGGGGCACGCTCCGTTCACATGCTCTGGTTGCTATTGCAAATGCTTGGTGCACTGTAAGATAAACCACCTGAAAGAGAATCAGTTTGCTTGGACATGACCAAGGGGACCAAGGGAACAACGTGCATTATTCTCTATTCTTCAGTTACAAATGACCAGGCAAATAATCAATGTACCTAACTCGGAGGAATGATGACATCTCCATGAAACTGATAGAGGCGTCAATTCTTGAGCGTTAATGATGGACAGGAGTGACGTCTCGTCCTGGGCAAAGTGTCAAGAGGCACGTGCAGTTCAAAACAGTGCACTAAGGTAACCATCCGTCATGTTAGACTCCTAAACCGGCATAAAGATATATATATATAAATAGACGATAGCTAACTGGTTAAGCAATAAAGTAAGTTGTTGGCTATAGCCAGAGAGGAATAGGCGAAACCAATAAACTATAATATATTTACTATGGAGATTTAACTTAGGCAAGATTCTAGTTTACTAGCGATCAAGGCGTGCCACAACGCCATCGTCGTTAGTCACAGCAGCTAAGTAGCTAACGTTACCTATCAAACAATCAAAAACCACGTCACTGCCCAATGCACACCTGAGGATGACTAGCGTCCTAGCTGTATTCAATGCCCAGTTTCCGTCGTACATACATTGTTTAGCTAATGTTCACAGAAGGCCAGTTCAACAATATCTCACATTATCCAGATTTTTTGGCACCAACGTTAACTAGCTGCGTGAGAGAGCCAGGCTAGCCGCCCCCATAGCACAGCACTTCTGCTAAATAGCTACCACTTAAAATATCCTGAATGCTATAAATAGTAGGCTAGATTCTTCAAAATCACTGGCTTCAACCTCCCGTCGAAAAAAAAAAAAAGACAAATCCATTCATATTGTTAAACTCAAAAAGAGCAAAGGCTGGCTTCTCTGATTTGCTCGCTAACGTTACTGCGTCGCCCAGGAAGAGAAAACATTCCTTGCTAAACACACCAGCTGGAGCAACAAATATTAGTTGTTGAACACTAACGTTAGGTAAGTAAATTAGTTAAATACATTTTTAAAAACTTACCTTGACAAACAATGTCGATTTTAGGGTCTCAATCAATCCATTTGATTTGTAATTCCATTTGGAACGACTCTAGCTCCCCAGCTCGAATCTCATTCTAATGCTGCGCAAATTCCGAAAGAAATGCCTTCCTCCAGCTGACGGATCCGCCTCAAAATATTTAAAATAACTGTTGACGCCAGCGTTATCACATCAATGGGCAGTGAATCTGAGCGAACACATCCCTTGGCATGAAGCCAACGTATGATGCGTCATTGGTTCTATCTGTTCAGTACCAAAGTCATACATACATAAACCCAAATGATGGTTTATGGTCTCTACTTTACATTGTGTGATTTGAAAAGAAGCTCAGAATAACCAATGTTGGAAATAAATAACATTGGAATATCAACTTGCTATGTCACAACTTTCTCCAAGACTCAGCCTAGAATAAAATCTTCTTTGGAATCTTCCCAACTGAGTTGTGTGACTTCTCTCTGCATATCAGGAAGATTTTATATTTGTCTTGTGCACTCACTGCGTTAATTTGCATATGTCTGTGGCAGTGGAGGATGGTGGGGGGAGCTATAGGAGGATGTGCTCATTGTAATGGCTGGATTGGAATAAATGGAACCGTATCAAACACATCAAAGATATGGAAACCACATTTTTGACTCAGTTCCACTAATTCAATTCCAGCCATTACAAAAAGCCTGTCCTCCTATAGCTCCTCCCACCAGCCTCTACTGGTCTGTGCATAGTATGCCACCCGGTGGCCAATGTGGGAAGAGACACCAGTCCTTGGCCTGAAATCTCATTTCCCTTTTACTCCACTGTGGTACAGTAAAATCCCTGGTACCAGTAAAACGGGTGAATTTCTGTAAATAGGTTGATCATTGGGACCAGAAAGTGCATTGTGGTACACTACCCAAACTACAAGCAAATGAATAGACAATACATAACATACTTTTCATAATTTAGGGCTGCGATTCTGAAAATACTTTGGCAGGAAAAAAAAAAAAAAATTGGGACCCTTAGCCACTGTGGCCAGGCAGAGAAAACTTCAATTCAATCATTGACTGAATTTGATTCATATGACTGTAGAATCTCCTTACTCTCCAGTGATAGCATTTACATTTAAGTCATTTAGCAGACGCTCTTATCCAGAGCGACTTACAAATTGGAAAGTTCATACATATTCATCCTGGTCCCCCCGTGGGAATTGAACCCACAACCCTGGCGTTGCAAGCACCATGCTCTACCAACTGAGCCAAACGGGAACATCATAGCATCTGGTCTGGAAGAGCTTAATATGGGTTCCGAGATTAGGAAGAGCTCAAAGCAAAGGCCTCTTGATCATATTTCTTTATATATACTGTATATATAAGTACAAACAACAAAGCAGAAATTAAACACAAATAAACCTAAACAGCTCCATTGCCTCTCCCTTTCTTAAAGTCCTACTCCAGTCTCCTTTTCAGCTAATTTATCACCTGATTTACCTAACAAAAGTCACAATAGGTAGTGGGAGGGGGGGGCTTTCCTCTTATGTTCTATATTGCTTCTCTAGCTTTCCGCAAGCTAGCCGGGAGGCCGATGACATCTGAGGGCACCGTCAGACCAACTCATTGAATTGAATGGCCTACTCGATGAAGTTTACACTTGTGTAAAAAAGGTAACTATTTTGCTCAAAACATTTTTTCACCCTTAATTGTTTGTACATTACTGTCTTTATATGTGGGATATTATTTTTAAACAGGAAAAGTAAAACAATAGCTGGAGTGTGTCTTTAAAGGGGCAATCTGCAGTAACTACACCACATCGATTTTTGGATTTATAAATGAATTATACGTACCCATTAATTCTTGGAAGAATATAGCTTCCCACTGAGCACAGACGTCAAATCAACGTCTATTCCACGTTGGTTCAACGTAATTTAAATGAAGTGGAAACAGCATTGATTCAACCAATTTGTGCCCAGTGGGTTATAAATGCCTCATGAGCTAAGTTCAACTCTCATACCCCCTAAGAACCCAAAATACAATCTTGTTTTACTCCCAAAGTAAATGTACACTGTATAGCCTCAAAACATGACTAAAACTATAATTGTGATATCATGGATTGTCAGTCCTTGCATCCATAGCTCTGTCTATGAAGTGGTTACATTTCTCTAGCCCCATCCCTCAGCCTTTTAACAAAACAGAGGACACTTTCTTATTGTTTCAACTGCTGATTGCCACTTTAAGGGAAGAGTTAAAAAATGACACAGAAACGATCAACACCTACTGTAACATCTCTCCAGTTACCTTTAACAACATTTATTACAGTCAGCATAGGAAAATATATTCACATTAGTCGTTGGTATCATTTTGTTTAGTTGTGTTTTTTTAAAGGAAGCATAGATGTAAATGTCACAAAATCTCTGAGACGATGATTTACAAAAAAACGAATTGGAAACAATTTCAAACAAGGGCATTCAGAGTCGCATGTATACAATTACTAACATGTAAGGTGTGACACTTAATTATCAAATCAGGATTCTGTTTTTATGTGTACACCAATTATAAATTAGTTAATCTTCCGGTATGAATAAAGTGCAAAACACAACCTGGGGGTTATACATGTAAACTAAAACAGATAACACATCCCATTTTTAAACCCCTAGTCAATACATTTTAAGTTTTGACATTTTTCTAAGCTAGGAGTAACAGTGTTTTTATTTTTTATTTTAGAGTAATAGAATCACTGTCACATAAAACCATGCATGGATAGGTTTCTTTGAACTGTAAGTGTCTTTGAAATTCAAAGACATTCATGTTAAAACTGCACTTCAAGTGACCTGTACAATAAATGAAACTTCACAGACTTATATCCACAAAAGCACATATGATAAAATGTTTTCATAGATTTGATAAAACAACAACAAGAGCAAAATTACTAATTTGCAATCTTTTTATTTGCATGAACTCAAACAAACCGCAAAGCAAAGCTATGAAGCTACTTAACCCCTACATAGCTAGCCGGGCTAGTTTAGAGTGTTACCACCATCAACAGAGCATCTGCAAAGCTTGACCGTGGTCGGTCATGATGTGGTTTAACCGGCAGTTAAGGTCAAGGCACTGCTACCCGTATCCCGATCCTTATCTTTGATTCTCTGACCCGTTTCTTTTGAGCACCGTGGCTCCACAGTGAAAGTTCTCCCACTCACTCATTCACTTACTGCAATACTCATTTGACTGCACACTAAAGGACATATACTTATTTATGGAAGAGGTTTCCCATGTAAGTCCCCTGGGCCTACAGTTAATCTGTAGTCTTCATTCAAACCTACCTCTTTTACTGATATTAACTTGATCTGTCGATTGACTAATACAACTCGGGAGATCATTGCTAGCTCATAGTCCAATGTCATGAATGAGGATAAGGTGAGTTACTATAACTATGCACATGTAATTACACAATTAACAGACCAATAGAATATACTAGATCAGGGGCGGCACACCGTCCTCACCGGGGAGCTACAAAGTGTGCAGGATTTCGTTCTAGCTCTGCTTTAACACAACTGATTTAGCTAATAATGAGCAGTTGATTAGTAGAATAGAATCAGGTGTGTAAGAACAGGGCAGGGACAAAAGCCTGCCTCAAGAAGGTTGGCCACATGTATGTCTATGGTTGGTCACCCCTGTACTACATACAGGCAGGGAAGAAAATCTACAGGGTTTGAAGACAGACAGGGATTCCCTGTTTCCCGGGAAAATAGCGTAGTGTGTAGACAATCTTGAGTCATCACCATTACAGCACCAAATGTATGCACCATGAATTTACATCCAGTTTGTCTCTTCATAAGCCCATAGTTTACAATAGGACAATAACGTGGCATAAGCTAATAATAAAGTATAATTCTGTTGTGCTTATTCTCAATTCAGTCAAATTTGACAATCAACTCCATTGAAAAATAAAGCTAACATTGCTTGTTCCAAAACTACCTCAAGCATAACAATCATGTTTTTAATCATTGTTTAATTAAGAAATAAGGCCCGATGGGATGTGGTGTATGGCCAATATACCACGGGCTAAGGGCGGTTCTTAGCACGACGCAACGGGGAGTGCCTAAATACAGCCTTTAAACATAACCCCCGATGTGCCTTATTGCAATTATAAACTGGTTACCAATGTAATTAGAGGAGTAAAAATAAATGTTTTGTCATTCCTGCGGTATACAATCTGATATACCACAGCTTTCAGCCAATCAGCATTCAGCGCACGAACCACCCAGTTTATAATTTCTAGTAATCATTACTATTATTAACTAACAGGCTCTTCCCTTTTTGCATTCTTCATATCAGTGCAAATATTCTTGACATCTGTTTCAATTTAATTCCAAAAGGGCTAAGGCTGGAGATTACAAATTGAAATCTTCCCTTGTCAATGGATGGAAGGTATAAAAAAAGAACACATAACCAGCCTATTTAAGGTTGATCATACTTTGGATGATATGCTGGGTTTGGAGAGAAGGGTATCAGTATCTTACATTATCATGTACTGCTACGTAAACCACATAAGATGTATGCACCCCTAGGCAAAGCCAGAGGTTGAAAGTTTGGCAATGGTGGCTAAACAACAGTTGTCTCTGCCAGACAGTTTGAAATTGTGAAAATGATATTATTGTACTAGAGTTTATACAGGTACTTATAAAAAATGGTTTGGCAAACTACATTAGCATCAGGCTAAATTATTTACGAAATCAGCTCTAATATTCCATTAAGTCTCTTTGCCACGCTCAAGATTTTACACTAGGCTCGCAGGTTTGTGCTTTGATTCCTTTGTCTGAGGTGCTGTAAATTCAAAATACAAAGGCAAACCTAAACGACTGTTTGTCATAGTCTTGCCTATATGGTGTCTATAATGTTTTGTCATCTACACTAAGTCGCTAACAGGAAGTGCTGTAATATTGGAATTACGCCCAGGTAAGTGCTCGCTTTTCCGTCATACTCCAGCTTAGGGGTTTTGGGGAAAGGGGGGCAAACTCACAATCTTGTCACATAATGTTTTAGAATACAGTTCCGATGCCTGACAGGGGCATCATTTAAATGTAGTTCCACCAGCAGTGTCATGCCTTCTCCTTTCTTAAGGCGTCAGCATGCTTCAGTGTGGTTGCCGACTAGCCACTCTTGGCTTGGCAAACCCAACGACGGTGCAGCAATAGTACTGTTTGTCCATTTTGAGAAGCCGGAGTCAGTATACACTTCCTCTAAATAGACAGAATTCATCTAAGATAACTCAAAAAATCTGTCATTAATTTAGACGTTTTTACAAAGATCTTAGTCGCGCAATTTTACATCTAACTAAGATGTTTGTTGCAGTATTTCTAAATGAAATGATGTGCATGAAAATGAGTCGTCTCTTGTTCAATGACAACAAAGACTTTATTGAAGAATCCCGACCGTTGATCAATCACTGACGAAGGGGCGTAGACTTCAGCTACCGACTTCGGCTTGCCTCTAGAATTTTTTTGCATGTGCCCGAACATGATGATGTCATCATAATATATGCACAAACTCTTCCGAACTGTTTAGTCTGGGAAGCATGCGGACGCCTTTACTCTGGAAGTCTATTTGAAAGCACAACTACAAACATCAAAATAACACAACCAAAGATTTAAAAAAGAACGCTTTGAGGGGAGTTCCTCTCAGGGAGAGTAGCACTTAGAACCTCGAATGGTCCGAACCCGTAAATAGCCCCTCCTCATCATCAGAACTACAAGAAATCCAATCTCAGGAATATGGAGACGCCTTTATCTATCTCTTCGCTCACAATTACAAAGAAAAACATGCAGTTAGAGTCACAGCAGAGAGTTATAAACTGACCTTTTTACATTGTCAAATGCAAGGACTAATGGAAGGTCAACAGGGGTTTGGCTCCATCAATCTTGGCTCTCTGTGCCGCCAATCTCGGATTTCCACTAATCGGTAAGATGGGAGAGGGACTGTGTGGAGCAAGATGAAGCTTGCTACCTGGGAGAAGATGATTGGGGGATTGGGCGTGGTTATCCTCATGCTGAGGGTAGTATAAAGTCCCTTAGTGCTCCCTAGTCTCTGGGACAAGGAGGGTGAGGTTCGGGACTGGGAGGGCCAGTGCTAGGGTCTTTCAACCTTAGTGCTGTCATCAGGCGCAGGGCGGCCCTCCGAGCTAGCCTGGGTGGTGGGGGTCGGCAGATCTTCCGAAGGCTCCGTGGGAGTGAGGGTGATCTCCACCTGACCTCGATCCTCCAGCAAAGTGGGCAGGGGCAGGCGGTGCTGGGGGGTAGACTGGGAGTTGTTGTTGTTCTTGGTGGTGGGGGGTCTCGGTGCCCTCTGGATGACCTCTACCATGGCCCTGCCCACGTCCCAGTTTGTGTGGCTGGTCCCTGGCAGCAGCAGCAGGGGCCGTGGGTCAGTCTCAAGCACCACACCCCGGTGCTCTGGGTTGCCAGAGTCCGCTACCGAATGTAGCTGGCCGAGCACCACGGCATGCTGGTCCTGGAACACGACCTCCACCACCTGGGAAGAGGAGGAGGACGAGCAGGCTTTCTGGATCACCCCTCCGGTGAGGGACTTCATGATGGGGGCTTGGTTGACCGAAGGTAGGGACGGAGGGGGCGGTTGCGGAGAGGTGGTGTCCTCTGGCCGTGGCTTCCTGGGTCGTCCTCGTTTCCGCTTGCCCGGCGTGCCTCCCGGCCCGGGGCCGCCGCTGGTTGCAGTCGGAGCCTCGAGGGCCCGTTTGGTCACGGCACGGGCCCTCTGCACCACCGACGACGTTGCCACAGGCGCCATGGTAACGGGCGGGGCTTTTTCGGGGTAGGACAGGCTGACGGTGTGGGGGAGGATCATGATGGGGAGAGCGCCGCCTTGGGACTTTTCCGGGACGGAGCTGCGAGGCAGGATTCGGGGCAGGTGCTTCATCAGAGCCTCCACCTGCAGGTCACGATCCCCCGGGCGTACTGACTCCGCCCCTTTGGTTGGCTTGTCACTGGACTGCAGTGTCCCTGGCGACGACTGATCCCCAACTTCTTTATCCCTCTGAGAGAAACAACATCATTGTGTTACATAAAGTCGATATGAGTAGATATGGCTCATTATTACAACTTTGAGAAGTATGTTTCTGTACTTTGCATTTAGTCTTTGAAAGGGTATTGTTGATGCGCTACCTTAGCATCAGAGCTGCTCCCTTCTGTCTCCGGCCCACCTCCTTTTGACGGTACTGGATTCTTCTTGATCACCTTGTGGGGCTTTGCAGGTCCTCCTGTGAGACACAAAGAAAAATGACTGATGGTTACAAGAAATTCCAATCATGAGATGGTTGCGGATGGTATTGGAGATGAATGAACACAGTGTAATGGAGATGAGGAAACTGAATATTTTCCATACAAAACTTATGGGCTCATATGAAAGAGGAGGTCAAATAAATGACAACTGGGGTCAAAGGTTAATATTTGGCGTAGTTCGTGTCAGGCTGTTGAGACTCACCTGCCATTGCGGCAGAAGTGACGAGTTCAGCCTGGCTGCAGCGTGGGTTGACGATGTGCTCCTGCACAAGAAAACGGGCGATCTCGACCACTGTGTCAAAGGAACGTTTGAGGATCTTCTGGGCCCAATCACAGATGAGCTCACAAGCCGCCTCCGTCACCTCTTGCTTGTAGGTCTGCACCAGCTCCGTCAGCTCCGACTACATGGAAGAAGAGTCTTAATCACCATTGAGAGTCATTTTTGCACACAACTATAGCAAAAGCAATGGTTGTGTCCTATCATATAAACAGGAAGTGCAGTTGACTAGTCATACATACTGGGTCATTTTTCAGGTCCAGGTTTGGCAACAGTGGCATGTTTAGCACTGTCTTCCTACGGATTCCACTATAACAATACGTGTCAGAGGAGGAGTTAAGGATGAACTGAAAACAGAAAAGGGAACCGCAACCTATTGATAAGTGGAGAGGGTATGGTAATACTTGTTTGATCCTTTGTACTCGGTGGCATCATTCTATCCACATTTCCCACATTGTGCAACAATATTAAAATAGGATGCAAATAGGATGCATTGAAGTATAGGTGAATCCCTGAATTCCATCTAGCATTCAGGGAGACGCTTGAATACTTAATTTGCAGGTGTCAATGCAGTTGTGGCAAGCAAAAGTAAAATTGTGTTAAAATACTTAAAGGGCCTCCCAAAACAACCTCCTGACAGACTAAAAGGATATTTGGACTGTCCCCTGCCACCGAGCCTCCGGGCTTTGATGTTGGGGAAGATGTCACGGATGGTCTTCCCAAAGTTGGCAGCACTCAGAGGCCGGTGCTGCAGGTTTTCACAGTATCTCCTGGGGTATTACGGGGCAATAGATCATAACATTAGCTGTGTTGTTTTCATTACGGCACACCGTAGCAAAGCGTTTGCAATGGAAAACAAAAAACAAGTATTTCTTACTGATGTGCAGGTAGTCCGGGTTCACAAGTACATTTCTAATTCACAGTCCCAGCTGTGCCTCATTACAATAACTTACTTGTATGTCTCGTAGACGTCTTGCTTGGGCAGGCAGGTGTCTATGTGCTCCTCCAGGTGGCTACGGATCCAGTTGCAGGTGTGCAGCTGGTCAGCTATGTTGAAGGAGCTGGGGTCACTGCTGCTGCTGCTGCTCAGGACAAACATAACAAAGCTATCAGTATATCTCAGCAGCCATCTTTTGCTGATAAAACAATATATTTTTCTTCTGGCGGAAAAAAGTGACAGTTCAATGTACACATTTTGAAACTACACTGAACAAAAATCTAAAATGCAACAATTTCAGAGATTTTACTGAGTTAAGTTCATATAAGGAAATCAGTCAATTTAAATAAAATCATTAGGCCCTAATCTATGGATTTCACATGACTGTGAATACAGATATGCATCTGTTGGTCACAGATACCTTTAAAAAAAAGGCGTGGATTAGAAAACCAGTCAGTATCTGGTGTGACCACCATTTGCCTCATGCTGCGTGACACATCTCCTTCACATAGAGTTAATCAGGCTGTTGATTGTGGCCTGTGGAATATTGTCGCACTGCTCTTCAATGCCTGTGCAAAGTTGCTGGATATTGGCGGGAACTGGAACACACTGTTGTACACGTCGATCCAGAGCATCCTGTACATGCTCAATTCGTAGCATGTCTGGTGAGTATGCAGGCCATGGAAGAACTGGAACATTTTCAGCTTCCAGGAATTGTGTACAGATCCTTGCGTCATGGAGCCGTGCATTATCATGCTGAAACATGAGGTGATGGCGGTGGATGAATGACACGACAATGGACCTCAGGATCTCATCATGATATCCTCTGTGCATTCAAATGGCCATCGATAAAATGCAGTTGTGTTCGTTGTTTGTAGCTTATGCCTGCCCATACCATAACCCCACCGCCACCACCGGCTGTTCACTACTTTGACACCGGCTAACCACTCGCCCACGCGGCACCATACACACTGTCTGCCATCTGTCCGGTACAGTTGAAACCGGGATTCATCTGTATCCGTCCACTGAAGTCGGACACGACCCCGAACTTCTGTCAAGTCAAGAACCTGGTGAGGACGACGAGCACGCAGATGAGCTTCCCTGAGATGGTTTCTGACAGTTTGTTCAGATATTCTTCGGTTGTGCAAACCTTACAGTTTTATCAGCCGTCAGGGTTTCTGGTCTCAGACGAGGTCCTGGGCTGGCGTGGTTACACGTGGTCTGCGGTTGTGAGGCAGGTTGGATGTACTTCCAAATTCTCTAAAACGACGTTGGAGGCGGCTTATGAAATGAACATTCAATTATCTGGCAACAGCTCTGGTGGACATTCCTGCAGTCAGAGTGCCCATTGCACACTCCGCCTAAAACTTGAGAGATCTGTGGCATTTGCACATGGAACATTTCTTGGATCTTTTATTTCAGCTCATGAAACATGGAACCAACACTTTACATGTTGCCTTTATATTTTTGTTTAGTATAGTTAAGGTGGTGAGATTTTTTTTTTAAATTGTAAGAAGATATGCACATCCCAAACGGTGCTGAGCCCCAGAAAAGGTTAACAAATAATCAGATGAAAAGCCAGCACATGGTTCATGTTGCTGCTGTTTTATTCCAGCTCAAACATGCACAGTGGAACTGGCAATAATAATAATCAATGTGCACTCACATTTTGACATGCACCAAAATAACAATCACACAATTTCAATCATTGTGTCATAACTGTTTTTAACCGATTGATAAACTATTAACTAAATAATTAAGAGTTTATAAACTACTTATAACAGCATTTATAAATATTTTTAAGTGTTACTGGGGAAAAAGTCAATATGTGACTGGGTCACTGGTTGTCAAACAGATGTAGTACATCTCTGACCTTTATTGAGCTTTGTATGCTCCTTGAGTTTCTGTGTGTACATGTTGACAATAACACCCTTGAAAACGTGGACCTCTTCCCTTACCATGGCAGTGTTCTGTCCTCCAAAGCTGACATCGATGCAGAAATACACCACCGCCTAAGTTGTGCCAGCGGGGCCATTGCCAGACTGAGAAAAAGAGTTTGTGGAATTTGGAGACGTGTGCATGTTCGAGATACATAGATCTGCATGGTCTGTTGAAATCTGTTGATCTGCGCAGACCTGTGCAGAATCTTTGCATCTCAAAAGCACACAATAACATCCAGATCAAAACTTCTTCTCTACAAACCTTAAACCACCAGTAGGTAGGTACAGTACACCCCCTCTGGATGGAGCACTGCTTTAATGCTTGATTGCATGACACCTAATGCATCTCTAACGGACTGAATGGAAATAAAACAAATGGGGGAAGGCCATCCACAGTGGGGCTGCACAACATGAAAAAGACCTCAACCATGCCACTGAGGACAAGCGGCAACAACAAAAGAAGCTAAACATCAACCACTATCAACCACTACCGCCACATACACTGGCCTATTTTATGGGATTTGTGGGTCATACATCAGCCTCTTCAGTCATCTGAAGAGACACAAATATGTCCCACCAGGAAGACAATCATAGAGTGCAAGACCCAGAGTGATTGCTGATGATAATGATGCTCACCTTTTCTCCCCTGAACTGGGGCCAGAAGGCAGCTGGAGGTAAAGGTAGAGTTTGTCGTTGTCAGAGAAGCGCTGCACATCTTGCTGTGGGTAGGAGAGACATAGGAGAATCTGGGTCTTAGACCATTCATAGACAAGGCAATTCATACACAATACAATACCAAAGATGTCTCGTCACTCACCAAGATAACGTCCACTTTTCCCTGTATATTCTCACTACGAAAAGAAACAACAATTACAGTTAGACCCAAACACATTTCTGAAGACTTTCTAATGAGACTGATGGATTAGCTGTATGAGATAAATAGCAGGTAATGTTGGAGAGGGTGCTGATACGACACAATCTTTATTGTCCATTTTGATCATTTAAGCAGTGGCTGTGTGGACAGAGGGGTGGGACTTACGAGATGTTGCTCTTTAGTTTCTGCAGCAGCAGGCTAGGCTCTGTGTCTCCCTCTCCTGAGTCCAGACCCTCCCGCTTGGAGGGGTCTGACTTCAACCTGTCCTCCGTCATTGTTTGCTCACACAGCGGTGGCAAACGCTGAGGCCTCTGAAATTAGGAGAGGAGGGTAAATGTGATAAAACTGTTCAAAGCACTATGGCATTTGGCTGGGGGCTGTCATTTTACATTTAAAAAGTACACTTTAGTTTTAGTTGAGAATGGAAAATATATCCCTCCACATTCAACAATGCTGGTTATTGGACATGCACAATGTTAGTGATTTTTCATCTGATAAGCTACCCAAGAACAGCAATGCTGCCCAGGGCGGCAGGTAGCCTAGTGGTTAGAGCGTTGGACTAGTAACCGAAAGGATGCAAGATCGAATCCCCGAGCTGACAATGTAAAAATCTGTCGTTCTGCCCCTGAACTACCCGTCATTGAAAATAAGAATTTGTTCTTAACTGACTTGCCTAGTTAAATAAAGGTTAAAAAAAAGATGACAAAAAGAAGCCTTCATTTTATCCAATTTAAATCGAAATGGAAAATGACAATAGCAGCTCTTTAGGAAGGTAACACCTGAGGATCATACCTGACTATGATGATGGTAGTACTGATATGAGTTGGCAGGGTGCAATGTAGCTGACTAAACTCAACTCCATGGTGAAGGAAGTTTCTGATAAGTTCCACCAACGGTGTGGAGCAGAGACAATGCTTTGTGGAATTCAGCTCCGACAACATGCCCAAGGTCAATAAAAAATGTCGAAAATATTATGCAACGCTTCCATTAACCTATGTTTATCCTCTGTAGTTGCGTGCCTTTCTTTGTTTGCTTTGTTAGGTTCTGACAGAGTGAAAAACTAACAGACAACCAGTCAAAGCTCAAACCAAGTTTATTCACCCATTGGGTCAAACAGCTAAAAAGACAAAGACATGTTTACACAGGCCCATATATTTATACCCTCCTTCTAGATGGAGGCTCCTCCTTGCACATCTGGATAGCCAATACATCTCGGCCCACATTCTTCACTCCTCCCTAACTCATGGCTGTCCTACCTTATCAGTTGCCCTTCTCCTCTCCAAAGGATACATGAGATTTAACAATAACATGTTCTGATAGAATGTAAACTTTTTGCACTCCCATTTCTCACTCAGTATATTTCCATACACCCAGTTCTAATATGGTAACATGAATAAGGATATTTCAAGTTAGAACCCAACAGCTTAAATCCATACTTTTTCAATAAATGTTAGTCAAATACAACCACAGACTGTTTGCTCATTGCTGTTGCACTAAGATGGCAACTCAGCGCAAGTGTGCATGTGCCAATTGAATCTCAACAAGGAACAAGTCGGCAGTTTTTGATTGACGTATATTGAAAAGTATGGATTTCAGAAAACAAAGAAAGACACGCAATTACAGAGGACAAACATATGTACAAGGTAAGCATTTCAAAATTGAAATGTTTTGAAGTATTGACCTTGGGCGAATCGATGTAGTCGGAGCTGAATTCCACAAAGCCTGTTCTCTGCTCCACTCCGTTGGTGGAGTTCATCAGAAACTTCCTTCACCCTGGAGTTGTCAGCCAGGTTCAATAATACGATTTAATGGAATGCAATGAAGTATGGTGTTCAATCAAAACCGCATATTCTGACCAATGGGTAAAATAATCTGTTCCAAAGTATTCCCACGCATAATAGAGAGATATACAGTGGGGGCCGAAAGTATTGACACCCTTGAAAAAAATGAGCAATAATGACTGTATAAAATAAGTAATTGAAATACTGAGCTATTTTGTATGCTTAGACAAATTGGGAAATTATATTATTTTATACTAATACAATTGCTAAGAGAAAGATATTTAATTACTTGTTACTTTTCTTTAATTACTTGTTACTTTTATTTCTTATTCTTATCTGTATTTTTTAAAACTACATTGTTGGCTATGGGCTCGTAAGTAAGCATTTCACTGTAAGGTGCCTGCCCACCTGTTGTATTCGGCGTATGTGACTAATATAATTTGATTTGATTTTGTCTAACAAGTAATACTTTTTTTCTCAAAAAAGGTAGGGGTCAAAATTAATGACACGCCTAAAGATTCTTATAAATAAAGTAGTCAAAAGTTTAGTATTTTGTCCCATATTCATAGCACGCAATGACTACATCAAGCTTGTGACTACAAACTTGTTGATTGCATTTCTACTTCGTTTTGGTTGTGTTTCAGATCATTTTGTGCCCAATATAAATTAATGGTAAATAATGTAGTGTCATTTTGGAGTCACTTTATTGTAAATAGGAATAGAATATGTTTCTAAACACTTCTACATTAACCTAATGTGGATTCTACCATGATTACGGATAATCCCGAATTAATAGTGAATAACGATGAGTGAGAAAGTTACAAAGGGTCAAAGATCGTACTCCTCTCCTGTCATTGGTAATGGGGAAAGGTTAGCATGTCTTGCCTGGGGGTATGATCTTTGACCCTCTGTAACTTTCTCTCTCATCGTTATTCACGATGAATTCAGGATTATTTATAATGGATTGTACTGCAAAAGTGAAATATAATATTTTTTTTCCTGTCAATATATTCAATGTACTATCAATATTTGCATTTAATATTTTTTTTAAAATGATAAAGTCTGGTGTGTACTGTATAGCCAAGATCTAGTACAATGAAGCGTGCAACAGCTACAAGGCTTTCACCAAAATAGAAAACACATCAGTCAATTGAACAGCCAGCGACACTCCCACTACCGCACTATCAGTGTCTGGAATAATAATAACAAATGGGAGTAAAACATGCACGATGCTGTCTGCATTTCCAAAACATGACAATAGGGCGATTAAGTAGGAGAATTAAAACAGAAGTGTTCATTATTATAAAGCTTGATAGGCATAATGCAATGGCGCATTGAGCAATGACAGAGTACAGCCGCTGTGAAGCTGGCTCACCAGGCTGTCACTACAGTAGCACGGTGCCGAAATACTATAAGAGGCATGGTTTTGGAGTAACACTACCAGCCATGACGGGTCTTTTTCTTAGCTAGCTACCAACTTTAATTATTTGAAACCGTTAACAATGGCTTTTTCATGTCTCGGCATATGCTATTCTACAATTTGCATACTTCCCGCTTTTTGGGTTTATCCACACAACATGTTTCAATTCACTGTGGCTAGCTAGCCACACACTGGTTGTCAGTTTTCTGGGAATTGAAATGCACATATAACAAAGATACCAAAACAAGTTCGACAGGCATTTAACACTTGTAGATTCACTGAATGCTGTTATTTAATCTTAGCAAGTGACTAACGTTAGCTAAGCTTGATAGCTAGCTAGCTGGGCTAGCTTTAAATGCTAACATTAGCGAGCATTGAAACATCTTTTGAAACATGAGTTCTAACAGAATTAAAACTTTTTCAACAATAAATCAAAGTAATGCTTATATTGCACATACTATTCTGTGATATATATGATAAAAACCTATTTAAGTATTTATTTTATAAAAGAAAAAGAAAGTACCTGAGCCAAAGCTACAGCAAAAATCCCCTTTCAGATTTTTTTGTGATTGGACAACTATGTTATGTCTGCCTGACTACAAAGCAAATGTCAATTCCAATTGGTGGATTGTTCTAATTCTACTCAGATACCAAGTGCAACTGCAATTCTATTGGTTCAATTGCTTTATTTTCTTGCTAAAGATTATTCTGATAGGAGGCGTTATGACTGGTCTGCCCAGTAACTGAGCTGATGGCTCGTCTGGCAATATTCTGCCTAGTGACAGAAACTTGATTGGTTTACACATATGGGAATATGTTATTTCCTATTGGGGCGGATTTTCACTATTCACAGAACTAGAATCAGTTTACTACGGGTGCGTTCGTAAATTCCCTCTGGTGATCCGTTTTCAAAGCACTCTTGACTGAGTGTTTATTTATTTTATTTAACCTTTATTTAACTAGGCAAGAGCGCACTGATAAATTTACGAACACCCAACACCCGTTGAAAATGGCCGGTGTCAGTAAACGTCGGCAAAAAAAGCGTATTTAAATTGTTGCACAGTTACAGTCACCAACGCTCTGGATAACATGAACACTGCCTAACCAGCTCTGCTAGGTCGAGAAAAATGGTCAGAGTGAGGTGTTCTCTCATTTATGTCTGAAAGTAGATAGCAAGCTAGCTAACTTTAGCTTGGTTGCTTGACAGCTGTTGTGAAGTCTAAGCGTTTGGATCAACCCTACTCCCCGGCCAGAGCGTCCAATGTCCGCTCTGAATGCTCCGTGAGCGAAATGCTCAGAATTTACGAACGCCCAGGCCACACTCTCAGTGTTTTCTGGCACTCCAGAGTGAATTTACGAACGCACCATACGTAAACTTAATCTTCTAACAGCATTTAGTACAATTTAACTCCTCTGTTTCTACTCCTTTCATTTGGACTAAATCATCGAACATTTGTAATAAAACTAATACAGCTATTGTTGAACATTTATAATAAAACTAATACAGCTATTGTTGAGTTTCTTGTATGGATTATGCTACTGTTAAGAGAGATGATAAGAGATGTAATTTTGTGCTTCAGTTAAATTTGTCTGCCTCCTGTATCCCACAATTCCATATTCTTTGCAGCAGAACACAAAACAAGGTTTGTCGTCACATCCGCAAATTTGCAACATGGATCCAAGCGGGTTGAAACTCAATTTTTGGGAGAATGGACCAAAACCCGGACAATTCTATTCATTTCCAGGCAGTAGTCTAACCCCAGGATGCGGACCTATCAAACACACGCTGTAAGTAAATAATTTTGAGTCATTTGAGTAGAGATCCCTAATAATGTCCTCACGCTTTCGATTTCCTCGGTCAGCTACATCATCATGGTGGAGCAAGCCGATGTAGCTACTCTAGCTAGCTATGTTGGGCTACTAACGCTAGCTAGGTATCTAACTAAACTTCATATGCTCTCGGGATTTCTTATTCTATTTCCAACAAATTGGCTGATGATAAATTGCCCATCTATGCCTCGCTAGTTGGCTACCTAATCATAGTGTACTTATGGTGGTTAATGCTAGTATGACATGGCAGTGAGGTAACGTTAGTTAGTTAACTAACAAAACTCACCACAATAAAGGATACTATTGAAGCATATTATTTAATTAGTCCTACTCCCGGCATAGTTTCATTATATATGCATTAGTCTAAATAAACGTCCAACAGTTCAGCATGCATCCCTCTGTATTGCATTTGTAGTGTAACGTTAGCTAATAAGACTTACTCATGACAAACTTTCACATTTTTCCCACCCTGAACTCAAGAAACCCAATGGTGACAGGAACATCAGTGCTGGGAGTGAAGTTTACAGGTGGCGTCATAATCGCAGCTGATATGTTGGGCTCCTATGGTTCCCTAGCACGGTTCCGTAACATCTCTCGACTCATGAAGGTGAACGACACCACCATCCTGGGTGCCTCCGGCGACTACGCAGACTACCAGTACATGAAGCAGATCATCGAACAGATGGTGTAAGTTTTTAAGGTTTCTTTCAGAAACGTAAATATATTTTTTATTTCCTTTATTTAACTAGGCAAGTCAGTTAAGAACAAATTCTTATTTACAATGACGGCCATCACTGGCCAAACCCGGACGACGCTGGGGCCAGTTGTGCGCCACCCTATGGGACTCCCAATCATGGCCGGTTGTAATACAGCTCGGATTCGAACCAGATTGTCTGTAATGATGCCTCAAGCACTGAGATGTAGTGCCTTAGACCGCTGTGCCACTCGGGAGCCCGATACGTTATGAATATTTCCTTTCACAATCATGGACCAAGGTACATATATAGCAAATACACAAGCAGGCACATACACAGCAAATAGAGTAGTTCATAGTATATGTAGTGGCGATTCCCTACGAAAAGTTACTGGCACAGGAGAGAGCCGTCCATAACACGTCCACAAGAATCAGCTTTACAAATGTTAACCTTTTCGGGTGAAGTTCCCATTTTATTACACATATGAAATATAAATAGCTCCAATACACATTCCTATACAGAAGGTGTAGAGAGATGCATTCTATAAGCTGCATCTGTGATACTGTAAGAACTGTATGCCTTCTCTCACCTGTGCTAATCCTTCCTGGTCACCTGTGCTACCTACAGTGCATTCGGAAAGTGTTCAGACCCCTTGACTTATCACTTTTTTTTATATTACAGCCTTGTCCTTAAAATATATATATATTTTTTTATCCCCTCAATCTACACACAATACCCCATAATGACTAGGCAAAAACAGGTTCAAAAACAGATGTGAAATATCACATCTACATAAGTATTCAGACCCTTTACTCAATACTTTGTTGAAGCACCTTTGGCAGTGATTACAGCCTCGAGTCTTCTTGGGTATGATGCTACAAGCTTGGCACATTGTATTTGGGGAGTTTCTCCCATTTTTCTCTGCAGATCCTCTCAAGTTCTGTCAAGTTGGATGGGGAGCGACACTGCACAGCCATTTTCAGATCTCCAGAGATGTTCGATCGGGTTCAAGTCCGGGCTCTGGCTGGGCCACTCAAGGATATTCCGAGACTTGTCCCGAAGCCACTCCTGCATTGTCTTGGCTGTGTGCTTAGGGTCGTTGTCCTGTTGGAAGGTGAAACTTTGCCCCAGTCTGAGGTCCTGAGCTCTGGAGCAGGTTTTTTTATCAAGGATCTCTCTGTACTTTGCTCCGTTCAGCTTTCCCTTGATCCTGACTAGTCTCCCAGTCCCTGCCGCCAAAACACATCCCCACAGCATGATGTTGCCACCACACTTTACTGTAGGGATGGTGCAATTGGAGGTACCAGTTGGAGTTGGGTGATTCCGCAAATGGAAAGAGAAATAATAGGGCCAAATCTTAATTTAGATTGTTTCAGAGGAACATTTGTAATCTGTGCAGGTCAACATGACGATTGCATGCCATGACAAGGAAGCTTCTGGATTTAGCCAAGTAGCAAGTGAATGCAGAGCAAATGACCAATGGTACCCCTGGAAGTTTGGGAGGCTTATTCCACCTGAGGTCTTTCGTCTCTGTTATATGGATAGTTTTTTTCTGTTCCTCCAGATACATTTGGAGTTTAAGGAGTACATTTTCTTTCAATCGCCATCAAGTGGTGTTGAAACTGGGGAAAAAAATATGAATGGATGTTCAACCACTGAAATGTGAAATTGTAAGATGTAGTCCATCTGTTTCTACATCTTCTAAATACTTTTTATTCAAATGTCTACAACATTTAGCAAGGAGGGATACATTCAGACAAGATATAAAGCATTCTGGACTACTGGGGGATATATAGGAATAGACGACTCTGGGTTATTGTACCACTGAGGTAGTAATGCAGACTTCCACCAATTGATCTTGTCCTGCAATTTTTCTAGAAGCATTAAAGACATCTTAAAGGTGGGGAAGAGACTGAGAAACATTCTGGAGAGGCTGCTTTGTTTGAATGATTTCTGGCATCATTTCCTTTGCTTGGTTATCTCCCTGAGGACCACCAGTGATCAGATCTCTCTGTTTGTGTCCCAGGATTGATGAGGAGCTCCTAGGTGACGGCCACAGCTACAGCCCAAAAGCCATCCACTCCTGGTTGACGCGGGTAATGTACAACCGCCGCAGCAAGATGAACCCACTGTGGAACACTGTGGTCATCGGTGGATTCTACAATGACAAGAGGTGGCCTGAGTTTTCAGCATCTTTAACTAGTCTTTTTTTGTTTTGTTGTCCTTATCAGAGTTCATGCTAAGAGGTAGAGCTCTTAAAATTGCTTAGAAATGTGGGAGTGCCCGTTGTCATGTTAGTTTTTGCCTTTAACAAACCTCCTACCCTGGTCTCGATGTTAACATCTAACTGACTGGGGATCTGCAGCTATAAATAATTATAGTAGCTAGCTACAACAAAATAAATTAATAACTTGTATTTTTCTCTAGCTTCCTGGGCTACGTGGACAAGCTGGGTGTGGCCTATGAGGCACCTACAGTGGCTACAGGGTTTGGCGCTTACCTGGCCCAGGTGAGAGGACAAATGAGCTAATAAACACGAGGGGACTGCTACTGGGTGGCAGTATTAACTTCTGTACGTTTCATAGTTTATAATTTATCTTTAGCTATTGAAAGATAAGATGCCATAGTTTCTATTTGAAAGATTGGCTAAAGTTGTAATTCCTTTTTCAAGTTGTAGAGCTGAGCTACACTAGTTTATATTGAAATAGTGGCAACCCCTTCTGGGACAAGAAATTGTATGAATATAATTGGAAGTAATCTGTACTGCATGATGCTTCTGCATAAAATTAAGATGTTACCTCATGTTGATACTGTATGTAAAAATGGATGTTCCACAGTTGAAGTTCTACACAGACCCTTGCAGTATGTCTGGGTTTGTTTAGTGTAAGGTTATTCTTTGTATCCATGCAGCCCCTGATGAGGGAGGTGGTAGAGAACAAGGTGGAGATCACGAAGGAGGAGGCCCGGGCTCTGATTGAGCGCTGCCTCAAGGTGCTATACTATCGCGACGCTCGCTCCTACAACAGGGTGAGTCAGTCTCGGGAACTGTCCTGAATGTAATGTTATTTTCAACGGCACATTGGGAATGTCAATGTTTCTATTTTGAAGCTACTAGTGTTGTAGCTATTTGTGACGTTACCGTTTCTCTATTTATAGCATGAAATTGCCATTGTGACAAAAGAAGGCGTGGAGATTGTTGGCCCCATGTCCTGTGAGACCAACTGGGAAATTGCCCACATGGTCAGGTAAGTTATAGCCACATAACCGGTCTTGACTGTCCAGTCATAAGTGTCAAAGGTCCATAGTATTATCACTTGAGGAAAATTGTTTAAAGTTGTCATTTGTCCTAAATTGATCATATCATTTTAATTGAACAACTACGTAGAGCTCATTGAATATTTCACATGACAATGTAACAAGAATGCACATTTTCTTTTGCAGTGGGTTTGAATGAGGACGATAAGGACTGTACGTTAAGCCACACTATTGGTCTGTTCCATTACATTCTACAATGTTACCGCTTTGATAGGACTGCTATGTAACAAATTTGGCCCCCTCCCTCCCTTTTGTAATATGAAAAATAAATGTTGTAAACTTCTGAATGGGTGAGTTATTTAAACTTGAATGACAGTCAGGCTTAAAATAAATCTGGTGAAATTGAAATATATTCATATACTGTAATTGGAACGGTCCACACAAGCAGAGCTGAGGGTAAACATTCATGGGAAGAAATTACATCTTTGGACTTCTGTAATACCCAGATTTATCCACATCAGGGGTAAGAGGACCCTGTGTCAAGAACAAATCTTGTCTGCTTCCATGGTAAACACTTTTGTTTCAACCATACAGAACTGCACCAGACTATATGCTGTTAATATCAAAGGAAAACCCACCATTAAAGCAGATCCAGCACTTTATTTCATATTTAAAAAATAGTTAATCGTTCAGGTGAAGGAAAAAGACAAACTGAGAGGTAGACTGCCATCTCTTGGATTCCATCCTAAGGCATGATCTGAGATTTCCTGTGAACGGCGTGGTTGGTCTGAGGTAATTTCTCATTAGACATGGCTACATTGCTTTCGGTAAATTGAAACAAGGGCCGGGCTGTTTGTCTTAGCTTCACAGCTTTCTAAATGAAAAGTAGATTGGAAGATATGTCAGAGCTCTGGCACCATTTCCACATACAGTCAAGTGAGTTAACAGAATATCAAACATTCCCTACTAGAAGTGACTATCTGACCTCACTGATAAGAAATGAGTATAAGTTATTTACAAAGCCTGTAGTCTAGTGTTGACAGGAAGAGACTGTTTTTAATTGCATAAGACAGGTTGTGTTAAACCTTTATAGTTTTAGACGTAAGACAGCAGCTTGTCATAGAAAATGTACAAAAACACATTTGAAAGTTACATCACCATCCCAAGTTAAAGGAACAAGCATGTGCACACAGTTGAACAGGTCCGGTACAGTCTCCAGAGCTATCCCATCTCTGCTTCAAATGTCACAATTCCCTCGGTTTGAAAGTATCAAAAGATCCAAGTCCGTAGTCTCTGAGGTGTCGGTCCGCAAATGATCAACAATCAGTTTCCTCAAAACCGTGGAAAGACTCCAGATCGCTGTCCTTCTCAAACACTTGTTTGAGGGCTTGCGGGTTGGGTGGCGGCGAGGGCAAGGTGTATGCCGACGTAATGTCTGAGCTCACCCCTTTGTCCTCTGGCTCCACCTTCATTAGCACTACAGCGCTCTTCGACCTTGCTGGAGAAAGCATGACCAGAGCCTCGGTCAGGCTCTGCACCAGTTCTGCCGGGCCTTCATCTCCTTCATCTTGTGGTGGTGTGCTGACCATCATGAAGGACTGCTGGAAGATCTGGGGCTGCGCTGCCAAGCATGAGACCATGTCACCTAAACATTCCACCAGCAGTAGGGCCAGGTCACCTGGACCCAGAGTCACAGCTCCTTCATTCTGGGTGTGCATCTCACACCAGCGGGCCTGTAGAAACTCCTTCATAACAGGCGCTACGCACAGCTCCAGGGGCTGCAGGCGGCAGGAGCAGCCGATGGGGATCACCGCCGGCAGGGTGTTGCTGCTGTTGAGGGCAGCCAGGAAGTCGTCAGCCAGGTGGCCGTGGTGGGTGTCCATGATCAGCAGACCTTTTCCCCCTGCCTGGGGGTTCACATGCTTCTGCCACACCTTAGAGAGCCACAGCTGGAGCCGCTCGTTGTCCGTAAAGCCTTGCGGGCGCGCCTCCAGGAAGACAGAGTCCGGGATGGCCTTCTGGAGGTGTGGAGGGTTGCCTTTGAGGAACACCATGGTGGGCAGCATGGTACCGTCAGCCAGCCCCGCTAGGACCACCTCTATCAGGGGCTCCCCGGTGCCGATCAACTGAAACGCTTCAGGGTCCGTCTTGAGCTTATCCAGGTCCACAAACACAGAGAGCTCGTCGATGCATCCGATGGAGGGTGGCCGGAAACCGACATCTTTGACTTGCTTGCAGACAAAGCGAGTGAAGATGCGGACGCTCTCGTATACGTTGCGCGGCAACGGGTGCTTGGCGGAGCAGGTGGCCTGCAGACTGAGGTTGTGGCGGAGCATGAACTCCACAGCCCACTCGTAGAACTCACCGATCTCGTGCGACGCCTCCAAGGCCTGCGTGGCTGTCTGGAGCAGGTTTTCCTCTGTGACTGGCAGCTGCTGCTCCCGCTGGCACATCACCCACTCTGCGATGCGGTCCGTGCTCCAGATCCAGTCCTTCTGGAGGCGCTGGATCTCCTGCTGCAGCATCCAGTCCTGGATGAGCTCTGGCTGGGTGCCAAAGCGCAGGGATGCCTGGGGGAAGCCATTGCACAGGGCATAGAGCATCACCTTCAGCTGGTGCACCGTTAATTTGGTTGACCCTTCTTTCCTGGATTTGTCCATCCTGGCCTTTCCTCCGTGGAAAAGCTCTCTCTGGCTCAGCCCCTCGGACCCTACTGCCTGGGGCTCCATCACATGGCCCAAGCCACCAACCTTGGGGGTTGTCCAGACACCATTGGATGAAGCAGGGGCAGTGGAGGGCATGGTTTTATTGGGACCAAGGACCATGATAGTCGTGCTGGGTTTGGAGGATAGGAGCGGTTTGATAGAGCGCAGGGTGGAACTATTGCCAGCTGGTAGCAGATGGATAGGCACAAAAGACCCTCCTTGACCTGGGTTTATTTTTGGAACGACAATGCTACAGGGGGAAAAGAAAAACATGTTAGTTTTCAGGAAGCTCAGTCAATGACACACACATTTGATGAAGAAGCAATAGTGTCACAGTGCAACCAAAGTGGAACTAAGCTTCAACTTGAGACCAAGCTCAATTCTGTCCAACAGTAAGTAATTTCACTCTCTATATAAGAGAATATTAAATACCTTTGAGAAGCCTCAGGCACATCTGAATGGGGAAGAAAAAATAAATAAACAAACAAAAAGGTTGCCATATAGAAAGGATTGACCTTTTACAAAGATACTTAAATATCAGAAGGTGGAACTCAAAACGTAATAACCTTCCTCCAGCTTGCTGAAGCTTGCAGTATCATGGTCTGGGTGATCCATGAGGTGGTTGGCCATCATGTCACCCACCTTGGTTCTGTAGTTACACAACGTACACCTCATCTCATCCATTCTGAAATGGGACCAAAAGGGTTTTGAGCAATCAGGATTAAAAACACACTACATTCAATTAAACACTGCCCCAAAAAAATTGAGGAAAGGATTGTTACCTTGGGTATGACTCATACAGGGCCAGATATTGGGTGGTGCTCTTGCGGGTCACGTGGTTACTGCAAATGAAGAGAGACAGAAAACATGTGTCATACACCTTTCTCCAAACCAACATTTCACTTACCCTTTGATGTAAAAAATCATTTGGGGAATCTTCAGTTGAGCAATGTCACTCACTTGATCATGTGGTTGGCGTAAGCCCGGGAGCAGCAGGTGCAGTAGCGACACAAGGAGCAGTGGACGTATGTGGGGAAGTGGTTGGCAAAGTCGGGAATCTTAAAGGTGCACTCTATGCAGTTCTGTTGTGCCAGCGATGCACTGTGGGGAGGAAGGCAGAGGCAGGTTACCCATGGTGCACAGCGATGGAATGTCAAGCTTATCTATTTTTGATATTCAATTTCTAGCCGCATCATCCTAGAACACTGTTCCAAATTATAAAATGGTCAACAATTTTGCTATACGGCAAAACTAAAAGCTAAACGCAATCGAGTCTGAATAAAGCTTGGCATCAATTCCATTTCGTGCTAATACAATCGGGGAAAAACATCAACCCTCTACCTCATCTGGAACTTAGTGAGCAGCTTCATCAGGCTCTCGACAGGCTTCTTCTTGGGCTCTGGTTTTTGGGGAGCAGACGGAACATCAATCACTTTGGAGGGTCGGAGGTCTCCTCGGCCCGAAGACTCCTGATAGTAATACTGCTTGCCCTGCAGCGCGTAGGCCCGGATAGTCACCTGGAACACAAATATTCTTAAACCACTTAACCACTCAAATATTCTTAAACCACCAATATACATTACTAATGTTCCCATAATGCACAGGGAAAATGCATAACATTCACAACCACTATATACTTTCCAGTCACAAAAGAGACAAAAAAATAATAATTGTCTATCACACACAAAAATTCAGAATATCACGCCCTAGCAATCACTCACACGTGTGTGTCACCCCCCCATTCAAAGGTTTGGGGTCACTTAGAAATGTCCCTGTTTTGTCCATTAAAATAACATCAAACTGATCAGAAATACAGTGTTAATGTTGTAAATTACTATTGTACCTGGAAACAGCAGATTTTTTATGGAATATCTACATAGGTGTACAGAGGTCCATTATCAGCAACCATCACTCCTGTGTTCCAATGGCATGTTAGCTAATCCAAATGTATAATTTTAAAAGGACAATTGATCATTAGAAAACCCTTTTGCAATTATGTTAGCACAGCTGAAAACTGTTGTCCTGATTAAAGAAGCAATTATTAGAAAATGGAAGAAGTTCAAGATGACGGTCAATCACCCTCAGTCTGGGGCTCCATGCAAGATCTCACCTCGTGGGGCATCAATGATCATGAGGAAGGTGAGGGATCAGCCCAGAACTACATGGCAGGACTTGGTCAATGACCTGAAGAGAGCTGGGACCACAGTCTCAAAGAAAACCATTAGTAACACACTACGCCGTCATGGATTAAAATACTGCAGCGCACGCAAGGTCCCCATGCTCAAGCCAGCACATTTCCAGGCCCGTCTGAAGTTTGCCAATGACCATCTGGATGATCCAGAGGAGGAATGGGAGAAGGTCATGTGGTCTGATGAGACAAAAATAGAGCTTTTGTCTAAACTCCACTCGCAGTGTTTGGAGGAAGAAGAAGGATGAGTAAAACCCCAAGAACACCATCCCAACCGTGAAGCATGGAGGTGGAAACATCATTCTTTGGGGATGTTTTTCTGCAAAGGGGACAGGACGACTGCACCGTATTGAGGGGAGGATGGATGGGGGCCATGTATCGCGAGATCTTGGCCAACAACCTCCTTCCCTCAGTAAGAGCATTGAAGATGGGTCATGGCTGGGTCTTCCAGCATGACAACGACCCGAAACACACAGCCAGGGCAACTAAGGAGTGGCTCCGTAAGAAGCGTCTCAAGGTCCTGGAGTGGCCTAGCCAGTCTCCAGACCTGAACCCAATAGACAATCTCTGGAGGGAGCTGAAAGTCCGTATTGCCCAGCGACAGCCCCGAAACCTGAAGGATCTGGAGAAGGTCTGTATGGAGGAGTGGGCCAAAATCCCTGCTGCAGTATGTGCAAACCTGGTCAAGAACTACAGGAAACGTATGATCTCTGTAATTGCAAACAAAGGTTTCTGTACCAAATATTAAGTTCTGCTTTTCTGATGCATTACTTAAAAATCATACAATGTGTATTTCTGGATTTTTGTTTTTTTACAGACCTCTACATGCTTTGTAAGTAGGAAAACCAGCAAAATCGGCAGTGTTTCAAATACTTGTTCTCCCCACTGTACATATACACACACCTCTATATATAGGTGTGTGTGTATGTATATATGTGTATATATATACAGTATATCACAAGTGAGTACACCCCCCACATTTTTGTAAATATTTGAGTATATCTTTTCATGTGACAATACTGAAGAAATGACACTTTGCTACAATGTAAAGTAGTGAGTGTAGAGCTTGTATAACAGTGTAAATTTGCTGTCCCCTCAAAATAACTCACACGGCCATTAATGTCTAAACCGCTGGCAACAAAAGTGAGTACACCCCTAAGTGAAAATGTCCAAAAAGATATACTCAAATATTTACAAAAATGTGAGGGGTGTACTCACTTTTGTGATATACTGTGTGTGTGTGTATATACTGCTCTAAAAAATAAAGGGAACACTTAAACAACACAATGTAACTCCAAGTCAATCACACTTCTGTGAAATCAAACTGTCCACTTAGGAAGCAACACTGATTGACAATACATTTCACATGCTGTTGTGCAAATGGAATAGACAAAAGGTGGAAATTATAGGCAATTAGCAAGACACCCCCAATAAAGGAGTGGTTCTGCAGGTGGTGACCACTTCTCAGTTCCTATGCTTCCTGGCTGATGTTTTGGTCACTTTTGAATGCTGGCGGTGCTTTCACTCTAGTGGTAGGATGACACGGAGTCTACAACCCACACAAGTGGCTCAGGTAGTGCAGCTCATCCAGGATGGCACATCAATGCGAGCTGTGGCAAGAAGGTTTGCTGTGTCTGTCAGCGTAGTGTCCAGAGCATGGAGGCGCTACCAGGAGACAGGCCAGTACATCAGGAGACGTGGAGGAGGCCGTAGGAGAGAAACAACCCAGCAGCAGGACCGCTACCTCCGCCTTTGTGCAAGGAGGACCACTGCCAGAGCCCTGCAAAATGACCTCCAGCAGGCCACTAATATATATATATATATATATATATATATATATATATATATACACATACACATACACATACACACACACACACACACACACGAATATATCACACACACAGTTGAAGTCGGAAGTTTACTTAGGTTGGCGTCATTAACTCGTTTTTTAACCACTCCACAAATTTCTTGTTAACAAACTATAGTTTTGGCAAGTTGGTTAGGACATCTACTTTGTGCATGACACAAGTAATTTTTCTAACAGACATTATTTCACTATATCACAATTCCAGTGGGTCAGAAGTGTACATACACTAAGTTGACTGTGCCTTTAAACAGCTTGAAAAATTCCAGAAAATTATGTCATGGCTTTAGAAGCTTGTGATAGGCTAATTGACGTCAATCGGAGGTGTACCTGTAGATGTATTTCAAGGCCTACCTTCAAACTCAGTGCCTCTTTGCTTGACATCATGGGAAAAGACCTCAGAAAAAGAAAAAAAAAACTTCACAAGTCTGGTTCATCCTTGAGAGCAATTTCCAAACACCTCAAGGTACCACGCTCATCTGTACAAATAGTACGCAAGTATAAACACCATGGGACCACGCAGACGTCGTACCACTCAGGAAGGAGACACGTTCTGTCTCCTAGAGATGAACGTACTTTGGGGAGAAAAGTGCAAATCAATCCCAGAACAACAGCAAAGGACCTTGTGAAGATGCTGGAGGAAAAAGGTACAAAAGTATCTATATCCACAGTAAAACGAGTCCTATATTGACAAAACCTGAAAGGCCGCTCAGCAAGGAAGAAGCCACTGCTCAAAAACCGCTCAAAAACCGCTATAAAAAAGCCAGACTACGGTTTGCAACTGCACATGGGGACAAAGATCATACTTTTTGGAGAAATATCATCTGGTTTGATGAAACAAATCTAGAACTGTTTGGCCATAATGACCATCGTTATGTTTGGAGGAAAAAGGGGGATGCTTGTAAGCCGAAGAACACCTTCCCAACCGTGAAGCACGGGGGTGGCAGCATCATGTTGTGGGGGTGCTTTGCTGCAAGAGGGACTGGTGCACTTCACAAAATAGATGTCATCATGAGGAAGGAAAATGATGTGGATATATTGAAGCAACATCTCAAGACATCAGTCAGGAAGTTAAAGCTTGGTCGCAAATGGGTCTTCCAAATGGACAATGGCCCATTGTCCAAGCAACCTTCCAAAGTTGTGGCAAAATGGTTTAAGGACAACAAAGTCAAGGTATTGGAGTGGCCATCACAAAGCCCTGACCTCAATCCTATAGAAAATTTGTGGGCAGAACTGAAAAAGTGTGTGCGAGCAAGTTGACCTGCAAACCTGCCTCAGTTACACCAGCTCTGTCAGGAGGAATGGGCCAAAGTTCACCCAACTTATTGTGGGAAGCTTGTGGAAAGCTACCCGAAACATTTGACCCAAGTTAAACAATCTAAAGGCAATGCTACCAAATACTAATTGAGTGTATGTAAACTGACCCACTGGGAATCTGATGAATGAAATAAAAGCTGAAATAAATCATTCTCTATTATTCTGACATTTCACATTCTTAAAATAAAGTGGTGATCCTAACTGACATAAAACAGGGAATCTGTACTCTGATTAAATGTCAGGAATTGTTAAAAACTGAGTTTAAATGTATTTGGCTAAGGTTTATGTAAACTTCTGACTTCAACTGTGTGTGATAGATATATATATAGATACATAACACACACACACAAATTCAAAATATTGCGCACACACACAAACAAACCTTGGTACCAGGCTTCAGGCCCTCCAGCTGCCGTGGCTTGAGGTGGGTCTTGTGGTACTGCACCTTGTGCTCTGCCCGGTCCTTGGCGAAGAGGAATTGAAGCCGGCACTGGTCGCATTGAAATACGTTTTTTTTCTGCAAACAAACGCATAGGAAAATGGGTGGAGTGGAATAGACTGGCTGCCAATGGCCATAGATGTACCACATGTATCTGATGTGGCATATAGCCTCATTGGGTTTACCTGGTGGCGGCTGTAGTGGTTCTGGTAGTTGCTGCTGGAGCGGAACACCTTGAGGCAGTAGGGTCACAGCAGATTGGCCGTGCCGTCGTGGAACTCACGGAAGTGGGCAAAAACGTCCACATACAGGGACGAGCGGTAGTCGCACACCTTCACAAAGAAGAGGGAGGGGTGAATTGCATTAGGAGACATTTCGTGTTGATATAGTGAGCTTTTCCCCTCGACAGGACATTGCGTAGAAATGCACTGACCGGCCAGTTTATTAGACCACACCGTTCATGAAAATGGATCGCTCATACGTGAGTCACGTGGCTTGCAAGCGGACAAACATCAGGGCGTTCCTTTATTGTTCAGTTTTACTTTGGAATGGGCAAAATTAGTGACCTAAGCGACAGAGCGTAGTTTGCCATCGGTGCCAGGTGCGTCGGATCCAATATCTCAGAAATGTCAGCCACCTGGGGCTTTTGTGTAAGCTAACAGGCAGGCCACAAACAGACAAATAATGGTGCAGTAAAACAGTGGTATGCAGAATGGCATCTCGGAATGCACAACTCGTCAAGGATGGGCTTTTGCAGCAGACGACCAGACCGGGTTCCACTCCTATCAGCTAAAAACAAGAAGTGGCTCCAGTGGGCACATGATCACCAACACTGGACAATTGTGGAAAAACATCACCTGGAACATGCGATTTCAGTTTACTTGAGTGGCCTGGTCAGTCCCTGGACCTCAACCCAATAGAGCAGCTTTGGGGTGAGATGGAATGGGCTGCTCTCAGCATGAATATACCGCTGTCCAATCTGCAGTGATGTCATCTCGTCAGCATGGACCAACATCCCTGTGGAACATTTCCGACACCTTGTATAATTATCCAAAGAATTCAGGCTGTTCTGGAGGCAAATGGTGGTCCGACCTGGTACTACATGGGTGTACCTAATGAACTGGTCGGAGAATGTATATGAACTTAGAGACAGTATAAGTAATGACCAAGGGGCCGATTCTGATCCGAGTTAAGTGCGCTTAAATGGAACGCAATTCCTTTATGCACTTTTCTCTAAGGGTATTATGACCATGAACTTAAAGGAAAACTATTTGTTTCATTAGTCCATTTTTGATAGTCCCAAAATGTTTTGCATGTCAGCAATCAAATTTTGAAGATCTATAACTTGCAAAATACAGAAATAACCCGGTATAATGCATTTTGCTGCATATCACTTGATATATATTATATTGCGTCTGCAGAGAATTCTAATTTTAATTTAAAGGGATGGCTTTCGATAAATGTACTGAAATCCCTATTGAATGAAACTGTTGGCCAGCAAGTGGGAGTGTTTTTAGCAGTTTAATTAAATTTAAGCTACACCTACAAAGCCCGTTACACTCCTGCATATGTAAGTCTGAATACCAACTACTGAGAAGTACTGAGAAGTGCTTCAATCAAAATGCGTAAAAAAAAGGAATAGATTTCCTACGTCTGAATCGGGCACTGTTTACCTGGCAAATGTAGGGCATCTCTCCCGGTTTGTGGGTGTTCTTCATGTGCTGCAGGAAGACAGGCTCGCTCTCATATGCCCACTCGCAGATCTTACACTTAGCTGTGATAAACAGAGAAAAGGCCCGAGAGTCACGTAAACATTCAAAGTGCTCAGTCCTCTTGCTGTATGCATGTATTGAAAGTCACTCTGGATAAGAGTGACTGCTTACTAGAGTGGCAACGAAATTCTAAACTAATACATGAAATTGTTTTAAGATGGTCATGCCAAGGATTATTTAACTATTTGGTTTAGAATTTTAAGACCCCTTAAGGTATCAAAAAAATAACATGAAACATTGAATTTGGCATTACTGCTATGTAGTGAATAACAAATTCACTACATGGAACAACAGATAGTCCAACAAAAAATCTAAAGGAAGTTTGTTCTGACGTGTCTGTCCTATATTTGAGAGATAAGAAAGATTAGGAAACAAATTTTTTCATTTTTTACATGTATTTTAGGCACTAAACTATCTCCATTTACACTTCCATTAATTTAAAAAAAAAATTATTTATTTATTTTAAATCGGGTACCGGGAACCTTCAGACAAGTCTTGTGAGCGACCTGGAGCATGTTCACGAGAGTCTCAGCTTTCAACAGATGGGACATAATAGTGTGTAGCCAAAATCATTCGGACGCTACATACAATTTCGTGAGAAGACCGATTATCGGGATGTCTCATGGTCTGACATTCACCGCAGATATATCGGTGGATAGAGCCGCAGCCCATGCAAAACCCCCTGAGTTTTGCATGGGCTGCCCCCTAGTTGGGCTGCCCCCTAGTTTAAACAGATTTTGATGGGGAGTTTGTCATTATGTTAATTTGATTTCCGCGGGGGGGGCGTGACCATCGTAGGCAAAGGGTTAAATTCACCCAATTCCCTAACAAGGCAATATATCAGCATCTAGTGCTGATTCAATGTGCTTTGACTGCGTGGGAGAATGTTGGTGGGATGACAAGTGCCGATAGATTCACTTTGTTTTAGCGACAGTGACTTTATGTGGTATGACTGAATGGTTGGTGGGTGAGTGGGGAGCGAGCTAGTCCTCACTGGTGGACTCCAACTGGCTGTGGACGCTCTCCACGTGGCACTGCAAGCGGAAGGGCGTTGCCAAGTTGCGGAAGCAGTGCTGGCAGGCGGTGTGCGTGTCCACCTCGCCGTTCTGCTGTGCCGTCATCTCCACGTGGTGACGCATGTGGTTCATCAGCCTGGAAGACAGTGAGGAGTGGAAGATGGAGAACAAAGCGGGTGAGAGGGTAAGATTTCAGTCAATTCAGTAAAACGTGACATTTATTTGAAAACATAACATGAATTCCTGTTTCCCCACACTCCATCCACTCACTTGATGTTAGTCTTCAGGGTCTTTTTGCAGTGAATGCACTTGAAGATGCCCGGCGGCTTCTCCACTGGTGCGCCACTCAGGTTGCGTCCCTTGTCCACGCCGTAGTAGAAGTCCTCCACCAGCATGATGAGCTTGCCCTGCTGGTCGGCCTCCAGGATGGAGCTGCCACCCTCGGGAACATACACCGGTCGCACCGGCGTGGTGATTGGCTCCTTGGAGGTCTCGGAGAAGGACAAAGAGGAGGGAGAGGAGGCGGTGGCTTTGGAGGACTTGGAAGATTTGGAGGAAAGCTTGGCCGTGGCATTGATAGCATCCAGGCTCAGGGCGATCTGCTTGCTGCAGAGCTAGAAGAGGGACCAGTAGGGTAAATATCAATATTCATACATTTCTATCTATTACCATTATCAGCGTTTAAGACTTCACAAGACACTTTTAGAGAAGATGACATAATAGCAGAGTATTTTGCCACATCAGGACGAGCTTTCAACAACAGTCCTTCACGGTCGGGCCTGGGCTAATAATATCTATATGAACATCAACATTCACTAAAAAGTTAGATCCATTTCCCAAAGAGAGTACAAAGTCTACCTAAGGCACACTTACACACATGAAACCCCGGAGGGCGTTGACCAATTTGTACTCGGATCCACAGCGCTTGCACATCTTTGTCTTGGCGGGGGCTGGTGCAATCACTGCAAAATAAACACCAGTACACTGTGTAAAAAAAATATTTAATGTGCCAAATCACAGTACATAACAGGGGCCTTGGTCAATAGTACAAAAAATAAATAAATATGAATGTATGTACTTGTAAGTCGCTCTGGATAAGAGCGTCTGCTAAATGACGTAAATGTAAATAATGTAAATGTCAGTAGTAAATTACCTTGGACTTCAATAGGATATTCTATTAGTATAGACAATTTCTTGTTTGGAGTGGTAAAACGACAATAGGCTACACAGTAGTAATAACTGAATGATGTATGCAGTACACCAAACTATTTCTGTTAGCTGTTACAGGAAAGCTGTGTGGTCCTGGAGACTACTAACCTCTGAGGGGTGCACTAGGAGAGGGAGCCGTGCTCGGACCACTGGTAGCTGGAGACCTGTTAGTGCTGGGAGCTGGTTGCAGGGTCGGATGCTGTTGTGTTCTGGATGAGATTGGCAGGGGTCTCACAGCATGGCTTCCTGCTGCACCTGAAGAACTGGCTGAAACAACCCCCCCCCCCACCCACACACACACACACAAAGCAGGATTAGTGTCCCAGACAATGTTCCATAACAGATGACAGAAGGTGGCTTTTTTTTAACAATAAAGTTTACCCTTTGAGATTAGACTTAAATTCATACTGACAATAATTGGTTTGCTAAGACTGTAATTTAACTTACAATCCCTGTGTTCAACTTGTGGAGAGACTGATGGCCCACAAGGACTAGAGCCTTCCTTACCTGTGACAGATGGAGCGGTGGTGTGGAGGGTCGCGGGGGAGGATGAGAGGGTGACCCCGCCGGTGGCCACAGTGCTGATGGTCTGGACTCCGTTGGTGGCGCGGATGGCGAGGGTGACGGGGATCCGCACTGTGGTGAAGCCGCTGGCGGACGGTCTGCCCCTGGGCTGAGACGGGGCCTGCTGGGGCGCTAGCTGCAGCTGGGTTCCCTGGCCTGGAGGAAAAACCGTAGTGAGCTGCTCACAATAGGCAGGTTTATTCGACAAAAGCAATGTCGCAACAAAAAAAATAACATTGCGACGGAAGCTATAGGAGAAATGTTCTTAAGGTCGACAACATTTTTATCTGTGCGACAGAGGTGGATTTTTCCTTTTGTCCAACTGAATAAATTATTATTGCCATATCATTTTGATGGCATGCGGGGTACGTGATGTTATCTATAATGCTCTACTCCACATTTAATTTGAAATGCTGACTGTTTGCAGGACAAGGATTGTCCTGACTTTCAAGAATGCCTGAAATTGCTACGCTTTGTTTTTCTGCTTGGCTGGATGCAAGTTTCACCATCAAATGATGTAAGATCTACAGGAGTGCAAGTCTCACCATGACGCGGACCGTGAGGATATGTTGGCATATGACAATTATTAGTATATGGCAAATATTAGTAAATTCTTGCATTCTATCCATGCTGGCTTTTGCGGCCTACCTGAGACATGAAACGGATAGGTGGGAGGGCATGCAGGCTGTTGCCAATTTATTCATGTGCAACCACTTACATTTTTATTTGACACTAGGTTTTTGCGAGGTGTGACGTTATTAAGTCCAGACGTTTTTAATAGTCACAAACAGTTCATTGAAAATGCACCGTAGCAGACAATTGTTGCATCTATTTCTATGCAAAAATATATATAAAATCACTGGAATAATAATGGAAACATAGCTATTGTCTATTTGCATTTGACAAAACACTTCCCACTGGAAAAAATATATCCATTATTTTATGACCCAAAGTTTTCATGACACAATAACAGAACACAAAACACTCCCTGTGACATTTCTCTGGATCCCACTAAAAAGGTGGTTACTTCTAGGTTTCAGGTGGGCAGTGAAATACTTGGGTTATCTATCAGGACATTGATAAGATAACAAGAACAGACATGTCTAATGGTTAGCTACTTACCGCCAGGCAGCACGGTGATGGGCTGACCATTCAGGATATATCCTACCGGTTCGGCACTTATGGTCTGTGTACACCCTTGAATGTTCTGCACCACAGAAAGACAAAGGTCCTAGCAATGATTTAACCTCATTATTCCTATAGAAAAACAAGTCCGTGAAGCTCAGCCTGGCCCACTGTCATCAACCTAAACGTTCGCTGCTCAGCAGTAATCTAATTGAGAACAATCAGGGCATCCGTAAGTCCAAATATTGCTGTTAACATTGAAGGTTGTGCAATGTATGTCAAAAATATGTAAAATTCTGGCAAATTAATTACGGTCTTTGTTAGTAAGAAATGGTCATCACACAGTTCGCAACGAGCCAGGCGACCCAAACTGCTGCATATACCCTGACTCTGCTTGCACAGAACATAAGAGAAGTGACAGAATTTCCCTAGTTAAAATAAATTCATGTTAGCAGGCAATATTAACTAAATATGCAGGTTTAAAAATATATACTTGTGTATTGATTTTAAGAAAGGCATTGATGTTTATGGTTAGGTACACTGGTGCAACGAGTGCTTTTTTCACGAATGCGCTTGTTGAATCATCACCTGTTTGATGAAGTAGGCTGTGATTCGATGATAAATTAACATGCACCGCATTGATTATATGCAACACAGGACAAGCTAGATAACTACACATGGTTGATGATATTACTAGTCTAACTAGTGACTATGTTAAGATTTATCTTGTAAAAAACAGTTTAATGCTAGCTAGCAACTTAACTTGGCTCCTTGCTGCACTCTCGTAACAAGTGGTCAGCCTGCCACGCAGTCTCCTCGTGGAGTGCAATGTAATCGGCCATAATCGGCATCCAAAAATGCAGATTACCGTTTGTTATGAAAACTTGAAATCGGTCGACCTCTACTCTGCATATCTTAAATTGGCGTACGTCATAATCAAAGTAAGCATAAGCTGATTAAAACCCATTTTTCTGAGCAATCTTTTGAAATATTAGGACATGTAAACGCCTTCATCAGCATTCTAGATTTGTATTTGATCTGCGCATAAGCTTGCACGAGCTTCCTTCTTTTGCGCGAGTGAAGTTAGTTCAGAAAAACAAAATGTTTATCTTTTAAATACGCTGACTGTAGAAAACATTAGGAACATGACAGACTGACCAGGTGTATCTAGGTGAAAGCTGTGATCCCTTATTGATGTCACCTGTTAAATTCACTTCAAATCAGTGGTTCCCAAACTTTTTAATAGTCCCGTACCCCTTCAAACATTCAACCTCCAGCTGCGTACTCCCTCCTGCACCAGGGTCAGCGCACTCTCAAATGTAGTTTTTTGCCATCATTGTAAGCCTGCCACACACACACACTGTATGATACATTTATTAAACATAAGAATGAATAACTCACCACATGTTAATGACAAGTGTGTGCTTGAAAGAATACACATAACTCTGCAGTGTTGGGTTGTATTGGAAAAAGTCTAAGTAATCAATAATTTTCCACACACAGTCTGTGCCTGTATTTAGTTTTCATGCTAGTGAGGGCCAAGAATCCACTCTCACATAGGTACGTGGCTGAAAAGGGCATCAGTCGCTTAACAGTGCGATTTGCCAAGGCAAGATCCTCAGAGCGCAGCCCTATCCAGAAATCTGGCAGTGGCTTCTGATTAAATTTTCCCAGAACCGCTTGTTGCAATTTCGATGAGGCTCTCTTGTTCAGATATCAGTAAGTGGACTGGAGGCAGGACATGAAAGGGGTAACAAATCCAGTTGTTTGTGTCATCCGTTTCGGGAAAGTACCTGCGTAATTACGTATCCAACTCACTCAGGTGCTTCACTATATCACATTTGACATTGTCCATAAACTTGAGTTCATTAGCACACAAAAAAAATCATACAATGGTGGAAAGACCTGTGTGTTGTCCTTGTTAATGCAGACAAAGAAGAGCACCAACTTCTTAATCTTAGCCTCAGTTTTGTCCCACACATTGAATATAGTTGCGGAGAGTCCCTGTAATCCTAGATTCAGATCATTCAGGCGAGAAAAAACATCACCCAGATAGGCCAGTCGTGTGAGAAACTCATCATGCAAGCGGTCTGACAAGTGAAAATGACGGTCAGAAAAGAACTAAGCTCGTCTCTCAATTTAAAAAAAGTGTCAATACTTTGCCCCTTGATAACCAGCGTATGTTGGAAAAGTGTTACATGGTCACTGCCCATATCATTGCAGAGTGGAGAAAATACACAAGAGTTCAGGGTCCTTGCTTTAACAAAGTTAACCATTTTCACTGTCGTGTCCAAAACATCTTTCAAGCTGTCAGGCATTCCCTTGGCAGCAAGAGCCTCTCGGTGGATGCTGCAGTGTACCCAAGTGGCGTTGGGAGCAACTGCTTGCATGCGCGTTAGCACTCCACTATGTCTCCCTGTCATGGCTTTTGCGCCATCAGTACAGATACCAACATGAGCAGCAGCTACGTTTACCTACGGCTACATACGGACCATTAGTGGAATTCCCGTGAGAGAGTAACGGTTAATGTGATTGGATGTTAATTATTTGAATAGGCTACCTGTATTTGACATTGTGTTATTTCGCTGAACACTAGATGGTTTCATTTTATTTTTGGCAGTGAAATGAATCCTCACCCCCCAGAAAAATACAATTGTGGCCTGCTGGAGGTCATTTTGCAGGGCTCTGGCAGTGCACCTCCTTGCACAAAGGCGGAGGTACCGGTCCTGCTGCTGGGTTGTTGCCCTCCTACGGCCTCCTCCACGTCTCCTGATGTACTGGCCTGTCTCCTGGTAGCGCCTGCATGCTCTGGACACTACGCTGACAGACACAGCAAACCTTTTTGCCACAGTTCGCATTGATGTGCCATCCTGGATGAACTGCACTACCTGAGCCACTTGTGTGGGTTGTAGACTCCGTCTCATGCTACCACTAGAGTGAGAGCACCGCTAGCATTCAAAAGTGACCAAAACATCAGCCAGGAAGCATAGGAACGAGAAGTGGTCTGTAGTCACCACCTGCAGAATCACTCCTGTTTTGGGGGGGTGTCTTGCTAATTGCCTATAATTTCCACCTTTTGTCTATTCCATTTGCACAACAGCATGTGAAATTTATTGTCAATCAGTGTTGCTTCCTAAGTGGACAGTTTGATTTCACAGAAGTGTGATTGATTTGGAGTTACATTGTGTTGTTTAAGTGTTCCCTTTATTTTTTTGAGCAGTGTATATTAATCTGACTATCCACAATCATATTATTGTGTGGATGTATGTCACGCCCTGACCTTAGAGAGCCTTTTTATTTCTCTATTTGGTTTGGTCAGGGTGTGATTTGGGTGGGCATTCTAGTTTGTCTGTTTCTTTGTTGGCCGGGTATGGTTCCCAATCAGAGGCAGCTGTCTATCGTTGTCTCTGATTGGGAATCATACTTAGGCAGCCTTTTTCCCCACGTGTTGGTGGGTAATTACTTATTTTCTGTGAGTGTTTGTGTGCGCCACGGTTGCGTCACATTCGTTTTCTGCTTACCTGTTTTTTTTTTGTGAAGATTTCACTTCAATTAAAGATGTGGAATTACATGCACGCTGCGCCTTGGCTCATTTATGACAGGGAATTTGAAGACAGCGAGCGTGACAATGTAACTGTACTCACTGAGGCTCAATCTTCCTATAGAAAAACACAAGTTCATGAAGCACTGCATGGTCCACTGTTGTCAACCTGAAACGCGCTGCTGCTCATCAGCAATCTACTAAGAAAAAATCACTCCATCACTAGTTCATATAGAAATATGATGTAGAACAAACATGCTTCTCTGAAATTAAGAATAAGGAATCATGTCTGCGTACCTGTGTGGTGAATATGATGTTCTTCCCAGTGGTGCTGCTGGTGCTAGGCAACATAGTGGTCGGCATCTGCAGCACCTGAGGCATGGAGGTCTGAAGAGGCTGCAGCACTTGAGTCATAGCCTGAGTCAGGACCACTGGTTTGGGTAGTAACGGTGCTGCAGAGATGGGCAAAAGTCAATATACTCCATATGAGGCTTAAACAGGTTGGTTGCATGTGTCCATTGAAACATGTTTTATGCTACAGGTCAGTAAGTCAAAAAAGAAATGAAGTCAAAACAGTTGCCAAGAGTATATGTGTAACTGCCAAAATAATGGAAACACTTGAGTAAATGAGGGATATGGAGTATACTGTTAAAAAATATAAACGCAACATGCAAAATGTCAAAGATTTTACTGAGTTATAGTTTATATAAGGAAATCAGTTCATTGAAAATAAATAAATTAGGCCCTAATCTATGGATTTCACATGACTGGGCAAGGGCGCAGCCATGGGGGGGCCAGGCCCACCTACTGGAGAGCCAGAACCAGCCAATCAGAATGAGTTTTTCCCCACAAAAGGGCTTTATTACAGACATAAATACTCATCAGCACCCCCAGACAATCCCACAGGTGAAGAAGCTGGATGTGGATGTCCTGGCTGGCGTGAATCCACGTAGTCTGCTGTTTTGAGACCAGTTGGATATACTGCCAAATTCTTTAAAACAACGTTGGAGGCGGCTTATGATAGAGAAATTAACATTCCTGCAGTCAACATGCCAATTTTATGCTCCCTCAAAACGTGAGACATCTATGGTATTGTGTGACAAAACTGCACATTTTAGAATGGCCTTTTATTGTCTCCAGCACAAGGTGTACCTGTACATTTATCATGCTGTTTAATCAGCTTCTTGATATGCAACCCCTGGATGGATTATCTTGGCAAAGGAGAAATTCTCAACAACAGGGATATAAACAAATGTGCACATTTGAGAGAAATTAGCTCTTTGTGCACATGGAACATTTCTGGGAACTTTTATTTCAGCTCATGAAACACCACTTTACATGTTGCATTTATATTTTTGTTCAGTATATATTGAGGGCAGGTGCTTCCACACAGGTGTGGTTCCTGAGCTAATTAAGCAATGAACATCCCACCATGCTTAGGGTCATGCATAAAAAGGCAGGCCATTATTTAGGCTACCATGGCTACGCCCCCATAGGATGACAATGGACCCACACACAGGGCACTGAATGGGTAGATGAGCATGAAAACAATGTAAACCATATGCTATTGCCGTCTCAGTCACCAGATCTCAACCCAATTGAACACATATGGGAGCTTCTGGAGCAGCGCCCAAGACAGTATTTTCCACCACTATCACAAAATGATGTAATATCTTGTGGAAGAATGGTGTTGCATCCCTCCAATAGAGTTCCAGACACTTCTATAATCTATGCCACGGTGCATTGAAGCTGTTCTGGCTTGTGTTGGCCCAATGCCCTATTAGGACAATGTAGTTTTCCTTTATTAGCCAGTTACCTGTATATTCCTAAAAAATATATAATATCATGCCAGAGCACTCACCAAGGGCAGGCATGGGTTTGGTTGTGATGTTACTGCCGCGGCTGAGGTGCATCACCGAAGTGTCATCGGGAGGTACTGGGAAGGCAATTTAAAGAACCATGAACTGACGACGATAGAATACGACAATAATACTGATGAAACTGTTGCTATTGAGAATTGAGTCCCAAAACATACAGAATGACATGACCGAGGGAAGCAGGTTACACCGAGTCTGCACACAGCACACTCACCTTTACTGGGTCCCTTGCTTGTTTCTTCCATTTCCTCATCTGGTTGCTGTTGCCACGGCGTCAGATCCTCCTCCACACACTCCATGTGGAGCTCCGAGTCCGTGACGTTGACCTCAGAGTCTGTCATGTTGACGTCTGAGTCCGCCATGCTCATAACTGTAGATTAGTTGATATAATATGAATGTTACGATGATATCTATGATCATGTTTTAGAATATTGGCACATGACCTGGACAAGACAGTGTGACAATCATGCAAAGTCAGAAAGTGGAACATCAGCTTGTGCTCCTTGTGTATCTTATTCGCTGCATGTGTGTTGTCCAGTTTTAAAGGGGAAGCTGGTGTGGTTGTAGTTACAGAGGAAGAGAAAATGTATGTTATTTTTATTGTCTTTACCAAATTTTGTGCATGAACTGTGTGTATAAATCCCATTAAAGATGCACTATACAGAAATCACTCTTCCATTTCCTGGTTGCTAAAATTCTAATAGTTTGCTTAATTTCAGTTTGTGACAAAACAAGTATAGTGTAGAGAATCATTGTACCAGCTAAACCGCTATGAAATATATTTTCCATAACCAACAATATTTTATTTTCAGTTGGTGTACAAAACTGAAAGTAAAAGACGCAAAAACGAAACTTAAGAACGGAAACATAGACATGCTAGACATGCTTTCAAAGCGAATGACAGATCTATAACAAACTTTTCTATGTAAATTTGGTCTGGTAGCCCAAAAAGGTGTGAAGAGAAAATGCTGCTCATGAACACTGGTCTAAGATCAGTTTCCAGTCTTCTAATCTTCACATTCCCTACAACTAGCAAAACACACTAACTTGTCCTGGATCAGTAGTGACATTCGGATAATGCGCGTGTAGCCCACTCTGCAACGACTCCATGCAAACGTAAAGACTTGAGCTAGCACCACTGCTAACTAGCTAGCGAGCTAACTGAGTTCAACAACTGGCAACATCTACATCTATTCACGAAGCATGCAAATGACTTACCTTGTTCACTCTTTTGCCGAAGTTAAATAAAAAGTACAACAAACCGTGGAGAAGTGAAGTGGAAAACAAAGATCTGTAGAATAGTGACTGCTATCGTTTTTCCCTTTTTGGCTCGCGTAGGAAGGCACAAGAAAATCTCTACGTCACTTCCAGTTTTGATGTAGACGCTCTGATTGGCTACGATCTTAAAACAAGAGCGGGGTGACCATCTCCATCATGAAAAGCAGACGACTTTTATAATGTTTCCATCTTCCAAAAATGTACTTTGTTCAACTCTTTGTTCAACTCCTAATACACGCGCAGATATATTTTTGATACATTGGTGGATGTTGTATGACTATCTCCACATCATGCATATTCAAATTCGATGCGTTTCTCCATGGTACAAGTTGTCAGGCATTTTGTTATAATGTTGCAGCCATGCACGTGAATGTCATAATAATCCAATGTAAAAGGCTCACCACTTTTGCTTTCAAAGAGTAATTTTATCTGTAGCTTTATTTACCTAACTGCGATTACCAGAAGCAATAGTAGTATGCTAACATTCCTTTTGTCAATCTGCCATTTCTACATGTTTTGAAGAAGTATCTGTAAACTGAGAAGTTACTTGTACGATAATGTGCAAATAACACCGACGTTGCTCTCAAACGTCAACCCGCTATATAAGGCCCACAACAGAACTACATAGCTAGCTGATATTTCTGAATTTCTTTCTTAATTTGTGTGTATTGTTAGGTATTACTTCACTGTTGGAGCTAGAAACATACGCATTTCGCTACGCCTGCGATAACATCTGCATAATGTATATAACGTAAGCAAAAATTTACGTTTGATTTGACCTACGCCAAACCATTAAACAAAAAGTAGCTCGTGCGTGGGAGTATCCTTTCATCCGACCGTTGCCCCTCTCGTTTCCGATCGGAATTTCTTGCTAGCTAGCTAACGTTAGGTAGCTGGTGTTAACTAATTTAGCTAGCTAATAATCTGCATGTATCCTCGCGCCCCAGTCCAGCTACCGGAGGTGGCCAGGGTCGAGTGACAACTGGAGGTATTAGCAGTGGCTAACAAACTGACAAAGCTGGTTTAAAAAACGGATATCTAGCTAACGTTACTGTAAAAATTCACGCATCAAACTAGCTGGGTAACGCTAACGTTAGCTAGCTAGCTGAGCCAACTAATACATTTCTGCCAGTGAACATGGCCAACAGCCTAAAACAAATATAAATGTACCAGCCTAGGCAAAGCGAAAGCTAGCTAGTAGCTAGGTACCGGTAAGCAGAGTATTTCGCTGTAACCGGCGCATACAGGAGCTTACCCAATGGTATATGATGGGTCTAGCTCAGCTAGCTAAATGACAACATTTCTATGTTGCATTTGATTCTTTCCAAATTCACTAGTTACTAACTCAATATTGATATGAGTGTAGCCTGTAGTGGCGACCCGTCATTCAGGGCAGGGGGGTGTTTAGCGTGTTATTTTGGCATTAATACTTGTCACATATCAGTTTGCAAACAATGTTTAAAAAAAAAATATATATAATCTTTGAGTTAATAAAGCTGCATACAAAGATTATGTATTTTTTGCTTTCTGGAGTAAGGCAGCTCCAAAATTCAGGTGTTTCAGCCTAGCTCAGTACTTTCTGTAGTGATGGGGCAGCCAGCGGAAAATGTTCTCTAGTTGCGCTGGGATTGGCTCAGTGTTTTGTTACTCATGGGTACACTGCATCACCGCAAAATCTACGGGGAGAGCTCGAAAATTCAAGCCCGTTGAATGCTGCTTTTGAGTTACATTAGAAGTGCCCATCCAAGAAGGCTCAAGGTCATTGGCCACAGGTAAAAGGATGTCAAATCACGTTATATCTACAGTAGCTTTGATTGGACTGATCATGTCAACATCATACTTTCAAAATCTTACCTAGCAAGCTAGTGGTCATCATCATGAATCAAGTCGACAATCTACTGGCAAATAATTTTCAATCCTTGTCATATGAAGAGAAATTATAGATAAAACATATCGGTGTTCATCAGCCATTGGACATAAACATTACAGAACAAGTTGGAAATCGCAAATTCAACAATGAGTGGTTTGGAAGGAATAAGTGGCTAACTGCAAGCATTGCAAAGCAACCACTAGCCTGCTATTCATTGGAGTGGATGTGTGGTCCAAGTCTGGGTTTAAGGGTCTCTTTTCCAAGCTTAAAAGGATAAACATTCAACATTGGCCATGCTGTCAATCCAGCATGATTTCTGCCGCTTTCAAAACGACTTGGAACTGGGAAATCTCAGACTTCAGTGAGTTCAAGACAACTGGGAACTCAGAAAGAAACGAGCTCCGACTGGGAAAATACATTTTGAACGGTAATCCAACTCTTTCTAGAGCTCTGACCTGAAGATAATTCAACCTTGTTTTTTTCCCAGTTCTCTCGAAAGCACCACAAATCCAGAGAATGCCAGACTTTGATGAAAATATTTGCCCACAAAGGACCGCCTTGCCACCTTCATGTTTCAAGTGAGCACAGCACAACAAGATGAGTCCAAAAATGTCTTGTATGCTGCTGCATAAATTATGTGATATGCCAGGGAGATATGTATACTGTAGCTAAGAAAGCAATACTAAGTGTATGTTGTGTAGTAAGCTGTTAGTAGCCCATGTGCCTAAACCTAAACATCTGGTTCCTTTTCTCTTCATGTAGCCCATAGTCTGTTTTAAAGAAATGTCATCATCGAATATTGTAAGAGCTTTCATTGTGTGCTTCTACACCTGCATTGCTTGCTGTTTGGGGTTTTAGGCTGGGTTTCACTTTGAGGTATCAGCTGATGTAAGAAGGGCTATATAAATTAATTTGATTTTATATTCCCTATTTTATTTATCCTACGGTTCTGACTTGGTGTACAGGGAGAATACTGTAAGAACGGCCTATGCTCTGAATTCTGTCGCGGTACATTTCAAAAGTGCAGAACAAATAGTTATATTGATTATGTCCATCCTAGCTTGCTCATTAATGTCTTAATCGAAATTACGAATTGCCTCTTATCTGCTCGTCATCCCCTTATGCCATAGTTTGTACATCTCAATTGTCAGTAGAAACCACATTTGTTTACACAAGTTAGCCATATCAGCTATGTTTTTTTAAAGGCAGTAAATTAGGCTGAATGAACTGTTTCGCTGCCAGACAAGGCTCCGCTGATAGCCAGATGTAGCAGTGGTAAGGTTTTGGGACTCTGCTGTTGGGACAGTTTTATGTAGGCCCATAAGTTTGTGGGCACAGTTTGTCACCGTTATAGTCCAATTAATGTATTATTTAGTGTTCTGTTGTGTTGTGTATTGGCTTTGCTAGAGTTTTCCCCACCTAGATTTACATGCTAATATAACCACTGGTAGCCTCCCAATCAAAGCCTTTGAACATGTCAACAATATGATTACCAGATTTTTTGTAGTAAAATAACTTCCATTCATTATGAATAATTAGCCAATGCAAAATCTAGCTATAGCTTTTTGTCCTATTTGCCTTTACTATTGCTATTTTTAAATGGTAGCCCTACAATAGGCCAGTAGGTGGCACTTTAGGTCCTACCCATACCTCAGTGGGCCCTACCCATACACTAGGTCCTTTCATGTGTCATAATAACAAAAGTTGAAGTATTAGTACACTCAAATACACGGAGAGCACGCTGTTCCCCTGAGAGACAGGGACTATGCCACTACTGCTACCAATGTCGAAATTGAGGGGGAGCAGCTGGACCAGGGCTTGGACAATCTCACTGGACCAGAGCTTGACAAGATCTGTCTTTAAGGTGTTCTCTTGACAAATACACTGAGTATACAAAACATTAAGAACACCTGCTCTTTTCATTACATAGACTGACCAGGTGAATCCAGGTGAAAGCTATGATCCCTTACTGATGTCACTTGTTAAATCCACTTCAATCAGTGTAGTTGAAGGGGAGGAGACAGGTTAAAGAATGATTTTTAAGGTGCAACTCAATATTAGGAATGTGTTCCTAATGTTTGGTATAGTCAGTGTATAAAGACACCACATAATCCCACTTTAAGGAATTTTCCAGGAGGTGAACCATACTAGTGTGCCATACTAGTGGTTCACCATTGACTGTTTAAGGAAGTAGTTCTGGTTTAATCTGGCTATAAGACTAAACCTCCTGTGTAAGATACTTAGACCTATTCATAGCCACTCGATCTGTATCACTGCTCGTGCTGTAACAACATTCAAAGCAACACAGTTCAGGAAGAATAGCCAGAATCGCTAAGCTCAGGATTTACTAGGTAAGTTGTCTGGTTTGGGGTAGTCAAACTGTTCTGGCAACAAGCGCTGATAAGATGTGGAAAGAGTTGAAGAAAAACCAGCTAGTCAAGTACGGCGCTGTGACCACAGTGACAACCATCAGTAAGTCACAGCTCTACTACTATGCAAGTTATCTTGATGTATTGTGGGTCTCAGATCTCCTTTCAATTACTTTTACAGTTTTCTATAATGGTAATATTGTTCTAACATTTCTACATGGGAATATATGCTAGGGGAATAGTAGCCTAATTTCAACAAAAGTTAACACTACTAAACCACCAACAAAGTGTATTCCATATCAAAACTGCCTGTATGAAGTATGTTGTGCCATGTTGTAACATACAGGATGTAAAAGTCTTCAGATTGTACATTTTTCTTGACTTACATGAAAATCCACAGAATCACTGAAGCATGACTGACCGTGGTATGTGGTAATGCTTGATTGTAGTGTCTATTTAAGGTTTGTGATTTGTAACGTGTTCACTCCCTGTAGCTCCAAGATCCCGACATATACTGTTATGTGTGTAAAGGCTTTACAATTGCACATACAGTATATGCTATGTTAAGAATTCCTATTTCTACAACAAAGGGTCTTTTACGCAGACTTGAAAAATGTTAAGCCAGGATTAAATCTTGTTTGGTTGAGAGATTTTAATTGTGGTAGATTAGGGCTTGTGAAATTCCTCCCATATGGAACCAGTCCAGTGTCCTTTGAACTGTTGTCTTAACAGCACTTCTCTATTGGACTGTAACTGTTCACTGTCCCTGTACCGACCATAGACTTTGTTTTTACACAATGCCAGTAATAAAGGTTTTGCCCTCAGTTGCTCTATATTTCCCTGTCCATGGATTGATCACATTGGTGCTCCAAAATAAGGATGTTTACTCTTCCACATGTTTCACATAGAGTCCCAGGATTAAAAGCGATAAGTAGCAAAACTATTGTGGGCCAATGTGACCAATGAACATGCTTTCTATTCCCATGAGAGAGGTGGCCAACCTGTCAGTACTTACACAATCAACAGGTAGGGTGCCTCTAGTGGAAGGTTCATAGGTCAACATAAGAAGAAGTAAGAGTGATATTTTGGCTCAGTGCCGTTTGTCTCCAAACCAGGCTATGTTTTACTGCGAAAGTGGATCGCCGGTGGGATATGCCGCAGCCGTGCCAAACTACATGGAAGGACTGTGGTGATCACTGGTGCCAACACTGGCATCGGCAAGGAGACGGCCTGGGATATGGCCATGAGAGGTACAGAAGGCCTATGGCACTTCTCTATTGGACTGTACTCTAACTGTGTTGTGATTTACCTTACCTTTCATGGTGTCCCTTTTGGACACAAACAAGTCCCAATGCAATCTGAGGAAAATTTGGATTTAAGGGCAACTGTGGTGGCTTTTCAATGGAAGGCCTGAGTGTAGGAGGCTTAGTGGCGGGGTGTGATAGATTGTGGATGTTGTTCAGCTGATGATAGGGCTGATCCTATATATTCTATTGGAGGGGAATGTGATGAGGGTGTTCTCAGACTGACGGTACTGCGTGTTCTCAGGAGCTCGGGTGATCATGGCTTGCCGAGACCTCACCAGGGGAGAAGCAGCTGCAGCAGAGATCCGCAGTTCCACAGGAAATACTAACGTGGTGGTGCAACAACTAGACCTGGCCTCCCTCGGTTCAGTACGTCAGTTTGCTCGGGAATTTATTGCCACAGAGACCCGTCTGGACATACTTATCAACAACGCAGGTGAGACTGATGCCACAGACTGGGGCGACAGGTTGCCTAGTGGTTACAGCGTTGGACTAGTAACCGAAAGGTTGAAAGACTGAATCCCCGAGTTGACAAGGTACAAATCTGTCGTTCTGCCCTTGAACAAGGCAGTTAACCCCCTGTTCCTAGGCCGTCATTGAAAATAAGGATTTGTTCTTAACTGACTTGCCTAGTTAAATAAAGGTTCAAAAATATATTAAAAATAAAATGATTTTACCCAACATACTTTGAGAGCCTGAATTGTGTTGGTGTTGTCATTGAAGATCCTTCTTACTCTGGATATGCTTTGAAATAGAGCATGTTTTTTGTTGTCAAAGTTGTGGGCTTTAGCTTTTTGAACCATCCTTTAAATACTCTCCATCTACTCCTCAAAGGTATAATGCTGTGTCCCAAAAGCCTCACAGTGGAAGGTTTTGAGAGTCAATTTGCCGTCAATCACCTAGGTCACTTCCTATTGACCAATCTGCTCCTGGACATGCTGAAAGCCTCCACCCCCAGCCGCGTCATCAATGTGTCTAGCATCGCTCATCAAGGAGGTAAGCCCATCCTGTTCAGATATTTTTGTCATAAAATAAATATAATCAATTGAGTTATATTTTTATCTGGCTCTACCTCCTCTTCTTTCAGGGAAAATCCACTTTGAAGACCTTAATTTTGATAAGAAGGGGTACAACTCAGTAATTGCCTATAAGCAGAGTAAACTGGCCAACCTCCTCTTCTCTAGGGAGCTGGCACGAAGGACCAAAGGTGAGGGGTTGCCTTATTACAGCTCTATTACTACTCATATACGTGTAGTTAGAAATTAGACAAATTCAAATGAATTAACCTAGTTATGTGTAGGAAATTAAGTAATGGATTTTTACATTTCCACTGCATATCCTGTTCAATGGCTAAATGTACAGTAATCAAATCAAAGTTTATTTGTCATGTGCGCCAAATACAACAGGTGTAGACCTTACAGTGAAATGCTTACTTACAGGCACTAACCAACAGTACAATTTCTAAGTAAAAAATAGGTATTAGGTGAACACTAGATAAGTAAAGAAATAAAAACAACAGTAAAAAAACAGTGAAAAATAACAGTTGCGAGACTATATACAGTAGCGAGGCTATATACAGGCACCAGTTAGTCGGGCTAATTGAGGTAGTATGTACATGTAGGTATGGTTAAAGTGACTATGCATATATGATAAACAGAGAGTAGCAGTAGCGTAAAAGAGGGGTTGGCGGGTGTTGGGTGGCGAGACACAATGCAGATAGTCCGGGTAGCCAATGTGCGGGGGCACAGGTTAGTCGGGTTAATTGAGGTAGTATGTACTGTTGAAGTCGGAAGTTTACATACACTTTAGCCAAATACATTTAAACTCAGTTTTTCACAATTCCTGACATTTAATCCCAAGTAAAAATTCCCTGTCTTTGTCACGTTCGCTGGAATAAATATCGGACCATGGCGCAGCGGATGTTGAGTTCCACATAATTTAATGAAAAAAGTGAAATTTAGCAAAGACAAAAACAAATAAACAATAAACTAACAACGAACCGTGACTACAGAGGTGCTACGTGCACTAACTCAAAACAATCCCATTAAACACAGGTGGAAAAAATGCTACTTAAATATTTTTTTATTTTACCGTTATTTTACCAGGTAAGTTGACTGAGAACACGTTCTCATCTGCAGCAACGACCTGGGGAATAGTTACAGGGGAGAGGAGGGGGATGAATGAGCCAATTGTAAACTGGGGATTATTAGGTGACCATGATGGTTTGAGGGTCAGATTGGGAATTTAGCCAGGACACCGGGGTTAACACCCCTACTCTTACGATAAGTGCCATGGGATCTTTAATGACCTCAGAGAGTCAGGACACCCGTTTAACGTCCCATCCGAAAGACGGCACCCTACACAGGGCAGTGTCCCCAATCACTGCCCTGGGGCATTGGGATATTTTTTAGACCAGAGGAAAGAGTGCCTCCTACTGGCCCTCCAACACCACTTCCAGCAGCATCTGGTCTCCCATCCAGGGACTGACCAGGACCAACCCTGCTTAGCTTCAGAAGCAAGCCAGCAGTGGTAGGCAGGGTGGTATGCTGCTGATCCCCAATTAGAGACAATGATAACGAGCTGCCTCTAATTGGGAACCATATCAAGCACACCAACCTAGAAATATGAAAACTAGAATACCCACATAGAAATAATAAACTAGAATACAACATAGACATACATATACTAAATCACCCCCTAGTCACGCCCTGACCTACTATGCCATAGAGAAACAATGGTTCTCTATGGTCAGGGCGTGACAGTCTTAGGTCAGTTAGGATCACCACTTTATTTTAAGAATGAGAAATGTCAGAATAATAGTAGAGAGAATGATTTATTTCAGCTTTTATTTCTTTCATCACATTCCCAGTGGGTCAGAAGTTTACATACACTCAATTAGTATTTGGTAGCATTACCTTTAGATTGTTTAACTTGGGTCAAATGTTTCGGGTAGCCTTCCACAAGCTTCCCACAATCATTTGGGTGAATTTTGGCCCATTCCTCCTGACCGTGCTGGTGTAACTGAGTCAGGTTTGTAGGCCTCCTTGCTCGCACCGATTTTTCAGTTCTCCCCACAAATTTTCTATTGGATTGAGGTCAGGGCTTTGTGATGGCCACTCCAATACCTTGACTTTGTTGTCCTTAAGCCATTTTTCCACAACTTTGGAAGTATGCTTGGGGTCATTTGGAAGACCCATTTGCGACCAAGCTTTAACTTCCTGACTGATATCTTGAGATGTTGCTTCAATATAGCCACAATTTTCCTGCCTCATGATGCCATCTATTTTGTGAAGTGCACCAGTCCCTCCTGCAGCAAAGCACCCCCACAACATCATGCTGCCACCCCCGTGCTTCACGGTTGGGATGGTGTTCTTTGGCTTGCAAGCCTCCCCCTTTTTCCTCCAAACATAACGATGGTCATTATGGCCAAATGGTTATATTTTTGTTTCATCAGACCAGATGATATTTCTCCAAAAAGTACGATCTTTGTCCCTATGTTCAGTTGCAAACCCTAGTCTGGCTTTTTTATGGCGGTTTTTGAGCAGTGGCTTCTTCCTTGCTGAGTGGCCTTTCAGTTTATGTCGATATAGGACTCGTTTTACTGTGGATATAGATACTTTTGTACCTGTTTCCTCCAGCATCTTCACAAGGTCCTTTTCTGTTGTTCTGGGATTGATTTGCACTTTTCGCACCAAAGTACGTTAATCTCTAGGAGACAGAACGCGTCTCCTTCCTGAGCGGTATGACGGCTGTGTTGTCCCATGGTGTTTATACTTGCTATACTTTTTTCTGAGGTCTTGGCTGATTTCTTTTGATTTTCTCATGATTTCAAGCAAAGAGGCACTGAGTTTGAAGGTAGGCCTTGAAATACATCCACAGGTACGCCTCCAATAGACTCAATTGATATCAATTAGCCTATCAGAAGCTTCTAAAGCCATGACATAATTTTCTGGATTTTTCCAAGCTGTTTAAAGACACAGTAAACTTCTGACCCATTGGAAATGTGATACAGTGAATTACAAGTGAAATAATCTGTCTGTAAGCAATTGTTGGAAAAATTACTTTTGTCATGCACACAGTAGATGTCCTAACCGACTTGCCAAAACTATAGTTTGTTAACAAGAAATTTGTGGAGTGGTTGAAAAACGAGTTTTAATGACTCCAACCTAAGTGTATGTAAACTTCTGACTTCAACTGTACATGCATGTATAGTTAAAGTGACTATGCATATATGATAAACAGAGAGTAGCAGCAGCGTAAAAGAGGGGTTGTGGACCCCAGCTCTTTACATAGAAATACATTACCAATGGGCCATAACTTTGTGCGGGGTCAGAAAATAGATGCTCCAACACACAGGTCTACATTTATTGGTTAACAATCAAGTTGTATTTTACCATAGTTATGGATTTTACTGTATACTATCATGGTTTAGCAATGCATGGCTAAAGATAAGGCAACTCATGTTACTAGTGGATTAAAGCCCATACCGTTGAGGCCTTTGTCAAAGAGTACTCATCAAGTGTCATGACCTTTGCAATTACTGTATTTCAGGATTCTATTAACGCTGCCCCCCCCCCCCCCCCCTATCAGTAGCCGTCTTAGTATGCACAACAAAAATTATACAAACAAATAATGTTGTTTCAAAATCAGGTTATAACTGGTGTACAGTGCAGTGCTCCCTGCCACGTGATGTCTCTGAATGTCCACATTCTAAGGTTAGGAGCCCTATCCCTACACTCACCCCATCAGGTACTGGAGTGACGTCGTATTCCCTGCACCCCGGGGTTATCCGGACAGAGCTGTGGCGCCACTCGCAGACAAAGTACCCCACGTTGAGTACCATGCTGTCAGCCCCCGCCTGGCTCCTGATGAAGACCCCCAAGGAGGGTGCCCAGACCACCATCTACTGCGCCGTCAATGAGGGGCTGGAGGAGAAGAGTGGCTGCTACTTCAGGTACCACTTTTAGTTTAGCATCCCTGTATGTAGAGTGAATTAACCTGAATCAGTCTCTCTGTGTCTGTGTGTTTGGGTGTTAATTGGAGTTGGATGATTTACATTTACAGTAGGAGTGTATTTTGTGTGTGTATGTGATGGTTAAGTATCCCATCAAAAGTATGTTTGTACAATGTGGTGTTTATTCTGAGTGTAGACAATATAAATAACTAGGCGTTTAGGTGAGCTTTAAGTTAACATGTGCTTGTTTCTCAGTGACTGTCAGGTAAAGGAGCCAGCTCCTGAAGGGAGAGATGATCTTGCAGCACTGAGACTATGGGGTGTTAGCGCCGGGCTTGTTGGACTCATTAAAAACAACTGAACAACTCGCCTTGCAACAAGGTGACACTCCCAACCCCACCTGCCAGAGCACCCCGGATACTGCCATATTTTGTCCCATGTTTGCTCTTAACTTTCATCTCAGAAGTGTAATTGTGAGATATCCTGTATTCTATATATATCTTGTGGGAAAATACACATTTTCTATATTATACATTGTGGGAAAATACACATTTTCTATACTATAAACTCAGCAAAAAAAAAAAAGTCCTCTCACTGTCAACTGCGTTTATTTTCAGCAAACTTAACATGAGTAAATATTTGTATGAACATAACAACTGAGACATAAACTGAACAAGTTCCACAGACATGTGACTAACAGAAATTGAATAATGTGTCCCTGAACAAAGGGGCGGTCAAAATCAAAAGTAGCAGTCATTATCTGGTGTGGCCACCAGCTGCATTAAGTACTGCAGTGCATCTCCTCCTCATGGACTGCACCAGATTTGCCAGTTCTTGCTGTGAGATGTTACCCCATTCTTCCACCAAGGCACCTGCAATTTCCCGGACATTTCATTTCTGGGGGGAATGGCCCTACCCCTCACCCTCCGATCTAACAGGTCCCAGACGTGTTTGAGATCCGGGCTCTTCGCTGGCCATGGCAGAACACTGACATTCCTGTCTTGCAGGAAATCACGCACAGAACGAGCAGTATGGCTGGTGGCATTGTCATGCTGGATGGTCATGTCAGGAAGAGCCTGCAGGAAGGGTACCACATAGGGAGGATGATGTCTTCCCTTTAACGCACAGCGTTGAGATTGCCTGCCATGACAACAAGCTCAATCTGATGATGCTGTGACACCGCCCCAGACCATGACGGACCCTCCACCTCCAAATTGATCCCGCTCCAGAGTACAGGCCTCAGTATTACGCACATTTCTTCAACAAAAAATGTGAATCCGACCATCACCCCTGGTGAGACAAAACCGAGACTTGTCAGTGAAGAGCACTTTTTGCCAATCCTGTCCTGTCTATTGCGGACAGTCTGAGCACTGTTAGAGGGATTGTGCGTTCCTGGTGTAACTTGGGCAGTTGTTGCTGCCATCCTTTACCTGTCCTGCAGGTGTGATGTTTGGATGTACCGATCTGTGCAGCTGTTGTTACACGTGGTCTGCCACTGCGAGGACGATCAGCTGTCCGTCCTGTCTCCCTGTAGTGCGGTCTTAAGGGTCTCACAGTATGGACATAGCAATTTATTGCCCTGGCCACATCTGCAGTCCTCATGCCTCCTTGCAGCATGTCTAAGGCATGTTCACGCAGATGAGCAGGGACCATGGACATCTTTCTTTTGGTGTTTTTCAGAGTCAGTAGAAAGGCCTCTTTAGTGTCCTAAGTTTTCATAACTGTGACCTTAATTTCCTACCTTCTGTAAGCTGTTAGTGTCTTAACGACTGTTCCACAGGTGTATGTTCATCAATTGTTTATAGTTCATTAAACAAGCATGGGAAACAGTGTTTAAACCCTTTACAATGAAGATCTGTGAAGTTATTTAGATTTTTACGAATTATCTTTGAAAGACAGGGTCCTGAAAAAGGGACTTTCTTTTTTTGCTGAGTTTATATTGTGGGAAAATACAAATGTATCAATGCTTGTATCATGTTTTATTATAATACAGTATGTTTTGTTCACATTTTTTTACTGTATTGAATTGCATTGCAGTTTATTATTGTTACAATGGTCTTCATGCTGTTGAATAGACTGACGAATGTAATAAAATTCAGTATTTTTCATGTTTTCAATTTTTACACCACAGTTATTTTGTTTAGTTAAACTACCTTTAAAAATGGTTACTTACTTTAAAGACTGTAATAAATTATGTGCTATTTGTAAATCTCAATATTTAGCAATGTTTTCAGAAGTTGTTTAATAATAACAAAATCTCTTTCATTTGAATGGTTTGCCCTTACCAAAAAGGCGTCCTCGTCGTTAAACAATTAGTGGTGCATTGTGGGATATAACAAACACATGCTGACTTCGGATCAGTGAAATGCATGCTCAGTTAATGCTTTTGCCTGTGCGTTTGCTCTACAAACTGGTCCTGAATCAGTTAACCAATTCTTCATCCGGAAATGTATCTCGAGGTTCATTTCGAAGCAGACAGCTGTAACCAACCTCAGCAGAGCTGAACATTTGTCAACAATAGTTTAATTTGACCAAACGAATCGAAGCGTTACCTGGTTTAAGATACCTTTACCGAATATAATTCGTCCTTTGTGTATTTTTCAAGCTGCCATCATTTGCATTTTAGAACATTGTCAAAATGAATGTGACACTTGCTGTCAAGCAGTATATCTCCAAAATGATAGAAAACAGCGGACCAGGGATGAAGGTTCTGCTCATGGATAAAGAGACTGTAAGTAATTGTAGCTAGAATGTAGTAGTTCTAACGATGTAACGTTACAGTGGTTACAATGTATCAGGTTACTTTTGTTGACATCCATTGTCTATCAGAGACAGACACGTTGAAGGGACAGAACCTTGAATTATTCAACAATTCTTGCGAAATGTTAATAATATAGAAAGGAGAACCAAGGATGTTTGATAATGTCATACTGTCAGCAGCTACTCCCATTGGAAGTTGCATAGGAAAAACATCAGAAAAGTGGATACACAAATGTGGATAGGCCTGCATCATTTGGACTCAAGACCATATTCAGGACTGTAACCTTTCAGCTGTCACAACCAGTCATGGAAGGAAAATAATTAATCTCTCAGCAAAATCTCTGGCTCAGGTAAAAAGGAATGTACTGCATCACATGCCTATTTGTTTGTGTTTTCTCATCAGACTAGCATTGTCAGTGTGGTCTACACTCAATCTGAGATCCTACAGAAGGAGGTCTACCTGTTCGAAAGAATTGACTCACAGAATCGAGACAACATGAAGCACCTCAAAGCCATCTGCTTCCTCAGGCCAACCAAGGTGCCCCAGTCACTGTATACACATTGTAGCCAGCCTTTGCTCTGCATTAAAGGTCCAATTCATCTGTTTTTATCTCCATATCAAATCATATCTGGGTAACAACTAAGTAACTTTCTATGATTGTTATCAATTAAAATGGTAAAAAATAAACAAATAACTTCTTAGCAATTTTTCAAGCATGAATTTAGATAGGACTGTCTCAAAGTGGTCTGAGTGGGGAGGGGAAAACTGAAAATGAACTGTTATTGGCAGAGAGGTTAGGAACTTTCTTATTGGTCTATTAACTAATTTACTGTGTGATGACGTCACCATGGAAGGCCAAAACTCCATCCCAGCAAAACCGACTCAGGCGGTCTTTTCAAACAGCTCTTACACTAAAAGGGATAATCTTTTTCACAATTTCACAGTATTATTCCAACCTCATAGTGTGGGAATATATATCTAACACAGGAAAAATCATGTTTTTGACTGCACTGGATCTTTAAGACTTTAGCCTACACATTCTGTATCTACTGCATTGTGTCCATCCACAACTGTATGAATGCATATTTCAACTGCTTCATTGTACCTATACCGAATGTATATTGCATTGCATCCATACACTATGCACTATTTGGAGGCAAAGGACTTTAGTCATGCTCAATTTTGGATTTGTATGACACCCCTGACTTTCTCTCTGCCCTCATTACAGGAGAATGTGGAAAATCTGATACAGGAGCTCCGGCGACCCAAGTACAGTGTCTACTTCATCTGTAAGGATTTCTGCACAGTTGTTCAAATCATATGGTTCAATGTTCTGATTCTTGTGAATGTTTTTAGATAGATCAAATACAGATAACAAGGACTAAGATCTTATGTCTCTGGATCATTTATATGGTTTAGAACTATAGACTCAAAATTGATTGCCCATGTATCAACCGTGAATTATGACAACTCAGTAATTTCATGTTGACGGTAATTGCCCATACAGAACAATTATATATTGACACGTGTTTTAACAACATGTACAGTGCCTTTGGAAAGTATTCAGACCCCTTGACCTTTTCCACATTTTGTTAAGTTACAGCCTTATTTTTCCCCCTCATCAATCTACAAACAATACACCATAATGACAAAGCAAATACAGGTTTTATACATTTTTGCAAATTTGTAAAAATAAAATAAAAAAATTAATATTACATTTACATAAATATTCAGACCCTTTACGCAGTACTTTGTTGAAGCTCCTTTGGCAGCAATTACAGCCTTGAATCTTCTTGGGTATGACGCTACAAGCTCGGCACACCTGTATTTGGGGGCTTTATCCCATCCTTCTCTGCAGATCCTCTCAAGCTCTGTCAGGTTGGATGGGGATCGTTGCTGCAAAGCTATTTTCAGGTCTCTCCAGAGATGTTCGGTTGGGTTCAAGTCCGGTCTCTGGCTGGGTCACTCAAGGACATTCAGAGACTTGTCATGAAGCCACTCCTGTGTTGTCTTGGCTGTGTGCTTAGGGTTCTTGTCCTGTTGGAAGGTGAAACTTCGCCCCAGTCTGAGGTCCTGAGAGCTCTGGAGCAGGTTTTCTTTAAGGATCTCTCTGTACTTTGCTCAGTTAATTTTTGCCTTGATCCTGACTAGTCTCCTAGTCCCTGCCGCTGAAAACCATCCCCACAGTATGATGCTGCCACCACCATGCTTGACCGTAGGGATGGTGCCAGGTTTCCTCCAGACGTGACGCTTGGCATTCAGGCCAAGGAGTTCAATCTTGGTTTCATTAGATCAGAGTATCTTGTTTCTCATGGTCTGAGAGTCCTTTAGGTGCCTTTTGGCAAACTCCAAGCGGGCTGTCATGTGCATTTTACTGAGGAGTGGCTTCCGTCTGGCCACTCTACCATAAAGGCCTGATTGGTGGAGTGCTGCAGAGATGGTTGTCCGTCTGGAAGGTTCTCCCATCTCCACAGAGGAGCTCTGTCAAAGTGACCATCGGGTTCTTGGTCACCTCCCTGACCAAGGCCCTTCTCCCCCGACTGCTCAGTTTGGCTGGGCGGCCAGCTCTGGGAAGAGTCTTGGTGGTTCCAAACTTCCATTTAGGAATGGGCCATTGTGTTCTTGGGGACCTTCAATGCTGCAGACATTTTTGGTACCCTTCCCCAGATCTGTGCCTCGATACAATCCTGTCTCGGGGCTCTACGGGCAAGTCCTTCTACCTCAAGGATTGGTTTTTGCCCTGACATTCACTGTCAACTGTGGGACCTTATATAGACAGGTGTGTGTGCCTTTCCAAATCATGTCCAATCAATAGAATTTACCGAAGGTGGACTCCAATCAAGTTGTAGAAACATCTCAAGGATGATCAACGGAAACAAGATGCACCTGAGCTCAATTTCGAGTCTCATAGCAAAGGGTCTGAATACTTATGTAAATAAGGTATTTATGTTCTTTATTTTTAATACGTTTGCACACAAAAAAAACTGTTTTTGCTTTGTCGTTATGGTGTATTGTGTTTAGATTGCTGAGGAGTTTTTAGTTTTATTTAATCCATTTTAGAAGAAGGCTGTAACGTAACAAAATGTGGAAAAAGTCAAGGGGTGTGAATACTTTCGGAAGGCATTGTTTGTTAATTACAGATATCTAAATATTTTAATATATGTACAAAAATATCTATGTATATATTCCAAAATTGTCTGTTTTCTTATACATTATTTCTCCATACAATGCCTATAAAAAGGCATTGCACCTTTTGCTGCCTCTAAAAGGGGACAACATTTTTTTACCTTTATTTAACTAGGCAAGTCAGTTAAGAACAAATTCTTATTTAGAATGACGGCCTAGGAACAGTGGGTTAATTGTCTTGTTCAGGGGCAGAACAACAGATTTTTACCTTGTCAGCTTGGGGATTAGATCTAGCAACCTTTCGGTTACTGGCCCAACACTCTAACCACTAGGCTATCCACAGATCTACACAACCTATTCCACATTTTGAAAGTGAAACTTATATACATTTTTCCAAATGAAGAAATAAATAAATAACTTATGTATCATAATTGGATAAGTTTCCACCCCACTGAGTTAATACTTGGTGGAAGCACCTTTGGGAGACATTTCAGCTGTGAATAATTTTCATTAAAATTCTACCAACTTTGCATAACTAAGTTGAACATATATCTGTCGTTTTTATCAAAATGTCTCAGGCCCAGTCAATTTGGTTGGGGATCATTGATGAACAGCAATATTTAAACCTTGTCTCAGATTCTTTAAGCAGAATTAAGTCAGGACAGAGACTAGACCACTCAGGAACAGTCAACACTTCTTAGAAAGACATTCTGGTCTTTGGTGTTAACATTTGTATAATTGTCCTGCATAAAAATAAAACCCTATCCCAGGGTTAGGTTTTCAGAAGACGGAGGTGGGGATTCCTTTAACTTTGTACCTGGGCTTTGTTCCTTTTATTACTTATTTTGATCCTTACAAACTCCCCAGTCCCTGCCGGTGAAAAGCATACCCATAACATGAAGCTGTCCATAAATGATCCCCAACCAAATTTACTGAGCCGGAGCAATTTTGACAAAAATAATTGAACATTTCAAATTGTGATTGATAGCTCGGGAAAATATATTTACATATATTCTACATTCAAGTGTTGTTTTTCGAAACACCTAATTTATTTTTTACTATGTTTCATAAGTGGCAGGTAGGCTATACCTCAAAAGCTGCAGAATTTAATTTCAACTACAACTCAATGATCCAACTATTGCATGCAAAACGGCATTTTGGGAACCTAATGCTAAGGTACCAGAGGTCAATAGAGATTCAACATCATCATTGAGGTAGAGAAGGTTGTGAGGTGTGAATGTGTATTTTTTCACATATATCTTACAAATATATGTACATATATTTTATTTATTTATATATTTGATCAATATATTTCCCCAATATATTGAAATATATTCAGATTTTATTGAAATATATTCCAATATATTTTTCTGTATGGGTGACATCCTCCTCATAATCCTTTCTAGACTTCAGCAATGTCATCAGTAAAAGTGAGATAAAAGCCCTGGCCGAGGCGGATGAACAGGAGGTGGTCGCAGAAGTGCAGGTAAGTTAACACTAAGGGCAGTACTTTAGGATAGGAACCATACGTTAGTTACCCAACTTTTCTTTTCTTTTTTACTTTTCTGGACTTTTATTTGTATTGTTTTTTTTGGTAGAATGATGATCCATAGGTTTTTCCTACTTGTCCTAAATCTAAATGTTGTATCATTTCTACTTCTAGTTAGAACCCCTTTACGCTACATGTAGTCTTGTAATAGTAGAAATGAGTATGTGATATCTTTTGACATTTTAAACTGGAAACGAATAACTCAAGTTCTCTCATATGACTGCAGGAGTTCTATGGAGACTTCATTGCTGTGAACCCACACCTTTTCTCCCTCAACCTCAGTGGTGTGGCAAGGGTAAGACATGCAAATAGGCCATAACGCTTTGGATATGTGACAATTTATAAAGTGACCCATTATTCATCTGCATTGATTTTAGATGAACGTTTTCTATTTGTCTCTGCGTATGTCATATTCCCTCTGTATTTCTGATCTATTTACAGAGTGCATTCATATCTCATACTGTGTGTGTGTGTGTGTGTGTGTGTGGTGTGTGTATTGCAGGGTCGTAGCTGGGAGCCAACTCTCCTGCCACGTACCACCCAGGGTCTGACCTCGGTGCTGCTGGCCCTGAAGAAATGTCCCATGATCCGCTACCAGCTGTCCTCAGACATGGCCAAGCGACTGGGAGAGAGCGTGAAGGTGACTAATATCACATGCACACCTATCACGCGCGCATACACACACACGCAATCTCACTACCCATCTCCTCCCCCAGCAAATCATCACCAAGGAGTATGAGCTGTTTGACTTCAGGAAGACAGAGGTGCCTCCTCTCCTGCTCATCTTGGACCGCAGCGATGACGCCATCACCCCACTACTCAACCAGGTCAGAACTAACAGTCAGGGTTGTATTCAGTATGCACAACAGAAGTAAATGCTCCAAAACTAAGTGAAACTAAGTGTTATCTGAATGTTTTGGGGAACTAATAGAAAATCATTTGTAAGATAATCTACTTAGATAATATGTTTGGTATACATGTTTTCTAGCCCGGGACCAGACTGAGCATTTTATCAGTCGGGAACCCAGGCTACATTATTACAAAAAGATAGGCAATGATCAGGTCATTATAGTCATACTACATACAGACAGTATATTCACATCATTCTGATGTGTACTGCAGCCTCTGATCACTTGGGGGCAGCAGAGTCTTGTACTTATATTTACCAAGCCTGCAAACTGCACTGTAAACTAAGTCATGTACTCAAGGCCCTTAGTGTCACAGCTAATGCACCAATCTTTAGCTCACATTAGACAAGCTAATCAATTGGTGAAAACTACATATACTCTTCATCGCTGAAGGAATTTAGAGATGACATTAACTTTATTTCATTGTAGGTTTCATTGTTTGTTTCCCTGCTCCATCTAGTGGACGTACCAGGCCATGGTGCACGAGCTGCTTGGCCTCAACAACAACCGCATTGACCTGTCCAGAGTCCCAGGGATCAGCAAGGACCTGAAGGAGGTGGTGCTGTCTGCAGAGAACGATGAGTTCTATGCCAATGTGAGTCTCTAGGCCTGGTTCCAATTCTGCACAAATGTGCCATTTGGCTTTGAAATGGTCCCATTGGGCCGGCTGGCCGGTAGCCCAGAGCAGGGTTATACAAATATTATTCTCTTAATGTTGGACATAAATGATTGTAAAAACACCAGTATTATAGCACCAAGTGATTTACATTTTTTTAATCTGTTCCAAACTATTTCCATGCATAATAGATAGACATTTGTATATGATCCCATATAAGCAAGGTTTGAAATGATTATGTTTCCGTCAAATGTTATATCTATTTGGTCTTCTTGCTGGTCAATTTGCAGTCTACAATTTTTTTTAAATTATGTTCCGGCCCCCTGACCATCCGCTCAACAAATAATCGGCCTGTGGCTTAATCTAGCTGATGATCCCTGGCCTAAAGGTTAGGAACGCTGGCCAGCAGCCCTCTTTAAGAAGACTCTGAAGGAAAAAATGCCGGAATGTGTAGCAGCCGGTCAATGGGGAAGGTTAAAGAATTCCGACAGGGCCAGATGTTGGCTGACAACTTCCAATTCACTCTCACATTCTCTTATTCAGAATCTGTACCTGAACTTTGGAGAGATTGGCACAAACATCAAGAACCTGATGGAGGACTTTCAGAAGAAGAAGCCCAAGGAGCAACAGAAGCTGGAGTCCATCTCTGATATGAAGGTGAGACCTGGGAACTGTAGTCCCACAAGAACTCAATTTCCCAGCATGTCCTGTAGTAGTTGCTCATTTAGAACCACTAATACGTCTCAGTCTCATTGGTTAATAACCACTCGGAATTAGATAAATAATTTCTTAATTCCAATAATGATACAAACTATAAATAATTGCTGCAAGTTTAAGAAATCTTTCTGTTTTCTTTCTTCTTTCTAATCATTCCCTTTTGTTTTTCTCTGCAGGCGTTTGTAGACAACTACCCCCAGTTCAAAAAGATGTCGGGCACAGTGTCGAAGCATGTGACTGTGGTGGGCGAGCTGTCCCGCCTGGTGAGCGAGAGGCACCTGATGGAGGTGTCAGAGCTGGAGCAGGAGCTGGCCTGCCAGAATGACCACTCAAGCGCATCACAGGTAAGACTCTGCTCTGAAGTTAAAGGGATACTTTGGGATTTTGGCAATGAGGTCCTTCATTTACTTCCCCAGAGTTATTTCTCTGTGTCCAGTGTGAAGGAAGTTAGTTATGTTTGATAACCAATGCTAACTAGCAGCATGCTAGCAGATACCCATAGACTTCCAGTCATTGCGCTAACGCTAGTTAGCATTGGCTCGAGAAACTACCTCTAACTTCCTTCATAATGTACACAGAGACAAAAATGGTATCCACAAGTTCATCTGACTCTGGGGAAGTGGATAAAGGGCCTCATTGACAAATTAGAAATGTATTAGAAATAAAACACTGATATGACATTTCCATATCTATTCAGACCCTTTACTCGGTACTTTGAATCACCTTTGGCAGTGATTACAGTCTTCTTGGGTATGATGCTACAAGCTTTGCACACCTCTATTTGGGGAGTTTCTCCCATTCTTCTCTGCAGATCCTCTCAAGTGCTGTCAGGTTGGATAGGGGAGCGTTGCTGCACAGCTATTTTCAGGTCTCCAGAGATATTTGATCGGGTTCAAGTCCGGGCTCTGGCTGGGCCACTCAAGGACATTCAGAGACTTGTCCCAAAGCCACTCCTGCGTTGTCTTGGCTGTTGTCCTTTTGTAAGGTGAACCTTTGCCCCAACCTGTGCCTGGTTTCCTCCAGACGTGATGCTTGGCATTCCAGCCAAAGAGTTAAATCTTGGTTTCATTAGACCAGAGAATCTTGTTTCTCATGGTCTGAGAGTCTTTAGGTGCCTTTTGGCAAACTCCAAGCGGGCTGTCATGTGAGCTCTGTCAGAGTGACCATTGGGTTCCTGATCATCTCCCTGACCAAGGCCCTTCTTCTCCGATTGTTCAGTTTGGCTGGGCGGCCAGCTCAATGAAGAGTCTTTGTGGTTCCAAACTTTTTCCATTTAAGAATGATGGAGGCCACTGTGTTCTTGGGGACCTTCAATGCTGCAGAAATGTTTTGGTACCCTTCCCCAGATCTGTGCCTCGACACAATCCTGTCTCGGAGCTCTACGGACAATTCCTTCGACCTCATGGCTTGGTTTTTGCTCTGACATGCACTGTCAACTGCGGGACCTTATATAGACAGGTGTGTACCTTTCCAAATCATGTCAAATCAATTAAATGTACAACAGGTGGACTCTGATCAAGTTGTAGAAACATCTCAAAGATGATCAATGGAAACAAGATGCACCAGAGCTCAATTTCGAGTCTCTTAGCAAAGGTTCTGAATACCTATGTAAATAAGGTATTTCTGTTTTTCATTTTTAATACGTTTGCTAACATTTAAAAAATCTGTTTTTGCATTGTCATTATGGTGTATTGTGTGTAGATTGATGAGGAAAAACAATAATTTAATCAATTTTAGAAGAAGGCTGTAACGTAACAAAATATGGAAAAAGTCAAGGGGTTTGAATACTTTCCGAATGCACTGTTTTATTTTTCAATTTACCGGTAGGAAACATTTCTATTATTACCAATGTCATTTCCTGAATTGGCTGTTGAAATGAATCAACACTACAACCCTGCTCTACACTGACGTGGTGCCAGAGACTGACTAGAATCACACTACTAGATACTCTATGTAGATGGAACACAAGTCAAATATGAACCAGGCAGAGGCTAGACACTGACCAGATGCAGGCCTGAAATAGACATTGACATGTGGTAGACAGGTAGACAAAGAGCAGGCACCAGACCGAACTGCCCAATATGTAAGGGTCCTATCACTGTCAACAATGAACATGTGACATCACATGTTTATTTCTGGAGGGGGCTTACAGCTCAATGCTTTATTATACTATAACACACACAGTTCACATAAAAGCATTAAAAAATACACAATTTTCCCTGTTTGTTGAAGAATACAGCCTACTGCTGTATTGTATATTGACTTGGCCACTTGTAATAATAATAATGACTTTCAGAATACAATAAAACACTGCACATAGAAATCATAGTGAAGTATCATAGAAAAATAAAGAATTTAAGTCTGTATTAAAGGCTATGTAAAATATCCTCCCTGTTTTTCTGCAGAACGTGCGTCGGCTGCTGCAGAACCCGCGGGTGAGCGAGATGGACACGGTGCGCCTGGTGATGCTGTACGCACTGCGCTACGAGAGACACAGCAGTAGCATCCTGCCGGGCCTCATGGAGGAGCTCAACAGGAAGGGCGTGTCAGAGAAGCATTGCAGGGTAAGGGAACATTCTATACTGTACCACTACCTGGCCTTTGGCAATATGAGGACTCTATACTACCTGGCCTTTGGCAATATGAGGACTGTATACTACCTGGCCTTTGGCAATATGAGGACTGTATACTACCTGGCCCTTGGCATAATGAGGACAGTATACTACCTGGCCCTTGGCAATATGAAGACTGTATACTCCCTGGCCCTTGGCAATATGAGGACTGTATACTACCTGACCCTTGGCAATATGAGGACTGTATATTGTTGATGTATCTGTCTTATATTATGTGGAGGATGTTATTATTCTGGGATTTGTCAATGCCTCTGTGAGGATAAATAAATATTTGTTCAACTCAACAAAGTACAATACAGTATGTTTGATGTATCTGTCTCACCAATCCAGGTGAAAACCAGGTTAGAAGAATCAACGTATGCCTGTTTATCCTGTTTAATCTTTTACCTCAGATGGTAACGTCCATGGTGGAGTATGGAGGGAAGAGGGTGAGAGGAAGTGACCTCGTCAACCCCCAAGATGCGGTCGCCATCACCAAACAGTTCTTCAAGGGGCTGAAGGTACACCATTCTCTCCACAATTTAGACAGATACTAGCTGGAGTTGTGTGTCCATGTAGCCATTCTCGGCCAGTTTCTAATAAAACACCTTTGTTTTGTGTGTGTGCATGTCTCCAGGGAGTTGAGAATGTGTACACGCAGCATGCACCGTTATTGCAGGAGACCTTGGACCAGCTGATCAAGGGGCGGCTGAAGGACAGTCAGTTCCCCTACTTAGGACCCAGCTCCCTTAGAGACAGGTAGACTGACACACACACACTTAGACACAACCTCAGACCCTACACCTGTATAGCCAAACACACACACTGTTACTGATACGTAAAAACACATATTCTGTGTATGAGCACGTATAGGCTTACGGTTCATCACCATTATTGGATTACCCCAACCAGATGATAGCCTATCAGGGGTAACCATGTATTTCCTCTTCAGGCCACAGGATATCATAGTCTTCGTCATCGGAGGGGCCACCTATGAGGAGGCACTGGCGATCTATAACCTGAACCGCACCGTGCCTGGAGTTCGGATCGTACTGGGCGGCACCACCATCCACAACACCAAGAGGTTAGAATCATCAACCACACCTCGTGACCTTTTCGCCTCAGTCAAATTACATCCAGATATAGCCATTAGACATCCATTATTTGATACCATGTCAACACATATGATCAAAATGGCTTAACCCCTTAGAGTCAATGTTCCCGCCCTGCGGAAATCTAATTAGCATAATAAAAACATCCCTGTTAAAATCCTTCTTTGTAAGATAGAGATATCTGTATTTTGCATGGGATGCGTCGCAATCCACTGCATCCGTCAATGGTGGCCGAGCTACAGCGGTGTTTGTCAGACCATGAGACATCCCGAAAATCGGTCTTCTCACGAATACTTCTGTAGCGTCCGAACGGTTTGGTTGAACTAATATGACCACTCTATGGACAGATGAGACTCTCCCGAATATGATGGTGTTCTCCGTTTTGCTCTACGACCCCACAAGCGTCACGGGACTCGTCTGAAGTCGGTACCGCCAATCTGCTAACGTCTGTCTGTAGCATCCGAACTGTTTGGGCTACACATAAATATGACCCCTCTATGGAACGGTGAGACTCTCATCAACATGTCCATTTCGTTTTGCTTTGTTCTTGGACGTCCACAAGACTAATCTGAAGGTAGCCCGGTACCAGATAAATATTAATGGAAGTATAAACTGAGTGTACAGAACATATTGAGTTGCACCCCCCCCCCTTTGCCCTCAGAACAGCCTCAATTTGTCGGAGCATGGACTCTACCAGGTGTCAAGTGTTCCGCTGGGATGCTGGCCCATGTTGACTCCAGTGCTTCCTACAGTGTCAAGTTTGCTGGATGTTTTTTGGGTGGTGGACCGTTCTTGATACACACGGGAATCTGTTCAGCGTGAAAAACCCAGCAGCGTTGCAGTTCTTGACACAAACCGGTGCGCCTGGCACCTACTGCCATACCCTGTTCAAAGGCACTTCAATATTTTGTCTTGCCCATTCGCCCTCTGAATGGCACACATACACAATCCATTTCTCAATTGTCTCAGGGCTTCAAAATACTTATTTTAACCTGTTTCCTCCCCTTCATCTACACTGATTTAAGTGGATTTAATAAGTGACATCAACAAGGGATCATAGCTTTCACCTGGCTTCACCTGGTCAGTCTGTCATGGACGATCCCTTATTGATGTCACTTAAATCCACTTCAATCAGTGTAGATGAAGGGGAGGAAACAGGTAACTCTGGGTCTTCCTTTTCTGTGGCGGTCCTCATGAGAGCCAGTTTCATCATTGCGCTTGATGGTTTTTGCAATTGCACTTGAAGACACTTTCAAAGTTCTTGAAATTTTCCGGATAGACAGACCTTCATGTCTTAAAGTAGTGATGGACTGTCGTTTCTATTTGCTTTTTCGAGCTGTTCTTGCCATAATATGGACTTGGTCTTTTACCAAATAGGGCTATCATCTGTATACCCACCCCTACCTTGTCACAACACAACTGATTGGCTCATTAAGAAGGAAAGAAATTCCACAAATGAACTTTTAACAAGGCACACCTGTTAATTGAAATGCATTCCAGGTGACTACCTCCATGAAGCTGGTTGAGAGAATACCAAGAGTGTGCAAAGCTGTCATCAAGGCAAAGGGTGGCTACTTTGAAGAATCTCAGTTGTTTAATACTTTTTTGAGTTTTGATGTCTTCCCTATTATTATACAATATAGAAAATAGTAAAAATAAAGAAAAACCCTTGAATGAGTAGGTTTGTACAAACTTTTGACTGGTACTGTACATGTAACCTACTTGGACACCAGGTTCCCACATTTCCCACTCTCCCACGCCGAATAGCTTGAAGCCACAGTGTTTTTCTCGCAGGCTCTATTTCCCTACGTGGGAGCATTGCGAACCGTAGGTCGGGATTTTCCGACTTGGTTACATGTACATTGAACAACACAGCATCTTTTTCTTTTACATATTTTGTTATTTCTGTATAACAAAAAATCGACAAGAAGTTGGAAAATAATGTTTGCTTTCCCCAATTTGTGATTGAGGGGAATTCCTTCTTATGACGTGAATATCGACTCGGAGTCAGTGTTCTGGGAGTAAGTGTTCTGTTCTGTACGTACAGTGTAGGCCACATTTGAATGTCATTTTCTGTAATGACTTCACTAATGTTAAAGTTTCGGCATTTCGGTTTTTGTTAAATTACATGAAATAACTTCACCAATGTTAAAGGGGAATTTTACTCAATAAAATTTATTTTTTTGAGTAAAATGTCCCTTTCTTTAACTTTTCTACTCATGGGGGCGGCAGGTAGCCTAGTGGTTAGAACGTTGGACTAGTAACCGAAAGGTTGCAATATTAAATCCCCGAGCTGACAAGGTAAAAATCTGTCTTTCTGCCCCTGAACAAGGCTAATAACCCACTGTTCCTAGGCCGTCATTGAAAATAAGAATTTGTTCTTAACTGACTTGTCTAGTTAAATAAAGGTCAAATAAAAATGGGGCTAAACTTTTTAGATGACGACTAAGGATATTAGTTGTGTTCTGTATGGTTTACTATGTCCATGATATCCCTTGGTTGCAATGGAGTCGCCTGAAGAGTAATTCAGCTTGTAGTCCTCTTTTGAACCTTAGTTGTTCTTTGTGTTGTGCGAAGATGTGGAATCAAGGCCCTTTCTCTGAAAAGCAGTTATTTCTCTCTCTCTCTCTCTCTCTCTCTCTCTCTCTCTCTCTCTCTGTCTCTCTGTCTCTCTGTCTCTCTGTCTCTCTGTCTCTCTGTCTCTGTGTTGGCTGAATAGAACATAGTGTGATTACGTAACACGATGGTGCTCAGGAGATGCGTCCGTGCTCTTTTTGTGATGCCCCTTCTGACACTCCTGTGTGGGATCAGCCCTCTTCTCTTTCATCACGGGGTCTGGACACACACACAAATGTCAAACCATACATTTTTCTCCCGGTTATATGACAACTTAGTGGTCCTCGTCAACTGTTGATGAAATTCCAACCCGAGCAGGCTGAGATTGACCAGGTCTTATCTGAGAAGTGATTTAGCCAAGATAGACCAACGCTTCCTGTTTGCAGTGCTATTACTTCACCCGGGTTGCTAAGCAGCACCTACTGTATGTGCTGAGTGATGATGCTCCTTGGCCACGTCTTTCACATTTTTATCGCGGAGCGCTTGCTGATGCCCCTCAGGTGACGTGTCTCCCACACCGGGTTATGTAACACCGTCTTAATCTTTCCACGTCTGGGAGTTCAACTTTCAACTGTCTTTCTCTGGTCCCGAGGCGTTTCGTGTTGTACTGCAGCAGTCACTGTTGTGCTGTTAAAGGTACTGGGTGCACCTGTGTTGTGAGGTTTCTTTTTTAGCGTGCCGTTGCTGTCCCATCCTAGTGAAATGCTGATTCTCTCTATATATGAGTTGTTTACATTTTAGTGTCGTGATGTTGTCTCTGTTTTGCCTGTCACAAGCAGGCTTGTTTATATAAGCTGATGTTGACATAGTGTCACATGTTCATTATTCACTTCTATGCTGCTAGCTGTATTTTCATTCAGTTTTAGAGATAAAAAAAATTCTGCCAGTTTTATAGTTTAGCTCTTAGGGCAGATTCTAGGTATCCAAGATGGATGCCATCTAGATACCGTCTCCTGCCGATGTGACATTGAGTAAGGCACTTAACCCATAGGTTGCAGAGTGGGTCAAGGCAAGTTGTTTCCCTCCTGCCTTGTTGGCCCTGGCTTCCCACTCTTCTGGGTGTTTGTGTGTGTTGTTTGGGAGGTTTGGTTCAAGCGAAAAAAGTCCATGATCTGAAAATAACAATGCACATTCATTTTTCTTTTATGCATTTTTTATATAACTAGGCAAGTCGGTTAAGAACAAATTGTTATGTATAATGACGGCCAAACCCGGACGACGCTTGGCCAATTTGTGCACCGCCCTATGGGACTCCCGATCACGGCCGGTTGTGATACAGCCTGGATTCGAACCAGGGTGTCTGTAGTGACACCTCAAGCACTGAGATACAGTACCTTTGACCGCTGCGCCACAAGTAGTCTTCTGACATCTACTTACACGTTATTTGATAACCCTTTAATGTTGGCTGTGACGGCACGTCCCATGCTTTTGTAGCTCATAGCCGCAGTTTGTGGTAAATTTGAACCATGATCTACCCCTTCACCCAGAGGCACTGTAAGCCATTATGAATGGGGCTCTTAAATGCGTCTTTTATGCTTCTTCCCCCCTTTTGTACTGCATGAGTCACTCGATGCTCATAGGTACTCTTGAACTGTTTCATGATAATGCTCCCTGCAACCAGCCACACAAAGACACAATAAACACATTTGGGGGATTTGTCCAGGCCACCCTGTACTGCTGTGTGCTGCCCCACTGGGCCAAAAGGCTGGAGATATATGCCTACCAATAATGGACCAGTACCATCGTCACTGCAGGGGTCAGTATCTCCCTTTTGAAACCAGGACTGGTATTGAATTATAAAATGGCTGATTGAATGATACCACGTTGCTCTCTTGTGCCGTTTGAACTTTAACCTCAGGATAAAAAAAGGTGTAGATGGGTGGATAGTAGGTTATCTGACCTAGGTCCTAGACCTAGACCATGTGTTTAGTCACTCGCTGACATAGGCTAGTCGCCCAGAGCAGGCTGCGTGAATGGAAACCCACTGAGAACAGATGAACATCGGCTAATGTCGCGCTGGTATCCCTGATATATCACTGCAATACTTTGAAATTACTGCTCTATCAAAAGTCAAAATGACTATCTTTCATTGGCAGAGGACTGTAAGAGAGACAAGACGGCTGCTCTTTAGAACTTTGCCTTTCAGAGTGAGAAGAAGCCTAAATGTCTCACGTGTCGTTTGCAATCACACCTTGAAATGTCTTGGCTTGATCAGCTAACAGAAATAGGTATTTTGACATTTCTCTAGTAGGTCTCTTTTTTGTTGTTGCCATGTCTCAGCCATATCCTTGCTTTACAGACCGGAACCCTAGTGACACACACTGTGTGTCTGTCAGTGTCACAGGGCTGGGACTGAGGTAATCGTGTCTGTCATATTGGCTTCTGTTTTTAGATGAACATTTATTTTGAGAGTCACAGAGATGTTGATGTACTGGTCATGCGTCTCTCAACTCGTGAGGAAGCAACGGAATGATATGTTCCTTTTCTGCCCTCTCGCACAGCTTCCTGGAGGAGGTGACATTGACGGCGGGTGCAGGCCAGGCCGAGAGGCTGCAGAGGGCGGGTGGTCAACCAAACAGGCGCTGAATGTTTGTCGTCACTCACCCCCCCCCCCCACACTCTCACGATATCTTGTGTCCGTTCCTTATTGGTATCACTAGCCCATGCTTTAATTCATGAAGGCATCCCACTAAAAACATTCCGGTGTGCTCAGCTGTCACCACCACACTGCTGGACTCTTTATCAACCCCTTAAAAACTTGTAACTGGGCAAATTAACTCCAACCAAATGAACATGTAACCCAATTAGACAGCCAGGTTACCTAACCCTTGGTACTAAAGCGATCTGTTCCCCACGTAACTAGGTTACCCAGTGGCTGACTTGTGACTGAACGGAACACTCGCAATGTTAGTGTCTAACATTTGAACCTATTGCAATGTCACATTTCCTCTTAAATTGAAGTTGAAAACTTCAGTCTTATATTAGAGCCTTATTTAATTACTGAAAACAGAAGTGACACGACTTTTGAGTCTTGTTTATTTTAAAAGTGAATAAATGGGCCCAAAAATGTCAAACATTTCTCTCGAAGACTACAATATGTACAGTGTATGTTTTTCTTCCTTGCCTATGTACATTTCCACATGCTATGTACATGTTGTCCAAACATACGGATTTTGAAACGACTGTGTGAATATTTTAAAGAAAATACCAATAAAGAGTGAAATGTTGTGTGTCCCTCATTGATCTTTGGGATTGTACAAATTTCCTGTTATGGTGTAATCGATTTTCCTTCCCATCACCCATTTCTTGTGGCATTTGATGGAAGTAGCCCTAACTGTTTTGATTTCATTCATATCTAGTGTTATTGTGCACAACATTCCCCCTTCGATCAGTAATGATAACATAATCCTGTTCCCCCATCCAGTACCATTATGCTAAGCCTCTCTGAATATCTTTTGAGAAATGCCCCTCTGTTGTACTTTTTGTTTTTATACTATTTCCTGCACCGTGTTTCCGCTATGACATGAAAGTACAGATTGTAAACTGTATCTACTGTTGGCTGTGTTTGGTCTTTGATTGTGGGTTAGTATGATTGCTCTGGTTCAACTCAGTGATTTCATGTTTAGGTAAGGAATTGAATGCCGCCCCCCCCCTCCACAACAAACAACCCAAACATGTTTGGCAGCCAATGTTTGGCAGTTGTTTCTTTGCCAAGTGCCTACCTCCACTGCCAGCCACATGGGCCGCAGATATTCAGCCTGCCCCACTATAAAACCTCTCCAACCCCCCCCCCTCCCCACCCACCCCCCACCCCCAAATCAGATCCTCTAATCCTCCACACCAACAACCAGCATTGCTTGGGTTATGTTCATAAGTAATACAGCAGAAAGCGTTTACAACGGGAAACGGAAATGTGCATTTCTTATTGTACTCTCCCTGTTTGAATCCATTTGATTTATTTGAATACCAAATAAAGCAGAGCCTGTTCACCATAACACAGTAGCAACTGCACAGTCCGGGTGCATCCCCTGGAGATTCTGAGAGATCTGGGGATCAGGAAAAGACTCTGAGTTTGTGCTCTGAGCAGCTTAATTCAGAATATTTACACAACACTGCTTTTTCTTATTTGAGGTCAAAAAAATGCGGTGTTCAGTTTGTTTATTTAGAGGCTAAGTAGATGGGAATATGACTACTAGGAAAGTCGCCCCAGGATGTATCTAATTTGCCAACAACTTCCATCTGAACCCAAGAGACATGAGTCATACGACAGGATAATTTGCCCAATTTGTGTTTGTAATGACTAAGGTAAATGTGATGGAGTCAGTCTGACTGAGCAGTCATATGTACAGCATTTGTCTCTTCTCATTTGTATATCTGTATATTGAGGAGGGGAGAGGGAACGGGCACAGCTGAAAATAGTCAAGAAATAGACAACTACAGTCGTGGCCAAAAGTTTTGAGAATGACAACTATTAATTTTCACAAAGTTTGCTGCTTCAGTGTCTAGATATTTTTGTCAGATGTTACTATGGAATACTGAAGTATAATTACAAGCATTTCATAAGTGTCAAAGGCTTTTATTGACAATTACATGAAGTTGATGCAAAGAGTCAATATTTGCAGTGTTGACCCTTCAACAATTGAACTGCTCTCCTTGAAGTCTCCTTGAAGTTCTTGATGATCTGATAAATGGTTGATTTAGGTGCAATCTTACTGGCAGCAATATCCTTGCCTGTGAAGCCCTTTTTGTGCAAAGCAATAATGCCGTACGTGTTTCCTTGTAGGTAACCATGATTGCCAGAGGAAGAACAATAATTCCAAGCACCACCCTGCTTTTGAAGCTTCCAGTCTGTTATTCGAACTCAATCAGCATGATAGAGTGATCTCCAGCCTTGTCCCGTCAACACTCACACGTGTTAACGAGAGAATCACTGACATAATGTCAGCTGGTCCTTTTGTGTCAGGGCTGAAATGCAGTGGAAATGTTTTTTGGGGATTCAGTTCATTTGCATGGCAAATGGACTTTGCAATTAATCTGATCACTCTTCATAACATTCTGGAGTATATGCAAGTTGCCATCATACAAACTGAGGCAGCAGACTGTGAAAATTAATATTTGTGTCATTCTCAAAACTTTTGGCCGCGACTGTACTAGCCTACTGTCTGGAGTGAATTTAAGAGTCATTTAAACATCTCCAACATGAGATAAAACTTTGTGGTCTTCTAGAAATAGAATAGAAAGAATAGATTATATTTCTATGTAGTTCCCCAAATACTCACCATAGAAATAGAAATATAATCTATTCTTTCAATTCTATTTCTATGGTGAGTATTTGGGGACCTACATAGAAATATAATCTATTCTTTCTATGGTGAGTATTTGGGGACCAACATAGAAATATAATCTATTCTTTCAATTCTATGTTGGTCCCCAAATACTCACCATAGAAATAGAATAGATTATATTTCTATGATGGTCCCCAAATACTTACCTTCCCCTCTGTAATATGGTTCAAATTTAAATATTTTGGGCTAACCTCCCCTCATCCTCTTGGTTTTATTTTTAAATCTAGTAGTCCTAATTATTACAATAATGTATAGGTTCTATCGAAAATCAATAATGTCATATAAAATCATTCTCATAATGATATAAATTGTGGATTTTTGTTTATAGGCCCCAATATGGGCCGGTTATTGTTGGCTTCCTCTCAACTGACCCTTGCTCTTCTATTTTCCTAACCTACGAGCAATTTGACATCAGCCGTCTTGGTGACATCACGCCGACAGCGCAATAGATGGAGCTGTCGAGCGCTATTGCAACGGGAATACCCTTTCAGCCCGCTTGTTCGAGATCAGTGTAGCCTACCTACGGAGGTGGAGGGACGATGCCAACGTCTCGTAATAACGGACAGTGCCCGACCTGACCGCGTCATCGAAATTAAGAATAGAAACCGTTAATACGACATATTGGGGCAGTAGAAGAAAGGGAAAGACAGCTTATTCATTAAAAAAAATATCTTATTGAAAGAAAGGAAAATACTTGAAACTGGATCAACTCCCTGTCTCACAACCACAAAAGTGATTCTGTCATTATGAAGAAGAGCAATTTAGCCAAACGGGTAAGATATAGCTTTTTTCTTCAAGTATTGGGTGCATATTTTTTTTGACATGCATCTTTGCATTAGGCTATACATTTTCTAGGATATAACTGGCAATTTTCCCAGAATCGGGCATTATGCGCGTTTTGATTTCACAGCTCACATTGGCGGCAATATCACACACATTGTCTAGATCACACATTTGATAGCCTACAATTCCTAAACAATGGCCTTTTGGCACCTCCTTACGCGTGCCACATTCAATGTGTAGCCTATCAATTTGCTTGTGTGCCATTGCACGAATTTCCTCAACATACGGCTTCAATCTTCCAGTGAAGAAAGAGAAGAATGTGTTTTCTTGTCATTGGTGTACCATTGCCAGATGCTCGTTGTGGTGTATCGGTTGGTAGCTTTCATATGTTTTATTTGCCACACCCTGGATGGTATAAGACCTGCAATTAAATTTTACGCACAGAAGAGCGCACCGTTATCATTTTGGGGGAAAGACGCGAGGAGACTCATAGTTCCTATGTCTTACTGAGAATGAAATTGAAAATGCATTTGCCTTTGAAAGAAGCTCTTATTTTCTCAGTACTCTCGCGAACATCTTGTTACGTAAACTTAACTAGGTTTTAACGGATTTATTCCACTTTGAACATGCAGGGTCCTCAAGATGTCAACCAACTGTCATCGCAGCCAGACAAAGTCGGCTGGATCCGCAAGTTCTGTGGTAAAGGGATTTTTAGGGAAATATGGAAAAACCGTTTCGTGATACTGAGAGGAGACCATCTGTACATCTCTGAGAAAGAGGTATGCACTTCTCTTTTACCTCCAATAGCATGTGTAGGCTGTAATTGTGTCTATGCCTACAGTAGGCACCCCTGTACTTGAAATTGTTACGGCCAACCTGTGTGTGTGTGTGTGTGTGTGTGTGTGTGTGTGTGTGTGTGTGTGTGTGTGTGTGTGTGTGTGTGTGTGTGTGTGTGTGTGTGTGTGTGTGTGTGTGTGTGTGTGTGTGTGTGACTGTGTGGGAACATATGAACATTTGATTTAGTTTGCCTGTACTGCTATTAGAAGGTTCACGTTTCCTTTGTTGCAGGCTCACCTTGCTTCAGTAGAGATGTTTTTGTCTGTGTGTCTGTCTGTCTGTTTGTCTGTCTGTCTGTATGCATGTATGTCTATGCACCACACAGTTGGAGGCCAATGAACCACAAATAACACACAGCCTGTCTAAGATGCATCATTAAGATGACAGCTTTGACAGCAAACGTGGATTTCACCTTTTAGCCGTAGAAGGACATCCTGGGTTTCTCAGGTTTCAGAGTTCTGGGGAACTTGTTTTGTGAAAATAGCCCTGCAAGTAACCTACGCCTGGGCTGTCAGCGCTTGGTCTGTTGTTTCCAACAACAAATTTAACCAAAATTCCTTAAGTTTTGAAAACCAGCTATTGTTATAAGTCTGGAAATCGAGGCTCGCCATGGAAAGGGGATCAAATCTGACTGAATTTCCTTGGCTGTTGAAAATAAATAGGCAAAATTGTCAAATCTAAGCACAAATCACCATGCAAGCAAAAAACATTGTGCGCTGAATTCGGATTACTTTCACTGGCTCAAACGTGCCCAACTTTTGAATTCAACAAAATACCCACTGGGCACAGAAGTAAATTCAACGTCTATTCCACATTGGTTCAAAATCATTTGAAATGTTGTGAAATGTTGTGGAAACAATGTTGATTGAACCAGTGTGTGCCTAGTGGGTACTACTATGGACATTGGTGACTCAGTAGCATCGTTGGGAAAATGTAGAATACTGTCCGTTACTATAGAACAAGGTTTTGGCCATGGCATAGAAATATAACTATTTTGTTTGACTGAATGTAATGACTTATGTCCAAGTGCTTTTATGAAATGAAAGGTTCCAGTGAACATCCTCATTATCAGCACAAGTTTCAAGATCACATGACCTAGATGTTAAACCTTGAGCTGTAGCGAATTCACACCCTTCGTCTACTGTATTCTGTCGAAAGGCATTGAACCATCAACATGGACAGGGCAAGGACAGGGCGTGGACAGAAACACCTGTCCATTTCTGTATTCTCTTTTTTTTTGGAGGAGGAGGGTCAGATTCTGTTTGATGTCGCTGTTTCAATACTCCTCCTACAAGCAGTAACCATGGAGATAAACGCTACTGACAGCTGAGAGGGCACATGTCTTTCTGAAAGCTGAATAATGCCCTTTAAATGATTCCTGGAAAGGATTCCCAGAACAGCGAATGAAAGTTCCACATAAGGGCTGTATCTCTCTATTTCTCTAATGAAAGAGAGAGTGGGACTCAGGGCTCCAGCTGCACGCAATGCCAGTTTCCCAGATAATTTTAGAACCAGTGTTTTAAAATGATTTTTTTCATCTGTGCTGTGCTCCCTTACAGCCTGCTGGATGAGCAACAAACACGTGTCAGAAACTGAAAAGACCACGGCTGACACAGCTGCGCCTCTCGCTGTGCCCGAGGACCCCCAAGCATCTAAGGCCTCCACTCCCTCAACCCTACCGTTTACACAGACACACACACACACACACACACACACACACAGACACACACACATACACACACACATACACACACACACACACACACACACACACACACACACACACACACACACACACACATATACACACACACACACATACACACACACACACACACACACACACACACACACACGCTCAGCTGAGGTTCAGCTGCTTTGTAATGAGTTCACCTGTGGAACAGAACGTATCAGTTCAGCGTGGTTCTCTTTCTCTCATTATCGCGTCTCCCACATGCTCTGTAATTTGTTGGATTTTATAGTTATTTTATGTAATGCACCTATTGTTCGTTTTACACGTACAATTCAATGTTTGTTAAGGAGCCATTCTTATATCATGTATATTGGTAAGTGGTGTGCTACCTATTTGTCAGGTGAAGGTAACTGCAAACCCAGTGATAACTATTTGACCTGCGTGTACTTGTGTGTGTTATGTGCTCTGCTGCAACTTCTTAACCACATGATTAATGGTGGTGGATTATTCAAATGAGAACTTTGAAAAGACAAGCACGCTATTCATGAAGTAGGCCAGAAGGCTAAAAAGAACACAGAGACTTGTATCTCCGACGCTCAGCGTAACCACAGCCGAACCGCCTCATGGGGCCCGGGATAATCTTTCATCTAAAACTCCCGTCTTTGAGTTTGATTTAATGTTTTATAGACGTTGAGTGATATCATGTCGTGAGCGAGTTTGAGCACAAATTATGTTTTTGACCCATATTCACTGAATGAATTGCCTCAGTCATTTTTATCCATCACAGATGAAGGAAAATCATACTGTGGGTTCACTCTGAAAGTGTATACTCTATTTCATGTCAGATGTGGTTTGGAATCAACATAATCAAGCATCAATATCCACAAAATATACAACACTTGCGTTAAAATGTGACCGACATTGAGGTTGAATTTATCTGCAATTGATTGAATTGTGGCATGAGTGTGCAAGCTAGCATTGACAGTATCAAATTGTCTGCTAACTCATAAAATGAGCTACATAAACTAGAGAAGGGCAGTAAGCAGCTATGTTGCTCTATTACCTCTAAGCATCCTCACACGGGACACCAGTTCGATGTGTGAGAGATTCTCCAAGAGGATTTGCTACCATGCAACTGGGACTTTGAGAAGTTAACTGCTGGTGACATTACTCTGTACTACCCCAGATGATTCAAATGTACTTCATCCTTTGACCACTAAGAAGAGCACAAATATGTTCCTATCTGTTCTCCTGTCTTATTTTTTTGTGCTTTTATTGTGAAGGAAAGGTGATATTTTAGAGGGAAGTTCAGAGAGAGAACTCCTGCCGCTGGAGGGCATATAGTCTGGAGGTCGGTAGCGCTACCACGAGACTTGGGCGCAGAGCACAAATATAATTTTAAGACTATTGGATTTCATCGCCTGCCGGTTACTTAGTAGTGTCAGGGGAAATGACTCAAGGAACAGCTGCCGTATTTTTATGTTGAAAATGTCAAGATATCATTAAAAGTTCCATAATCTCAAAGAGCCCGCTAACTGCGGTGTATTCTTCGTAATATGCCGACTCAGCTACTGCTCACAGTGAAAATCTGTGCAAAACCAGGATATATAAAAAAAAAAATTTTTTTATCATCGTCAGCTCAAGCTTCCCATAATAGTCTAGAGAGTCATAGCTCTGAGAGCCTTAATTGGCTGGCCAGACAGACACGCTGCAAGAACATGCAGTACACAACACATGAACTGCATAGATACGTGAGTTACATTGAGGTCTGTTCCTCCATAGAAGGCCATGTGTTCTGTGTGAAAAGTGTACAGTATGTTGTCATAGTTGAGAATAGTGCTGAGAGTGTATGTTATGGAGGCGTGTGTTCCTGTGCAGAGGAGTGTGTCCTGTCTCTGCTCTGAGGATATCACCCCTGCATATTGCTCTGCTCTTATCTTACAGCTGTGCTATTGGCTGCAAGTTACACACATCATACATCTTTCAGAAGAGAACTCTCTGTTCTCTTCTCAAGTCGTGTGATGATAGGAGGCTTTACACGTGCAGGCAGAGATGCTCCTGTAGAATGCTCAAAGTGCTTCCACTTCAAACACTACATCTATGATCTATGTGAATAATTGCTGGGAGTTCCACCTATGTTTATAGATATATAGAGAGAGGTCTTTATGGTTTTCAGTGGTGACGTGCACGGCATATGAACGAGGACACTCCAACAAAACAGGATTTAGAGCGAGAGAGTGAAGCTTGTATTCATCAGACACTGTATAACCGAGGCCAGGGGGTACTTGAGGTAACATTTTAGGCCATGCGTTGAAGAAATGTGGTGACGCAGTTGGGCAAAGTGTTTTGTAGTTGGTCAAGGTCTTTGTGATTGATGTAGTTTACAGATACTGTTGCAATGGGATTGGTATAGAAGGCGAATGTGTGACCAAGTTTAGTGGTTGATACAGGAGCCCTGTGACTGGAGGAGCTTAGCAACACACCTCTAAAATTGGTCAAGGACCACACAAGTGTTGTTACTGGTCCAACGGATCAACGTGATCAGTGGAGAACTGGGTTGTTGGTGAAACCCCTATGTACTGTAATTTGGAAATAGTGCAAGATGACTGGTCAAGCATACCACATGGTCAATGTAATAAATCTATATGATTGGTGCAGGGAGGCCACGGTGGTTTAGCTTTCCATACTTGCTATGCTAGTTATTTCAGAAAAGCCTACTGGTCAGTTCTGGGGAATATTATATTTATAGTATTATATTATAAATAAACCAGCCTCTTTATACTCCCCAGCTCTTAACTACATCACATTTTCCACACTGATTGAAAATATGATTTTAATCCACTTCCCCTCTTAATTCCAACCTGGTTTATATAAACATAACTCCTCCAGGGCTTGATTACAGGGTATTAACGGCATGTCAACCAGATTTTAGAGTGTGACCAATCGGACATCGCCTTTCCATTCGCTTTAGGGTTTTTCCTTGCACTGTACTGTTTGATGGGCTTCCGCCGGCTAGTATAGACTTTCTCTATTTTTGCGTTTCACGGCGGTATGTTGCTGGGTTATTCTTAGTGGTGGGTATTTTACTCCCACTACCACCCCCAACTCTGCTTTTCCATATACGTAGCAGGAGGGGAGTGAAATATTGATGGGATGGTGGGCGTTCCAGAATGGATCCTCAGGGCTTATTTTGCCCCATATTATAGTTGTGAGCCTCTCTCTCTCTCTCACACACACACACAGCTCTTGTTTATCTTTTACATTTTAAATGCAATTTGGGTGGTTAATAAAGGTGTATCAGCATGAGGTGGGGCACAGTTTGGATCTGTATTTTGCCAGGAAGAAATTGGACTACACTTTGATGTATGTTTTGTCCTCATATACTGTATCGCTAGGCATAATACAGTTCCTCAATGAAATTAAAAGGCAAATGGTCAAATTTAGGACACAACTAATAACAGCCCTAACAAGTGGATTTCAGGCTGCTTGTGGTTTAATAGGGGTTGATACAAGGCTGTGACACATTATTTAATTATACCGTATGTGGTTGTTTCTTTGATCATAGAGTGGCTCCGTGTCTCGTTCTAACATTGGAAGATTCCTCTGATGCACGGCTCTGTTGCTGTGGAAAAACTCTATTCATCCAGATGAAAGTGGAACGCCCCTGCCCCTTCCCAACACACAGTCACATCCACCCACACACACCATTGCTGTGTGTACCAATGGCGTTCAACCATGTCTCTCTGCGTCTCCTTAGGTTCTCACAACAGACCTACACATAGACTTGTATCCATGTCAATAACCAACCCCCAACACCTCCAAACACGCACACCCACCATGACCCCCAGTGATCCCGTTGCTGTGTTGAAGCTAATGGGGCCCTCTGAGAGGTCCCACCACCCCTGGGGTTGTATGTAATCACCTGTCAGTCAGGCTGAATGGAGAGGTCGATGTCTCTGCCCCAGCACTGTTGATTACAATTGATCTGCGTTTAAATTAGACACTTTGCGGCGGGGCAACAAGACCAATAATGGGAGGCAGGGGAGTAACACATGAACACCCGCTCCAAGACTCAATTTTTCTACCTACCTATTTTTTCTGGCTATTGCGTTTTGGTGGCATTGGGAAGCTGGTTTTGAAAATAAACACATTTTTCAATGCTCTGGGTAAAAGTATGATCAAAACATGGTAACATCAGGCCTGTAATGGATTTTTTTTATAGACATTTGGACATATCCTAAAAAGACCATTACACCTACAGAAGATCTTCTGTATGGGCATGTAAGGCCTGATATGCAAGAGAATTCCATTTGAAACCTCATTAACATCCTAAAATAATGGATGATACGAATGTGAGAAAAGGTTTTATTTCAAACGGCTGAGTTTTATCCAGGCACCGTGGTGTGTCTCTGTGCTGTCGAAAGCTGCTGGATAACAGAGAGTGGTAATTAGTCTTTTCCCTTGGGTTAAACTCAAGATGTCCTGCTGTAATGCACAGTAGGTTGTTCTCTGTGTGTGTGTGTGTGTGCGTGTGCATATGTGTGTGTTTGTGCATAGGTCTATTTTTGTGGTAGACAGATGGTTTAAGGTTCAAAACAAATTGACAAAACTCATTTGCCAGTGCCATCTTGCACAGACCTGAGTTGTAACTACCTCTTGTTTTCTCTGTGTGTTTCCAGGTGAAGGATGAGAGGAAAGTCCAGGAGTTGTTTGACCTGGCTGACTACGAACGCTCTGAGGAGCTGCGCAAGGCCAAGAGCCGCAGTAAGAAGAACCACAGCAGGTTCACCCTGCTCCGCTGCAAGCAGCCTGGGAATATAGTGAGTCCTTCTGCCCAGGGAGAGTGAAGGAGTCAGGCAGGGAGGCTCAGCAGGGCCTGGGGTGTGTAGGCCTCAGTGGGAAGTCCTTACTGCAGGTGTTGATTTTAGCTGAAAATGCATTTGAAGTTTTCTTTTGAAACTTGAGACAAGCTTATTGTCAGACATAGTTTGCGGTTTTCTATAAAGAGAGAGTATGAGACAAAGTACAAGCTTATTGTCAGACATAGTTTGTGGTTTTCTATAGAGAGAGAGTATGAGACAAAGTGCAAGCTTATCGTCAGACATAGTTTGCGGTTTTCAGACATAGTTTGTGGTTTTCTATATAGAGAGAGTATGAGACAAAGTACAAGCTTATCATCAGACATAGTTTGTGGTTTTCTATAAAGAGAGAGTATGAGACATAAAGTACAAGCTTATCATCAGACATAGTTTGTGGTTTTCTATAAAGAGAGCGTATGAGACAAAGTACAAGCTTATCATCAGACATAGTTTGTGGTTTTCTATAAAGAGAGAGTATGAGACAAAGTACAAGCTTATCATCAGACATAGTTTGTGGTTTTCTATAAAGAGAGAGTATGAGACATAAAGTACAAGCTTATCATCAGACATAGTTTGTGGTTCTCTATAAAGAGAGAGTATGAGACAAAGTACAAGCTCAAATCAAAACAATCAAATGTACATGTTTCGTATACAACAGGTGTAGACTTACAGTGAAATACTTACTTACGAGTCCTTTTCCAACATTGCAGAGTTAAAGATAATGGAGTGGCTACGGATACTGAGTCTTTGTATCCCAATAGAGATAAATAGTAATGGCGTCTTTTTCTAGGCACTAATTCCGCCACGGTTCATTGTACAAAGCCTATGGGAAAATGAATGCCGTTTTTGGATAAACACCGAAAATAAGGTCTGTGGTAAACACAGGCTTAGGAGATCTTGAAGCATTTATGCAATAAAAAAAAGCACTTAAAGGCTTCATAATTCAAAGAGGTCATGTTAACTGACTGATATTATCTCATAGAACAAAATGTATAAGATCTCCTAAGCCTGTGTTAACCTCAGACCATGTTTTCTGCTGTGCCCACTCCGCTACCTATGTAGCTGCTGTGCTGACTGCTTCGCTGCTGGTCCCCCTCCTTGATCGCCTTTGTCTGGTCAATGGTGTAGCCTACAAACTTCATTGTACACAAAACTGTTCGAACTATTGCATTCCATGCATCAGTAAGCGTAAGCAGGATTTCATGTTCTTTTTTCAGGAGGGTAGTAGGCTACATCAAATCAAATCAAATTTTATTGGTCACATACACATGGTTAGCAGATGTTAATGCGAGTGTAGCAAAATGCTTGTGCTTCTGGTTCCGACAGTGCAGTAATATCTAACAAGTGATCTAACAATTCCCCAACAACTATCTAATACACACAAATCTAAAGGGGGGAATGAGAATATGTACATATAAATATAAGGATGAGCGATGGCCGATCGGCATAGGCAAGGTGCAATAGATTGTATAAAATACAGTATATACACATATGATATGAGTAATGTAAGATATGCAAACATTATTAAAGTGGCATTATTTAAAAGTGGCGTTGTTTATAGTGACTAGTGATCAATTTGTTAAAGTGGCCAGTGATTGGGTCTCCATGTAGGCAGCAGCCTCTCTGAGTTAGTGATTGCTGTTTAGCAGTCTGATGGCCTTGAGATTGAAGAAAAGCTTCTGTCTCTCCGTCCCAGCTTTGATGCACCTGTACTGATCTTGCCTTCTGGATGATAGGCAGTGGCTCGGGTAGTTGTCTTCGATTATCTTTTTTGCCTTCCTGTGACAACGGGTGCTATAAGTGTCATGGAGGTCAGGTAGTTTGCCCCCGGTGATGCGTTGTGCAGACCGCACCACCCTCTGGACAGCCTTGCGGTTGAGGGTGGAGCAGTTGCCGTACCAGGCTGTGATACAGCCCGACAGGATGCTCTCGATTGTGGATCTGTAGAAGTTTGTCAGGGTTTTGGGTGACAAGCCAAATTTCTTCAACCTCCTGAGTTTGAAGAGTCGCTGTTGCGCCTTCTTCACCACACTGTCTGTGTGGGAGGACCATTTCAGTTTGTCGTTGACGTGTACGCCGAGGAACATAAAATGTTCCACTTTCTCCACTGCTGTCCCTTCGATGTGGATAGGGGTTGCTCCCTCTGCTGTTTCCTGAAGTCCACGATCATCTCATTTGTTTTGTTGACGTTGAGTGAGAGGTTGTTTTCCTGACACCACACTCCGAGTGCCATCACCTCCTCCCTGTAGGCTGTCTCGTCGTTGTTGGTAATCAAGCCCACTACTGTTGTGTCGTCTGCAAACTTGATGATTGAGTTGGAGGCGTGCATGGCCACGCAGTCATGGGTGAACAAGGAGTACAGGAGGGGGCTGAGCACGCACCCTTGTGGGGTCCCAGTGTTGAAGGTCAGCGAAGTGGAGATGTTGTTTCCTACCTTCACCACCTGGGGACGGCCCGTCAGAAAGTCCAGGACCCAATTGCACAGGGCGGGGTTGAGACCCAGGGCCCCCAGCTTGATGATGAGCTTGGAGGGTACTATGGTGTTGACTGCTGAGCTGTAGACAATGAACAGCATTCTTACATAGGTATTCCTCTTGTCCAGATGGGATAGGGCAGTGTGATGGCGATTGCATCGTCTGTAAACCTGTTACGGCGGTATGCAAACTGAAGTGGGTCTAAGGTGGCCAGTAAGGTGGGGGTGATATGATCCTTGACTAGTCTCTCAAAGCACTTCATGATGACAGAAGTGAGTGATACGGGGCGGTAGTCATTTAGTTCAGTTATCTTTGCCTTCTTGAGTACAAGAACAATGGTGGCCATCTTGAAGCATGTGGGGACAGCAGACTGGGTTAGGAAGCGATTGAATATGTCCGTAAACACACCAGCCACCTGGTCTGCGCATGCTCTGAGGACGCGGCTAGGGATGCCATCTGGGCCAGCAGCCTTGTGAGGGTTAACACGTTTAAATGTTTTACTCACATCGGCCACAGAGAAGGAGAGTGGGGGGGGGGCGCAGTTCTTGTTATCAGGCCGCGACGGTAGCACTGTATTATCCTCAAAGCGTGCAAAGAAGGTGTTTAGTTTGTCTGGAAGCGTGACGTCGGTGTCCGTGACGTGGCTGGTTTTCTTCTTGTAGTCCATGATTTCCTGTAGACCCAGCCACTATTTATATGTTTTACAAAATACATTATCGACATATACAAACTTTGTTGTCAGTATTGCAAACATAAGCATGACACAAACATAAACCATAACAAAGAGGTTTCCAGATGGGGCGGGTGTGGGCAGGGAGAGTCAAAATAACAAGTCAAAATAACATGGCTATATACAGTACCAAGGATCAAGTCGATGTGCAGGGGTACAATGTAATTGAGGTAGCTATGTACATGTAGGTAGGGGTAAAGTGACTAGGCAACAGAATAATAGATAGTAGCAGCAGCGTACACTCAGTTGGCAGTTTATTAGGTACATCAGCCCGTTAACCAAAATGGAGTCACGTGCACCGGTTCCACTATCTCAGAACTGACTGGCCTCCTAGGCTTTTCATGGACGACAGTGTCTAGGGTTTACAGAGAATGGTGCAACAAACAAAAAACAGCTTGTTGATGAGAAGTCGAAGGAGAATAGCAAGAATTGTGCAAGCTAACAGGAGGGCCACAAACAGGCAAATAATGGCGCAGTAGGGTGCAGAACGGCATCTCGGAACGCACAACTCGTCTGTCCTTGTCACGGATGGGCTATTGCCGCAGACGACCACATCGGGTTCCACTCCTATCAGTATCATGACACAAGGCGAGATCCACATGCAGACACAGGAGGCAGATGGTTGGAGTCTTACAATATTTATTAATCCAAAAGGGTAAGGCAAGAGAATGGTTGTGGACAGGCAAAAGGGTCAAAACCAGTTTGGAGTCCAAAAGGTACCAAAGGGCAGACAGATTCAAGGTCAGGGGATGCAGGATGATCAGGCAGGCAGGAAAGTAGTCCAGAGTCAGGCAGGGTTCAAAACCGGGAAGACTATCAAAAAGAGAATAGCAAAAAGAGAATGGGAAAAACACGCTGGTTGACTTGACTAACATACAAGGTGAACTGGCACAGAGAGACAGGAAATACATGGATAAATACACTGAGGAAAATAAGTGACACCTGGAGGGGGTGGAGACAATCACAGGAACAGGTGAAACAGATCAGGGCGTGACAGTATTGCCACCTGGCGTTCTAACTGGGCGCATAACTGGCTGACCAGGGTGTCGGCAGTGGAAATTGGCGATGAGGGCCGGGTCCAAGATGGCTTTAGCAGGGACCCAGCACCTCTCCTCCGGGCCATAACCCTCCCAGTCAACCAGGCACTGGAAACCCCTGCCCCACGGTCGAACCTTCAGGAGGCATCTCACCGTATATGCTGGCTGGCCACCTATAACCCGGGGGGAGGGATGGGCCTGGAGACAGAAGACAAAGGACAGTGAGACATAGGCTTAATCCTAGACACATGGAAGGTAGGGGTAAATACAGTATAATTAAATACGGGGTAACACAAGATGGACAGCAGTGGAACTCAGGACTCTGGAGATGGGAAAAGGACCAATGAACCGGGGAGACAGCTTGTGGGACTCTACCCGAAGGGGCAGATCCCGAGTGGAAAGCCATACCCTCTGCCCAATGCGGTAGTGGGGAGATGGGGTCCAGCGAAGGTCCGCTTGTCGACGATATCTGGAGGTGGTCTTGAGAATAGCCGCCCTGGCTCTTCTCCAGGTACGTCGACAGCGACGGACAAACATCTGGGCCGAGGGTACGCTGACCTCCTGCTCTTGTTCAGGGAAGAGTGGAGTCTGATACCCCATGGAGCACTCGACAGGGGAGAGTCCCTTGGCAGAACTGGGAAGAGTGTTCCGGGCATACTCCACCCAGACCAGTTGACGGCTCCAGGTAGTGGGGTTGGTTGAGACCAGGCACCTTAAGGTGGTCTCCAGGTCTTGGTTGGCTCGCTTCGACTGACCGTTAGTTTAGGTATGGAATCCTGATGACAGGCTGGCCGATGGCCCAATAAGGGTGCAGAATGCCTTCCCGAACTGAGATGAGAACTGAGGACCCTGATCGGAGACCATGTCTACCGGGAGTCCATGGATCTGGAAGAAATGCTGCACCATAAGCTGGGCCATCTCCTTGGCAGAAGGTAGTTTGGGGAGAGGGATGAAATGGGCAGCCTTGGAGAACCGGGCAACATTTCCATTTTTTGAGCACACACACAGTGCATGCGGTGACGAAGGCAGAGACGTCAGGGACCACCAGAAACGTTGTCGAAGGAAGGCTAGTGTACGACGGGACCCTGGATGACAGGTCAGCCTGGAGGAATGAGCCCATTCCAGGATCCGGGACCGGACTGTGTTAGGGATAAACAGCCGGTTAGCCAGGCCCCCTTCAAGTCCAGGCTGGGAGCGTTGCGCCTCGCGAATCGGGTTCTCAATACCCCAATCCACGGTGGCAGCAAGGCATGAGATAGGGAGAATGGTTTCGGAAGTCGATGGTGTGGCAGAGGAATTGTATAGGCAGGAAAGAGCATCAGGCTTCACATTTTTAGACCCTGGACAGTAGGAAATGGTCAAGTTGAATCTGGTAAACAGGAGGGCCCACTGAACGGAGATATTCCACATTTTTATGGTCGGTCCAGACCAGGAAGGGTGTTCTGCTCCTTCCAGCCAGTCACTCCACTCCTCCAACGACATCCTCACCGCCAGGAGTTCTCGGTTGCCAACATCGTAGTTCCTCTCAGCAGGACTGAGACGATGGAACAGGAATGCACAGGGATCAAATCAAATCAAATGTATTTATAAAGCCATTCTTACATCAGCTGATGTCACAAAGTGCTGTACAGAAACCCAGCCTAAAACCCCAAACAGCAAGCAATGCAAGTGTAGAAGCACAGTGGCCAGGAAAAACTCCCTAGAAAGGCCAGAACCTAGGAAGAAACCTAGAGAGGAACCAGGCTATGAGGGGTGGCCAGTCCTCTTCTGGCTGTGCCGGGTGGAGATTATAACAGAACATGGCCAAGATGTTCATAGATGACCAGCAGGGTCAAATAATAATAATCACAGTGGTTGTCGAGGGTGCAACAGGTCAGCACCTTAGGAGTAAATGTCAGTTGGCGTTTCATAGCCGATCATTAAGAGTATCTCTACCACTCCTGCTGTCTCTATAGAGTTGAAAACAGCAGGTCTGGGACAGGTAGCACGTCCGGTGAACAGGTCAGGGTTCCATATCCGCAGGCAGAACAGTTGAAACTGGAGGGGCAGCACGGCCAGGTGGACAGGGTACAGCAAGGAGTCATCAGGCCAAGTAGTCCTGAGGCATGGTCCTAGGGCTCAGGTCCTCTGAGAGAGAGAGAAAGAGAGAAAGAGAGAGAGAATTAGAGGCAGCATACTTAAATTCACACAGGACACCGGATAAGAAAGGAGAAATACTCCAGATATAACAGGCTGACCGTAGCCCCCCGACACATAAACTACTGCATCATAAATACTGGAGGCTGAGACAGGAGGGGTCGGGAGACACTGTGGCCCCATCCGACGATACCCCCGGACATGGCCAAACAGGCAGGATATAACCCCACCCACTTTGCCAAAGCACAGCCCCCACACCACTAGAGGGATATCTTCAACCACCAACTTACCATCCTGAGACAAGGCCGAGTATAAGCCCACAAAGATCTCCGCCACAGCACAACCCAAGGGGATGAAGCTTCTGGTCCTGGGCAGATCGCTGGGACAGTATGGCCCCTACTCCAACATCTGAAGCATCCACTTCCACCACAAATTGACGCTGGATGGATGAGAATGGGTGCTGTTGTGGGGTGTTTGTGAGTCCAAATGTCATGACCTGGTACTCATATTGTCCACTGGCTGTGGTGAAGGCTGTCTTCCATTCATCCCCCTCCCGTATCCGAACCAGGTGGTAGGCATTCCAAAGGTCCAACTTGTAAAACATGGTAGCCACCTGGAGAGATTAAAATGCCGAGGAGAGGTAGGGGATAACAATTTTTGACAGTGATATCGTTAACCTCACTAGGGTACGTGGAAGGCTAGCGTCACACCTGTCCAACATCCAGTGAAATTGCAGAGCCCCAAATTCAAAAACATAAATACTCAAATTCATAAAACATACAAGTGTTATACATGGGTTTAAAGATGAACTTCTTATTAATCCAACCACGGTTTTAGATTTCAAAAAGGCTTTACGGCGAAAGCATACCATGCGATTATCTGAGAACAGCGCCCAGCAGACACATCATTACAAACAGTAACCAGCCAAGTGGAGGAGTTGCACAAGTCAGAAATAGTGATAAAATTAATCACTTACCTTTGATGATCTTCATATGGTTGCACTCACAAGACTCCCATTTACTCAATAAATGTTTGTTTTGTTCGATAAAGTCCATGTTTATATCCAAAAACCTAAGTTTTGTTTGCGCGTTTTGTTCAGTAATCCACAGGCTCAAACGCAGCCACAAAAGGCAGACGAAAAATCCAAATAGTATCCGTAAAGTTCGTAGAAACATGTCAAACCATGTTTATAATCAATCCTCAGGTTGTTTTCAGTCATAATAATCAATAATAATTCAACCGGACAATAACGTCGTCAATATAAAAGGTAAACAAGAAAGGCGCACTCTCGGTTGCGCGCATGAAAAAGCTCTGGGACACTGTAGTGTCCACTCATTCAGAGAGGTCTTACTCCCTCATTGTTCAGAATACAAACCTGAAACAATTTCTAAAGACTGTTGACATCTAGTGGAAGCCATAGGAAGTGCATTTTGAGTCCTAAGTCAATGGATACTGTAATGGCATTCAATAGAAAACTGCAAACATAAACAAATCCCACTTCCTGGATGGATTTTTCTCAGGTTTTCGCCTGCCAAATCAGTTCTGTTATACTCACAGACATTATTTTAACAGTTTTGGAAACTTTAGAGTGTTTTCCATCCAAATCTACCAATTATATGCATATCCTAGCTTCTGGGCCTGAGTAGCAGGCAGTTTACTTTGGGCACGCTTTTCATCCGGAAGTGAAAATAGTGCCCCCTACCCTAGTAAAGTTAAGTCCCCGGTAGTCAATGCGTGGGCGCAGGGTCTTGTCCTTCTCCACAAAGAAAAACCCATGCAGACGGAGGATGATGCAGAGACTCTTCTATGTACTCCTCCACAGCAATGGTCTCTGGTCGGGACAGAGATTACAACTGACCCCAAGGTGGTGTAGTGCCTGGGAGAAGATCAATGGCACAATAATAAGGACTGCATAGGGGCAGGTGCCTTGCTGAACACTTCCAGGAGGTCATGGTATTTTGTGAAGATAACATGTCTTGCTAACCTCCTGAGGAAGACGACTAGGGGAAGGCTGTGCTGCTTGAAGGCAGTGGGAATGGCAAAATGGGCTCCAACCCAGGATGGAGCTTGTGGTCCAGTCAATCACAAGATTGTGCTTTTGGAGCCAGGAAAATCCAAAAACAACCGGAACACAGGGAGATGCAATGAGGAGGAACTGTATTGTCTCACTGTAGTTACCAGAAACCCGTAATTGAACGGGTGACTTCCCCTATACAGCGGCCGTCCAGTGCCCTAGCATCCATGGGCACAGAGAGAGGCTGCATGGGAATACCAAGCTCCCAGTATGACTCACCATAGTACTGGTACCCACTAGGGACAAGGGTTTCCTAATTGGGCAGGTAGCAATAAAATGTCCTGCCCCTCCACAGTACAGACAGCAGTTATTATTCATCCTCCGTGAGCACTCTCAAACTGATAGCATAGTTCTTCCCAACTGCATAAGCTCAGGAGTATCCAACTCACCCGTCGTAGATTCACGAGAGAGCTCGGGTGACTTTGACTTCTCTCGGAAGAGCTGCCTTCGGAAACATCTGATTTCCATAGTAGGTGAACGCTCCATGTCGGGTGCACGAGACCAGACCTCCTCTCATTCTTGCGTTCCCTTAGGCGTCCATCAATTTTAATGGTTAAGGCGATAAGGGAGTCGAGGTCCACCGGCAGTTCCTGAGCAGCTAGCTCATCCTTTACCTCCTCAGATAATCTGTGCAGAAAAGTATCGGAAAGAGACTCCGGATTCCAGGCACTCTCGGCGGCCAACGCGCGAAAGTCCACCGCGTAGTCTGCTACACTACGGGAGTTTTGACGTAAGTCAAGCAGTTTGCTGGCCGCCTATCTCCCAGATACCGGAAACTCAATAACTTTTCTCACCTCTGCCATGAATTCCTGCAAATTACCGCAAATGTAATGCAAAAGGGTGCACTTACCTCCGCCAGAGTGATATTCGGGGAATCCTGGTACCTGCCGGGGTTTCCTTTCTCAGTGCTCGCTTATTTTTGAGCTACAGCCATCTTCGTTTTCTTCAGACCGATCAAAGATAGCGTGTATAATTACGCTAATGTCGGGAAGGGTGCTCTGGTGGGCTACAGCAATTTGGGAACAACAATCTGCCATTTGCGGTTCACGGGTAGTCAGGATAGGCTGTACCAACTCCCCACAGATAGGGACAAAAATCCTGGGTGATTGGGTTTTTTCCAGAGGTGGCAGACAGTCTCTGAGCTAACTCTCTGATTTGCTCCATAATAGCCTGTAACCCATGGTCGTGGCGTTCCGTTAAGGAACTGAGCCCTTCCAAAAGGCCCTGTAGCAACTCCTGATGTCTCCCAATGGTGGCTCCCTGCAAGGAGACAGTGTGGCGGAGCTGTTCCAAGTCTGCTGGGTCTGTCATGGCCAGTTCGTACTATCATGACAAGGCGAGACCCAGACCCAGATGCGTAAGCAGCATGAGTCCATGGCTTCATCCTGCCTGGTGTAAACGGTACAGGCTGGTGGCGGTGGTGTAGTGATGTGGGGAATGTTTTCCTGGCACACGTTATGTCCCTTGATACCACTTGAGCAACGTTTCCATGCCGGGTCCGTCTGACCCGGCACTAGATGGATGTGCCTAATAAACTGACCAATGAGTGTATGTGGTAAGTGTGAGTGTGTGTGTGTGGCGTCAGTATGCATGTGTGCGCGTGTGTGTGTTGGGGTATCAGTGTAAGTATGTGTGAGTGTATGGGTAGAGTCCAGTGTGTGTGCAGAGTCAGTGCAAGAGAGTTAGTGCAAAAAATGTGTCTAGTTGATGGAATTTATTTATTTGTCTCCCTTGATGATGATATGGTTGTGTTGCCACATTAGATCGGACATTAATACACTCCCACCACAGACCGGGATTGGTGGATTTCTCCAGAAAGACATAATCCAGAGAATCCCATTACCTCTAAATCCCAAATCCTACAGAGATTCCACTCACAGTTGTCACTTCTGACCCACTGCAGTTCTTGTAGATCTTGGCACCAGCTTGTGGTTCATTTTGCGTCATTATTCACTGTCTTAGTGTGATATTCTAGGGGGAAGTGTGTGTTTGAGAGAAGATTGTAAGTATATACAAGGAGATGTAATTGGAGGGCAGATACTCAATTTACCTGTTTTTGTCGAGCTTTGCAGAGATTCTTCCTTCAGTTTACAGCTTAGACCGTGGTCTAGATAAGAACCATCTTTAACATAATTCTTTGTCAATGCATTTAATGAGGTGCAATCCCCTTTTCTTGGTGATTTAGGCAAAGCCGCCCCATTAAGCTTTCTGTGCCCCTCTCCATCTCTCACAAATTGGCTACCTTCCGACTCTCCCTCTAACCAATGCTTACCCCAATTTATTCCTTTCAAATCCATGATGGGAGTGTGCAAGTGCACACTTAAGAAGGAGGGGTGGAGTAGCCTAAACTTTCTCATCTTCTTTCAACCAATCAATTGATTCTTTCCTTTTTTTTCTTCAGGTTCCCAATCTTGTGTTTTTGGCTGTTAGCCCCGAGGAGAAGGAGTCGTGGGTCAATGCCCTCAATACAGCCATCATCAAAGCCAAGAACCGCATTTTTGATGAGGTAGGTCAGTCACTCTTCTCCTCCCCCTCCCTGTCCCTATTTCGCTAGCTCTCACTTCTCCCCAGCTTTCTAGAGCTTTTCTTATTTTTCTCTCTCATTAGCGTGTCTCTCGTGCCACATTTATGAATGAAACCTCCAAATGCCCCCACAGCCAGCCTTAACAAATGTAACCTTGCAGTTACTAAGCACACTGTAAAGTTGGTGAATTCGGACAAAATCTATCAATACGGGAAACACGTAAATTCAATCTCCCCAGGCGTGAATGAGAGATCAAAGTGTTTATATCTCGCTGACTCATCCATCTCCATCGGGAACAGAGTCTTTGTTAATGCTCCGTCCCTGCCGACTCCCACATGTTTTCCCAGTGCCTCGCGATCAAACAGTGGCTCCCTCCCCATCACACACTATGGGGTGAAAATCCATCTTCCGTAGCTAAAGATCATCAAGAAGTGAGAATGAACTCTGCAGCATGTCTGCCGCCCTGATTGTTAGAATCCTCTGTCAACGCCCTACAATGTACTTTACTCTAATGTACATCATGTTCTGTACATTACAATCCCAACTCTCCCTCCACAAATATAAATGTCTGTTATGCTGATTGTCAAAAAAAAAATCACTCTATCTCTTTCTGATTGTCTCCATAGGTTACAATTGAAGAGGACAGTGTCCTGGTGCACCCTACACGTGATCGTGCCAAGATTCCCCATGCACGGCGCTTGCCCACCCGGGGACATCTCATGGCTGTGGTGGGTGTTGCTACCTTGGCTAACATTGACAATTCAGTTCCAAGTCAATATTATATTTTTGGAAGGCAAACAAGGAATTATACTGTTTGTATTGTAAGGATTAACCTGGTCTGTTGCGTCGAATGCTAAAATCTCTTGTGCTCTCCCTAGGCATCCACCTCCTCAGACGGAATGTTGACCCTTGACCTTGTCCACGAGGAAGATGACTCCACCCCAGAAGATGAGGAAGAAGGCTTCTGGGAAAATAACTTCAGGGTTGACCTATACAAATGGACCACAGGTCGTCAGCGTTCTGGCACAGACGTCTCCAAACTCTGTGTCACCACAAAGGACCTAAAGGTACCCAAGACGAGCAGCCTGCCTCGAGGGAGCGAGCTCTCCTGGGACCGGGCGCACCATCTTGAGGCTCAATCCCATACCCCTCCACCAGGGAAGAGGTTCAGTGCCCAAGGTAGGAGCCGCTGCGCCTCCATGGACGAGGTCCTTTCCTTGCGGCCAGTCAGGGGTGTCCTTCCCCCTCGCCCCATAGGTGAACCTGTCCAGCCTGTCGGGCCACTGCAGAGTCTTATCGCCCAGAAAATGCAGAGGGCTCAGGAACTGCTGGAAGAAATGCGATTGGAGGAACTGCAACGTGCAAAAGGCTTAGACTCGCCCTATCTAAAGGGCATTGACTCACCCCGTTTGTACCATCTAAGAGGCTCTGAGTCTCCTCACTCCAGGGCCTCAGGTTCACCTCGCAGTAAGAGTAGTGACTCTCCTCGTTTGAGGGGGAAAGACTCGCCTCGTACGAAGGGCAAGAAGTCCCGCTCAAAAGGTACAGACTCACCCCATTCAAAGAGGGCTGACTCTCCTAATTTGAGGGGTAACAACTCTCCCCGTCTCAGGGTTACTGACTCGCCCTGTATGAAGGGTTTGGATTCTTCCAGTTTCAAGGAAACAGACTCGCCAAGTCTGAAGGGTTCTGACTCCCCACGTCTCAAGAACATTGGTTCACCCTTTTCAAAAAGTTTTGACTCATCAAGTCTGAAGGGTTCTGACTCGCCTCGCATCAAGGATACTATTCTGAGGGGTAAGGACTCGCCAAATATAATTGGTAAGAACTCCCCAAGTCTGAAGAGTATCGGCTCACCTTCTCTGAAAGGTGCTGACTCGCCCCATGCTGACTCACTCCATAGTAAGAGTGCACACTCACTTCTCAGTGACTTTGATTTGGAGAGTAGACGGGCGGAGGCGGAGCGACTTCTGCAGGAGGCCGTCTCCTCCTGGCGTCAGGCTAAGGAGGTGCTGGAGGAGGTGAAGGAGCTGCAGACGCAGTCACTAAACCGCCGCTCTGAAAAGAAGACAACAGACAGGCCCCCAACACCGCCACCGGACTATAGGCTGGAGGACGCATGCCTCTGTCGCCACCACAGCTGAAAAGCACGCTGGGTTGTCTCCAAACAAAGAGAAAATAAAAGAGCACTAGGGGCATGGAGTAAATACATTTTTGTCACGTTTTGTTGTCATTACATGCCAGTGTTGAAGTGCAAAGCTTTAGGCTTTATTGCTCCCTTTGCACTTTCCTATCTTGATCCTTGCATTCAGAAAGTATTCAGACTCCTTCACTTTTTCCACATTTTGTTACGTTACAGCCTTATTCTAAAATGGATTAAATAAATTTGTTCCCTCATCAATCTACACATAATACCCCATAATGATAAATTGTTCAAATTCCTGTTTCCATTGATCATCTTTGTTTCTACAACTTGATTGGTGTCCACCTGTGGTCAATTCAATTGATAGGACATGATTTGGAAAGGAACACACCTGTCTATATGAGGTCCCACAGTTGACAGTGCATGTCAGAGCAAAAACCAAGCCATGCGGTCAAAGGAGCAGAATTGTGTCGAGGCACAGATCTGGGGAAGGGTACCAAAAAATGTCTGCAGCATTGAAGGTCCCCAAGAACACAGTGGCCTCCATCATTCTTAAATAGAAGTTTGGAACCACCAAGACTCTTCCTAGAGCTGGCCGCCCGGCCAAACTGAGCAATCGGAGGAGAAGGGCCTTGGTCAGGGAGGTGACCAAGAACATATAGGCATAGCTCCAGTTCCTCGGTGGAGATGGGAGAACCTTGCAGAAAAACAACCATCTCAGTAGCACCCCACCAATCAGGCCTTTATGGTAGAGTGTCCAGACGGAAGCCACTCCTCAGTAAAAGGCACATGACAGCCGCTTGGAGTTTACAAAAAGGCACCTAAAGGACTCTCAGACCCTGAGAAACAAGATTCTCTGGTCTGATGAAACCAAGATTGAACTCCTTGGCCCCAATGCCAAGCGTCACGTCTGGCACCGCTCATCACCTGGCCAACACCATCCATATGGTGAAGCATGGTGGTGGCAGCATCATGCTGGGGGGATGTTTTTTAGCGGCAGGGATTGGGAGACTAGTTGGGATCGAGGGAAAGATGAACGGAGCAAAGTACAGAGAGATCTTTGATGAAAACCTGCTCCAGAGCGCTCAGGAACTCAGACTGGGGCGAAGGTTCACCTTCCAACAGGACAATGACCCTAAGCATCCAGACAAGACAACGCAGGAATGGCTTCAGAACAAGACTCTGAATGTCCTTGAGTGGCCCAGCCAGAGCCCGGACTTGAACCCGATCTAACAAATATGTGGAGAGACCTGAAAATAGCTGTGCAGCGACGCTCCCTATCTAACCTGACAAAGCTTGAGAGGATCTGCAGAGAAGAATGGGAGAAACTTCCTAAGCTTGTCACGTCATACCAAAGAAGACTCAAGGCTGTAATCATTGCCGAAGGTGCTTCAACAAAGTACTGAATAAAGGGTCTGAATACTAAATGGGATATTTTCATTTTTTTTTTTTTTTTTTTTTTCAAAAAATTAAAAACCTGTTTTTTGCTTTGTCATTATGGGGTATTGTGTGTAGATTGATGAGGAATTTTAAAAAAATAAAACATTTAGAACAAGGTTGTAACGTAACAAAATGTGGAAAAAGTGAAGGGGTCTGAATAGTTTCTGAATGCAGTGTGCTGTATACTAGTCAAATCAAGCTGAGCAAGTAATGAAATATTAATTTCATTATCACTGCCATTTGCTTTCTGATTTGAATAGGTTGGATGGACCTTAAACCCATAATATATTTTCTGTGAACTTATTTTTGTTCCCTTTGTCAATGGCTCTGTGGTCCACTGTGAATGGAGGGATGGGCTTCTGGGTTGTAGGAGCAGACCATGGCTCAATCCTGGTTCGTGGAAGAGTGGGTGAATCAGACAGAGGCATAAACAGGGCTAAGATCAGAGTTGCCGTGCCTCGGTAACGCTGACACTACCAGGGAAAGTAATGCTGCTCGTGTATTTACATTTATTATCCGCCAGAGGTGGATTAAGTTTCATTGGAAAATGCTTTGTACTGTAAACATAAACATTAGATTGTTTTTTATAATCGACGAATGGAACGTGTTTTCGCGGAAACAGTGTCTAAGGAGCATTATTTCCTTGCGAAATTCATATGTGGAGAAGCTGCCTGGGATTGCTCTCTTTCGGTTAGCTTCAGTTATTGACAACTTGCAGTGAAGTCCAATGACCTTCAAACATCAAGAATTTCCCCAGTCTCTTGGTGTCAGAAACCAAGTACTGTATTGTAGTTGTTGGTCTTCTCAGAGACCGAATACAAAGGCGATTTTTCTCTTACTGTGAGCGTGTCAGATAATGAACTATTTCCTCATCCCTTCTCTGTCCTAAAGTGAGCAATAGTATTCCAGGGACAGACTCAAGATGTCTGTTTTCATTATGTAATCAAACTGACTAATGTCACCAATTGGATTCCCAACACTTATAGCTGAAACTCACGGACCACAAGGCCACTTTGATTGCAAGGATATTAAGTAGCTAACTACTTCGCTCTATTAAATTTACTTTTATTATTCTGGTCATGTAACATGGTCTCCTGCTTGTACTCAGAATGCCTCTATTGTTTTGGTTAATTGAGGTTCTATGATCTACAAAAGCCTGCATGTGAGTGATTCGGTGGCAGAGAGCAAGAGAAAGTGCTCTTTAACTCTGATCAGCTTCTGAGGAGAAATGCTATTATGGGATTATAATTGCAGGCGTCATGTTGAGTCTCTGTAGCGTTCGTTACGATTCGAATCAAGTGGGCAGATGATTTCAACAGTTCTTCTGTTTCTTCCAAAAGGTGCACAGGGTAATCTCACATTTCATAGGCTTTCATTAATCATTTCATGAGGATCAGTTATTTTATGAGAGAGGGGATAATGAAAGCTTCTGAAACATTTTCAGGGCACAGAGATGTTAAACTTGGAGATATGAAGATGGGTTGGTCACACTGCACTATTTCATACCAAACTAGGGTGGAAATCAATGTTCTCAGTATCATGTCCTTGTTTAGTCACATGGTTAGCATTTCCTGCCATGTCATTGGCTGACTGCCAAAACATGATTCATAGGTCACTGAGTTGAAATTAAAATGCACAGTGCATCTAGGACAGGACAAACATCACCCCATTACACCAGGCTCGCCTTACATACGGTTAAAATCAGTCATATATGATTGCTGTTTATTGGTTTATTTGATTATGTGTATGTGTCCCTTCAGCAGCAATTATATGCCCTTAATGCACATGACAACATGCAATATAGTAGGCCTAATGTTGATAACGAAAGAGATATCCACCACCGCTTTGTAATCTGAGCTAAGCCATAGACCAGTGTATAGCAACTCTGCCAGAAAGAAGTGAAAAGGCATTAACATGTCTCAAGCAATCTGCATAAATAGATTGTATTAACAGCAATTGTGAAATGACTAATGTATGTATAAGTGAAATAAATTATTTACACTGAATTCCCTTTGGGTTTCATCACTTTTAACTACGGGTTTGAGTCCCTTCGGTGCAGAATTTCATTTGTATCATTTTACCCATTAGGACTGAAGTATTCAAATTTAATAATACATTATTACGAACGTGACTCACGGCTCCATCTTTACTGGGGTTCAATTCATTTTACCCCCCATCCATTTTGTACTAGAGGAGTGTTACTGCATGTTCTTGCCAGTAGCCCTGTTTACGCAGAGGGATTAACAGTTTAAAGGTTGTATGGTAGAGCAGATGTGACGGTGGAAGAATCATATCACCTGATTCCTTTGTGTGTGTGTGTGTGTGTGTGTGTGTGTGTGTGTGTGTGTGTGTGTGTGTTGGGGGGGGGGGGGGGTAGATGAGTGTGGGTTGTGGGGGGAGTGGCTGCTCTGTGCTCCATTGTGACTCAATAACCTTGCAGCATCTGGCTATAGGTTGGCCACTGATTCAAATGAATTAATAATGGCGCTCCAGTTATGGCATTAGTAATATTGGAGCCTGGAGCAAAAGTGCTACTGCCTGGCCCGTTTTCATCAGTTTATTTTATAGGAGAGGACTTCATAATAATAGATAAATATGACCCAAATGAATGGATGCAAAAGGACAGCTAGAGTACAGTAAGAGTAAACATAACATCAGACAGGTAGTTACTGTACACTATTGGAGCCAACAAGAGCAGGAATACTGAAGCACAACATCAGGCATGTAGAAAAGAACCCAACAACAACATTGGTATGCAGGAGAGAGAAACATAATTTCCTCACGCAGTGCTCCACGTTGCCATGCTTGCCTCGAAGGAGAACGTGTTCGTTTGGAGTAGGGAGGTTACAACTTGCTCCTTGTCATGGCCCAGCGAGGGACGTTAGCAACAGCACTAAAAATACATCCTGCTTATTACAACCACAACATGACTAACCAACGGCACGTTCAGAAGCTGTATAGGAGGAACCAAATCTCTGAAGCTAATGCGTCGTTCCTTTGCAGATGAACGCACCGCGCACATGGTCGCTTATAAAAATAACATGACAACGAAAGGCTTTTAGGGACACAAGGGACTGAATATTTCAGAGGCAGTAAAGTGGGACTGCGGCGATAGGATAGCATGGTATCTCTGGAGTTCTAAATCCCTTGATGTGGCTCAGCTGTGGGTCTGCTCAGCCGGCCGGTCCACTCACTTCAGACAGGCTAAGCATGTTCTAGTGTGCATTGGCTGACAATAGGTTTTAGGACTGAACTGAACAAATTGGAAGGACAAATTTTACATACAGTATTTTATGGAAATGTTAAATGAGTCCCATTGAACACAAATGAAGGCCGGTCTACACACCACATGAGGGACAGAGTTTTACTGTGTGTGTGTTGCAAATGTATTTCTTGCACTTGATGCATGTGTACTGTGTCTTCCTGTCCTTCTTTGGTCACACGCAGCGCTTCTTGTTGCTATCGGCTACAATCTAGAATGATGAAAACACTTAGTTCAGGAATTTTACTAACATCTAACTCACTCACATATATAGTTACAGCAGGCCAAGGTAGGAGAGTCAGACACACACACATGCAACAACATCACTCACACTTACTTCCAGTATTGGAGTTGTTGGTTTTGTGGGTCAGGCGGATGGGTACCAGCATCCTCCTCCTGAATCCTCCTCACGATGGCTGCATAAGCTGGGGTCCTTGGGATAAGTTACCAATGACTTGCCCAGCTCCTTGAGAAAGAGCCGTCTCCTCTGGAGGTTCCCTCTGTTTCAATCTGGGTTCAACGCCATCCAGACAAACGCGTTGTACGCCGAGATGTCCAAGATGTTGAAGAATATCACGAGTGGCCAGCGTAGGGTTCATCTTTTGCAGCTGTAGCCAGTCACCAGCATTGTCCACCCCTCCTTTTGAGGCATTGTAATCCATTATTTTTTCTGTTTTTTAATGTTCTTGGCCATAGATTCTTCCATCTCAATGCAGCGTACTCATGAGTACCACAGTTTTGCCTTTCTTTGGCACGTAGGACACTAGGGACGTGTCGGCGATGAACACAAACTTAAAGGAATTGATAGGCCTGTTCCGTGTATTCAACTGCTGAGGTGGGAGCTCTGGCTTGTTTTTTCGTACTGTTCCTACCATCGCCAGCTTCCTCTTGAGGAGCTCCTGTCCCAGCTTCTACGAAGTAAAAAAGTTATCGCATTTGAGGCTGTGTCACGTCCAGGACAACCAGCTTCCCTTGATTCTTCTCAGGGGCTATTCCATCTGGCTTCCCCGTTTACACTTGCAAGTTCCACCCATTTGATGAAGCAGCATCACAGGCAGCCCAGATCTTGATTCCATACTTTGTGGGTTTTGACGGTATGTACTGCCTAAAGGGGCAGCAGGGGAACTTGCAAGTGGAAGGCGGTCCACCCACTTGTCCCACACTGACCTGATTGCAGCTAGCTTGTCTCTGCCGTCAAGCTGGTCTGTGTCTCGGTTATCGAAGCGGATAATCCTGGAAATAAGTTGGAAGTTTTCCAGAGACAGTGTTGCACAGAAAAGTTATCTGCCAGTTTCTGCATCCCACAGGGATTCTGTGGATTCCCCATTGGATCTGAAAACACCAGCAAGGATAAGAACCCCAAAGTATGCATGTAAATGAGTTTGGTCCATCTCCTTCCATCTCTTTAAAAAAAAACACGCTTACCCTCCAAATTATTGCAGTCCAGAATGATTTTCTGAATGGTGTTGGGGATGAACAGTTCAAAAGAAGATTCTATGTACTTCACATGAGTAACCGCCATCCGCGTCTGCCCTGGTTGCATCCTTATCACATTGGCAGCCATGCGGGGCAGCTCATTCCTTGGGCAAGAAGACCATCCAATTTCAATTTTTTTTAACATCCATATTTCTCCTCCTGCAGGCTGCTGATGAGCTGGTTGCTGACAGGCTTGTCCTGGGGCTGGCTGAATCTACCAAAGTGGAAGACGTACCTTCCACACTAGCTTCTCTCTCTGCAAAAATTATTTCTAAGGCCCTCTGAGCAGAGATTATTTGTGCCATACTGATTGATTGTGGTAAGGAACCACACACGCAAAGCTATTTATTTGTTGTGTCCCTCCCCCAATGTGCACCTGACTGGGGTAGAGTGTGGGAAAATACTGCATTTTTACAATGTAATGAAATAATGTATTGTAATAACATTGTGCAGGTTCCCGCAAGACATTATGTAGTTTCACACACTACAAAGGGTAAAGAGTTTGAGAAAAGCGGGAGACAGGCAGACAGGCAGGGAGACAGGTTCTTTGTGCTATGTTGAAACAGCAGGCCCAAGGAGGAGGAAGACAGCGGGAAGGCACACAGCAAACCTTTTTGTTTAATTTTTACTTGTTTTCACCTACACACACACTTTCCCACACTTTTATTACCCTCGGGTATAAATGTGTAGGGGGGTGCACAGAGTGCACTCAATGAAAATGTGTTATTTTACATGTTCATGAGTCTCGGGTTGAATTTGAATTTTCTATTTTAGTACACATTGAAGATGGGTCCCACAGACCCGAACACCACACAAGGGTTAAAGTTCTTTCTGCACAGTAAAATTGCAGTAAATCTGCTATGGAGTCAGGGGAGGCAGGTAGCCTAGTGGTTAGAGCATTGGACTAGTAACCAAAAGGTTGCAAGATTGAATCCCTGAGCTGACAAGGTAAAAATCTGTCATTCTGTCCCTGAACAAGGCAGTTACCCCACTGTTCCTAGGCTGTCATTGAAAGTAAGAATTTGTTCTTATTAACTGACTTGCCTAGTTAAAAAAATGTAACACTATTTTGGGGTTTATATGGTCCCACGCCCATTTATGTGTTAAAACTACCCTGGTCACGGTGTTGATATTGTTTTTGTTAAAACAACACTAAATTGAGTAAATATCCAACTCTCTGGGAGTTGCTTAAATGTAACACCAATTGATATTTGTCTTCCTTGCGATTTTACACTTTTCTGTGTTGTTTTGAATTAACAATCAACTACAGCAGAGTACATTTCTCTATCAGTTTACTTCCTTTGAGTTATATGGAATTATGGTCAGATTTGCCAATTGGAGGGCGAGGGAGAGCTTTGAATGCATCTCTGTGTGTGGAGTAAAGGTGGTCTAGAGTTTTTTTTTACTCTGGCTGCACATGTGACATGCTGGTCACTTTAATAACTCTACCAACATGTACATATTACTTCAATTACCTCGACACCGGTGCCCCCGCACATTGACTCTGTACCGGTACCCCCTGTATATAGCCCCGCTATTGTTATTTACTGCTGCTCTTTAATCATTTGTTATTCTTATCTCTTGCTTTTTGGGGGGGGTATTTTCTTAAAACTGCATTGTTGTTTAAGGGCTTGTAAGTAAGCATTTTACTGTAAGGTCTACCTTTTGCATTTGGCGCATGTGACAAATAAAATTTGATTTGGTAGAAATTAGGTCAAATGGATTTAAGTTTCCCTGCATTAATGTCCCCGGCCACTAGGAGCGCCAACTCTGGATGAGCATTTTCTTGTTTGCTTATGGATTTATACAGCTCGTTGAGTGCGGTCTGGTTGTTGATCATTGCTAGACAAAAGACAGCCATTATCAAGCATACCCCTAACATGATGCAGGCACCACCATTATTACCATTGTCATTTATGTTAGTATTGTGGAGTAACTACAATGTTGTTGATCCATCCTCAGTTCTCCTACCACAGCCATTTAACTCTGTAACTGTTTTAATGGTGAAATACCTGAGCGGTTTTCTTTCTCTCCGGCAACTGATTTAGGAAGGGCTCCTGTATCTTTGTAGTGACTCATGTATTATTGATACACCATCCAAAGTGTAAAATTAATAACTGCACCATGCTCAAAGGTATATTCAATGTCTGCTTTTTTTTACCCATCTACCAATACGTGCCCTTCTTTGTGAACCATAGGAAAACCTCCCTGTCTTTGTGGTTGAATCTGTGCTTGAAATTCACTGCTCGACTTAGAGACCTTACATAATTGTATGTGGGGGGGTACAGAGATGGGGTAGTCATTTAAAAATCATGTTAAACACTATTATTGCACACAGAGTGAGTCCATGCAACTTTTTATGTGACTGGTTAAGCATATTTTAGATCAGTGACACACAATATCAATTTGATCCATTTTCAACTCAGGCTGTAACACAACAAAACGTGGAAAAGTCAAGGGGTGTGAATACTTTCTGAAGGCACTGTTCTGATCAATGTGTAGCATTAGATCAAAAACAATCAACGTACATGTGAAAACACAGATATTGTTACAAACTACTTTAAAAATCTATCTGCATCTAATGAGGTCTCTCCCACATCAGTGGATAACTCCATAGATTTAACTCCATGGCTCTGCTTACTCTTAATGGAGTTAAAAATAGTCCGTCCCAATGAACTCCAGATATCAACATTGACTCCAGGGAGTGTATAACTCTCTTGAGGGTTAAGATAACTCCCAGTAGAGTCAATTTAACCCAAAACATTTTCACACTTTTGTTAGCAGTTGATGTCACTCTTCAATAACACAAACCCCAAAGCAAATCAGGGGAAGGAAAATAGGTTTATTCAAAGAGGATAAATCACAGATGTTATACTGAGAGGTAGATGGTCATTCTCCCCTGTCCACAGTGATGTTCTCTCAGTTATTCTCTCCAGTGGTTCTCTCCCCAGAACAAAGGGACAGCATGTAGTTTTATAACCCAGCCCTAGCCTGTGGTTGACCAATTAGAATTCCTTGCAATAAAACTAGCCAATGGCCAAAAAACAAGTATCCCATTTCAGAAGACGTATTCCTCCCATGCCTCTGAACCATTGATCAATAATTCCCTATTACAGAAAAAACACTATTTCCCTTAATCGTTATTACTCTATTGACTTCTCGTCCTTTTGACCTCTCGTCCTCTGTCTCTGCGTTGTGTATTTATCTTCCAAATATTCTTACACTTTGATTTCAACTATCCTTTATTCACTGTGTGTTTAAGGTATTTTCTGACACAACTGGAGTGCTCAACTCCCTATCCACAAAGTTCTGTTGTGCAGATAGATTGATGTATGTGAATGGGCATTTAGACACAGGTGCATTTATGGTGCACCTTTTAGAGCATGAACAAATATCAAATACTTCTGTTTGCGTTAACAGGCGGGCACCTTCTAATTTGTACTTCACATATTATGCTACATTGCACTCACATGCAACGCACCACACTATCTGTTTCACACCACGGTATAATGGGTCATTTCGTTATCCCCGCTCTTCTCCCCATCGTCATAATTAAATAGTTAACTAATGGTTAAATCCAATAATAAATCAAAATAATCATCATATTATATTCTCTCAGGGATTTCATAGAGGTTATTATGCTTCATAGGCTGATTTTCCCATCCATCACAACCGAAATGGAGTACATCCTCTACACACTGAAGTCGGTCAGGCATGCACATGCATTGAGTCACAGAGAAATCAAATGTGTTTCTGGAGCGGGGCGGTGGATCGATTGATAATGAGAGACTGGCTGCAAGATAGACAAACTAGTCCCAAGGTTCTTTAGACTCTTTAAGCTCTTCTCACATGGCGTCTCTTATCATTCACATAAACCTATTTCATAGTACACAAGGAGGCCCCCTCCTGCAATGGCTCCGGTGGCAAAAACCCTTGAGTTGTGAATTTCATATTACACCTTTGATACATAGGTTGAACAATGATTGTACTTCTGGTGCTAGCCTTGAAGTTTGTAGCACAGCTGTGCTACAAACTTCAAGGCTAGCACCAGAAGTACAATCATTGTTCAACCTATGTCACCTATGTCACTGAAATGTACAGGCTTTAAACTCAAACCTGTACAGTCAGCTGAGGTCCTGTCTCCTCATGTAGAATTCATGAGCTACAGATTGCCTAGTCTGTAACTATAGGTTTACCATTGAAGAGACAGAATTTAGCATCCCTTGCTATTGGTAGTTGTTTATTGACTAGACAGTCGCTATCACTTTTAAATAAGAAGTCTTCACCTCACCCGACTTCCCTATGTAAGTACGTTCATCTCTGATTAATGTTTTGTTAATCCCTTTTCGAAGGGGCTGATAGCAGGTCTGGGGAGATACCAGGTGGGGTCCAGTGTGGTAATTGGGTGTGGGAGGGAGAAGAGCATAGTGATTACACCAGGGGGTTCCCAGGGCAATGGTGGCAGGGGACTCTTGGGGGTAGTAATGGAGGGGCGGGGGGGTCACTAAGGGCTTTGTCCCTTAGTGACCCGTTGGATCATGTTGACATTTTGGCTGTGATTAACATACCCCTAAGTGGTATCTCGAATCACATGCTGCTTTTTTACATTGCTATAAGCATTATTTATTACAAGTCTTTAGATTTAATGAACCATTATCTGCTTGAGTGCAGCTTGAGTGCAGTGTGCATTAGGGTACACTTACATGTATGTGTGTCCATATGAACAGTAGTCTTCAGGATTAGTAATTTAAGTTTTATCCACTGTTAAACAGGAAAACAGTTTTGTCTTAGTCTTGTTATGCTGTGCACATCACAATACAAATTTGCTACTGTAGGTCTATGGTGTGTGTATCTCTTGGTACTGAAATAGAGATTATGTAAGTGAAAAAATATATAGTTAATTGTAAAGGGATTGGATTGCATGTTAAATATACTTGCATTCTGAAGTAGGCTACTTAGGCTGCGTTGAGACAGGCAGACAAATTCGGAATTTGTCTGACTAATTGGTATTTTGACCAATCACATCAGATCTTTTTCAGAGCTGATCTGATTGGTCAAAATTATTTTATATCATTTTTACATTAGCAGTTGTTATACAGGGCTTTACAGATACCCAGCCTAAAACCCTAAAGAGCAAGCAGTGCAGAAGCACATTGGCTAGGAAAAACTCCCTAGAAAGGCAGGAACCTAGGAAGAACCTAGAGATGAACCAGGCTCCTACGTTCAAATGTTCAGAGATTGACCAGCAGGGTCAAATAATAACCACAGTGGTTTTATAGTGTGCAGCAGTTCAACACCTGAGGAGTAAATATCAGTTTGCTTTTCAGAGAGAGAGCGAGTGAGAGAGAGAGAAGTGAGTCATAATTTGGTAAATGCCTGGTAGCTACAGCAGGTCAGGGAAAAAGTAGCACATCCGGTGAAACAGGTCCGGGTTCCATAGCCGCAGGCAGAACTGGATTGGCAGCACGGCCGGGTGGACTGGGGCCTGTTGATGTATTTGGTTGTAGGTTTATTTAATGTCACATAATTTAAAAATATTCGTATTGTTAGAATATGGTTCAGTTATTGTCTGGACATTGAGTTGGCAAATACAAGGTCTCTGGTTTGATCCCAGCTGCTATCCCCAACATTTGCTACAATTTGGAAGAATATCAGACCATGATAAACCATCTATGCCAACAAACAACAACATCTATACAGTACCTGAACCTCAGGTGTTGAGTCTCTCTCTCCTTCATTCAACAAACCCCAGGGTAAGACAGGCGGCAACAGAGTGGTTACAGTGCCCCCCATGGGTTAAGACAAGTACAAACATGCCAGTGAGCTCAGGCCTCAATACTCATCCATAAACATAAACTTCACACAAACAAATTTAGGCAATGACTATATAAGTATACGGAAACCCAAGCAAAAAAGGTTAACTTGTGAAAGTAATTAGCCTAAAAACCAACCTTCACTATAACAATCAAAACGCAAACAATCTCTGGATGAACAGATGTTTCTGTATAATTGTACATGCACACAGATGTATGATCTTAATTTGATCACCCTGTTGCAGGAGAACTTTCCTACAATGCAGGAAATGTTTAACTTGTAGTGTACAAAGGCTTCTGAAGTTTGTAATTTCCACTTTAAAATGTAAGACTTGATATCCTTTTCGAAAAAGGTATCAAGCCCTACAAAAATGTCCATTAAACATAGTCCACATAATATTTCACATTTCTTGTTGCTGCAGGATTATTTTCCTGCTGTGGCAAACTGTCTCAAATGAAGATCCTACATCTGTACACAGAGAGGGTATCGTTTCACTGGATGCTTACGTTCGTTGGAAGACATAAAGTAAAGGGGGCTGACCGGTCAACACAGCAGTGTATTCAACTGGCCTCTGGTTGTCTGATGCAGCAGCTGTGCCTTGCAGCTGCCCACACATTGTCTCGATATCATTACAGAGAATATCAGGTTTATCCAGTGTGCCTACGATGCAGGAGGCTGTTACATAAGCCCATTCCATCTTCCGCTTCATAATGTAGCAAAACTGGCTGAATATGGTGTAGTTTTTGTGTATGTGTATTTGAGTGCATTGGTGTGATTGAGTGTGTGTGTGTGTGTGTGTGTGTGAGACGTGCATGTGTGCATTAGTGCACAGTAGTGTCCAGGCGTGTGTAAGTGGAATGCGTGTCACAGCATCAACTAAGTAGATGTTTTTCTTCCTCTGGACAGGCGTTTTGTGTGTCTGGATTGTAGTCAGAAAGAGGGATGATGACTCCTGATCCTTTAAGACCCACTTCACTGAAGAGGTCGTCTCCTCTGAGGTCAAAGGTTCAAGCTGTTGTTCCACTGTTTTAGAAACAACAGTCAGCCTACTGTGCTTAGGTTTACTTAGTAATTCATGTGGGAATTTACAGTATGTGTGCATGTATGACTCTAATACAGACTGTCTGCAAATATTTTTGGCAATACTGGTGTGTGTGTCTGTGTGTGTGTGTGCGTGTGTGTTTCTTGCGTGCGTATGTGTGTGAGTGCTAAAGCCTCTGTTACTCAACCAGATGTGGCTGATCTGAATATGGACCCATTTTTTCACTTCTTTAGCTGGGTCAAATCAGGCCTTAGATAACACAGGAAAGCAAAGCAATCATCTTTTACCAGCGCGGGTTCCAATGAGCCAGTGCTGACTGACGCAGTCATACCAAAATAGAGATTTAAGCTGAAGATAATGTCATATAATGGGCTTAAAAAGAGTATTGGTAGCTATAAACTTAAAATATCTTTAATGTGTAGTGCTAAAAGAAAATCAAAGGTCCTTGATGAATCAATTAATATACTTTTAATAATTATAGCTGCTAAATAGGAAGAATATTTTAAGTGAAATGCAGAAAACCTTACATGATTTTGTTCATCTCTACTGGTGAGATGCTATTAAGGCATTGACAGGCAGACATTTTCCCACTCCCCTCAGACAGTCCAAGGGGATTAAAAAAAACGAGAATCACGGGCAACAACAGAGCAAAATACATCAAACAAATATATTTGGACTGGATAAAGGAGAACCTGGGATGACCCACAACCTTTCATGTCAATATTGTTTATCAAGCCTGAGGAGCAAAACCCAAACACCTTTGCACTTGTTTATGGTCACAAGTTCACTACCCTTTACACAGACAAAACTACAAAACAGAACGAATGCTATTTGAGTTCAATTTATGCAAAACATCAAGGCAAGGCTTATCACCAGCTGCTTTGATATCAGAAGTGGTAGCCATCAGTTACAGTACTGACCATTATGCCATCTAGTGGGATAGTAAAGACAGTGCTGTATGCGCTTAATTCTGGATTCAGTTTAGTTTGTTTTTAACATGGAACTCACTCCACATTTTTCAACATGGTTTAGCAATACTGTATTTCACTTGCGTTTCAGGAGAAACGCATTTACTAAATGAAATATACTGTTACAGTTCCTGAAATGTATGACATGAATAGAAGAACTGTAGAACTATATCAATTAACTTGTCAGTTGTGTCGGGAGTCAGCTTTAGTCTGGGCTGTCTCAAGGAGAATGAGGTTTTACAGATACAGTGCAGACCGCTGATGGGGGTGGGGAAAAAATTGCTGTTATATGACACCATGGCGATGGCTGCCAATATACTCATGTTTGCAATACAGAAATGATCGGAATGCCACGAAGAGGTAACGTATTTTAGGAATGATGATCCAAGGCATAACTGAAACTTATGCAGAACCTCACTTCAAAGGATTTGGTGTTTATGAAGTCAAAGTGTCCAGTCTAAAGGAGAGTCGGCACTGAAAATGGGACTGAAAGGAATACAAATTCCATACAAATCTTATCAACTAGTTCATGTTTAGATGTCTAGACATGTGCAATTATTATCAGTGGGGAACATTGTTTTTCTAATTCTGGGTGGCCATCCAAGGACTTAGAATCAATGTTAGAGGGGGACTGAACGTCCTGATTTGGCCTTAATTTTCAACTTGGTCATTACGAAATGCAGCGGCCATGACTGAAGCCAGTCATGTATCTTGTGTGTGTGTTTACACGTGGCAAGCCTTTGTATATTCACTCTGCCAAAACAGTTCACAATTACAGTCACTCGCCCTTCTAGATAACTTGAAACAGTCGAACCAGGTCTTGATGTCGCCTAGGGTAGCTAGTGCTAGCCTACTTCTTTCGCCAATTAGCTTCAGCAGGCTAGTGGTGATCATGGCCAAATTGGTTTGACATTGGATAGCCTCTGTAGCTAGTTACGGGCGTCAATAAATTACACAATGTAAATGGACAATATTTTCATGTTGCACATCTTTTATGCTTTCAATATTTATAGATGAATTTCTACCGTTTATAGTTGTTTTGAGGTTTTTAAGTCATTGAAATTTGGAGCTATTGACATTTTTAAATATTGTCCCTTGTACATTGGGTAATTTACTGATGGTCCCTTACTAGACCCATAGGGATATTGAATATCAAGCCAAATTGACCATTGCATTACAATCAGGTATCTTGCATCTTCACTCAGAATTGATGATTACTTGGGTGCTGCCAGCTGTGGGCATTTAAATAACCCAACCGAAGGAGAACTTGTTACAGTACCCTTCATTCCGTGACATACACTACATGACCAAAAGTATGTGGACAACTGCTCATCGAACATCTCATTCCAAAATCATGGGCATTAAAATGGAGATAGCAGCAAAGGGGGGACTATAACAACCTCCACTCTTCTGGGAAGGCTTTCCACTAGATGTTGGAACATTGCTGCGGGGACATGCTTCCATTTAGCCACAAGAGCATTAGTGAGGCCGGGCACTGATATTGGGCGATTCGGCCTGGCTCGCAGTCAGCGTTCCAATTCAACCCAAAGGTGTTTGATGGGGTTGAGGTCAGGGCTCTGTGCATGCCAGTCAGTTCTTCCACACCAATCTCGACAAACCATTTCTGTATGGACCTCGCTTTGTGCACAGGGGTATTGTCCTGCTGAAACAGGAAAGGGCCTTCCCAAAACTGTTGCCACAAAGTTGGAAGCACAGAATCGTCTAGAATGTCAGTGTATGCTGTATCGTTAAGAATTCCCTTCATTGGAACTAAGGGGCCTAGCCTGAATCATGAACAACAGCTCCAGAACATTATTCGTCCTCCACCAAACTTTACAGTTGGCACTATGCATTGGAGCAGGTAGCGTTCTCCTACATCCGCCAAACCCAGATTCGTCCGTTGGACTGCCAGATGGTGAAGCGTAATTCATCACTCCAGAGAAGGCGTTTCAAATGTTCCAGAGTCCAATGGCGGCGAGCTTTAAACCACTCCAGCCGACGCTTGGCATTGCGCATGGTGATCTTAGGCTTGTGAGCAGCTGTTCGGCCATGGAACCCATTTCATGAAGCTCCAGACGAACAGTTCTTGTGCTGACGTTGCTTCCAGAGGCAGTTTGGAACTCGTTAGTGAGTGTTGCAACCGAGGACAGACAATTTTTACGCACTACAGCACTCTGCGGTCCTGTTCTGTGAGCTTGTGTGGCCTACCACTTCAAGGCTGAGCTGTTTCCACTTCACAATAGCAGCACTTACAGTTGACTGGGGCAGCTCTACCAGGGATTAAATGTGACGTCCTATGACGGTGCCACATTGAAAGTCACCGAGTTCTTCAGTAAGGCCATTCTACTGCCAATGTTTGTCTATGGAGATCGCATGGCTGTGTGCTCAATTTTATACACCTGTCAGCAACAGGTGAGGAAATAGCCAAATCCACTAATTTGAAGGGCTGTCCACATACTTCTGTATAAATAGTGTAAAAAAATGTCCTATCATCTCGCAAATCCAGGTTTTGGACAAGACTGACTTTATGACCAAAATGATCCTATTTACACATATGTTTCTGACTCATATCGGTTGCTTTTTAGGAGCAGTCTTTAAGTTTTCCGTGTCAGATTATTTCTGTGGCTTCTGTTATTGATAGAGGAACATCTGATGTGTTTCTTTCTATTACCAGTAAAACAGCTATTCCCTTAACAAGTCTTTAGCAGTGTGCCTAAATTATCTGAATTAACTGGAAAGGTGAAAGCAATACGGCATCATCCCCATCACTAGCCATGCCACAATAAAGCTTGGAAGGGATAATAGCAGTACTAATCCCCCACTCCATCTGCACAGCACTAAGCAACCTAAAACCAGTATAATAAATCGTTAATGGCATGTTCCACAGTGGCCCTGCCCTTCCATCTCTGACATAATCCGTAAACCCCACCCTCTTCATGTCCAGTGTGCTCCACCTACCAAGACCTCTCTCATGAATTCTTAATGCCTGTGATGCCCAGCAGATGGCAGCTGTGGGTGATATTAGAAAACAAAGACAGCAGAATGTGTTCGTGAGGAACTAACTCATATGCCACAGTGGCCCAAGGCCTTTATGGGTTCCATTACACTCACACTCCTCACATGTCACCGAATACCTTTAAAAAATATATAGTTTTGTGAGTTTGGTCCAGCCAATGTAATATGCTGAAATTCTCACTCCTTTGGTCACTTGTTGGTAAATTGTACATCATTGCTACATGTGGTATAATGTCCCTTCTACTGCCTAGCAGTGAATGACATTTGTGTAGTTAGGTAATCATTTTCTGAAGACAAAAAACTATCAATACATTTCAAAGCATTTTCTTTTTCTGTTCATATTTTTTTAATCAAAACTCCTCTTTTAAGATGTTTACAGCACACAAAACACCAAACACATAACTTGTCACAACAGTCAAGGATGGAAAATAATCTATATTGAGTGTGTTGGGTCAGACTTTGGCCCCTTGACCTGTGCTTTATATTAAAACAAAATGACAAAAACTTTTATATAAAAAAAACAACATGAAACACCAAATGGTTGGAACTGAAACTATTTACATATTGCCTTACAAATAATAGATTAAAGTTCCTGCTATGTAAAATACCAGTACAATTATAAACTAACTTGCATCAACAGCAAAACAAAGGTAAAAATGTACTTAGGGATGCGATTAAATCCTAAATCCGAAGCAGTTTGACCTTAACTTTACAATGAAAACATTACGGCAGTGCCAGTCTTGTCACTTTTACCGCGACAACAGCATTAACAGTCAGGCTACAGTATTTCAAGCTGTAAACAGATTTGGCCTTGTTGACCCATCTGTTATGGATGGATGTTAAGGCCAAACTGCCAGGTTTGATTTAGACTAGAGATTACCAGCCCTGGTCCTAGAAAGCCACAGCTCTATGGCCCTCACAAATGTTTTGGGGTCAGTTTGCACATCAGGTGGCAGTGCGACTCCCCAGGACTAACGCTGGTATAGAAACTGTTAGACTACTGTTTTGGACCTCCCCATCTCCCACTATTTTTTATATTCCTAAAACAAGTTAAATACTGTGTGAGGGATTAAACAGTCTTTGCTATGCTATTTTACACGAGACAGGACTTTCATTGATGGGTGGAAACTACCTGGTACAAAATGCATTGAGGGGAAAGAGGAGACCGCTTGTGGCAGACAACGATGACAGTAGAGGTTCCTGAACTTCCTGTTGCCTCTTTTCTAGCCTGGTATCCCTGGCTGCCTGAGTAGTGAGCGTGGTGCTGTGTAGAGTGCTATCCTGTAGGGGGCATTCTTTCCTCACCGTGGCCCAGAGAGGTAGATGAGACTTGGCTGGACCATAGAGAACGATAAGAGGCCTCTAGTGGCCAAAAGGCCGTAAAAGCATGGGCAACGTCATTGGGGGCTTCCAACATTTTAATTTAGTCAACTGCGTGGAACTTCCAACTTCATTGGCTGATCCCTCCTGGTGACCCTGTTGGAGTAATGTCCAACTGGGTCATCAGGCAGAATCAGCCAATCGTAAAGAAGAAAATTGACTACTTCAAAATGGAGATGGCCTTAAATGGTGCTGCTCATGCTGTCACAGACACTATAATGGCACAGATACAAAGATGAGTCCTCTATCTATCTCCATGGGCTGGACTGGACTCTGGGCTGGACTGGACTCTGGGCTGCATGGCCTGTCATGGGTCTTGGAACGCCATTGGATGTTTGTTGAACACTGACGTCAACGAGGGACAGTGTGGGCCACTTCTGTTGTGCTGGTCATTGTTGCGACAGCCCTTCTTAAATTAGTCCATAACACACCTCTAGTTGCAACTGATATCATTGGCAAGCCATTTGAGATAAATCCAGCCCCCCCATCCATTTATTTTAGAGCCCTTACACATTGAAGAGATTTAGGGTCGTCATTTAACATGGAATGATTAACAAATTAATTGTCGATAAAATCTCATTTTCATATTGTATCCCATATATATATAAAAACGAAAAAACAGCCTCTACAGTGATATCTATGGTATACAAAGAGAAACAATCTGCAAGATCACACTTTTTTGTGGTTATTGTTCTACAGCTTGGATCTGGATCCAGAGGTTCGCTGGGGAAAGACAAGCCTAGTCATCATCATCGTCGTCGTCATCATCATCATCATCCTCCCCTTCATCCTCAGCATCCCTCTTCCTCTTCTCCCCTTTGACTCCTGCCTTCTCCTCTGCACAGGACAAAAGCCAATCAAAATGTCAGAATTGGTCTGATACATTTTTTTTTCTTTTAAAGGGGTGACAATCATTTCTAATCAGGACCAAGTAAAAATGAACAATGGCAATCAAATCCAATTGGGATTTCCCTTAATTCAGAATTCGATGAAATTATATCCACAGGCTGTGTGGGAGTTGATACACAACCCACTGTATGTTCCGCACCCACATACCCATCTCAAAAACACCTGAGGGAAAACCAACACAGTACCACCATCTGTTCAGTCACGTAACAAAGTCCACCCTGTAGACTGAATTATCACTAGCGAAACGCTGCAAGAGAGGCTAACATGCTGACCTTAACGGTCGCATAGCGTCGCGTGCGCGAGCGTTGCAAAATAAAATTTACGCATACATGTTATTCGAACTTTGCACCCACACAGCTCGCGTGTGTCTGCGTTGCCAGGCGCTAAAATAGAAGTAGATTTTTTTTGTGACGCAGAACGCGCTGCAAGTCCTGCCTCTCCCATCTCCTCATTGGTTTTTAGAAGCATATACCCAAGTGCCATCTTCTCATTGGTTTTTAGGAACATATACCCATGTGGGTGATTGAAAGACAAACTGAGGTCGGTTGCAGTACTGCACCTTATTATGAAAGTTAGTTTCCAATCACCATATAAAGTCTAAAGAAAAAGAAGCCTGGAAGGAGGCGAGATGACTAGAAACGATTCGGTTTACCTTTTATCTGTGGATTAATTGTCGGAGTAGAGGACCTTGTACATTTCAGGTAAAATAACTCAATGTTTATATCCCAGGACAAATTAGCTAGCAACTGCAAGCTAGCTAGCTAAATTGCCATAAATGTCTAATGCTTTTCGACCTGTCCCCAAATTAATATAATTGGTTCAGAGTTTGTTTTAATATTTCAACCTGTGTATCGCGTTTGGTGTGGGGGGACAACATCAATTTGCGCACGATGGCGAGTGGTTTGGGCCTGGTGTAAGTAATCACTTTTGGTTTCACGTTGATGTAGTTCTCTTGCATCAAAGTACACTTTCAAAGGCTCCCCAATACCTCAGATCTAATGCGTACGTATGAGATAGTAGCTAAGTATTCTTCCTGGCAATTTATATAGAAGAGGTCTGATTTATACTCCTTGCACACACAGGTGAGTGTGCTGCTTACTGATGTAATCTCACAGTAGGCACAGCTTTCAAATCAGAGTGCAGAAGGAGTAGCTCACTTGCACACATGGGGCCTTTGGCTGCATTCGCAAAGTAATAACTAAATCTCTGGATTACATGCCCACAACCTGCAATAACTGTAAAGTCGAAAGGAATGATCTTCCTAAAGTGCAGGGCGGTATTCTAACCTTGTTTTACGTGTAGAGGGTAGACCTAGCTTGGCTCCAGCGGTCAATGCTAGCAACTGCTCTCAATGGGGGAATCACACACGGATCAGTGACAAATGAATACAAATCACACAGGGCTGAGGAACGGATCAATAGAAGTCAAACCCTCCTGTGTCAAAGAGCCAATGCCCCTTTGCTCTGAGTCATTGCCACAAATTGAGTAACAGCCAACCTGTGATCAATGTTAAGAGACATTAGTATACAAAACATTAAGAACACCTGCTCTTTCCAGACTGACCAGGTGAAAGCTATGATCCCTTATTGATGTCACTTGCTAAATCCACTTCAAATCAGTGTAGATGCAAGGAATAATTTTTAAGCCTTGAGAAAATTGAGAATGTTTGCCATTCAGAGGGTGAATGGGCAAGACAAAAGATTTAAGTGCCTTTGAACATTGTAGTAGGTGCCAGGTGCACCGGTTTCAGTGTGTCAAGAACTGCAACGCTGCTGGGTTATTCACGCTCAACAGTTTCCTGTCAATATCAAGAATGGTCCACCACCCAAAGGACATCCAGCCAACTTGACAACTGTAGGAAGCATTGAAGTCAACATGGGCCAGCATCCCTGTGGAACGCTTTCGACACCTTGTAGAGTCCATGTCCCAAAGAATTGAGGCTGTTCTGAGCACAAAATGGGGGAGTGCCGTGCAACTGAACATTAGGAAGGTGTTCCAAATGTTTGGTATACCTGGTGTATGTTGACTACATCAAACAAACATATCTGACCCTTTCCAGGCTTGAGTCCATGTACTTGGATTTGATTACTAGTGACAGGTCAATAATAATTATTGTCCTAACCTTTTCCATCCTCCTCCTCTGCGTAGTCATCATCATCCTCCTCTTCATCCTTAGGGGTGGGAGGAGTTAACATTCTTTAATTAAGCATTGACTCGAGTCTTCGGAAATAAGACTAAGATGTTCTGAAAATAACATGACAAATTCCAGTTGTCTCACCTGGATCTTTTCCTTCATTAGGTAAGAGAGCCCAACCTCTCGTCCTTCCGAGACCTCCTCCTCCTCCTCGTCATCTTCATCATCAAAGTCCCCTGTCGGTCCGGCTCCGTCCTCCCCCTCATCATCTATGATGAAGAAGCATTTCGTTCAAGAAAGTTCAGCTTAAATATCACTGACACCACGTTGTTGTGTTGTGGTAGCCATACTCACCATCGGCGTCTGCCTCTGAGTCAGGAGCCTCGTTGTCCTCCTGGTCGAAGCCGTCCAGGTAGGTGACCTGAGGCAGCAGCTCAAAGATGCTCTCACGGTACTCCTCCAGTGTGGTGATTTCACAGTTAAACAGGTCCAGGCTCTTCAGGTTCTTCAGATTTTGCTGTGGTTTTAGAGAGAAGAGGTGAGAGCACAACATCCTATCAGACAATCCTTATTAATTAATTCTCTCCAAGTACTAGTCTCCTTGTGAATAGAATGATGAGTTTGTGCTATAATATCCGAAGCTAACAGTAGTTTTCCCAGATAATATAAAACCAGCAGCCTCAGGGCCGACACTAGCCTTTTGGGGGCCCTAAACGAGATTTGGTTACCCACCTACCTACCTAGGCAAAACATGCCCCCCACCCCCCCTCTTGGCGAGAAAAGTTTTGGTTTTAAAGTACATATCCTGCTATTCTACACATTTTTCCATGGAATGTAAAGAACATTTAGTCATTTTAAAGCAATTTCATGCAAGTCTACAAATTTTGCCATGGGGTGGAGAGACATTTTTGCAGTTTTAAAGCTAGTTTCCTGCAATTCTACACATTTTGCCATGACTTATGCCATCATGATAGCTGAGTGAGAGTGACTAACAAAATCAACGGGGGCCCCTGGAGGTCAGGGCCATGATTACTGCCGGTTTAGATAGCTGGCTAGACTAACTTACCAATCTAAAAATTGTTAGCTGACATGGTTAATTGAGTGACTCAGTGACTGACATAAGAGAAAAATTGCTGATGCACAACCAAATGTTTTACTTGCACCTTGTGTATTCTACTATACTAAGTCTCAACAATAAGTTATCGTTATTCATTGTGTATTTATTCATTTGTTATAATTTTTCTATTTATTCCTAGTGTTTTTCTGTGTTTTTTTCTTCCTGCATTGTTGAGAAAGTACTTCACTGTTAGTCTACACAGGTTGTTTACGAAGCATGTGACAAATACAATTTGACTTAAGACCTTGACTGAGTCCCAAAAAACAAAAAAACGGTTTATGCCTGGAACCGCATAATGCTACAACTGTAGCATTACCGACTCTACTCACCAGGGCCTCAACATTGCTCAGCTCCTTTATCTTGTTGCCACTCAGGTTTAGATACGTCAGGTTGGGGCACTTCTCTGAAAGTGTCTCCAAATGACCCGAGATGTTGTTGTCACTCAGCTCCAACTGTGAGGAAAGAATATAATAATTTCTTGATGAATCATTTAGGAAAAAAAAAAAATAATAATAATAATAATATTTTCAGTGAGATAATTGATTGCTCAAAAAGATCCAGCTTCCCTACTCACCTTGCGCAGTTTGGGCAGTGAGGGTAGCTTTGCCAGAGAGGTGAGTCCAACGTTGACCATGCTAAGGAATTCCAGCTCCTTGAAGTCATCTGTCAGGCCCTCTACTTCACCATCACTGGTGCGGCAGTTATCCACCACCAGCTCGGCCACCTGTAGGAATAGTCATCACCATACATTGGACACTCTTGAAAATGAGATGGTGCATCTCAAGAGATTTTATCCTGCAAAATGGTAAATAAACAAATTCATTAAACCAAATTAAATGCTTAGCTAGTTTGTTGCATTTTTAATGACAAAGGCAAACATTTTGTTTGGTTTAATTCACCATTTTGTAATCTTATTGCATGTTGATTGGAAAAGCTGACCCTTGACCTAAAGTCAGCTGTTTCCTGTGAGAACACATGCCTTTTCAAAAATGTTCTGCTTGAATGCCATGTGTGGACACAAGACTGAAGCCCTGTCTGGAAAAACGCCACGGCTGGAGTAACTGACTAGCTACAAGGCTTCAAAAGCGGTAACAATATAAATGTGCTAACCAATGATGTGTATAAACCCTGGATGACTGACAGGGGGCTGAAGCCACCGCACAGCCATTTTAGCACTCCTCCATTGTAAAAAAAAAAAAAAAAAAAACATTTTGGAAGCTATAGAAGTTATTAAATGTATGTCTACATTCTTTGACATTTATTATATTACAGACACGTTCATGCATACTTCAATTATATTATGTGCGCTAAACAAAAATAAAACATGAAAAACATTTTCCTTTATGTATTTTTTTTTGTACTAATGTTACTGTCCCCACTATAATGACAAAAATACATATAACTTTGTCCTTTAAACATTTAATTGAAATACTGTAGAATTGCATTCATTCCTATGGAGGATTGGGGAGTGCCAATATGGCCGACTGGTGGCTTCAAAAGCCTCTCAATGGCCAATACATACACTACATGACCAAAAGTATGTGGACACCTGCTCGTTGAACATTCATTCCAAAATCATGGGCATTAATATAACAGCCTCCACTCTTCTGGGAAGGTTTTCCACTAGATGTTGGAACATTGCTGCAGGGACTTCAGCAACGAGCATTAGTGAGGTCGGGCACTGACGTTGGGCAATTTGGCCTGGCTCGCAGTCGGCGTTCCAATTCATCCCAGAGGTGTTCAGGTCAGGGCTCTGTGCAGGCCAGTCAAGTTCTTCCACACCGATCGACAATTTTTGTATGGACCTCGCTTTGTGCATGGGAGCTTTGACATAATGAAACAGGAAAAGGGCCTTCCCCAAACTGCCACAAAGTTGGAAGCACAGAATCATCTAGAAAGTCCTTTTATGCTGTAGCATTAAGATTTCCCTTCACTGGAACTAAGAGGCCTAGCCTGAACCATGAAAAACAGCCCACGACTATTATTCCTCCTCCACCAAACTTTACAGTTGGCACTATGCATTCAGGCAGGTAGCGTTCTGGCATCCGTCAAACCCAGATTTGTCCGCCGGACTGCCAGATAGTTTAGAGTGATTCATCACTCCAGAGAAGGCGCTTACAATGCTCCAGAGTTTAATCGCGGTGAGCTTTACACCACTCCAGCTGATCTTTGGCACTGTGCATGGTGATCTTAGGCCTGTGTGTGGCTGCTCGGCCATGGAATCCTATTTCATGAAGCTCCCGACGAACAGTTGTTGTGCTGACGTTGCTTCCCGGGGCAGTTTGGAACTCGGTAGTGAGTGTTGCAACCGAGGACAGACGCTTTTTACGTGCTTCAGCACACGGTGGTCCCGTTCTGTGAGCTTGTGTGGCATACCACTTTGCGGCTGAGCCGTTGTTGCTCCTAGATCCATTCACAATAACAGCACTTACAGTTGACCGGGGAAGCTCTAGCAAGGCAGAAATTTGACCAACTGACTTGTTGGAAAGGTGGCATCCTATGACCGTGCCACGTTGAAAGTCACTGAGCTCTCCAGTACGGGCCATTCGACTGCCAATGTTTGTCTATCGAAATTGCATGGCTGTGTGCTCGATTTTATAAACCCATCAGCAACAGGTTTGGCTAAAAAAGCCGAATCCACTAATTTGAAAGAGTGTCCACATACTTTTGGTGATGTAGTGTAGTGTAGCATCAGCAATCCAGGGATTACCGTACAGTGCATTCAGAAAGTATTCAGACCCCTTGACTTTTTCCACAATTTGTTACGTTAGCTTTATTCTAAAATGGATTACATTTTTAAAAATCCTCCATCTATACACAATACCCCCTAATGACAAAAGGAAAACAGGTTTTTATAAATTTTTGCAAATGTATAAATTAAAAAAACATTCCTTATTTACATTAGTATTCAGACCCTTTGCTATAAGACTCGAAATTGAGCTCCGGTGAATCCTGTTTCCATTGATCAGCCTTGAGATGTTTCTACAACTTGATTTGAGTCCACCTGTGGCAAATTCAATTGATTGGACATGATTTGGAAAGGCACACACCTGTCTATATAAGGTCCTACAGTTGACAGTGCATGTCAGAGCAAAAAACAAGCCATGAGGTCGAAGGAATTGTCCGCAGAGCTGAGATAGGATTGTGTCGAGGCATAGATCTGGGGAAGGGTACCAAAAATGTCTGCAGCATTGAAGGTCTCCAAGAACAGTGGCCTCCATCATTCTTAAATGGAAGAAGTTTGGAACCACCAAGACTCTTCCTAGAGCTGGCCGCCCGGCCAAACTGAGCAATCGGAGGAGAAGGGCCTTGGTCAGGGAGGTGACCCAGAACCCGATGGTCACTCTGACAGAGCTCCAGAGTTCCTCTGTGGAGGTGGGAGAACCTTCAAGTAGGACAACCATCTCTGCAGCACTCCACCAATTAGGCCATTATGGTAGAGTGGCCAGACGGAAGCAACTCCTCAGTAAAAGGCACGACAGCCTGCTTGGAGTTTGCCAACAGGCACCTAAAGGACTCTCAGACCATGAGAAATCAAGATTCTCTGGTCTGATGAAACAAAGATTGAACTCTTTGGCCTAAATGCCAAGCGTCACGTCTGGAGGAGACCTGGCAACATCCTTACGGTGGTGGTAGCATCATCATGCTATGGGGATGTTTTTTAGTGGCAGGGACTGGGAGATTAGTCAGGATAAAGGTAAAGATGAACAGAGCAAAGTACAGAGAGATCCTTGATGAAAACCTGCTCCAGAGCGCTCAGAACATCAGACTGGGGCAAAGGTCCACCTTCCAACAGGACAACAACCATAAGCACACAGCCAAGACAACGCAGGAGTGGCTTCGGGTCAAGTTTCTGAATGTCCTTGAGTTGTCCAGCCAGAGCCTGGACTTGAACCCCAACGAACATCTCTGGAGAGACCTGAAAATAGCTGTGCAGTGACACTCCCCACCCAACCTGACACAGCTTGAGAGGATCTGCAGAGAAGAATGGGAAAAACTCCCCAAATACAGGTGCGCCAAGCTTGTAGCATCATACCCAAGAAGACTCGAGTCTAATCGCTCCCAAAGGTGCTTCAACAAAGTACAGAGTAAAGGGTCTGAATACTTATGTAAATGTCATATTTCCATTTATTTATTTTTTACATTTGCAAAAAAATCTAAAAACATGTTTTTGCTTTGTCAGTATCGGGTATTGTGTGTAGATTAATGAGAGGGGGAAACGATTTAATCAATTTTAGAATAAGGCTGTAAAGTCACAAAATGTGGAAAAAGTCAAGGGGTCTGAATACTTTCCGAATGCACTGTATGATTGTACCTTTTAAAATTGTAAATAATACCTCCTCAAAAAAAGAGATGGTAAAGGAGGCTGGTATTGTCACAGCCTTAGTCTGGTTTAATCTTCACCTAATGCCTCTCGATTGTAAAGGACCAGTTCAGTGCACATCTCGATATTGTCGTTGAGTGAGAAACAGTGGAGATGTAGCCTACATCCTATTAATAGACTTCACTGCTGAATGCACAGCAGTTATGTAACTACAGAAATTGTAAGAGAAATAGGTTTGTCGAAGGCCAAAGTCAGTGGCATGAATGACTGGGGACCTGGTTTGTCAATACTCAAACAAGCGCCGTCTCCGAGGGTTGGGGGATTTACTGTAGCCTAATCTACTAAATTGGGGGGAGGTCTGAGCCCCGCACGCCATCTGCCATATTACTTAAATTCATAAAACGCAGAACAGGACCGCAAACGCTTCTACACTTGAATGTGTACATATACGTTTTACAAAGACATCGTCGTCGTTAATCATCCCGAGGAAAAGCCTGTCGTTACATAATCACTACATCATGGAGGCAAAATAGACAACTTGCTTTCCGATGGGAGTACAAGTAGGCTATTTAAATGGCCGGCAGAGTGAATCGTGTAGACTATATGAAATTCGCTTGGAAGTAGACTTTCTAAATTTGATTTAGGCCTACATGTAACGTTAGCCGTTTAATACGCACAATTTAGCCATTTACTCATCTAAATCGAGTTAAACTGGTTATCCCCGTCAAAATGTGCTCGTGTATAGATGTAACAAAATGACTTCCACTCCCCGCCCGCCAGAAACAGGGCTCAACAGCCTGTACTGTACAAAAAAATCCGCTACACTGGCGCCACCGTAGACAGTGACTGCGCGTCTCGCTCCGACAACGGTCAGCTTGCGTGCATGCTGGTTTTATATTGCTTATAAATTCTTGCAGGCGCTGTTCATTCGAGTATTGATGTTTAAATCCCGTGGACTTTTCGAAATGCTACGGTAAAATAAATGGGTCTTAGCTTAAGCCATTCGATTAGTAAAATGTCCGCTCAGAGAAACCAACCAGCTTGTTTTGACATTTAGTTAACCTGGTAAGATCTGTCAAAAGCCTCGTTACGCATGGAAATCTTGAGATTTTAAATTCGACTGAAATAGTTATTTGCATCGGCATTCATATGGAATAACAACAGGCAACTTCCAAGACAAACCAATTAATCGCTTCCCGAAGGCTATCAAAAGTTATTTTACATTTCCATATCAGTTGTGAATTCTCTATTTGGATTAGCTTGCTATATTACAGGAGTCAACACGACGTCAGCTGAGCCCTATTACGATGTTATTGGCTTTTCACAATTTTAATTATTCTCACAACAATAGCATAATCGGAGCGGAATGTGTTCTTCATAATTATGCCCGCTCCGCCACCTTGAACATCCAATGGATCTCTGGCCGGGCGCAAGACAAGGAGGATGATGGCAAAGACAGTGTTGCAGATCAATAAAATGCTATTAGAATCACAAAGCGATCTAAATTGCTTTGTGGATACTTTCAGCTCGTTTTTGTACAGCAACCAACATATGTTGTGATCGGACGAATACTCAGAATCCAAAACTTTAAAAAACTTAGACCTAATCGGACTCGCATCCTCAGTTGTCAATGTGCAGAGCGGAGGCTCGTAAGAAATCCAGCTCTTCTCTGGGTTATCGGCTCGCATAGTTATCACCTCAAATTTAAGATAAATAATGGCAAGATAACTTACCTCCGCTGGTGTCCTATTCCTCAATTCTAAACTGATCCTCTTTTTCATCTCCATTATTAGTCAAATATAAAACACTAGGTTAATGTAAAATAAAAAAATAAAAATATGGCAATAAAATGTTCAACTCCAGAGTTTGGACCCACAGCTCGGTTTTCTTGTATGGCCACAGTTCTCCTACTGATCCTCCATGATACTTAGCACCCAGCCCCCTCTATCAAATCCCGCCCTATAGAGCTCTTGATAGGCCAGTTCTCTCTTCCTTCATCTTAATCGGATGATTGAAACGCCAATCAAACAGATCATGCCGTTCAACATAATCCGCCTCTTACGACGGAGTTGATTGGTTGTGATTGCGCGCGCAGTAGATTTAGATGGGTCAACGCGAACGTCAATATCATCGTTTTAAACCACCCGGTCTTCCTTTTAAACCGTCGGGGGCGTCACTAGTTAAACACAGCCACAAAGTCATAATTATGGTTAAACCCCGCTAATTTAAAAAATGTATCGTATTAAAATCTGATTTTAAAACTAACCGTAACTTTAACCACGCTGCTAACCTTATGACTAACCCTAATCTTAAATTAAGACCAAAAACCTGCCGATCCGATTTTTCTCGATTTTTTTTTTCTTCTCCGGACTAAAAATCCTAAAACTTCTACACATGTGCGGATCACGTTCTGCGCATGTGTTCATGTTCTGCTTTAAACACAGGCCATGTTCGAGATAATCTAAACATTAATGTATCATTGGTAAATTGTGACTGACTGATCTACAAATAATAAATCAGTAGGCTACTAGTTATTTATGATGTAAGGTTTGTAGATCAATCAGTCACCTGCACTGTCGAAAACCCCATAGTCTGCTCTACCAGAGATCTGTATATAATGAAGAGATGCTCATATCTCCGCCCTAACAATGGGAGTCGTTTTTTAAATTTATTGAACCCTTATTCTACCAGGTAAATTGACTGAACACATTCTCATTTACAGCAACAACCTGGGGAATAGTTACAGGGGAGAGGAATGAGCCAATTGGAAGCTGGGGATGATTAGGTGGCCATGATTGTATGAGGGACAGATTGGGAATTTAGCCAGGACACCAGGGTTAACACCCCTACTCTTACAATAAGTTCAATGGAATCTTTAGTGACCACAGAGTCAGGACACCTGTTTAACATCCCATCTGAAGTACATCACCCTGCACAGGGCAATGTCCCCATCACTGACCTGGGGCATTGGGATCTTTTTTTAGACCAGAGGAAAGAGTGCCTCCTACTGGCCCTCCAACACCAATTCCAGCAGCATCTGGTCTCCCATCCAGGAACCAACCCTTCTTAGCTTCAGTTGCAAGCCAGCAGTGGGATGCAGGGTGGTATGCTGCTTGTCCCAAAGGCAGGAAGGTAAGTTACAAGCTTAGGTCCAAAATAAGTCCATAGAAACGCATTGGTCTTATTTTGGACAGATTCTGGCGAGAGTAACCTCTCGCTTCGCCTTTTCATCTCTGGCTCTACAGTCTACTCTGGCCAGTTGCGTTCAAAGTTGAATAAAGTTAGATCAAAGCTGAATCAGTGGGCGCATTCGAGCAGATCACTTTTTTCAAGTCGATGGTCACCGCCTTCCAAAGTGTGTTGCATTATAGGGATAAAAATGATCCGACTTGCAACTACATGACCACTGCATGAACGTTACAAAAACCATGTGATCAAAGGTCATGAAGTTCGGACTGCAGTCGACTGCAAATCTCTAGTTGCTCTTCACCAACTACATCATGCAGGCATTACCTGCATTGTGAGAGCTTCTATTGTCAACCACTCATTATGGTGTTTTTGTTTGACCCAAGTGAATGTGACCAAAGACATGACTAACTTTGCAGCAATTCATGTATACATTATATATGTACAAATGAATGTGATATGAGGCTCTCTCTCACCAATTGATAGTACAATGTACACACATTTACAAGTTTATTTCAACATTACAAAGAAAAATGTTTATAAACAATGGCAACACAGTCATGTTGCTCTGAGCCTTGCTGCTGCAAAACCACATCAGTGTCCGAGTTTCGCCAGTTGCAGATGCATCTCCCCCTACTTCACTCCACAACTTTCGTCTACAGTTGGTTGCTTTTTCCTTACCATTCAAACAAGCCCAATGTCTGCAAGATCACATAAATATAGTATTGTACATAACAGAACCGAATATAATAGTATTATTTTACTGTAAGAAAAAAACACCACCGCATTTCTCTCACATGGCCAAAACTCAACAGCATGTGTCACTAGGCAAAATACACAGGTAAACTAATCTACAGTTTAATTAACACCATCTGCTCTAAAATTCGCTCACTGTACATAATTCAAAATAACACTACAGATTACTTTGAAACAACACTGTGTAACTCAAGAAGATCTAATGCATATCCCCACTTTTGAAACTGGATGGGATCCAATGGTTGGTATGCAAATGCTACATGGACGTTTCACCGGTAAAACGAGGATAATTATAATTCACGGTTGTCAGTGGGAAATGTGAAGGGAAGGAGACCACAACAAATGTGTGAGTAAAGTAGAGGTAAAGAAGCACATGCACAGAATCTGAAAAGTCTGATCTGCAGACATGGCTTTAAACCATAAATCCACCTGGTCTTTGTTGTCATTGGCACATTTATCCAAAAGCTACAGCCCTTGTCACCCCACCACCCTTTAATTCCCTCACATTTTATGTATCGGTTAGGAACTTGAGGTTCAAGAATGCAAAAATTATTCTAAGGCATTTTATATACAAGGGTTTGAGTTTCATAAAAACCCACTATGTTTTTAAATCTAGAGTCCAAGGTTTAGGCAGCTAACAGACTTGCTCTACCATTCAATATGCAAGGCAGAATATCCAGTTGAAACTGTAACAAAATGGCTGACCATGTACCACACCAAGCATGGTGGCTTAAAGAGGAGAGGCAGTAAGCCACACCATCTGTGCAATGTAATGGGTTGTCGACCGCTCAGCTGCTTTGCTCTCATAGACCAAAGTCCTTTGCACTCAGTCTTACATCATATCAAGCGTGTGGTGTTTAAAAGCTATTCTTGCAGTCTAAGCTTTCATTATTGATCCAATCGGGATGGAGACTCATAATGGCATATCCGTTCGAAGGTATTACTATAAATCTGAATAGGCCTATTTGTGTATTTGTCTTGGACAAGCAGTGTGGTCTTATGATGCAACATTGCAGGCAGCATACTTTTAAAGAGTTAATTTCATATGTATTACAAAACATACACATTCGGCACAATCTTTATTGATTTAGTATTTCACATTAGGATAAAAATATCCTTTAACCCATTGTAAAAAACAACACGATGACACGATTAATGCAATGCCTCAAGGTGACCACAAGAGGGACAACCCACAATGACCTCAGAGAGGTGAATATCCCTCTGTCACTAAGCTGATTTGTTCATTGAGTTACCAGAATGGAGGTTGATATCCACCATTGCTGTACATGTCTGTCTTCAGACTTTTTTTCGTGTCACTTATGGATCGATCCACAGATATTGAAAACCCAGTCATGAGAAATAAAATTGTTTAACTCATTATTACTACATTTACAAACTCTGTTATAGCACCTGTTACTACACAGAAATTGCAAATACTTTTTCCCCTTATAGAGATTTAGACAAGTGTAGCAAATTACCAACTCCATTGGTTTTGGTGAGGCCTAAAACATGCCAGACTACAAACTGTGGAGCAGTACAATTTTAGGGAAAAGTTAGGAGAGATAGTTAAGTCTGGTTCGGGACAGACTTTAAAAAAAAAATGTATTGCATGATTCTTTCAAAGAAAAACAGTTTGAAAAGCAACCGGTTCATTTAAGAACCATATATTACGTGTTATATTGTAAACCATAACTTTGACTGTACAGCAAGTTATCCCCCCCAAAACAGTGTGCTATGCTATCAGTGTCCACAAGATGGAAGACGGCGCAAGGATGAAGTCAAAACCAGCTAAAACTGGATATGCGTAATCACCCATGCACACACGTTGCTGTGCCTTGTATCCTGGTACATTTATTTTCAAAGGCAAGTCGCTAGAGGGTGCAATAATGCTTCAACCAACGAGTTTATCTTCCTTGTCTTCTTTGACTTAGAATAGAGGCTTACTAATGCGTTATAACATTCGCAAAATGTTTACCACAATTTAGAAGTTATTGTAGCTACTAAAACAGTGTTTTTTTTCTCAACCATTGCACCTCATTGAGTCCTTGTCAATAATCTTGATTAATTAGTATTCTGGCACTGATTAGGCTATACATGCTTTGTGACCCTAAACGATTCACAAGTACTCAAACGTTCAGGATAGTAAAATTGCATAGACCTATTGATTTGTGTCAAATTGAAGGACTCATTTCTGGGGAATTCCATTCATGGGGGAACCCCAGTGATTGTCCTCTTTGAACCTGGTAGTGGATTGTTGTTGCAGCGTTTCCTACAGTCTTTTGTCTGCAGACAACATTGTGACCTACTGCTGTTCATAAACAGTGGGGGTTGGGGTGGGATCAAACGAGAACAATGATAGACACACAGTGGGGGAATACCTCTGCAAGGAGCAGCTGCAGCAATGACCCTGTCTGCACTCTCTTGGGTCCTCAATGGGAAGAAAATGCATTGAGACCAGTGGCGATTTTAGCATGTAATCTTGGTGGGGCAAACTAAAAAATGATTGTTTTTAGATGCATGCCAGCAAAGCCACAAAACAACACTAAACAATACATTAATTGCACTATAATGGTGTCAAATGGTGCCCATAAACTGTTAGGGCCTACATAAAGCTGTCTTTTCAGCACCATGTGGTGAATCCTATATTTATATATTTTTAATCCCAAGCCCCCCTCCCTGCAGGAGGCCCTTTGCCTTGTGGTAGGCCGTCATTGTAAATAAGTTAAATAAAGTTTAAATAAATAAAAAATATGGCTGACTTGCTTAAACAAATGTAGTTTCTACTGAGAATTGAGATGTACAAACTATGGCATAATGGAATGATGAGTAGATAAGAGGCAATACGTAATTTCGATTAAGACATTAATGAGCGAGCAAAGACGGACGTAGTCAACATAACAGTTTGTTCAGCACTTTTGAAATGTACAGCGACAGAATTCAGAAAATGGGCTGTTCTTACAGTATTCTCCCTGTACACCAAGTCAGAACCGTAGTACACTGCTCAAAAAAATAAAGGGAACACTTAAACAACACAATGTAACTCCAAGTCAATCACACTTCTGTGAAATCAAACTGTCCACTTAGGAAGCAACACTGATTGACAATAAATTTCACATGCTGTTGTGCAAATGGAATAGACAAAAGGTGGAAATTATAGGCAATTAGTAAGACACCCCCAAAAAAGGAATGGTTCTGCAGGGGGTGACCACACACCACTTCTCAGTTCCTATGCTTCCTGGCGGATGTTTTGGTCACTTTTGAATGCTGGTGGTGCTCTCACTCTAGTGGTAGCATGAGACGGAGTCTACAACCCACACAAGTGGCTCAGGTAGTGCAGCTCATCCAGGATGGCACATCAATGCGAGCTGTGGCAAAAAGGTTTGTTGTGTCTGTCAGCGTAGTGTCCAGAGCATGGAGGCGCTACCAGGAGACAGGCCAGTACATCAGGAGACGTGGAGGAGGCCGTAGGAGGGCAACAACCCAGCAGCAGGACCGCTACCTCCGCTTTTGTGCAAGGAGGTGCACTGCCAGAGCCCTGCAAAATGACCTCCAGCAGGCCAAAAATGTGCATGTGTTTGCCAACTTGATTCATGATGATGACTGCTTGTCTAGTTTGCTAGCTAAGATTTTTAAAGTATGATGTTGACATGATCAATCCAATCAAAGCTACGGTAGACATGGAATTTCACGTCATTTTATCTGTGGCCAATGACCTTGAGTCTTCTTAGATGGGCACCTCTAATGTAAATCTATGGCAGCACCCAAGGGGCTTGAATTTTATAGCTCTGCCCATACATTTTGCGGTGACGTAGTGTCCCCATGAGTGACAGAACCCTGAGCCAATCACGGCGCAACTAGAGAACGTTGCCAACCCCTACGCTCCGTATTTTCCGCTGGCTGCCACACCACCACAAAAGGCTCTGAGCTAGGCTGAAACACCTGCATTTCGGGATTGCCTTACTCAAGAAAGCAAAAAAAGCGACCATGTTTGTATGCGGCTTTATTAACTCAATGATTCTTTTGTTTTACATTGTTTGCAAACTGATATGGGACACGTATTAGTGCCAAAATGACATGCAAAACAGGCAAAAATTATATATATTATTTTGTTGTTGCTCTGAATGACGTGTCGCCACTGATTGAGACAAAGGAAAAAGAAGCTACCACTGCATTTCCTCACCTAGAATTCTTGTCATTTGAGTTAATTAAATGCATATGTTAAAGGATGATTTACCTTAAACAATGTGATGTGAAAGCCGTTGCATTGTAGCATTTGAAAACCACACGCTATAATAGTTTAAGCCAAATGGCAGCCCAGCCACATTGTTGCTATAAAGCTTTGGGATTGGGCTTGAGAAATGTAATCACTCTCAAATGCATAGATTGAGTTATGAATGCAGGCCTGACAGTCCATGACATTAACATTAAAAAAAAATCTAGAAAGTTTCAAAATGTACCTGCAAAAAAATCCTCAGGAATTTTCATCACATTTAAAAGATTAATAATAATTGTTCAACATGAAAATGTATGACTACATTCCCAAAGCTGTACATAAAACTACATGTGTAATATATGCATACCTTTTCGATCAAACTGATAAAAAGGCAAATTATTCCAAAATAAAACTGATTTAAAGAGTCAAACTTTAATGTAAAATCAATGCAAAGCACTATAAACTAATACAAAGCGGAGGAAATAAGTAAAAAGTTCTGAAGTTGAAATACACCTATACATTTTGTGGCGGGACTACTTCTGACGGTTGTCTGAAGCCGTGTGATGTAGTGCTGCCCATAGGTTCAGGACCATTAAGCAGCAATGCAGCACTACTCATGGAAGAGGGGCCGGTGTATGTTCATAACGGCAATCATCTGTTGTTCCATCATCTCTATGTGACGAGCCATCATCTGTTACAATTTGTTGTTGTCGTCATACAACCACCACTTTTCTCACAACTTGCATTCCACCTCCTCATTTATCATGCCTCCTCCGTTTCTCCTCCTCTGCCTTCAGCCATTTCTCGTGCATCTTTGTTAGCTTTACTTCCGTCCATACATCTCTTTATGGATGCTTAAAAAAAAACTGAGGTCATGAATGAGAATGCTGTCTTTCCTTGTGTAGCATAACCAACTAAACTTTAATGACAATTGTAGTAAACAATATTGTATACTGACCAGTGCGTGCACAGGGTCTTTTTCTGCGCCTGGGGTTCCCAGAGGCAAGAGCTTGGCTGCAATCAGCATTGAGTAGGCTTGGGACTATCTCAGACAGCTACCGGGCTGCTCATCAGAGTCCGATTGAGGGCCTGTGTGGGAGAGATATTAGCAAAGTTATCCGCAGGCTTCATTTGAATTAGCTGTAAACTATGACATTTGCTAGCTAGCTAGCAGTCCACAGCTTTTAGGCCAAGTGATATTAGAGGTGTGTAAATCCACTCATAGAACCCATCTCACTGTGATAACATAGGCCATCCAAAACAGAACTCTTTCATTACTTGGTCATCTTTATTTGAACATGATAAACCGATTTCCAAATCTACTCCTCCTCTTCAACTTGAATGAAATTATAAGGCTCAGTGTTTGACTACAGTTTTCCATCTTCAGTGAGGACATCTCCAGGTCCTGTTGTACACTCTGGGCTCCACTGTCACAATTGTGGCCCGGTGACTGTAGGTTTGAGCTCAGTGTGGAAGGAGAACAGCATGTTGGGTTTGTCCTCATGGTCCTGAAATAAGATTAACGAATAGCATTGATAGCTTAATTGTTGGTCTCTTATACTATGTTGTATAGAGCCATAGATGCAAGAGAAGGCCTCAAGCTGACATTGGTTACTGTAAGAAAATATATTTTCTAAACAGACATATTCCATAAGGAAAAAATCTGAGGTAGTGAATGCTATGGGCTTTTTGTAAAAAAAAAAACTCAACCAAACAGCAAATCAGTTGCATCTGTGTGTACTGAACAAAAATATAAACGCAACATGTAAAAAAGTGTTAGTCCCACGTTTCATGAAAAGATCCCAGAAATCTTTCATATGCACAAAAAGCTTATTTCTCTGAATTTTTTTTGGCACAATTTTCTTTGCATCCCTGTTAGTGAGCATTTCTCCATTGCCAAGATAATCCATCCACCTGACAGGTTTGGCAGTTTGGCTAGGGACAATAAAAGGCACCTCTAAAATGTGCAGTTGTGTCACAACACAATATGTCTCAAGTTTTGCGGGAGCGTGCAATTGGCATGCTGACTGCCGGAATGTCAACTAGCGCTGTTGCCAGAGAATTAAATGTTATTTGCTCTACCATAAGCCTCCAACGTCATTTTAGAGAATTTGGTAGTATGTCCAACCGGCCTCACAACCGCGGACAACATGTATTTGTATTTATTATGGATCCCCATCTACTCTTCCTGGGGTCCAGCAAAATTAAGGCAGTTATACTTTACAATATATTCACAACAGATTTCACAACACATTCAGTGTGTGCCCTCAGGCCCCTACTCTACTACCACATATCTACAACACAAAATCCATGTGTAAGTGTGTATGTTATCTTGTGTTTGTATGCATGTGTCTGTGCCTATGTTTGTGTTGCTTCACAGTCCCTGCTGTTCCATAAGGTGTATTTTTATCAGATTTTAAAAAAACACGAATTTTATCTAAAAGTTGCTTGATGTGGAAAAGAGTTCCATGTAGTCAATGGCTCTATGTAGTACTGTGCGCCTCCCATAGTCTGTTCTGGACTTGTGAAGAGACCTCTGGTGGCATGTCTTGTGGGGTATGCATGGGTGTCCGAGCTGTGTGCCAGTAGTTCAAACAAACAGCTTGGTGCATTCAACATGTCCATACCTCTACCTCTCACAAATACAAGTAATGATGAAGTCAATCTCTCCCCCACTTTGAGCCAGAAGAGATTGACATGCATATTATTAATGTTAGCTCTCTGTGTACATCCAAGGGTCAGCCGTGCTGCCCTGTTCTGAGCCAATTGCAATTTTTCTAAGTCCTTTACTGTGGCACCTGACCACATGACTGAACAGTAGTCAAGGTGTGACAAAACTAGGTCCTGTAGGACCTGCCTTGTTGATAGTGCTGTTAAGAATACAGACCAGCACTTTATTATGGACAGACTCCCCCCCCCCATCTTAGCTACTGTTGTATCAATATATTTTGACTATGACAGTTTACAATCCAGGGTTACTACAAGCAGTTTAGTTTCCTCAACTTGCTCAATTACCACATTATTCATTACAAGATTTAGTTGAGGTTTAGTGAATGATTTGTTCCAAGTACAATGCTTTTAGTTTTGGAAATATTTAGGACTAACTTATTCCTTGCCACCCATTCTGAAACTAACTGCAGCTCTTTGTTAAGTGTTGCAGTCATTTCAGTCGCTGTGGTAGCTGATGTGTATAGTGTTGAGTCATCCGCATACATAGACACTGGCCTTACTCAAAGCCAGTGGCATGTAGTTAGTAAAGATAGAAAAAAACAAGGGTTCTAGACAGCTGCCCTGGGGAATTCCTGATTTGACCTAGATTTAGTTGGAGATGCTTCCATTAAAGAACACCCTCTGTGTTCTGTTAGACAGGCAACTCTTTATCCACAATATAGCAGGGGGTTTAAAGCCATAGCAAATATGTTTTTCCAGCAACAGGCTATGATCGATAATGTAAAAAGCTGCACTGAAGTCTAACAAAACCGCCCCCACAATCTTTGTATTATCAGTTTCTCTCAGCCAATCATCAGTCATTTGTGTAAGTGCTGTGCTTGTTGAGTGTCCTTCCCAATAAGCGTGCTGAAAGTCTGTTGTCAATTTGTTTACTGTAAAATAGCATTGTATCTGGTCAAACACCATTTTTTCCCAACGTTTACCAAGGGTTGGTAACAGGCTGATTGTTGGCTATTTGAGCCAGTAAAGGGGGCTTTCGTATACTTAGGTAGAGGAATAACTTTCGCTTCCCTTCAGGCCTGAGGGCACACACTTTCTAGTAGGCTTAAATGAAGATATGGCAAATAGGAGTGGCAATATCATCCTATATTATCCAGATTCTTTCCCACACTTACTTTACAAAATTCAAAATTACAACGTTTGTCTTTTGTCATTTGGTCAGATATACTTGGATGTGTAGTGTCAGTGTTTGTTTCTGGCATGTCATGCCTAAGTTTGCTAATCTTGCCAATGATAAAAATCATTAAAGTAGTTGGAAATATCAGACGGTTTTGTGATGAATGAACCATGTGATTCATTGAATGATGAAGTGGAGTTTGCCTTTTTGCCCAAAATTTCATTTAAAGTGCTCCAAAGCTTTTTACTATCATTCTTCATGTAATTTATCTTTATTTCATAGAGTAGTTTCTTATTCTTTTTATTCAGTTTAGTCACATGATTTCTCAATTTGAGGTACGTTTGCCAATAGGTTGTACAGCCAGACCTATTTGCCATTTAATTTGCCTCATCCCTCTCAACGATAAAATGTTTAAATTCCTCAACAATCCACGGGGAGTTAACAGTTTTTACAGTAACTTTCATAATGGGTGCATGCTTATAAGAAAACCGAGATAAGCAATTTCATAAATGTGTTAAGTTCAGCGTCTGGTTGCTTGTCATTACACACCACAGACCAACAAATATTCTTTACAACATAGGAATCACTACCCTGGTAGGTTGATTGATAACCTGAACCAGGTTGCAGGCACTAGTTGCAGTTTGAAGATTTATCTTGAGTGTGCAGCCTGATGAAAACCAGTCAATATTTAAATAACCCATAATAAATCATATTTAAATAACCCAAATATACCTCTATTGATTGCACATACATTAACAAGCATTTCACACATTTTATCCAGATACTGACTGTTAGCACTTGGTGGTCTATAGCAGCTTCCCACAAGAATGGGCTTTAGGTGAGGCAGACGAACCTGTAGCCATATTACTTCAACAGTATTTAACATGAGATCCTCTCTAAGCTTTAGAGGAATTCAGTTCTGAATATAAACAGCCACACCTCCACCTTTGGCATTTCTGTAGATATTAAAACCATGTATTGCTACCACTGTATCGTCACAGGTATTATCTAAGTGAGTTTCAGAGATTGTTAGATATGAACATCTGTTAGTGGCATATTATTGACTTCATGAACCTTGTTAACACTTTTCTGGGATGCTTGATTGTTTTTTTTTGCTTTACTGGGAAATTTAGCAGAGGTAGACATTCTCGGTTATTTATGTTAGTGCAGGGTGAGATGCACACAGTGGACTTCCTGCTAGTGCACACCACCTCAGTGCTAACTGTATAACTCTGGTTCATAGGCATATGATTACTGCATACAATAGCTGTAGGATCAGCAGAGGCATTCAGGGCAGTAAGAGGGACATCAATTAGGTTACTTACATTGTGTCTTCCAACGTCCCTGGGATAATGTACATTTGCTGAAACATTATGACAACTCAGCGACACAATGGTAGGGATTAAATGAGCTGGACTTGGGTCATTGATAAGTCATTGTCTCAACGCAGCCTTATAATGCTGTGAAAGGATCCAGGAACCCAAAGGATTTGGGTGGTGAATCCCATCCTTCTTATAATACAAGCTTTGTTTCCAGAAGGTATCAAAATTGTCAATAAATGTTACTCCCACAGAGCTGCAATAGTCTAGTAGCCAGTTATGGAGGGCTAAACATCTGCTGAACCGTTCAATGCCACAATTTAGGGAGATCAGAGGGCCAGATATTATGGGGCGTTATGGGGCGTTTGTTAGTGTCAAGTAGTGACCCAATCAGTTCTTTAAAATCCATCGTCGGCTGTGCTGCCCTTCATAATGTCCCGCACACTCTCAAAAAAAAAAGAATACATCCAAAACTGAGTCTTAAATGCAAAATAAAGATGTTTATTAAAACATCATGGTGCATAAATGAAAGGTGAAAACAAAACACAAACGTTTCGGCCTCAGGCCATCATCAGTGTGAATGTCAGCACACACACCTGGCTTCTATTTCAAGGGTAATTGCATGTCACATGATCAAGCAAGAAAACACATCAGAAAATCTATAACTGTGCATAGTAGAAGAGAATGCATGATACAAAAGCGGACAGAGAAATATCATCAATTATTGCTTTTACATGTGAACATTCCTCAGAATAAATAACACAGGATTGTAGAGTAGGGTGCTAGAGACACCACTAGATGGGGATATTGAACACCAATGAGGCAATATAGCAGTTATATAAAACCCTTCAATAACAATTCTTCATTCATGCCATTCATGCCTGATGGGTGGAGAGTTTTTTAAAAGTAGAACATCCACCTGCATTCTGTCTGGAGAAGACTAAGTACAAGCTTACCACCCCTACTTGAATGTTTAATCTGTTGTATAGCACAGAAGGACATGGAGGAGACGCGGTGACCAGCCTCTGAGAAATGACGTGCAATAGGGGATCATTGCATGGACAGGAGATAAGGTATATGACATTAGAAGAGCTGCATGTAAGCGTATTGTTTGCCAATGGCAGAGCTGATGAATACACTCACTTTGTTACAGGAATCCTTACATGCTGCACAACTGCGGCAGGGATAGAAGCCAGTCACCTCGTCCAGTCTTACGTCATTTACTTTCAGGGGGGACAGCCCGAACAATGAAGTCCCTGACATTCCTGGCCCTGTAGTGTGAAAAGAGAGGAGGGTCAGAGAAAATAATTTGTGAAGCAGGATCAGCCGTGATGGCAGTGCAATGTTTCTTAATCGCTCCCTTGATGTGATGTCATCACTCAGAGAACAATATTTAGTGGTGCAGAGACATGCATGTTTTTTTAATTACTTTTATTCCTTCCAGTTGAGGTCTCACCAATGGTATGTACTCTACTGAGGGCATCACCAAGCCATTCTTCAGGGTATGAGCGGGCCTCCTTTTCAAACTCTGAAGCGCATTTGTACTGATACAACAGTCTCAGAAATTGTGTGTACACTAATCTCTTCTTTAGAAATGTGGGATGCGCACAAGAGGCATGAGAATACTGTTCTTGTCTGTTCTTGCCAAGTAGTCGATAAGGACCCCGAGGCAAGGTGTCAAGGTTAGATATCTAGCTATGACTAATCTCAGCTGTAAACTTGATAGATTGATCCATATGATTAAGGTAAGCGAGAGAATCATCAAACACATTGAGGGGACCATTTCAAACGAGATACACATCCTCAATATATGTTTTCCACAAGTATATGTTGGGAGAAAGGGTTATTGTGCCAAATGAACTAGTCTTGCAGATAACCCACACATTTTCTCAGGAGAGAAAATGGAGCCCATAGTCGCTCCCTGTCTTTAAAAAAATAATAGTTATTGTATAGGAGGATAGTCCCCAGGTCCAACATAAAACCTGTATAGGTGCTGTTTTGTCCCATCTCTGTTGCAAAAAGTCTCCAGTCCTTTGTGATGTGGTACATTAGTATATAAAGAAACAACATCTAGGGTAACGAGAGAGAAATCTAAATAGTCATCACCAATTTCAAGTTCAGATAGCTGTTTCATGAAATCGCCAGTGTCTCTCAAGTATGAGGGCAGTTACACCACAATAGGACGTAGGATACGGTCAACGTAATGGGAAATGGGTTCAGTTAAACTGTCATTACATGCTACAATAGGCCGTCCAGGGGGCTTCTCTAATGATTTATGTACTGCCTTCCTAACGTTCACAAGAGGGACCGAAGGGAAGTCTTTTTTAAGAAACTTAAATTCAGCTTTTCGAGATGTGGCCCTCTGCCAATACGTTTTGGAGAAAATAGCCAATTTTTTCCTTAAAAATGGTGCTAGGGTTGCTTTCCATCTTGGTGTAACAAGTCCCATTAGAGAGCTGGGACATGATCTCAAAGTCATAATTGTCTTTATTTAACATTACTAAGCCGCCTCCTTTGTCAGCGGGTTTCCAAACCACTTTCCTGTTGCTGCTGCTCAGGGACGACAGCGTATCACGTTCAACTTTCCCAATGTCTCTGTGTTTAGACGACTGCAGGATCAAGTCAACATCCACCAGATTACAAAAAAATGTCAATATTGGCATTGTTTACTGGTGGACAAAAGTTACTTTTGACTCTTAGAGTGGTATTCAGTAGTGGGATTGTACACCTGCACATTGTCTTTTGTTGTTGAAATATTTCAACTTGATGGATCTATAGAATTGGAACATCTCAACCTTTAGCTTAAATGGATTATTTGGTAGAAGGGGGGACATAGGACAAGCCTTTGTTTAAGAAGGCATTGCTCAACTGGTGTCAGGTTGTTGTCGGACAGGTTGAAGATTAGGTTCTGGTCCTGGTGTTCGACCACTGCTGAAATCTTGCTCCCCATTCTGTGTCGACCCCTCCTCGTTCTCTTTGTCTGGTGTTGTAGCAGTACTGTTGGGGTCTTGATCCTGCTACAGGGCTGTGTCGTTCTCCTTCCCTTTGAAAACCCTGGTCAGAGTCAGATTGAAAATCGGAGTTGCTGGAGCCAAAGGTGTAGGATGTTTTTTTCTTCTAAACCGACTTGCTTCTTAGGTTTTCCATAGCCCTGCGATGGTGCGTTCAACCTCCATGGGTACACCCTGTCATCGCGGTTGTCCATGGTATCTCTCCTCAGTTTGCTTAGCTTTGTCTTTTGTAGGTTATCATGGATATTTTGAGATCTTCTTCCAGAGCTTTAAAAGGTTCTGGTTTCATAGATCTCTGTCTTAGTTTTGGTCCGTTACTGAGTGTGTTCAAAGATAAGAACCTTAAGGTCCAAGGAGGCTTTATTGAGGACCTCCCACCACTTGATGCAGAAATCCTCATCTTTGCGACCCAGAGTAGCTACTTTCTGAATACGGAGGCCTTTTGGGATCCTCTTTGACCTTACATACTCACTTAGTGTCGTGCCATGTAGTTGAGGCCTGGTTTCCTTGAGGTAGAGATATTTCAGTTTGCAGGAGAGGTTGTCAGCTGAGGGAGCCAGCATTTGGAAGAGGCCCGTGTCAGGAAAAAATATGTTTTAAATGTCCGCCTCAGTGTAAGTCTGTGTGTGTGCTTGGGCATCAGTTAAGCCTCCGATTTCTGCAAAGGACGAAATATCCACAAAAATTCAAAAGTGGTGGCTGCAGACGGGGAATAAATACATAAATGATGAGGCCGTCTGCGCTCTTTTAAGGTCCTTACCACCTAATAGTGTCTGTTCCAGGTGAGTAGGAGTAAAAATAAGAATACTGGAAGAGATGAAACCCGCACAGCTGATTATACAGAAGTTAATCTAGAGGGCTACATGAAAACCTGAAAGAATTATCCTAAGAAGTAGTTACATTTTGACGAGTCCTTAGTGTAACTGTTTTAAACAGATTCCAGATGTGGTGTCATGTCTTGCGTCACATGTGAAGAGAGACCTGTGTGTTTTAAATCACATCAGTAATTATCACGGGTCAAGAAGATGTGCCATTCTGTAAAATGTACTACCATTACCATAATTCATGAAGAGAGGGATTTCTGTACTGTACAGACGATCTGAAAATCAGTATAGCCTAATGATGTACAGTATACAGTACGGTGAGCATAGAGGTGTTCTATATCAATGATGGTGACTCAGTCCTTTCAGGCTGTCTGTGTGTACCTTAACTTTTTACCAGTCATATTTGCAGTGATGATGGATGTAGATGGGCTGAAATGACTGCTGGGCTCTTCCAAGTCCAATCAGCAGTTAGACTGGCCAGGACTAATGCAAGCTTATAAGCATTTTCTAGCCTAAATCAAGAGTTCGGCTTAACACACAACAGTGAGTCAGCATGACTTTAATTGGATTTGTCTGGGAACAGTTCATGATCTGGCAATGGCCATTTACCACCAGTCTACGCGGGCGAAGGGCAACGTGCCAACGACATGCATTCACCATTACACAGATGGCATGCCCCAAAGAGGAAAACATCTTGCCAGCCAAGTGATGCCTTTGTCTATACAAGCACTCTTGCTGTGAATGAACACTGCCATTCATTATATCATATAAAGAGAGGAAGGGGAGTAATGTCATTCATAAACACAGTCTGCCGTAGGGGCTGCCCATCAAATTCTTTCTCACGTCTTTGCACAGACTTATAGCCTCTGTCATATACAGTACATCTACACTACCGTTCAAAAGTTTGGGGTCACTTAGAAATGTCCTTGTTTTTGAAAGAAAAACATTTTTTTTTTGGTCCATTAAAAATAACATCAAATTGATCAGAATTGCAGTGTAGACGTTGTAAATGACTATTATAGCTGGAAACGGCAGATTTCTTTACGGAATGTCTACATTTGGCGTACAGAGGCCCGTTATCAGCAACCATCACTCCTGTGTTCCAATGGCGCGTTGTGTTATCTAATCCAAGTTTATAATTTTAAAAGGCTAATTGATCATTAGAAAACCCTTTTGCAGTTATGTTACCACAGCTGAAAACTGTTGTTCTGATTACAAAAGCAATAAAACTGGCCTTCTTTAGACTAGTTGAGTATCTGGAGCATCAACATTTGTGGGTTCGATTACAGGCTCAAAATGGCCAGAAACAAAAAACTTTCTTCTATTCTTTTCTTTTTTCCCTTCCGAATAATGTATCAACCCCTACAAAATTGTCCATTAATTATAATCAACATAATAATTCACATTTCCTGTTGCTGCACGATTATTTCCTGCTGTAGCAAACTGGCTGCAGTACTTGAAACTGAACTTGAATTATGTGCCTTCTCCATTTCTGAAACTATTTGGTTTGCTGCTTGATTCCTTCGTAACACTGGAATTTAACAGCTGTGACTCTCACTCTTCATCGTTCCCCCTCTTCAGTTTTTTATGTAATACTTGCATAATCTCCCTAAATTACCCACCATCCACTAGTCCTACAGATAGGGAGGGCAAGAATGTAGGCAGTTTTCATCCCATGATCCTTGTAGTGGTCACTAAAGGGAGCAACCAATAATAAGTAAGTGAGTATGCGTACATGCCTTACAGCCCAGCCTGGCCAGTTGGGAATATGGAGTTTGAAGGTCTGCCTTGTGGGTAATTGGGAATGTTCTTAATATAAGGTCAAATATAGGCTATGATGGGGGATAGCCAACTGTCATGTAGGTCTATGTGCAAATGGTGGGAAATGCATAGCTCGTGGTCCAGTGACTACTGTCTTGCTAACCACCTCCTGAACTCTACTTGACTTGTGCTGGCATTCAATCAAATCAGTACTGAAACTTTGTTAAAACTGCACTACAAATACAATTGTGCCTGTAAACACTGTCTAAGCAGTTATAAAAGGCTTACAATGTCGTTACCTAACCAACTATCACGTAAACTGACTAGGTTTTTGGACAGTGGTACCTTTGCACAATATATTTGCACGTCTTTACTTTCACTGATCTAACATGGGAAAATAACAAACAAATGCCCTGAAAGTGAGGGTACAAAATGGACTTTAAACTTAAGGCATGCATTTGTGTACAATTGTCTCAGCAGCAGCTATAGACTGGAGTTTGTGGGTTCTTACCGTTGTCCTTAGTGGGCTAGTCAATGGAATGACATTAATATACACCACGCAGCTGTGCCGGCAGCTCATTGGAGTGCTGCACTGCTCGCCACAGAGAGGTCCCGTCTGAAGCCCCAGTTCCAATTCCATTGATGTGGGATCCGTATGCCTGTTAGTTCTGAACCATGTCGGGCAGGGGACCCTGTGACTATATTTAGGTAGCTCAATGTCAAGTGCACCTCTGTCGTAAAACCATCTGCCAGTGGTTCACCAGGAAACCTTTCACAGTATATGCACATTCCCCTCTTCACAGTCCCTCTTAATTGATTTGTAATAAGAGCAGCTAATGTATTAATTCATAACAAGAAGTAGCTGGTTTGAAATCACAATAAGCCCAGAGGGACTATTGAGTCATTTTCACAGCTGGGGGATTTCATGCACATTCTCAACATGTCAGACCAAGGACTTAAAAGTCTCACTCTTAAACTATTGGTTAGACAAACATCTGGTAAATTAGTTTCACACTTCCTTTGGTTTATTGTAATACAGCTGTACACTCATGATTCAAAATTGTCCTCTCGTGTGGAAAAGGACCATTTATTGTAACGGATGCTGCACATTGCAGGATGCAATGTACAAGATACTCCTTTCTTCCTAGAGAAGCCATCAATAATATATTTTTGTATCTCCTACCATTAAACTGTATTTTCCAACAGAGATTTTCATGACGTCCTACTCAGTGTTTGGGGAGAAGTGAACTAGGTATTACATTTTTTGCCATGTAGTGGCGTAGCTAACTACTGGAACTACACACTAATCTTTTGGCAAAAATAAAATATGGGTAAAATAGGCAATAAATGAATCTCACTTGAAAATCGTTTTTGTGTTTTTAAAAGGCTAAATTACACATTCTGTTAACATATGACCCCAAAGTGATCTGATCTTGGAATTTGTTGTCTATGACATTTCAGATTGACATATGGTACAAAGTGGGGTTTTTCACAAAGTAGTTCAAAGTAACTTTAGTTCAGTAAACCATATTTTTTTAAAGGGTAGCTTTAGTGTAGCTTAACTTCTTCCAACAGGAGTGATTGGTAGCTTGGTGAACTATATTCTCAGAGTTGCTTCCCCCACACTCCTACTCAAAATATGCTTTAGTCTCCTGTAATGGCATAATATGTCTATAACTCAAGGGAGCTTCAGTCAAGCCCATTTATGATTCATTAATGTTTTCTTTACCATAACAATGTTTTAACTTCTTTAAAATAAAATAAAACGATATAGCCTACATATCAGAGTTTAGTGTCTCCTTGTGCTTGAGAGTTTATACTATGTGACACAGGCCTTGCAGGTGCCTGAGTCTGGGCCCCCATCCAACTCCCAGTCCCCCGCTTTTCTTCCACTTCATAGCTTCGGCCCTTTGCCTCCGTGGGCAGCTTTGATTAATAATGGGAACAGACATTTCAGTGTCTAACATACCCACGGGCAAAACCCTCTATCAAATTCCATTTAAATCGAATTTGTATCTCACCTAGCTCTTCTATAAAAATACTGTAGCAATTGAGCTTTATCTACAAAATGATTAGATATTTGTTTGAATTAGACCGCCTGCAAATGTAAGCCTGCCATGGTAATGACTGAAATACATTGCCTCAACATTTGGAAATCATTTCCAAGTTTTAGCTTCCACCCACATCAGATGTCGGGGATAGGCTTGGATCGGGATGGCTGAACAATAGTTCTCCAGTGAAGGAAAGGAGTTGCATTCCAATCACGCATGTAGTTTAAAATGAATCCATCTGTATAGATCACACAAAATTCTGAGGGTTCAAGTGAAGGGAAATTCCAGTCTACCTGCATTGAATCTTATCATTGTCTTTTTTTTCTTTTTTTAAACTAGGTAAGTCAGTTAAAACCTCTAACGAGTCCCAAACCCGGATCCGGGATCCCCCCCATCAAAAAAGCTGACTAGCATAGCCTAGCCTAAAGCCACAGGGATATCATATAATAAAATGTTCATTAAATCACAAGTCCAAGACACCAAATAAAAGATACACATCTTGTGAATCCAGCCATCATTTCTGATTTTTAAAATGTTTACAGGGAAGACACAATATGTATTTCTATTAGCTAACCACCATAGCAAAAGACACAACTTTTTTTTCCCACCATTTTTTTCCTGCATAGGTAGCTATCACAAATTCGACCAAATAAAGATATAAATAGTCACTAACCAAGAAACAACTTCATCAGATGACAGTCTGATAACATATTTATTGTATAGCATATGTTTTGTTCGAAAAATGTGCATATTTCAGGTATAAATCATAGTTTTACATTGCAGCCACCATCACAACTCTCACCAAAGCGACTAGAATAACTATAGAGAGCAACGTGAATTACCTAAATACTCATCATCAAACATTTATGAAAAATACACAGCGTACAGCAAATGAAAGACAAAGATCTTGTGAATCCAGCCAATATTTCAGATTCTTTAAGTGTATTACAGCGAAAACACAATTTGGCATTATATTAGCTTACTACAATAGCCAACCACACAGCAGCATTGATTCATGCACGTTAGCGATAGCGAATAAACCAGCAAAAGATATTACATTTTTCACTAACCCTCTCAAAACTTCATCAGATGACAGTCCTATAACATCATATTACACAATACATATATTGTTTGTTCGAAAATGTGCATATTTAGCGGCACAAATCGTGGTTATACAATGAGAATAGTAGCCAAGCTGCCAACAAAATGTCGGGAGAAATCTTGGGAGAGGCACCTAATCTAATCAATAACTAATCATAAACTTGACTAAAAAATACAGGTTGGACAGCAAATGAAAGATACATTAGTTCTTAATGCAACCGCTATGTTAGATTTTTAAAATTAACGTTACTACGACATACAGCGTGCGTTAAAGCGAGACCGCACCGAAATTAATGGCGGAATAGTAGTTTTACATTTTTCAACAGAACAACGAATTAACATCATAAATAGTTCTTACTTTTTGATGAGCTTCCATCAGAATCTTGTGCAAGTGGTCCTTTGTCAAGAATCATCGTTGCTCGGTTGTAGATTGTCGTCTTCAACTTAGGAATTAGCAGCAAACATTAGCTATGTGGCCCAGACGTGCCCAACTCTTCATAACGCAGCACAAAGAAATATCCGAAAATCGCAATATCCTGATATAAACTGATATAACTCGGTTTAAAATAACTACATTATGATGTCTTTAACACCTATATTGAATAAAATCAGAGCCGGATATATCTAAGGCCTATAACGAGAGCGTTTCAGAATGCCATCCTGAGGTCCTCCTTTGCGCCATGACGAACGTTGAAAAGAGTGCACCCCCGGTTCCATGAGCCTTTATATGGCCTCAGATCTGCCTAGCAACACCATTCCAATTCTCACTGCTTACTGACATCTAGGGGAAATCGTATGCAGTGCATGTCAACTCATAGATTACATGCAATTTAATAAACTGACCCTGGAACAGAGCATCGATATCAGATTTCTCACTTCCTGACAGGAAGTTAGCTGCAACTTGAGTTCTGTTTTACTCACAGATATAATTCAAACGGTTTTAGAAACTAGAGAGTGTTTTCTATCCAATAGCAATAATAATATGCATATTATACGAGCAAGAATTGAGTACGAGGCAGTTTAATTTGGGAACGAATTTTTACAAAGTCGAAATGGCGCCCCCCTATTGACAAGAAGTTTTAAGAACAAAGTCTTATTTTACATTGACGGCCTACCCCGGCCAAACCCTCCCCTAACCCGGACGATGCTGGGCCAATTGTGCGCCGCCTTATGGGACTCCTGATCACGGCCGGTTGTGATACAAGTATTTTTTTTTAAATCTAACACAGCGGTTGCATTAAGAACCAGTGTATCTTTAATTATATGTACAACATGTATTTTTCAGCAAAGTTTATGATGACTTTTTCTGTTAGATTACGTGACTCTCTAAAATTTCTCCGGACATTTTGGAGCCATTTCTGACCATGTTGCCAATGTAAAACCACGATCTGTAGCTATAAATATGCACATTTTTCGAACAAAACATAAATGTATTGTATAACATGATGTCATAAGACTGTCATTTGATGAAGTTGTTCAAAGGTTAGTGATTAATTTTATCTCTATTTGTGGGTTTTGTGAAAGCTATCTTTGCGGTGAAAAAATGGCGTTGTGTGTTGGGATATTGTGGTGAGCTAACATAAATATACGTTGTGTTTCCGCTGTAAAACGTTTTAAAAATCGGACATGTTGGCTGGATTCACAAGATGTATATCTTTCATTTGCTGTATTGGACTTGTGATTTCATTAAATTATATTATATTCCCTGTGGCGCTAGGCTAGGCTATGCTAGTCAGCGTTTCTGATGAGAATGATCCCGGATCCGGGATGGGTGGTCCGTAGTTAAGTATCAAAAAACCTTGTAGTCTCATTTCAAAGAGCCCTGGCTATTAGTTGGGCCACTGTGGGTATACAGTGCATTCGCAAAGTATTCAGACCCCTTCCCTTTCACACATTTCACACACTTATTATGTTACGGCCTTCTTCTAAAGTGGATTAAATAAAAAAATGTAATCATCAATCTACACACATTACCCCATAATGACAAAGCAGAAACTGTTTTTTAGTAAACAGAAATACCTTATTTAAATAAGTGTTCAGACCCTTTGCTATGAGATTTCGAAATTGAGATCAGGTGCATCCTGTTTCCATTGATCATCCTTTAAATGTTTCTCCATAATTCTTAAATGGAAGAAGTTTGGAACCGCAAAAACTCTTCATAGAGCTGGCCACCTGCCAAACTGAACAATCGGGGGAGAAGGGCCTTGGTCAGGGAGGTGACCAAGAACCCAATGGTCACTCTGACAGAGCTCCAGTGGTCCTCTGTGGAGACGGGAGAAGGACAACCATCTCTGCAGCATTCCACCATTCAGGCCTTTATGGTAGAGTGGCCAGACGGAAGCCACTCCTCAGTAAAAGGCACATGACATCATGCTTGGAGTTTGTAAAAAGGCACCTAAAAGACTCTCAGACCATGAGAAACAAGATTCTCTGGTCTGATGAAACCAAGACTGAACTCTTTGGCTTGAATGCCAAGCGTCACATCACGAGGAAACCTGGCACCATCCCTACAGTGGAGCATGGTGGTGGCAACATCATGCTGTGGGGATGTTTTTCAGTGGCAGTGACTGGGAGACTAGTCAGGATCGAGGCAAAGATTAACGCAGCAATGTAGGGATGGATACTTGATGAAAACCTGTTCCAGAGCACTCAGACTGGGGTGAAGGTTCACTTTCCAACAGGACAACGACCCTAAGCACTCAGCCAAGATAATGCAGGAGTGGCTTCAGGACAAGTCTCAGAATGTCCTTGAGTGGCCCAGCATGGTGCATGGTGGTGGCAATATCATGCTGTGGGGATGTTTTTCAGTGGCAGGGACTGGGATACTAGTCAGGATCGAGGCAAAGATGAACGCAGCAATGTACAGGACTTGAACCCGTTCTAACATCTCTGGCGAGACCTGAAAATAGCTGTGCAGCGACGCTCCCAATCCAACCTGACAGAGCTTGAGAGGATCTGCAGAGAAGAATGGGAGAAACTATATTCAGGTGTGCCAAGCTTTTAGTGTCATACCCAAGAAGACTCAAGGCTGTAATCGCTGCCAAAGGTGCTTCAACAAAGTACTGAGTAAAGGGTCTGAATACTTATTTAAATGTGATATTCCAGTTTTTGCTTTCTCATTATAGGGTATTGCGTGTACATTGATGAGGGGGAAAAAAACAATTTAATACATTTTAGAATACGGCTGTAACGTCACAAAATGTGGGAAAAGTCAAGGGGTCTGAATACTTTCCGAATGCACTGTATTATAGGCTCAGTGCTCTTTCATGTGGATAATGAGCGTTGGGATGATTTCTACGAGGAGATGATTGAGGAACCATGATGGATCAGTGTTGCACATATGGAAAACAGTTGCTGGAACCGTGCCCAGATTCCATTCAAATGTCCAATAGTAAACATTCACAAATGTGTCCTCCCGCTGGGTTGGACCCTCGGCAAGCACAACGGATCCAACACAGCCCCCCACCTTAAGGGGCCCTCTGGAGCCCTGAGAATTCTCTTCTGGATGCTCCCACGGACAAATCCTGTATGATTCCCTCGCACCCACACAAGTTTTTCTGTGGGAGAGAACGCAGCGTTAAACGCTGACTCGGTCTTCAGGGAGCGCACTGATATTGATAGTTACACAGGGTTTTTGGAGTTTAACGTAGTGATCAGTTTTGATAATGAATGTGGGGGGGGGGGGGGTTGAATCTTGTGTATAATGCATTTAAGAGTGCATATGATCCAAGTCTCTAAGACCTTTGATCATATTGTTGAACTTTCAATGCCCTCTAAAAGTCCATTCCTAGAGCAATGCCCTGTTTGTTTTCCAGAGTGTCCATAGGACCATCTATCAACACATACAGTATATAGTGCCGACAAGGAATCCCCAGAAAGGAAATAACATCTCAGACCTGTCTATAACACATGCCTGACCTGCTATCCAAACACATCATTAAACTACCATTCATTGGCCTGCAGGGGTCCACTTATCTGCCTTTCATATGTGTACGTTATTGGTGAATAGCACTGCAAACTGGGCTAGGTGACACTGCAAACTGGGCTAGGTGACACTGCAAACTGGGCTAGGTGACACTGCCAACTGGGCTAGGTGACACTGTAAAATGGGCTAGGTGACACTGCAAACTGGGCTAGGTGACACTGCAAACTGGGCTAGGTGACACTGCAAAATGGGCTAGGTTAAATCTGCTAAAAAATAAGTACACCCTCTTGCGTGATGCTGACCAGCCATATGGACTAAATGAGATTTCTTGGAATTCTTGGAATTTCTCTTGGAATTTGGAACAGCCTGCAAATCTGACACTGTGACAACCACAAAACTAGACCCAAAACAAGGCCTTGTACAGAGTTTTGTCCACTTCATTGAACACTGACTGTGCATGCTGTGCATCCCTGCCAACCCCCTGTCCTGACCATGGCTGTTTTCAAAACCACTCCACACTTCCCCCACTCCTGTCACATATCTATCCGTCAGGGTGTCGAGCAGTGTGAATTGTGTACATGCCTATATGCGCCCCTTTGTTAATGCTCAGGTCAGGGATGTCACTCTCACACTCCCCCAGCCATCCTGCAGTCCTGAAACTGGAGACTTGGAGAATGGCACATTTGTGCATGCTTTGTTCATACCATTTGCCCCTGGCAGCGGGCCATTCCATTAAAAGGTGTCTCTCTGTGCAAAGAAATAACAAATGGGACGGGAAAAAATAGGCCACTTCTGGAAAGCTTTGCCAGGCTGCTGGACTCGCCCTTGCCAACTTGGTGGGAAACAGACGAGACACTCAGGGTTTGGCCGTTCGTTCACAGGAAGAATACAGGCTGCAAGGGTTGAGGAAGCAAGAAAAGAGGGAGAGTTTAAGGAACTGAGAGACCAAACCAAACTCTGATCAAGAGATGTTCTTTGGAACAGCTCTATGACTCAGTGAGAGTTGGCCTGGTTTCTCTTGTTACTATAAGCACCACCGGCTGTGAACAGGACCGTGGGACCATTTAGGTGACTGGCTTAAATATATCTTACTCCGTGACCCCCTGCTGACTGGGGAGGATGGGGGCGGTCGAAACCCCCACCTCTTCTATGTAAAACGCAAAAACATCTGGCATTTGGAAAAGAGCATTTTCTCTACAATAGGGAAAGAGTAGTTGCCTGTGTCTTTACTGGCCGGTTCACAGCGAGATGAGCTGTCCAAACAACAATGGCTTTTTAGAGGCACAATTTGAACATATGTAAAATATGCATGAATATATGCACTGTTATCCTATGTCATCTAATCATCATGTTCAATTGGAATGTATATGAATCTATTGTGTAATATTTTTTTAAGAAAGACAGAATACTATTTATCGCCACCCGGTAACCTTTTCACTAATTGTGAAATGCATTTTCTCATCCCAAAGTTTGCAGATCCATTTCAGTGCCTTGTGTACTGGAATTAATTTTAGTGGACTCGCTGTCTTGACAATTTACCACCACTCCATGTCCTTTATCACCCAGACTTTTAGAACCCAGAATCATCCAAATATAATCCCAAACCCCATCTACAGTTTGTAAAAATTGGTCACTAGTCACTGACTGAAAATCAGATGAATCTACTGTAATCCCAGCCTTAACCCATCAGTGTTAAAAGGCCATGATGGATCCAGAATCAGTTAAACTCCCCTTAATCCAGATCACAGCCACTTTGTGTGCCATTGACATTTTTGGGGTGTGTTTGGTTTTACACTCCTTGGCACATTGAGAGACACATTGAGACAAAGGAGAGTTCCCCTCTTCTGCCACCTCCCTCTTTTCCCTCTTCCCCCACCCCTCACCCCCTCCCCTCTCTCTCACAAAACCACATTCATTCAGAGCCCAGTTTGGAGTCTAATCACTTCCTCACACACTCACGTTATCTCTTTCTGGAGCAACATGCACAGGCTAACCCACTACCGCCTTCTCTTTGTCTGCTTGACTGGAGTGCTGCTGTTGCTACCTCTCTGCTGCGGTGAGTACTGCAATAGGCAGGGTGTTTATCTGTGGGGAGATTGAGTACCATGAAAAAACGCAATGTAAGAATTGAAGACCTGTGGCATGTGTATCTGTTTGGATTAACCTCTGATAGAGACAGGCAGGTGTGTTAGTGTGTGTGAGAGTATTATTGGGTGATCTAGAACATTGAGGGAGTACTGAGGGGAGTACTGAGGGGGGCAGGTGTCATAGCTTTCCCATTGGGCACACACTGGTTGAATCAACATTGTTTCCACATCATTTCAACTAAATTACATTGAACCAACATGGAATAGATGTTGAATTGACGTCTGTGCCCAGTGGGTTGCGTATTTAGGTGAATTTTAAGACTGGGAACTTTCTGCAAGATCATTTTCTAAAGTTAACACAAAGTGGAAAGTTTTTCCCCTGAAAGTTTTGCCAGACTTGCACAATTGTTTCACAATTGTAGTTACAGGGTAATAGTGGGATGAGGCATTGCCGACTATCAGATTTACAAATCCAGTTAATGGGTCTGACTTTCCATACAAATATATTTTATCTACAGTCTACTCAGCTAAAACGCTTCAAAGTATGGGAAAGTCTGAAAAACACAAGGCAGTGAACCAAGCCGTACGCAACCATGTTCCTTTCTCAAGCCCTGGGGGCAGAACAATCATCCGGCGACGTAATCCCGCTGTAATCCCAGCCAGCATCCTCCTTCACTCCCTCTAACCCCCCTGTCCCACCATGGGCCACATTGGCTTTCAGACAGTGAGTGGGAAGCTTGATTGTTCTCAGTATATGTTGGCAAAGTGCCTGTCAAACACCCAGTCCGTTAGGTAGCAGTGGTGGACGCGTTCCAATTCCGAATGGAAAAACATGTGCAACTTGCGCATTACATGAACAAAAAATGGCAATCTAATTAAATAAGGAAATATCTGAATAAATGAATGCTCATGACCGACATTACGAGACGCTACTCTTCTTAATGATGATGAATAGCACGATGTGTTGCTTGATGGTTGCCTTTTTGTTTTGAAATCTCAAAAGTACACAGTGTAGATAGTTTGATATTTTTTTCCCATTTCAGTATGGTTGGAGGCTTAACATGGGATTGGCTTTTCAAGGGGTTTGGCAACTTCCACTTCTGGGATTGTACCGACAGGGACTTTACTTTTTTTTTTATATTTGATGAATCATAATTAGAGCGAATGAGGCCACATTATATGTCACACTAACCCTGTTTGCCTGTCTCAAATTTCTTTGGTGAGAATATTTTGCCCGTGCTTTGCAATGTTCAGGCTGTGTTCAGCCTCCTTAAAATAAATGTACCTTGACTTGGGCCACCTCCCAGATTCAGGAAATCTTGGTGGTAATGACACACGAGGATGAAATATAGACCTAAAAACCAAACAAAGCTGTGATGCTGTATTGGGTGTCCTACTCATTTCACCTCATCTCATTTTCACCTTTCACCTCATTCAACAGTTGATTTACACTGAACAAAAATATAAATGCAACAATTTCAAAGATTTTACTGAGTTACAGTTTATATAAGGAAATCAGTCAATTAACAGAAATTCATGAGGCCCTGATCTATGGATTTCACAAGACTGGGAATACAGATATGTATCTGTTGGTCACAGATACCATTAAAAAAAGGTAGGGGCCTGGATCAGAAAACCTGTCAGTATCTTGTGACCATTTGCCTCATGCAGCGCGACATCTCCTTCGCATAGAGTTGATCAGGCTGTTGATTGTGGCCTGTGGAATCTTGTCCCACTCCTCTTCAATGGCTGTGTGAAGTTGCTGGATATTGGCGGGAACTGGAACACGCTGTCGTACATGTCGATCCAGAGTGTCCCAAACATGCTGAATGGGTGACACGTGAGTATTTAGGCCATGGAAGAACTGGGACATTTTCAGCTTCCAGGAATTGTGTACAGATCCTTACGAGATGGGGCAGTGCATTATCATGCTGAAAAATGAGGTGATGGTGGCGGATGAATGGCAAGACAATGGGCCTCGGGATCTCGTCACGGTATTTCTGTGCATTCAAATTGCCATTAATAAAATGCAATTGTGTTCGTTGTCCGTAGCTTATGCCTGCCCATACCATAACCCCACCGCCACCATGGGAAACTCCATTCACAACGATGACATCAGCAAACCGCTCGCCAACACAACGCCATACACGTCCCGTACGGTTGAAATCGGGATTCGAAGGTGAGCATTTACCCACTGAAGTCAGTTACGAATCCGAACTTCAGTCAGGTCAAGACCCTGGTGAGCATGCAGATGAGCTTCCTTGGGACAGTTTGTGCAGAAATTCTTCTGTTGTGCAAACCCACAGTTTTATCAGCTATCCAGGTGGCTGATTTTAGACAATCCCTCAAGTGAAGAAGCCAGATGTAGAGGTCCTGGGCTGGCGTGGCTACACGTGGTCTGAGGTTGTGAGGCCGGTTGGATGTACTGGCAAATTCTCTAAAATTACGTTGGAGGCAGCTTATGGAAGATAAATTCATGTTTAAAAACTTCTTAGGGCTAGGGGTCCCACTAGCGGGATAACTTCCAGTGAAACTGGGGGGCGCGCAATTCAAATAAATATTCTTAAATAATATGGATTTTAAACATTTATGTACATATAAGTGTCTTATATCGGCTTAAATTCTTGTTAATCTAACTGCACTGTCCAATTTACAGTAGCTATTACAGCGAAAACATGCCATGCGATTGTTTGAGGATGGCGCCCCACATCAAAATATTTTTCCACCGGCACAGGTTTCATACATTCACAAATAACGATTCAATATTCACTTACTTTTTGAAAATGTTCCTCTGAAATGTCATCCAAAGGGTCCCAGCTGTAACATGTAGTGTCATTTTATTAGATAAAATTCTTCTTTATATCCCAAAAAGCCAGTTTAGTTGGCACCATCGATTTGAGTAATCCACTTGTTCAACATGCAGAGAAAGGAATCTGCATGTTTAAACAAGTCAAAATACATTTCTATCTACTCCACAGATACCCTAAAATGTAATCAAACTATAATATTTCTTATGGAAAGAAGTATGTTCACTAGGAAACCGATTTTAGCAGGTGCGTAATTTCTTCAGGGCGCGCGTAAACACAAATTTCCAAGACTGTGTCCTTCTGCTAAAACAGATATTTCTTATTAGTTTTTGAAATTTACAAGCCTGGAAATTTTAACATAGACTGCTGATACCCTGTGGGAGCCATAGGAATTGCATCCAGGGAGCTAATTCTAAATATGACCTTTCTCTTGCATATCTAAGAGGGTGGTCTCTCAAACAAAAAGAATTCCGGTTGGTTGTTCTTTGGATTTTCTCCTATCACATCTATTGTGTTATATTCTCCTACATTATTTTAACATTTCCACAAACTTCAAAGTGTTTTCTTTCCAATGGTACCAATTATATGCATATCCTGGCTTCAGTGCCTGTTTGCTTTGGGCACGTCATTCAGACAGGAAGTGGAGAAAAAAGGGGCCTAGCCCTAAGAAGTTAATTCATTAATTATCTGGCAACAGCTTTAGTGGACATTCCTGCAGTCAGCATGCCAATTGCACTCTGTGGCATTGTGTTGCTTTACAAAACGTCCCATTTTTTTGTGGCCTTTTATTGTCCCCAGCATAAGGTTCACCTGTGTAATGATCATGCTGTTTAATCAGCTTCTCGATATGCCACACTTGTCAGGTGGATGGATTGTCTTGACAAAGGAGAAATGCTCACTAGTATGGATGTAAACAAAGCAAACTAGTAGGGAAGTTCGCAGTTGTCTAAAAAGCACTATTTTGCACAAAACGTATACTTTTTTATTTTTACCCTTTAGTGAGTGTACTGTATTTTACTTGGGGTATCACTTTCTAACAGGAAAAGTAAAAAAATAGCTGGAGAACATCTTTAAGCAAACACACCGGTAGCTCAAATGTTTGCCTGCGGACAGTACTTAGCACCTCTGAACAGTGTTGGCAGTCAATCTCTTTCGTGTTCACACAGCAAAGACCTTGGAAGTCGTCAGCCACTCAGCCTTGTTAAAATACTCCAAACCAGAAGGTGCAGTAGCGTTGTTTGGCAATGGATATCCGGGCGTATTGCTTATGGCGTAGATCCAAACTATCTACGCTAATGTTGATATTTTGTAGAAAGCCCTTGTTGATACTAGCCAGATGGCCATTGCTAGATAACTACCTAGATGACGAAGAAACAATTTAATTCACTGTCAGTCCATAGCCAAAGGTTTAGCAAGCTAGCTAACGTTAGCATAGTCACTAGCTAGCACAACATAGCTAGCTAGCGACACTACACTAGCTAGCTAAGGACACTGCACTAACTCGGCAGCTAACACAGGTAGCTGTTTCATGGAAACGAACTAATCCGTTGTGATTTAATTATAATTTCAATACTAGCTACAGTGGTTAGCAAGCTTGGAGAAAGTATTTAGTGTTGTGTGGATTGTGCACGTAGCTAGCTACCATCCCATAGCCTACATTGCATTTGAAGTGTGACTGGCTCATCCGTGGATGTATGGAAAAAAATGCAAAAATGTTTTCCTTTTTTTGTTGGCTCCCAATGTTTCATGCCAGGCAACGTTTTGATAGTGTTTGGACAAGCTCGACTTGGGCCATGACTTCATTAATGTTCCCTGTTGGAGGTAGACAAGAAAGGACCACTCCTTTTAATAGGGTGTTCGAAAACAGTCATTCAACACCTACCCCCAGTATGGCTGGCGTTACTGTCAGTTTGCTAATACCTTTTCCCCTACGGGCTTAGCATGTGATGTGGTTGGTATTCTGAACATGTATTTAGTTTGGTATCAGAGCCCACTATGGGAATCAGCTGAATCTTCAGGATGCAAAGCAATGGGATTGAGATTCCCTTCCCACAGTTCCTTCCCTGGGCAGCACATACTGTGACCACAATGGAACCTTTTCCTCCTAAACTGGTGGGCAGTGTTAAGACGAGCAGCCTGTCTTCTCAAATGAAGAACAGATCCACTTACACTCACTATAAAATCGTTGTCATTCACTGTTGTGTATGAGAGCGTTTTTTTTAAATACTTGTTCATTGACTTTCATAGAGGTAGCATGAATCTCAGTCCTGAGAGGAGACTGTGACACACAAGCATTATGTGGTGATCAAGGACAGGAAGATATAGAGGACAGGAGCACATACATTGCCTCATTAATGGTGCATGTGAGCTTCAACGTAGTTAGCTTTGACCCAAAATTCAACTGTTTTTTTTCTAAGCTGCCAACAGCTGCCCACTGTCACGTTCCTGACCTTATTTCCTTTGTTTAGTCTTTGTTTAGTTGGTCAGGACGTGAGCTGGGTGGGTGTAGTCTATGTTATGTGTTTCTTTGTTTAGGTTTGTCTTATTGGCCTGATATGGTTCTCAATCAGAGGCAGGTGTTTTACGTAGTCTCTGATTGGGAACCATATTAAGGTAGCCTGTTTTCACTGTTGGTTTGTGGGTGATTGTTCCTGTTCTTGCGTTCATCTGTTTTTGTGTTCTCTAGTTCAGGACTGTAGCGTCGTTGGTTTTCGTCTGTTTATTGTTTTGTTCGTCTAGAAAAGTATTCTAATAAATATGGATACTTACCACGCTGCGCTTTGGTCCTCCTCTCCTTCTACCGACGGAAGCCATTACACCCACACAATGCCGATACTAGTGCATTGGTGTATTCTTCCACATAGCACTCCATTGCCGGTCGTGGCGTGTTGAAAGAGAATGGGATTGCGTATCTGAAGTCATGATGGCAGACTGCCACAAGCTAAGGAGTACAGTTCATCTCTAGGTTGAACAAAACAAACCAAAAAATAGAAATGAGAAGCTAGAATCAAAGCCCATCTGAAAGTTCTCTGGTAGTAACATTGACCACATGTACCTTATCATTTTGCACTGACCCTTCCCATCAGGCATCGTAATATGTGTAGGCCATCTCTTCTACTTCAAGGCAGCCTTTATGACTCCACCAGAAACAGATGATCAGGGAGCGGGACTGGTACAGGATTTATTGGGCTCCGCTCAAGTAGACCGAACTGAAGCAGGATGAAGTTTGGGGCAATGGTTGCATGTGAAACTGAATGAGGAGGGAGATGGGCACAATACAATGATAAACTAGTCCACCCAGATGATCATGATGAGTCTCACTGACTTTGAGGGCATTTTAACATATCTTGAAAAAACCAGGGAGTCCCAGTTGAAATAACCGAGGCAGACACATACAATATATAATCCTTGGGAAATGCTCTAGACTAATACATCTGTATATTCATTTAATTTAGTTATTTTTTAACCTTTATTTAACTAGGCAAGTCAGTTAAGAACAAATTCTTATTTACAATGACGGCCTACCCCGGCCAAACCCTATCCCGGACGACGCTGGGCCAATTGTGTGCCGCCCAATCACGGTCGGTTGTGATACATCCTGGAACTATAAATGAATCACGTGCAACTGATGGATCCCTATTTATATAGGCATTTTTTGGGATAAGGAAGTGGGCTCTTGGGGTCAATTTAGTTCCCATCCTCTGTTCTTCAGAACTTCCGGTCCAAAGTGCAGGGTCCAGAGCTTCTGTGAGTTCTATGGACCAAAAACCACCAGAGCCCTGTAGTGGGTAGGCAGGGGGACCCCTGTCCTGAGGTCTCCCATATCTCTCTTTTTTTTACCAGCAAATCATGTCCTCTTTTCCTGGACTCCAGCCCTGGTTCGCATGGCCTAAGTGATGTGACTTTCCAAACTATTTGATGACGATGATGTACCGTGGCTGCCATCGTCTCTCCCTGATGTCCACCCATTAGTAAGGTCTCAGGTGACTGAATGGAAGTCCTGCAGCTTGAATGCTGTTATAGAAAGGATTACTGATTCTCTTGAGTAAATTTAGACTTAGATGCTTAAGGAAGTTAGAGTTTCAGTGAATTTACTAACTGATGGACATGCTAACAAAACAATTGTCAATGACTTATATTGGGGTAGTACATAATTTCCTTGAGTGACATCAGTGCTGTCCAAATAAAATCTCACTTGCTGTAACCCTTTTGCCACCTGTGTCCACCATCATGATTGACTGACAGAACCAGCTTTGCTGTAGCTATTGTTGTCACTTCTTTATTTATTTAGCTGACCCACCTTAATAACCCGAGTTTGTCTCAAATATTGCCCTACCAGATAAGCTGTTCTAAATTAAGTTTGAGCAACAGCTGTCAGAGCTAAGTGCTGCGCTGATTTTGATTGGTTTGGAGGAGCTTACCTCTCATTTCCTGGTTTAGTGCTGTGCAACTCTGCCCATTTCAAACAGTCAGCCAAACATCTGCTGACTCACGTACAATGTGTATGGGTGATATATCAGTCTCATATTACCGCTTTACCTTCTATCAAAATCTCCTCACTGTTAGATAATAAAAGGAAAATGTGTTGGAAATTAAAAGGGCACTGTAGAGCAATACGAGGCATATTTGTTTAGGCTTCTCACTTGTTGGGGGAAAAGGGTAGAACATTTGGAAACCACTGCTTTTAACTGTAAATGATGCAGAGATTTTACATTTTCATTTGAGTAATTTAGCAGACGCTGTTATCCAGAAATACTTACAACTCGTGAGATGGCATTCACTACCCAGTATATTTAGGACTTATCGTGACAGAGATATATTTTCCTCACAGAAACATCTTTGTTGCAGTAGCGGTGCGTAGGTAGAATCTCTGGAGAAGCCAAGCCCACCCAAGAAAATTGTCATAATACAACCTATGTGTTGTGATAATTGCGTTGTTTGCTCTATACCCTGTCAGTTCATATGCCTTGACACTGTGATATATAGCCCTACCGTAAGGCCGAGACAATAAGAAGACACAGCGGCAGAATAAATCCAACTGCACCTTTCTTCATCATAAAACCGGAGAGCAACATCTGTCTGGTGGAGTCCACATAGCATGTTGCATGTAAAAAAAAGTTACATGACCTACAGCATGGTCGAGTCATTTAATGTTTCTGACATTTGTGGACTACTAAACAACTATTGATTTAGAACAACAGAGAGTTACCGCAAGTCGCAAAGAAAACAGCCGATGCCTCCACTATTCCAGCACATTTCAACTTCAACATCATCTATTCACCTCTGCTTAGTCTAATATAGTGACAACTAAAAGATACCAAAAACAATTTAGTCCAATCAATGTAAGCTACATTTGCTGGGTCTGTCTATGGTACTGGTTTCTGTGTGTGTGTGTGTGTGTGTGTGTGTGTGTGTGTGTGTGTGTGTGTGTGTGTGTGTGTGTGTGTGTGTGTGTGTGTGTGTGTGTGCGTGCAAGTAGAAAAAAACATGTTGACTCACCCTACTTGTAGAGAAACTCCAATGCCATCCTCCTCTTTCATGTTACCTGAATGGTCTATCACTTTGTCACATTTGGTTTTTGTTGTCCTAGGCTACCTGGTCAAAATGCTTGCTCGCTAGCCTAACTTCCTTTCATTGGCAATGATGCGCCAGGCCAACTTGTTAACATTAGCAAGCCAACTAACTACATGTTGAACTTCCATCCTCTCAGTCCAGGGGCACGATGTATGAATTTATGGTTGGATCAGAATTGCGTTATAATCATTGGCCATTATGGAGATTTAAATAAAACCACTAGTCCAAATCCCTTTCTCCATCCATTGCTAATTTAGTAAAGGGACGATTTTAGCTAGCTAGCTACCGGAGCACAACGACACAACGAGATGCAACAATTCTAGTTTTCTGTTTAATGTGATGTGATTGGTTTGAAGCCAAATCCAAACTGGCTTCCTTTGACACTTTTTTTTTTGGTGCGCCAGGACCATTCACAGCTGAGCTCACTCAGTTTAGCTCAATGCTGACTTTCTGTAAAAAAAAAATATCAAGGGAGGCCAAACCAAATGCTCGCTGGCTTCCCTTGCATTCAACGCTACAGGTGGCAACAATAACATACTCTTTTTGACCAGACAGCATAGATGGGCTATACATACAGTGGGGCGCTATTTAGTTTGCTTGGAATGCTCGCTCGGTAAAATACATTCAGCCTCTTGAGAATTGAAGGACATTTATTAAACACAGAGAGACGAAGGATAAATTATTTTGTCATTTTGTTTTTCTTTGTACTTTTTGGGGGGTAGCCTGGCTTCCCTTGGCTCCCATGAATACATGGCACTGCTTTGTAGGCCAGGCACAATTCATGGACCGCCTCCCACTCGCGTGCCAAAACTATGCATGATTTCCCTTGAGTCAGCTTCTGTTCTTGAGTCGATCAGCTTTGTTTAGCACTGGACTCTACATCCATTAATCATAGTAAATTATTAAGACTGCCATTAACGTTCAACAGCCTCTGCTGGATCTTTACAGACCATTAGATTATTCAGAATATAAAAGTTCATCACATTTAAGGAGTGTTAATGGGGTGTCTGTAAATACGGATAAAAAATACTTTATTAATGCTTGACGATGAAAGAGCTCAGTGAATTTAAACAGAAGGCAAGATGGATTAACCAATTTTAAAGGTTTACTGAGATTTAGGAGATTTGGCACCATGATCTACTTCTCCTTTTTATTAAATAGTTTTATTTGGTGGGGTGGATGGAACTGTCCATATGGCCTCTTAAGTGATAATTTACTATAAAGTTCATCTTTGCGAGACATGCTCAGACCTCTGAAGTCCCAAGCTATCGGTTGTATACTGTAGCTACAGCTATATGCCTCAACTCTAAATTAATATAAGATAGGCCCTGTCTAATTTCCTCATTTTATTTGGTGTCCATCTTTCCCCTTTATTTTGGAATTGAGGCATATAGCTGTATCTATACACCGATAGCTTGGGACTCCTCTTGACTTTAGACCACTTTTTAGGTCTGAAAATATCTGATAAACTATGCATTTTGAGTGTGCCATCTCTTTGAGCTATGTTGACGCTAGCTGTGTGCCAGACAGCACATGGAAAATAAAACATTGTGGGTCAGCTTTCCCCTCATCTTTGACCTTGATTTTCGTCAGAAGTTTTTTATTTGTTGTTTTTTTGGACCCAATCTACTATTGTCTCACTGTGTTGACGTAACCTTCTGTTTCTACTCCATCCCTACAGGCCAAACTGTATATTATGACTACGGTGACACAACACAGACACCGGACTATGACTACAACGCCACCTTTGAATACATCTTTTTCAGTATGTTAAAACACCTCAACTTTTGATTTGTTTTGACTGATGTTTTTATCCCCCTGTTTGTACAAAATCATTTCATCTGCTTCATTGTTTGTTTAATTCTTTGAACTAAGCACTGGAAAGTACCTCACAAATGTGTTGTTCACTAGGCAACGCTAGTACTGAGGACCTGGACAAGTTTCTAAGAGCAAGTGAAGAGGAGTTTTATGAGGGAGAAGATATGGGGGAAGAGGAAGACACAACCTTCCTGACCACTATGTCGACCACAGACAGCAGCATAGCGAAGGTATCCCATCATGTTGCTGCAGTCGTTTGTGTCTGATAAGGCTCCCTTTTGTCTCCCAAACACTGTAACCTGTTCTTCTCAAACGGTCTATTGTGTATAAAGTTCACCTTTGAGGAATATATCTTTTAAGATGGAGGCTTAAACCAAAACCACATACCTCTGCCCTGAGAACGCTGTGTAACGCTGACCTTCTGTTCCAAGCTTGCGGAAGTTTACTTGTGTTTTGCGTGGGTGTGTGGATTAGCCAGAAACAAACCAACACTGGAGAGATGTAAGACAGATGGGTTCATTTGGACAATAAATGTACTAGGAATCAGAGCAATTTTGGAGCCACTTCTCCTGCTGCTACTTCCACTACAGTTGTAAGTGTTTTCAGTTATTTTAAAATAGACAGCACATCTAAATTTAATTCTTAACTGACAGCAAGAACAAACTGACACTTTTGTTAAGTTAGCCTAGTATTTAAAAATTAGTGGATAGCTTTACCAAAACGGTAACAGTACTTGATTATTACACATACTTTCTCTGGAAAAGACAATTCAACTTAATGATGACAACTGATACACACTGCTTTGAGAGAGCTTATTTTAAAAGTACAAATTCAGCACATTTCAGTGGCTTAGTCAATATCTCAACAGGTGGATCCTATTATCAATACGGGTCTGTCTGAAAGCCCCAGCTGCTTTTTATCTCAAACTCAAGTCCAGGAGACCATCATCAACAAACACGTTAGGATTTGTCCAAAACTTCCCAACCATGAGTGTAAACTCTAGGAGGGTTTAGTCTTCACCAGTTAAACAAACACTAATCATTGGAATTCATGTTTAGATAGAAGCTCTCCCTTGTCTGTGTAACAATAGAGTGCTGGATGGCCATGTGGAGTATCGTAGTGGGAGGGGGCTTCAAACTCACTTGCTCAAGATTCCTTCAGATCCTTTCCAGGAAATGTCAAGGAGTATATATAACACTGAGGTTAAGTAACAATGCTACACCATATCTTTAGCTGGTGCGTGTTAAGTTATTTGAACATTGCACATTCATATAGAGTTAATGCTGAAGATGCAGACCATACAATATACAGAATAGATATAGTATATATAGTAATGTATTATGCATACACATATACAGTACATGCTAACACATTCACATAACTGTCAATGTTCGAAGGCAGCTGTAATTATTGCCTTCTAGCCAGACAAAAGCATACAGTATTTATATGACAGACTTGAACCATTCATCTCTCCCACAAGAAATGCCATTGAATCTTTCAGTTTAACAATATTTGGGATGTCCATGGCAGTGGTGGACATTGGTGGCAGTGATCGAGTCTTACTCAGTTCTCGTCTGGTCACCTTGCCACAGTTTATAACTTCTCTGGTTATCTTTCATTTTATCCTGTGGAGGACGGTTGTTATTTTATTTTATTTTATTACGGTTGAGAAGGACTTACCTTGCTGTTGTGTATTGGTTTGTACAGGGCTCCAGGACAGCTCCTCCATGTTTGCTGCTTGCCCTGGGCTTGACCGTGCACCAGCTGGGCCAACTCCTATGAGAGGTACCACTGACATTATAGGACGCACACATACACACACTCAGGAGGTGGGTCACACACGCGTTAAAAAACACGTACTGAATACACACTTGAAACACATTCATGCATAATAATGCATACTACAGATTTAAGTGGGATACTTTAGAACATATATTAAGCAGAAGCTGAATATACTCTTCCAATAATTGTGTACTACACTTCCAATAATGACACAATGTCTTGTGGTGTGTAGATGTAGTGATATTTAGATACAGTAGGTGGCGCTTTGTGCACACTAAATGATGTGGTGAATATGGCTGATTGCTACAGAGCTATTTGCAGCCTATGTGTAGATTATGAGGTGAACACACCATTAGTATAAAAAATATATACCTCTACCTCTACATACCCTGAGTATATAAAACACACCTGCTCTTGACATAGACTGACCAGGTGAAAGCTATGATCACTTATTGATGTCACACTACAATAAGTGTAGATGAAAGGGAGGAGACAGGTTAAAGAAGGATTTTTAAGTCTTGAGACGATTGAGACGTGTGTATGTGTGCAACTCAATATTAGGAAGATATTCCTAATGTTTGGCATACTCAGTGTATGTGTATTACATTGTGTGTAGTGTGATGAGTTTATTATTATTTGGTTGAAAACATGACAAGTTTTTCTCAAACATTTCAGATATCCATGGGTCTAAGCATGAAGGGAAGCGCAAGAAAGAACGGGGCTCAACACTCACCGGCAGTGACTCTTGGTGGACTCCTGTGAACTCAAACTTTATTATGCAAAGAACCCCTTCCGTCTTTGACTGCTCCCCCGTAGAACCTGAAGCCCAAACCAGGGACTCAAACCACTGCTCCCCCGTAGGACCTGAAGCCCAAACCAGGGACTCAAACCACTGCTCCCCCGTAGGACCTGAAGCCCAAACCAGGGACTCAAACCACTGCTCCCCCGTAGGACCTGAAGCCCAAACCAGGGACTCAAACCACTGCTCCCCCGTAGGACCTGAAGCCCAAACCAGGGACTCAAACCACTGCTCCCCCGTAGGACCTGAAGCCCAAACCAGGGACTCAAACCACTGCTCCCCCGTAGGACCTGAAGCCCAAACCAGGGACTCAAACCACTGCTCCCCTGTAGGACCTGAAGCCCAAACCAGGGACTCAAACCACTGCTCCCATTGGACATGATGTCACTACAACATCACCCATAGTATTCTATTGTCCATTGGGGTGGTCAATCTTATTCCTCTTCTGTTTTGGAACAACTTTGATTCATGTGGATTTCTATTGAGAAAAAGTGTAATTCTGTCAATGAAAAGCTCCGAAAAAACTGGTCTGAAAATATTGTGAACCTGTCGATACCAATAGCACAAATATATCCGATGTTCATTCCAAGCTCCGTTACTTCCTGTGTGTCGCATTTACCCTGGTTCGTCTCTGTTTACGTCATACACAAACACGGCTCAGCATCCTTCTAGTCTAAGCCATGCTGTTTATTGATTTTGAGCAAATACACAGGCACTTTCCTTAGAAAACGGCACTTCTGCATCACCAGTCACCTCCTCGTAAGGGCAGGTAACCCTCTGCAGCATACAAGTATTTACCATGTGTTTGATACCATTTTATAAGTGTTTTATAAATATTTTATAGACGGTGTATAAATTAACTCTACAGAGGGGATCATACCGACTACTCAGATGCACACAAGGTTAATCTTGTCAACTGATGAATGTTATTGTCAGTGTAGTGTATGCATTTATACATATTGCTTATGTTTCATAATAAATAATTGAAATACATTTGTTCTCCTTTTTAATGATTATTTGTATGATGAACCTTTACATTTTCATTATATAATGCTTTTCTGTCTGCGTAAAAGATTCAACTCAATGAAATTACACAAAGATATTTGGAAAATGCATTAAAAGAGGATCCATATTAAAGGGTTCTTTGAAAGAACTTATAGGGGTTCCCCCACAGTTTCAATTTGAAGAACCCTTAAAGGATACTCCAGGAACCTTTAATTTTTAGAGTGTACATTGAATACTCCACCTGGTTTTATGTATTCAAGGAAAGCATTTGTGAACTTTCTTGTAATTTGTGTATTTCTCAACTGATACCTTCTGCACTCTTGAACTTCAGCACCTTGGCATGCTTGTGCATTCCACTCATGATAACTTAAGTGAAGAAAAGTGGAAAATAGTTGTTTACATTGACTTGAACATTGTTCTTTATGAATATCAGGTTGTGCAAGAGTGTGCAATCGTGGAACATTTTTGTTCCTTCAGGTCAATGATTGCTTCATTACTCGTCCACCAAACTATTGCGCCATAAATGATGTCTGCGAGGGAGGGAGACTTGGACAGGCGTTGCGGAGGAGAACGATGTCTGAAGAAGAGCGCACAGGACCGATGATCGGCTTAACACAGTCAGTGGCCGAGCAATTGTCTGCCAAAAGTACTTTCATACTGACATGAATGAAAAGTCAGACTGCAGTTTCAAATAAAAGGGGTTCTTCAAATTGAAACTGTGAGGGAACCCCTATAAGTTCTTTGAAGAACCCTTTTTAATGGATCCTCAGATAACCTTTTGAAGAACCTTTTGGGGTTAATTTTTGAACTACCTCCCCCGCACCTATTATTAATAATACGCATAACAATAACACAATATTTTAGTTGTCAGTGTTCATTATGATTTCAGTTGCAAAGCAAAATAAAATTTCCAAATATGAGGCAAACTCCCAGCAGAGCCCCAAGTCTAATGTGTATATCCTCTGGCATGTTGATGTTAATGTGTTGAGGTTCTCCGTATCCACAGCCAGAATGATTTAGCAGTGCATGGTGATTGAACAGGTTTCCTGTTATATTCATCAGAGGTGTAGGGAGGGTGAAGTCTGTGAATCATTTTTTTATTTATTATACAGAAGTTTAATTAAGCATGCACACGACAGTATTCATACCTTGGATTTTGTGGTAAGAGGCTATGGGATATTCATTGAAGAGGTAAGGGAGGAGGATGGTACATGTGATCTGCATAACATACCAATACTAATTGACATACCTTTGTATGCCTCCTCGTCTGTGTACGTGCAGACACAGACACAAAAGGGAGCAGATCAGTCATTTGCATCCAATACAGCTAGCCTTCAACATATTCTTACAGCGACAGATTCTTACCTCTGTGTCAATTGATATCCATTGAATTGTGTCCATTTTCTGCTTTACAAATATTTGCACAAATATGAAAAGATAGATGGTATCATCATAAAACAATATCAATTTGGATCATATAAGGGACAAACCTTACCTTAAATTGAGATCTTTACATTTTTCAGTTAAGTGCCTGCACCTGCTGTCCTTTTAAATTCAAATCCAAATGTTTCAGTTAGGCAGTTAGGTCCCCACCAACTAAGGAGGTTCCTCCGAAGAACTCCACCTCCTATGGGGTTCTCGGACAAACCTTTTGGGGGCAATTTTCAGTGCCAAGAACCATAAGGTTCTTCAAAGAACTCTTAGGACCTTAGAAGAACCCTTGTTGAACCCCTAATTTTTTAGAGCGTCGAGAGACAAGAGCTGAAATAACAGACATTGGCGGCTTAGAAAATGACCTCGATTCATGCAACAAAGATCAATTCTAATCATTTCCCTAGCTTGGCATTTGAATCTTAACTTTGCATGCCGCATGTTGTCGGAACTGAGCTTTCAAGCCATGGGAACACACTGTGATACTGTGCTATGAGGAAATGACTAATCTTATGAATGTGTAGCAGTCTCACACTGACACAAGGTTCTGCCCATATTATTCATTGTGGAATGAAGTTGCCATCTAACTAGGCCTCAATTTAATTATATTATACACTAACAGCCACCTCAAGGGCACACATTGACAATTCAGAATTCAGGAACACGCTATTTGTGGGGCAGTATTTCCAAGACAAAGACCTAAATGTGGTTGCATCTCATGTTTTCAGGGCATGTTCGACAAGAAGTCTACAACTCTGGTCAGTCAACGTGACCAAATTTGTCAAACTGAAGGAGTTGTTGAAATCATCTCTTTACCTGATGGTAGGTTGTACATGTAAACAACCACTTAAAACCCTCTGGTCAAAACACTATGGCGCACCAACATGCTGCCAGAACAACGCCTATCTTCCTATATATTACTGTACATGTATCTAGTTGCTGCCACTTCAGTACGATCACATAATTAACAAACAAAACAAATGAGATTGAAAATGTCACGCTGCTTCGGAATACTGCGTCTGCTACTTTCATTTGTGAGTCAGTGAGATAATTATGATGCGCACACGGGCTGGAGAGCGGCGTCAGTGTCGATAGGTCCGCACGGAGAGAGAAAATAGGTGTCAGAAGCCATTTAAAAACAAATACATGGTAAGGTCAGTAGAGATGTACCTGACCGGCTCGTTGATGAGGAGGAGAGATAAGACGAGTCTGAACCGGTTATTAATCTGCTCTTTTCAGCTGGACTTCTCTGAAATCTGAACAGTGTGATAAAGCATCTCTGTGCATTGTATAAATAACTCATGTAAGCTCTATTGTGTCCTTCATAAGGGGCTACAGCAAGTCCCCATTAAGAAGGAAACCAAGCAAGACCTCTGGGTTTACAGATACATTTATTGCAGAGATGCCAACCCAAACTGAATTGTTGGGCAGAACACTGGACCCATTTACATTACATTTACATTTAAGTCATTTAGCAGACGCTCTTATCCAGAGCGACTTACAAATTGGAACGTTCATACATATTCATCCTGGTCACCCCGTGGGAATTGAACCCTGGTCCCCCCGTGGGAATTGAACCCTGGTCCCCCCGTGGGAAATGAACCCACAACCCTGGCGTTGCAAGCGCCATGCTCTACCAACTGAGCCACACGGGACCACAAATGAAGTGGTGGTTTTCATTGTTTCCCATTACATTGAGCCAAACTTTATCTCAAGTCTCTAATATTAAATATTTGGTTATCTCATCTGCGGTCTCCAATCCCACTTCTGACACCAATGTAACAAGGGGCTAGTCTTGAAACCAGCATTCTCATGAATTTCCTGTTTGAGAAACAATAGTGTAACATCATCTTTTGGTCCTTTTGAATTAATGAATGTATTCCCTAGAACAATTGAGCTGGTACTAAAAAATGTATTTAAAAATAACTGGCACAGAGCTGGGTGTTCTTTGGAGATCAACGGTAGATGGTCCATCTGTTTTCGCTTATGATAGAGAGGCTAGACCACAACAAGATGTGTAGAACCATCCATTTTATTTTCACACATGCCAATAATGCTGTAGTCAATCTACTTTCAGTAGATGACCTCCCAAGAGATACAAAAACATTTTTTCCACCATGTTCTGTATCTTCAGCTTTCTCACACACAAACATTGGAAAAGGTAACATGGCATGGCAGGGCATAAATTAACATTTGTGGCATACAAATGCCATGGCATTCAAACTGCCATACTGGACCAGATAATGTCATGTCCTGTATATTCCTACATTTCCATGACATTTATAGAACGCATCTATACTCTGAACACAATTACTTAAGTTACTATCATTAGCTACTGGGTGAAAATATGAATACTCTCAGCTAAAACAAGGAAGGGCCAGTTGGGAGGGCCAGAGATGGGCCAAAGATGAGCCAGAGATGGGCCAGAGATGGGCCAGAGATGGAGATAGCCCTCCGATATCCCTTTGACTCTATTCACAGCTCCCAGACCAAAATCATTCCTCAGGCAAGTTTTGGCCAGACAAAACAATACCTAGGGTTTACAATAACAGGAGGACTGTGGACAAGGTTAGTAGAATAATCAATGCTGCCCGCTTCACTCTTCTAAAAGCATAAACTGAACCACTGTCATTAGAGTAAGCAACAGTATTGTCTGCATAATGAGTACAATGGTTGTTTTGAACTATTTCCCAATGTTGTCAATTCGTAATAATCAAGGACCTAGAATTGATCCCTGTGGCACACCTAAGTGAATGGCGTAAAATGTTTGACTCGTGGCCACTTGCTGCTACACTGATTTCAATCAATGTTGTTAGATGATAATGTGTTGTTAAATCTGTTGTTAAATGATAATAAATGCCACCTACCAAGCACCAAGCACACATACATATAGCCCTGGTTACTACCTCAGGAGGCTAAAGAAGTTTGTCTTAACACCTAAAACCCTCACAAACCTTTACAGTTGCACAATTGAGAGCATCCTGTCAGGCTGTATCACCGCCTGGTACGGCAACTGCACCGCCCACAACCGCAAAGCTCTCCAGAGGGTGGTGCGGTCTGCCCAACGCATCACCGGGGGCAAACTTCCCGCCCTCCTGAACACCTACAGCACCCGATGTCACAGGAAGGCCAAAAAGATAATCAGGGACATCAACCACCTGAGCCACTGCCTGTTCACCCCGCTATCATCCAGAAGGTGAGGTCAGTACAGGTGCATCAAAGCTGGGACCGAGAGACTGAAAAACAGCTTCTGTCTCAAGGCCATCAGACTGCTAAACAGCCATCACCAGCACATCAGAGGCGGCCTATAGACATAGATTAGGAATCACTGGCCACTTTTAGAAATGGATCACTAGCCACTTTAATAATGTTTCTTATCTAGGCCCCGTGTGGCTCAGTTGGTAGAGCATGGCGCTTGCAACGCCAGGGTTGTGGGTTCAATTCCCACGGGGGGCCAGTACAAAAAAAAAAAAAAAAAAAAAAAGTATGAATGTATGTACTTGTAAGTCGCTCTGGATAAGAGCGTCTGCTAAATGACTTAAATGTAAATATAAATGTAAATCTAGCATTACTCATCTCATATGTATAAACCTCACTCTATACTATGCCACTGTATCTTAGTCCAATGCTGCTCTGACAAAGATGTATTCATATTCCTAATCCATTCCTTACTTAGATGTACGTGTATTTTTGGTATATGTTGTGAAACTGTTAGATATTACTTGTTAGATATTACTGCACTGTTGGAGCTAGAAGCACAAGCATTTCGCTACACCCACAATAGCATCTGCTAAACACATGTATGTGACCAATACAATTTGATTTGATTTGACAATAGACCATCATAAGATTGAGAGGAGTGATACCATCACATGCCCTTGAATTCCACACCCCAAATGGACATGTATAGTGTCTTGCGAAAGTATTCACCCCCTTGGAATTTTTCTTATTTTGTTGCCTTGCAACCTGGAATTAAAATAGATTTTTGGGGGGGTTTGTATCATTTGATTTACACAACATGCCTACCACTTTGAAGATGCAAAATATTTTTTATTGTGAAACAAACAAGAAATAAAACGAAAAAACGAAAAACTTGAGCATGCATAACTATTCACCCTCCCGAAATCAATACTTTGTAGAGCCACCTTTTGCAGCAATTACAGCTGGAAGTCTCTTGGGGGTATGTCTCTATAAGCTTGGCACATCTAGCCACTGGGATTTTTGCCCATTCTTCAATGCAAAACTGCTCCAGCTCCTTCAAGTTGGATGGGTTCCGCTGGTGTACAGCAATCTTTAAGTCATACCACAGATTCTCAATTGGATTGAGGTCTGGGCTTTGACTAGGCCATTCCAAGACATTCAAATGTTTCCCCTTAAACCACTCGAGTGTTGCTTTAGCAGTATGCTTAGGGTCATTGTCCTGCTGGAAGGTGAACCTCCGTCCCAGTCTCAAATCTCTGGAAGACTGAAACAGGTATCCCTCAAGAATTTCCTTGTATTTAGCACCATCCATCATTCCTTCAATTCTGACCAGTTTCCCAGTCCCTGCCGATGGAAAACATCCCCACAGCATGATGCTGTCACCACCATTCTTCACTGTGGGGATGAGGCTCTCTGGGTGATGAGGGGTGTTGGGTTTGCGCCAGAAATATTGTTTTTCTTGATGGCCAAAAAGCTCAATTTTTGTCTCATCTGACCAGAGTACCTTCTTCCATATGTTTGGGGAGTCTCCAACATGCCTTTTGGTGAACACCAAACGTGTTTGCTTATTTTTTTCTTTAAGCAAAGCCACTCTTCCGTAAAGCCCAGCTCTGTGGAGTGTACGGCCTAAAATGGTCCTATGGACAGATATTCCAATCTTCGCTGTGGAGCTTTGCAGCTCCTTCAGGGTTATCTTTCCTCTCTTTGTTCCCTCTCTGATTAATGCCCTCCTTGCCTGGTCTGTGAATTTTGGTGGGCGGCCCTCTCTTGGCAGGTTTGTTGTGGTGCCATATTCTTTCCATTTTTTAATAACGGCTTAAATGGTGCTCCGTGGGATGTTCAAAGTTTCTGATATTTTTTTATAACCCAACCCTGTCTATTCTTCTCCACAACTTTGTCCCTGACCTGTTTGGAGAGCTCCTTGGTCTTCAAGGTGCCGCTTGTTTGGTGGTGCCCCTTGCTTAGTGGTGTTGCAGTCTCTGGGGCCTTTCAGAACCAGTGTATGTATACTGAGATCATGTGACTCTTAGATTGCACACAGGTGGACTTTATTTAACTAATTATGTCACTTCTTGTAACGGTGCTCGTCCTCTTCATCTGAGGAGGAGTAGGAAATATCGGACCAATGTGCAGCGTGGTACGTATCCATAATAACGTTTAATGAGAATGAATACAAAATACAAAAAGAACAAGAGAATCAAAATGAAAACCGAAACAGTCCCGAATGGTGCAAACACTGAAAAGGAAAACAACTACCCACAACCCATAATGGGAAAACAGGCTACCTAAGTATGATTCTCAATCAGAGACAACGATCGACACCTGCCTCTGATTGAGAACCATACTAGGCTAAACACATAGAAATATAATGTACAGAACAAAACATAGAAAAACAACATAGAATGCCCACCCCAACTCACGCCCTGACCAAACTAAAATGAAAACATAAAACAGGAACTAAAGTCAGAACGTGACACTTCTGAAGGTAATTGGTTGCACCAGATCTTATTTAGGGCTTCATAGCGAAGGGGGTGAATACATATGCACGCATCACTTTTCCATTTTTTTGTCCAATTTGGACTATTTTGTGTATGTCCATTACATGAAATCCAAATAAAAATGTATTTAAATTAAAGGTTGTAATGCAACAAAATAGGAAAAACGCCAAGGGGGATGAAAACTTTTGCAAGGCACTGTAGATGTGGCTTATCAGATCAAACAGTTCTCCTTTGAAATCGCACATTTTCTTTGATAACAAATACCACTTGATACACATTTCATTAGCTACTGTTAGATTGGAGTACTGTATGCATGGAGGTCTGAATTAAGGATACATATACTGAGACATGATTGTGCCAGCTTTCAGCAGCTTGGGAATATTTCAACTTGAATCCCCAACGGCTACACGTGAAAGTGTGGTGATGTGCAGACTAATTGGCTAGGGTAATTCAGAAGTGATGTGTAGTAAATCTCATTACAAGTCCTTGGTGGACTATTGCAGACCTGTTGAGTCAGTGAGTCCTTCATAAAGCCCGCTCTAGAGTGCAACTCCCTCCTACGTGAGAGGTCCTTGGGGAGGCCTCGCAGGATGCCGGTGACGCACTACCTATACATATTTCAAAGTGTTTATTCATCTGGGAGTGTGTTTCACAAGGTTATTGGGATAATCAGGTGCAGAGTTGAAAAATGACCTAACATCTTGTTGACGGGGACATGGCAGACCCCACACCTCTGAATAATGCAGGGCTGTCTGTCAAAGGCTCCCACTCACAACTGCACACACAGTCATGTAAACAATCAAAACCGACCCATATATGTTGTCAAGTTTGAATTTATATTATGGCCTTGGTGTACTATCTAGTGTCTGCTCTTTACTTAAATGATTCTCTCAATGATCTTTGCATGCAAAACATTTCGCTAATATCTTCCAAATACTTCAGTCAATTGCTTTGTGGTATGTTTTTTCCAGTATCGCATTTTGGCAGGACTGCAACACTGAAACTGAGTAGTTCATTTGTAACACGGACACTTAACAGTTTTTGGTCACTCCAATAAAGAGAGAGAGAGTGAGTCATCAGGGTGTGTTGGCTCATTGACAATTCCAAGCCATACAATAATCAAGAAAAGTGTGGAGGAGTGATCATTCTCTATTCCCTGTTTGAGAGGAGGCACTGCAGGGTAAAGGCCAAATGTCCATTCCTATAGCGCTAGTAAGAATGGACAAATCATTTACCTGGGAATCAGATGTGAAGTATTAGAAACTGGTCTGAACTGGCCAGCAAAGCCCTGTCCATTCCATATTCAAGAGAGGGAGAGATGGAGAGGGTATTTGTGATCGAGTGAGGTCAGGATGAACTCCCATTCTCAGTCTCCTTCATAATCGCCAAGGTGTAAATGACATGTCAAGGAACATTTTCTTACCTCAGTTCTGTATTACTGATGCCCTGAATTCTTCCCGCAGTGTGAGACTAATCCTAGTGACAGAGAGAGTTGTCTGTATCACAACCAAACACACAGGTAATCATTCTCTGCAACATCATTGCCATTGTAAATCAGAACAGCGGTTATGCATCATGGAGAATGGATGAAAAGTAGGGATTTAATTGCTTTCTTGGCATTGATGGCTCATTAACACTATCACCACCCACTTCCACACCACTTGTCTGCTGAAATGAAAGAGATCAATTGGGGATGGGGCCTAGCCTAGCTGAGTTGTGATCAGTTCACGTGTACAAACCACAGCATTAGATCTCTACGTCAGACTGGGAACACACTGGTTGAATCAACATTGTTTCAACGTAATTTGTCAACGTATTGTGACGTGGAATCAATGTGGAAAAGACATTGGATTTGAAAAAAAGTAACCAGTACTGTTTTTATCTAATTTCAACCAGCGTTGTAAACATTGAAATTAGGGTAAAACTTAAACTTAAATTAATTGGCTTAGCCTGACTAACAGGTTGTTACATCAATCTAATTTCCATATAATCATCAGAACTATGAATATGTAGAAATTGCACAGAAAATTCCACATAGAACCGTAAAAATAAAAATAAATCCTATAATCAATTGGGTTGTTGAAATGATGTTGAATTTCAGATTTGATTAGACATATGTTATTTGACCTTACATCAATGTTTTTAATAAAATGGTTTGTTTGAATCAACGTCATTGTTTCAAAGTCATGCTATAAGCCTCAGCTACAAAAATGTGAATAATTCAGTGGATGTTTTGTGGCCGTCTATGGACCGGGCGTCAGTTAAACTTCAGTATAGAAGCAAAACCTTAGGAGCAGTGGAAACCATGCTTCTAGACCGGAACCCTGGAACCTTGGTCCACACCCTGCCTCAAGCCTAACCCTAATCTTGGCATAACCCTAACCCTTTTGATGAACCCTGGCTCAACCCTTACCCTAACTTCTCGTAGGGCTCCCCGACATCCAAATTCCCAATTTAACCCCGAATTACCACATCAATCCAAGAACCATTGTGACGAGGCCAATCGGTTCACTCTGGAATCACTGAATCATTTCATTACTTACACTTTTACTTGACCTGTCAATTAGTCAACAATGGATAGCAGCAGCCTTAAGGTGGCCAACTGTGAAAGTCCACGTCACTTGCACAACGTTTCAAGCGTGTGCCTTTCCTTGATAATTGCATATCACCTGTTGCCACTTTCCCAATGGACTTCCATCATGGCTCAACACTGCAGTCCAGTTTCCACCTTCACACATCTGTGGCTGGGGAGTGTCAGGAAAGTATGAACTTAATTACGCCCTGGTAATGGAGAGGGATCCTTGAGCTAGACCTTCTGCTGTGGATTATAATGAGACGACAGTGATGACAGCTGTCGAACATGTATCTATCAACTGTGATATTCCTAAAACGTTTGATTCTGTATTTGACTAAGTTCAACATGACACAGAAATACTTTCCCCAACTGTTTCATACTTAGCGCAATGTTCCAGAAAGCTTGTGCTTGTGTGATGCTTCAGTTACGTTTTCTAGCAATCAGTGGGACCATATAATGTTTGCACCTGTTGTGCAATCCTCATGAACCAAGAAGGGATAATATGCTACTTTTGATACAGACTCGAAGGCGAACAGTGAGGACAAGTCTGTAGATGTGTTTACAATTTATAGGTCTAATATAAGATGGACCCACGTGATGCGCGCCATAGAAGCCTGAGGCTCCTTGTACTTTGAGTTCCACAAAGCGCAAGCTGCATTCTAACTCATCAAAGCCATAATGCGAAGAGAGGCCAGTGCATGCATGGTCCCATTTAACGCTCCTCAGGGGTCTAATCCCAACGCGCTTTACTAAATCTGAGAAACGCACAACTTGCCCTCATTCTCTGAAACAAGCTGTGCACCTGACACCGGCGCTCTTCCTTCGAGATTTGCTTTGAGGAAACGTTTATTATTTTTTCAAATTGATTGTAGGAATGTTGTTTACGGACCAGAAATTGCTCAGATATTGTCTAGGCCTAGGATATATCTGTTGGACACCATAAAGTAATTTGACATTTATGGTGGACCTATTCTCTAACCGTAGCCTTGATTGCCCATAAACACTAGCAGATAATTATTGGATTCAATCACACTAGAATAACATTAAAGAAAGAGAGAAAATTCCACAGAGAGGCAATAATTCAAGCCTTAACGCCTAGAGTGATGTCATCATCTATCAAGGGAGCCATGCATGAAGTATCCCAGCAAATGACATATGTGAGAGTGTCACTTGCTTTTGTGATTTAAGCACTGTTGGCAGAGCCAGTCACACAACATTGAGAAACATCCACAAACCCCGCATGTGCATTTAGGCCTAAATATTGAAGAATAATATGGCATTTAATTTAATCATGTCAGTTAAGCCTATTGTAAAGATTGCTATTGGTCACAGGTGTAGGTCACTTTTTACTGACAATGAGATTATCAGTAATCTCATATTAGACTATATTACACAATCTCGTCCTATTCGTGATGGTATAAGAAGGCAATTTATTTCCAAGTGTGCACAAGTTAATTAACATAATTCATCTAACCTGTTGCAAATTGATATGCGTTTCTACTAGGCATATTGCAGTTTCCTTCATTCGGGCTGTTGCCTATTGAAGAAATGAGAACACCATAAATCATAAAGCATTATTCAGAATGTTGACTTCTCTTATCTGATGTAGCACCGTAGCGATATGGTAATATGACAACTTTCAACCTGGACTCAGGGCTAGACGCAACATAGTAAATGTAAATCTGTCTCCCTCCATTTAGTATTATGTTAAGTTTTGTATGGTATGAATTCATTTGTGGATGTCCATCATCAATTTCGTATGATATGTTACGAATTACAATTCGTATGATACAGTATATTTACAAATTGCGATTCATATAATATTTAATATAATACATATAATATATTACAAATTCCAATTTGTTGTGGCTACAGTTAGCTAGGTGGCTAGCGTTAGCTAGGCTTGGCATTAGGATTTATAGTTTAAGGTTAGGGGTTAAGGTTACTGTTAAGGTTAGGAGTTAGGGGTTAGGGGAAGGGCTAGCTAACATGCTAAATAGTTAAAAAGTAGTAAGTAGTTGCAAAGTTGCTAATGAGCTAAAATGGTCTGTGATGTGATTCGAACACGCAACCTTTGGGTTACTAGACGTTCGTGTTATATGCCCGTCCATCTTTCCAGACAAACCTCCCTCTTTTTGTTTTTAGCTAAAATAGCCTTCTGTCTTATGTAACCATAACAAAGTAACATATACTAATTTGAGTGGCAGAAATTTACATGTACTATGTTACATCTAGTCTTTGAGGCCAGGCTGCAACTTTGGAGGCACGATATAAACCTGGTGGTCATATATAGATAGGCTCATAGTAGGGGTGCTGCAGCAACCCCTGAAATATCGTAATAAAAAAAAATAATACACTCCTGTTTGAAAGTTTGGAGTCACTTAGAAATGTCCTTGTTTTTGAAAGAACATTTTAAAAATGTGTCTATTAAAATGACATCAAATTGATCAGAAAGACAGTGTAGACATTGTTAATGTTGTAAACGACTATTGTAGCTGGAAATACCAGATGTTTTATGTAATATCTACATAGGCAAACAGAGGCCCATTATCAGCAACCATCACTCCTGTGTTCCAATGGCACGTTGTGTTAGCTATTTCAAGTTGATAATTTTAAAAAGGCTAATTGATCATTAGAAAACCCTTTTGCAATTATGTTAGCACAGCTGAAAACTGTTGTTCTGATTAAATAAGCAATAAAACTGTCCTTCTTTAGACTAGTTGAGTATCTGGAACATCAGCATTTGTCGGTTTGATTACAGGCTCAAAATAGCCAGAAACAAATAACTTTCTTGTGAAACTCGTCAGTCTATTCTTGTTCTGAGAAATGAAGGCTATTCCATGCGAGCAATTGCCAAGAAACTGATGATCTCATACAACGCTGTCTACTACTCCCTTCACAGATGTAACGCTCTAGGTGTCGGGGTGTTTGTGAAATCAGACGCAGGAACAGCAGAGCTTCAATACGGTGAGTTTAATTCCCAACCGGCAAACCAAAATGTCCAACACGGACTTACTGGGTGTCATAAACACCTGTCTTCAAACACGGAGACAAAACCAGTACATAATACAGGAACCACTCCCGAAATCCAAAGTAACAGACGAACAATCCCGCACAAAGAAGCAGACAGGCTGGCTGACTAATAAAGCCACCCTAATTGCCAATTCCCTCAAACCAGGTGATACAAATAAACACATACGGAGGGGGAGGAAAAAGAGTCAGTAGTAGCTAGTAGGCCGGTGACGACGACTGCCGAGCGCCACCCGAACGGGAAGGAGAGCCTGCCTCGGTTGAAGTCGTGACAGTACCCCCCCTCTGACGCGCGGCTCCCGCAGCGCGCCGACACCGGCCTCGAGGTCGACCCGGAGGAAGAGGCGCAGGGCGCTCCGGATGGAGGCGATGGAAATCCTTTACCATAGATGGATCCAACATGTCCTCCACCGGTACCCAGCACCTCTCCTCTGGACCGTACCCCTCCCAGTCCACGAGGTACTGCAGGCCCCTCACCCGGCGTCTTGAGTCCAGAATGGCCCGTATCGTGTACGCCGGGGACCCCTCGATGTCCAGAGGGGGAGGAGGGACCTCCGGTACCTCACAGTCCTGCAGGGGACCAGCTACCACCGGCCTGAGGAGAGACACATGAAACGAGGGGTTAATACGATAATAGGAAGGGAGTTTTAATCGATAAAACACCTAGATTATTCTCCACCGAATCAGGCGGTCCCGAACACTAAGCGGTACGTACTTACGGCCCGCCGGACACTGAGGAGGCGCGGATTCCGTCCGTAGCGCCCGCTCGATGTCCGAGTCCACCTCCCATACCACTGGCGCGATCAGCCTCGAGGCGGGGATGATGGGAGTGGGTTCAGTGGTCCTATCCTCCGTGTCGTAAAGGCGGGACAGTGCGTCTGCCTTTACGTTTTTGGAACCGGGTCTATAGGACAACGTAAACCGAAACCGGGTAAAAAACATGGCCCACCTTGCCTGACGTGGGTTCAGTCTCCGAGCTGCCCGAATATACTCCAGATTCTGGTGGTCGGTCCAGATGAGAAAAGGGTGCTTAGCCCCCTCAAGCCAGTGTCTCCACACCTTCAGAGCCCTGACCACCGCTAACAACTCCCGATCCCCCACATCATAGTTACGCTCCGCTGCACTGAGCTTACTAGAGAAGAAAGCGCAGGGGCGGAGTTTTGGTGGCGTACCCGAGCGCTGTGATAGCACGGCACCCACCCCAGCCTCGGACGCGTCCACCTCCACTATGAATGCTAAAGAGGGATCCGGATGCGCCAACACGGGAGCATCCGTGAACAGAGCCTTCAACCTGTTGAAAGCGCCGTCCGCCGGCGCTGACCACCGCAACCTCACCGGACCCCCCCTCAGCAGTGAGGTAATGGGAGCCGCTACCTGGCCAAAACCCCGGATAAATCTCCGGTAGTAGTTGGCAAAACCCAAAAACCGCTGCACCTCTTTTACCGTGGTCGGAGTCGGCCAATTACGCACGGCCTTTATGCGGTCACTCTCCACCACCACCCCCGAGGTGGAAATGCGATAACCCAGGAAGGAGACGGCTTGTTTGGAAAACACACACTTCTCAGCCTTGACGTATAAGTCATGCTCCAGCAGTCTGCCAAGCACTTTGCGCACCAGAGATACATGTGCGGCGTGAGTAGTTGAGTAGATCAGAATGTCATCGATATACACAACTACCCCCTGCCAGTGCAGGTCCCTGAGAATGTCGTCTACAAAGGATTGGAACACGGCTGGAGCATTCTTCAACCCATACGGCATGACGCAGTACTCATAGTGGCCCGATGTGGTACTAAATGCGGTTTTCCACTCGTCTCCTTTCCGAATACGCACCAGACTGTACGCGCTCCTGAGGTCCAGTTTTGTAAAGAACTGCGCTCCGTGAAATGATTCCACCGCCAAGCAATGAGAGGTAGTGGGTAACTAAACCCCACCGTGATGGCATTTAGACCTCTATAATCAATACACGGACGCAAACCTCCCTCCTTTTTCTTCACAAAAAAGAAACTCGAGGAGACGGGTGAGATGGAGGGCCGAATGTACCCCTGTCCCAGAGATTCCGTGACATATGTCTCCATAGCCAACGTCTCCTCTTGGGACAAAGGGTACACGTGACTCTTAGGAAGCGCAGCGTTAACCTGGAGATCTATCGCACAATCCCTACCCGGTCGATGTGGTGGTAATTTCGTCGCTTTCTTTTTACAGAAAGCGATTGCCAAATCGGCATACTCGGGGGGAATGCGCACCGTGGAACCCTGGTCTGACCTCTCCACTGACGTGGCATCAATGGAAACTCCCAGACACCTTCCAGAACACTCCTCTGACCACCCCTGGAGAACCCCCTGTCTCCACGAAATATTGGGATTGTGCCGGGCCAACCAGGGAATACCCAGCACCACTGGAAACGCAGGCGAATCAATAATGTATAGACTGATACGTTCCCTATGATTCCCCTGCGTCACCATGTCCAGGGGAACTGTGGCCTCCCTGACCACCCCTGACCCTAATGGCCGGCTATCTAGGGAGTGAACGGGAAAGGGAGAATCTATCGGCACAAGCGGAACGCCCAACTTAAGGGCGAGTCCACGATCCATAAAGTTCCCAGCTGCATCTGAATCGACTAGTGCCCTATGCTGGGAAGAGGGGAAAAAATAAAGGAAAAAAATTGAGACAAACATGTGACCAACAGGGGGTTCTGAGTGAGTTTGGTGCTGACTCACCTGGGGTGATCGAGAAGCGTTCCGCCTGACATCTCGACTCCCAGACAGACCCCCCCAGCACCGATCGACCGTGTGTCCTCTCCGACCACAGCTGGTATAGGGGGAGCCTCCTCCTCCGGTACCCCTAGGCGCGGCCCCTCCCAACTCCATCGGGATGGGAGCCGGGACGCTGGGTGGTGGAACGCACAGGACCCTCTCCGAACGCCCACGGGCAGCCAGCAGATTATCCAGTCGGATGGACATGTCAATAAGCTCATCAAGAGAAAGCGCGATGTCCCGACACGCTAGCTCCCTGCGGACGTCCTCCCGGAGACTACACCGGTAGTGGTCAATAAGGGCCCTGTCGTTCCACCCTGATCCCGCGGCCAAGGTCCGGAACTCCAGCGCGAAATCCTGTGCGCTCCTCTTCTCCTGCCTGAGATGAAATAGTCTCTCACCCGCCGCTCGGCCGTCTGTGGGGTGGTCAAACACGGCACGAAAACGACGGGTAAACTCCGGGTAGTGCTCCTTCGCGGAGTCCGGGCCATTCCAGACTGCGTTGGCCCACTCCAGAGCACGACCCGTTAGGCAGGAGACGAGGACACTCACCCTCTCCGCTCCCGAGGGAGTGGGGCGAACAGTGGCCAGGTATAGCTCCAGTTGGAGTAAAAACCCCTGACAACCTGCCGCTGTTCCATCATAATCCCTCGGGAGCGTAAGACGGAGCGCGCTGGAGCCGGGGGATGGAGAGTCCTGGGGAGAGGGAGTCGAAGGTGGAGAGAGGAGCCCACTCCTCTCCCATCGCTCCATTCTCTCCATCATTTGGTCCATGGCGGATCCGATCCGATGGAGGACGGTGGTGTGGTGGAGAACCCGTTCCTCCATCGATGGGAGAGGGTTAGCTGCTGCTCCTCCTGACTCCATTTGTATGGTGCGGGATTCTGTAACGCTCTAGCTGTCGGGGTGTTTGTGAAATCAGACGCAGGAACAGCAGAGCTTCAATACGGTGAGTTTAATTCCCAACCGGCAAACCAAAATGTCCAACACGGACTTACTGGGTGTCATAAACACCTGTCTTCAAACACGGAGACAAAACCAGTACATAATACAGGAACCACTCCCGAAATCCAAAGTAACAGACGAACAATCCCGCACAAAGAAGCAGACAGGCTGGCTGACTAATAAAGCCACCCTAATTGCCAATTCCCTCAAACCAGGTGATACAAATAAACACATACGGAGGGGGAGGAAAAAGAGTCAGTAGTAGCTAGTAGGCCTGTGACGACGACCGCCGAGCGCCACCCGAACGGGAAGGAGAGCCTGCCTCGGTTGAAGTCGTGACAACAGAACAGCGCAAATTGGCTCTAACCAGAATAGAAAGAGGAGTGGGAGGCCCCGGTGCACAACTGAGCAAGAAGACAAGTACATTAGTGTCTAGTTTGAGAAACAGACGCTTCACAAGTCCTCAACTGGCAGCTTCATTAAATAGTACCAGCAAAACACCAGTCTCAACGTCAACAGTGAAGATTCCGGGATGATGGCATTCTAGGCAGAGTTTCTCTGTCCAGTGTCTGTGTTCTTTTGCCCACCTTAATCTTTTCTTTTATTGGCCAGTCTGAGATATGTATTTTTCTTTGTAACTGCCAATAGTGCCAATAGTGTTCAAAGCTGTCATCAAGGCAAAGGTTGGCAACTTTGAAGAATCTAAAATGTTAAATATATTTTAATTTGTTTAAAACTTTTTTGGTTACTACATGATTCCATATGTTTTATTTCATAGTTTTAATGTCTTCACTATTATTCTACAATGTAGAAAATAGTATAAATAAAGAAAACCCCTTGAATGAGTAGGTGCCTCCAAGCTTTTGACTGGTACTGTATATCAAGTATTATTAGATTAAGTGTTTTGTACATATAATTATCAGACTTAAGTTACAAATGCTGGTAAACACTCAAATACATTAAGTTAAAAAATCATAAAAAGTAGTCCACTGTGCCTGCTGTTCTTACTTGCATCCCTTCCCCCACCCTGAAAAATCACAGCACCCCCAAATTACATCCCACGACTATGGATCGGCTCGTAAAGTTTCACCCTGGTGGTTGAATTCCTTGGAGTGGTGGGAATGTTTAATATCATTGACCGAGATACCCATCTCACCCAATCCGTGCAAAACACGGTCTGAGGAGACCAAGGTGATGACGTTCGAGCGAAATGGGAGCAGCACCGGGCTGGTTCTATATAAATAGAGAAAGTTTCCAAGCAACAACAGAAGCAAGTGCAGCACCCATGAGCAGAAGAGTGAGGACCTGAACTGCAAAATAGAGAGGGAGAAAATAATACCAAAGTCACGGATAGTTGCCAAGAGAACTTTGCTGAAGTACGACTTGTTTCTCATCCTCTCAGTTCAAGCGGAAGATTTTCAGCACCATGGACAGCATCAGGGTCCGCGCAGTTTTCTACCTGGGCGTCTGTCTGTCTGTCTTCAGTGTTGATTGCCAGGAGCAGATGTCACCCGATAACAGACTCTCTTCACAAGAGGAACAATTTCAACTGGGATATGTCAGCAGAAATTTGGTGTGTCAAATTTACTCATTTACTTATTTTTCTGTCCTTTTTGAGGATTTTAGGATAAAACTGTTTGTTTCGACTCAAACCAATCCAGAACTTGTTCAAGCATTTATTTATGTTGTACCATCAACTGATGTGTAACTATTATGTGATGGAGATTGAGGATAGTCTACTTTTACCTTATGTGTTCAAATTTGCTATGTAAGATATATATTATGTACATTATACATTTGCGCCCATTCTTGCCCAATGTCAAGTAGCCGATTATATCGTTCCGCCTTCAAGCTAATGTCGAGAAATAGATGCCATGCAATATTTATTTGGGTTGATAGTGAAGATGGTTCTAAATATCTTTATTGGTGACTTTGTTCAGGCTGATGCGCTCGAGGGGCTTCTGGAAGGCGGGCAGCAAGACAACATGATAGGTCTATCAGTGGAGAAGAGGGCAAGTCTCATTCCACGGGTAAGTCAAGAATAACCTAAGTTTTTTTACATCTACCTTACATATCTCAGTTCCAAAACGCACCTAACGCAAAACTGAATGAGCGCAAAAGGTTGTACGAGAGTCATATATTTGGAGAGCCAGCAGAGCCTACGGTGCTGTCGGGAAGTTGTCTGTTACATTGAAGGTGCTTTCATTTGGGAACAGAAATGTGCAAGTAGGACCAAACGAATTTTGCTAACACTCTCTCTCCTCTCATATTTACAGTGTGATGTTGGAGAGCGGTGCGCCATGAAGCACGGGCCGCGCATCGGAAGGCTTTGTGACTGTCTGCGGGGCACCGCTTGCAACACATTCTTCCTGCGTTGTTACTGACCCGGGTCACAGACCTATCCCCTCAGGCGCACAACATTTCCCGAGACCCAGGCTTGTGATACGCCCATGCACCTATACCGTTACCAATGTAAATGTCAGTCTGCATGTATGACTGTCTTGAATTCCTTTGTCTTCTGGAAGTATAAACAAATGTATTTATTTTCGTTTAATAAAACATCTTCATAAAGCTCCATGTATCCTCTTGCATTGTAGACTAGCCCTTTTTGATGTGTCATTCAATCAAAAGTTCACTTCTTATTTCCTATTGCATTTGTAGCCCTACAGCTGCAATTAAATCAGTTTATTTAGGTTATACTCCAAATGTGTTGCTTATAATGACATTGAAATTCGAAAAATGAGATGAAGTTGCACACATCAGAAATGCTATATCTAAAAATGACGTTTTCATTAAAACACGTTGTCTGAATTTTTCTCACATTTTAGTTCATTGATAAAAGAGCAAGGTGATAAACTTTACGTTTGGAAGTCATTTTACATTCATGCAATAGACCTTAATTTTGCCGAGTGATCCAGTCACTGCTGTCTTGCTGCAGATGTCCTCGCTCCATAATGACTATGCATACGACTAATTGTGCTGCCGTCATTAAGACTTTCCAACCAAATATGAATCAATCTCTCAAGATTTGAGTTGACCTGGATGGACAAGTGGTGATCTTTAATAACAGACGGATTTGGAGCCTGACTCCGTAAATGGTTAAGGAGGCGGGTGTACATAAAACAAAATCTATGACGCACTTTTCTATCACATCTTAGATCACCCTGTCTGACCTTTTCGCTGAGATCATACGAAGAATGCGTGCGATATTAAGATGAGATATGGCTTTTTTTAAATACAGATTTCAGATATTAAAGGACCAGGGCAGTCAAAAGCGTGATTGACCTGTATTTTATATATATTTCAACACTATAAGGTTGGAAAAATACTGTGGCATTTTTAAGATTATGATAATTCCCTTTTAGTCTAAGAGCTGTTTGAAAAGACTACCTGTTTTGGGTTCACCAGGTGGTAAATTAGTGGACAGACCAATAAGAAACAGAGTCCTAAACCTCTCTGCCAATGACAGCTAGTTTTCCCCTCCACACTCAGACCACTCCCACACAGTCCTAGCAAAATTCTTGCTCTTTGCTAAGCTATTTTTGTTTCTCTTTGGCCATTTTAATTGAAAACAATCACAGAAACCAGGTTTCCATCCAACCTTTTTATGCGGTAAAGTACTGTGCCTTCAGAAAGTATTCATACCCTTTGACTTATTCAACATGTTGTTTTACAGCCTTCAAAATGGATTACATTGATTTATTTCCTCAACCATCTACACACAATACCCCATAATGACAAAATTAAAACATGTTTTTAGACATTGTTGCAAATGTATTGAAAATGAAATACAGAAACATCTAATTTACATCAAGTACCAGTCAAAAGTTTGCACACACCTACCCATTCAAGGATTGTTCTTTATTTGTACTATTTTCTACATCGTAGAATAATAGTGAAGACATCAAAACTATGAAATAACACACATGGAATCATGTAGTAACCAAAAAGAGTGCTCAACAAACCAAAATATATTTTATATTTGAGATTCTTCAAAGAAGCCACCCTTTGTCTTGATGACAGCCCGGTGCTATGACACTCCAAATTGGAGCTCAGGTGCATCCAATTTCCTTTGATCATCCTTGAGATGTCACTACAACTTTATTAGAGTTCTCCTGTGGCCAATTCAATTGTTTGGACATGATTTAGAAAGAAACACACTGGTCGATATAAGGTCCCACAGTTGACAGTGCATGTCAGAGCAGAAACTATACCATAAAGTCCAAGGAACTGTCCATAGAGCTCTGAGATAGAGTTGTGATGAGGCATACTGTATATTTGTGGAAGGCTATAAAAGTGTTTCCAAGAGCATTTAAAAAAAAAAATGGAAATACCCAGAATCTGGTCAGGGAGGTGACCAAGAACCCAATGACCACTCTGGCAGAACTTCAGTTCTTAGCTGAGATGGGAGAACCTGCCAGAAGGACAACAGTCTCTACAGCACTTCACCAATCTGGGCTTTATGGGAGAGTGGCCAAATGGAAACCACACATGAGAAAAAGGCACTTGACAGCACGCCTGGAGCTTGCAAAAAGGCATGAGAAAGACTTAGAACATAAGGCAAAAGATTCTGAGCTCTGATGAAAAAATATATATTTTTGGCCTGTATGCAAAGCGCTACACCAGGCATAACTCATCACCGGTATAACATCCCTACAATGAAGCATGGTGGTGGCAGCATCATGCTACGGGGATGCTTTTAAGCGGCAGAATGAATGGAGCCAAATACAGGCAAATCCTTGATGAGAACCTGCTTCAGAGTGCAAACGACTTTAGACTGTGGTGAAGATTTACATTTTAACAGGACGATGATCCCAAGCATGGAGCCAAAGCAACACTGGAATGGATTCAGAACAAGAACGTGGAAATCCTTAAGTGGTCCAGCCAAAGCCACGACTTGAATCCCATAAAATAAATCTGTGGAAAGACTTGAAGATTGCTGTTCACCGCCATCTAACTTAACAGAGCTTGAGAAAATCCCCAATTCCAGATGTGCAAAGCTGATTCAGACATACCCAAGACAACTCAAAGCTGATACAGACATACCCAAGATGACTCAAAGCTGTAATCACCACCAAAGGTGTCACGCCCTGACCATAGATTGTTTTGTATGCGTCTATGTTTTGTTTGGTCAGGGTGTGATGTGGGTGGGCATTCTATGTTGTATGTCTAGGTTGTCTGTTTCTATGTGTTTGGCCTAGTATGGTTCTCAATCAGAGGCAGGTGTCAGTCGTTGTCTCTGATTGGGAGCCTTATTTAGGTAGCCTGTTTTTCTTTGTGTTTTGTGGGTGGTTATTTTCTGTGTCTGTGTTTCACCATACGAAACTGTCTCGGTCGTTTGTCAGTTTATTGTTTTTGTTCATTGTTCTAGTATTCTTATTAAAATGGATACTTACCACGCTGTGCATTGGTCCTCCTCTTCTCATTCCAACGAAAGCCGTTACAAAAGGTGCTTCTACAAAGTATTGACTTAGGGGTGTGAATACTTATGTAAATAAGATATTTCAGTATTTCATTTTCATGAAATCTGCAAAACTTTCGAAAAACATGTTTTCACTTTGTCTTTCTGGAGTATTGTGTGTAGGTTGGTGAGAAAAACATTTTTAATTCAGGCTGAAACACAACAAAATGTGGAATAAGTTAAGGGGTATGACTACTTTCTGAAGGCTTGTCTGATAAAAAAATGTATGACAGGTCTGACAGAAAAAGCTAATTTGTCTGTAAACTTTCTAATTGTAGACAAAGCAAAACATGCTAGACAAGGTAAAATCTTTTTGTGTCTGTAAAATGTATAATGCGAGAAATAGCAGTGGAAACACCTTTATGTGCAAATATTGATATAATAAATCAAAACTAATTTTATTAGTCACATAAACATAGTTAGCAGATGTTAATGCAAGTGTAGCGAAATGCTTGTGCTTCTAGTTCCGACATTGCAGTAATATCTAACAAGTAGTCTAACAATTCCCCAACAACTACCTAATACATACAAATCTAAAGGGCTAAAATGAGAATATGTACATGTAAGTATATGGATGAGCAATGGCCGAGCGGCATAGGCAAGATGCAATAGATGGTATAAAATACAGTATATACTGTACATGTGATATGAGTAATGTAAGATATGTAAACTTTATTAAAGTGGCATTATTTAAAGTGACATTGTATAAAGTGACTAGTGATCAATTTATTAAAGCGGCCAGTGATTGGGTCTCAATCTAGGCAGCAGCCTCTCTGAGTTAGTGATTGGTGTTTAGCAGTCTGATGACCTTGAGATAGAAGCTGTTTTTCAGTCTCTCGGTCCCAGCTTTGATGCACCTGTACTGACCTCCTCTTCTGGATGGTAGTGGTGTGAATAGGCAGTGGCTCGGGTGGTTGATGTCCTTGATCTTTTTGGCCTTCCTGTGACATCGGGTGTTGTAGGTGTCATGGGGGGCAGGTAGTTTGCCCCCGGTGATGTGTTGTGCAGACCGCACCACCCATTGGAGAGCCTTGCGATTGAGGGCGGTGCAGTTGCCGTACCAGGCTGTGATACAGCCCGGCAGTATGCTCTCGATTGTGCAGCTGTAAAAGTCTGTCAGGGTTTTCAGTGACAAGCCAAATTTCTTCAGCCTCCTGATGTTGAAGAGGCACTGTTGCACCTTCTTCATCACGCTGTCTGTGTGGGTGGACCATTTCAGTTTCTCTGTGGAACTTAAAACTTTCCACCTTCTCCACTGCTGTCCCTTCGATGTGGATAGATGGGTGCTCCCTCTGCTGTTTTCTGAAGTCCACGACCATCTCCTTTGTTTTGTTGACGTTGAGTGAGGGGTTGTTTTCCTGACACCACACTCCGAGTGCCCTCACCTCCTCCCTGTAGGCTGTCTCGTCGCTGTTGGTAATGAAGCCCACTACTGTTGTGTCGTCTGCAAACTTGATGATTGAGTTGGAGGTGTGCATGGCCACACAGTCGTGGGTGAACAGGGAATACAGGAGGGGGCTGAGCACGCACCCTTGTGGGGCCCCAGTGTTGAGGGTCAGCGATGTGGAGATGTTGTTTCCTACCTTCACCACCTGGGCGCGGCCCGTCAGAAAGTCCAGGACCCAGTTGCACAGGGCGGGGTTGAGACCCAGGGTCTTCAGCTTGATGATGAGCTTGGAGGGTACTATGGTGTTGAATGCTGAGCTGTAGTCAATGAACAGCATTCTTACATAGGTATTCCTCTTGTCCAGATGGAACAGGGCAGTGTGCATTGTGATGGCGTCTGTGGACCTGTTTGGGCGGTATGCAATCTGAAGTGGGTCTAGGGTGGCCGGTAAGGTGGAGGTGATATTATCCTTGACTAGTCTCTCAAAGCACTTCATGATGACAGATGCGGGTGCAACGGTAGTCATTTAGTTCAGTTATCTTTGCCTTCATGGGTACAGGAACAATGGTATCCATCTTGAAGCATGTGGGGACAACAGACTGAGATAAGGAATGATTGAATATGTCTGTAAACACACCAGCCAGCTGGTCTGAGCATGTGCTGAGGACGCGGCTAGTGAGGCAGTCTGGGCCAGCAGCCTTGCGAGGGTTAACACGTTTAAACGTTTTACTCACGTCAGCCACGGAGAAGGAGGGGGGAGTGCAGTCCTTGTTAGCAGGCCGCGATGGTGGCACTGTATTATCCTCAAAGCGGGCAAAGAAGGTGTTTAGTTTGTCTGGAAGCGTAATGTCGGTGTCTGTTATGTGGCTGGATTTCTTTTTGTAGTCCGTGATTTCCTGTAGACCCTGCCACATACGTCTCGTGTCTGAGCCGTTGAATTGCGACTCCACCTTGTCCCTGTACTGGCATTTTGCTTGTTTTATTGCCTTGCGGAGGGAATAACTACCCTGTTTATATTCAGACATATTCCCAGACCTAAAATGCGGTGAATCGTTAAATGCGGTGAATCGAGCTTTCAGTTTTGCGCGAATGCCGTCATCCATTTACGGTTTCTGGTTAGGGTAGGTTTTAATAGTCACAGTGGGTACAACATCTCCAATTAAATTCTTTATAAAGGCACTCACCGAGTCAGCACATTGGTCGATGTTGTTCTCAGAGGCTGGCCAGAACACATTCCAGTCCGTGTGATCAAAACAATCTTGAAGCTGGCTTCCGATTGGTCGGACCAGAGTTGAATGGTTCTCGTCACTGGTACATTCTGTTTGAGTTTCTGCCTATAAGACGGAAGGAGCAAGATGGCATCGTGGTCAGATTTGCAAAAGGGAGGGCGGGGGAGGGAAGTTAGAGTAGCAGTGGTCGAGGGTATTGCGCATGCATGTAGCGCAATCAATATGCTGGTCGAATTTACGTAGCCTTGTTCTCAAATTTGCATTGTTAAAATCTCCAGTTACAATAAATGCAGCCTCAGGATGTATGGTTTCCAGTTTGCATATAGTCCAGTGAAGTTCCTGATGGCCGTCTTGGTGTCTGCTTGAGGGGGAATGTACCCAGCTGTGACTATAACTGACGAGAATTCGTAAAATGGCCGGCATTTGATTGTAAGGAATTCTAGATCGGGTGAGCAGAGGGATTTGAGTTCCTGTATGTTGTTATGATTACACAATGAGTTGTTAATCATGAAGCATACACCCCCGCCCTTCCTCTTCCCAGAGAGGTGTTTATCTCTGTCGGCGCGATGCATGGAGAAGCCCGGTGGCTGGACCGATTCCGACAACATATCCAGAGAGCCATGTTTCCGTGAGACAGAGAATGTTAAAATCTCTGATGTCTCTCTGGAAGGCAACCCTTGCTCGAATTTCGTCTACCTTGTTGTCAAGAGACTGGACATTGGCTAGTAGTATACTCGGAGCGGTGGGCGATGTGCACGTCGACGGAGCATGGCCAGGTGGCCGCTTTGTCTGCCTCTTCTGTTCTTATATCCAATAGTTCTTCCTGGTTGTATATAATAAGACTTAAGATTTCCTGGGGTAACAATGTTAGAAATAATACATTAAAAAAACCAAATACTGCATAGTTTCCTAATATTCCGAAGTGAGGCGACCATCTCTGTCAGCGCCATCTAACTGTAAATATCTAAGTAAACTTGGAGGAGTCTCTCGATGATATGGTGTGTGGTCCCTCCCACTATGACTCGGAAAAGCATACAGTTTTTTTAGGCTACAAATTGAACAAATGATAATGAACTTCACAGTTTGATGAAAGTGCAAGGTGATGAGCTTGATGCTCCTTTCCAATAAATATCGAGGGTCTTATTCTGGTGACATAATGATCGATGCTTGTTTGACAAATTATAAGACCCTCAATATTTAATCTCATTATGTAATAGGTTATACCCGCATTGTATCTGCAAGCTGTTGGCTAGAGCGCACATGTCGAGACCAGAGTGGGCACATTCACTATATAATGCCACATTTTTTTGGTGCTAAAACCATCAGTAGAGTTGACAATGCAATGGGAATTTAACTGCAACATATCTTCATGTACACTCTGTCATAAAGCTTTTATCCGCAACAAGTCAATTTGATGGAAACACATGCGGTGGAAAAATGCACATATTGTTTTATGCAGATGTTTTAAACATTCGCAAGAATATTGAATCGGTAGTCAATTGGAGGGAAACCTGGCTCTAAGGTTGTAACCCAGATTATTTTTGGTATTGAGACAAAAATGGCTGCATTGGACCTTTAAGACAATTATCAGACACGGACATGAAGGCGCTGTAGATTAACTAAAGGAAATTGTGTGATAGGCTAATAGACACTGTTTGCTCCATCTTGCGGATATAGTCTACACCGTGGTTGGTTAATTTGAGCTAAACGCCAAGGCCTACAGCTTGTGTCAACCTGTCAAAGTGTAATTTGCAACGGACGTCATGTGATCATTAAACCCGTTTAGAAAAGGAAAGATTACCGTGCATCTAGGAGAGTGTACACTGGGCAGTGTGCTTGTTAAAGAGGCTCGGCTATAGCGTCTGCTATTGACGTCGAGACAAAATATTGTTTGTGGACATCGGAGTCAAACGACCCATTAGCTGACCTGAAATGCGCTCAGCACCTTGGAGAGCTCTCGCGCGTAGTGAATCACTCGGCGGCGTGGTGCGTACAGATCAGAAGCGCCACTGTCTGACAATTTAGTGGAAATCACGCTATGACGAATTTCACGGTGCTGTTTCTGCTGATGTGTTGTGTTCTATGTGTGCACTTTCTGTCTGTCGGAGTAGAGGCAAGATTACCGGACGTTCCGTCGTTGGAAACACGAGACTCACGCAAGCATAAACAGGTGAGTTTGGTTAGATATCCTGGCTATGAGTTAAACAGCATAGTAATTTAATATAAGGCTAACTTTATTATATGAATCAATTCAGTCTAGTGAACATAATTGTTTAATGGTACTATGGACTATGTTGATTAGGGCTTTGGTCTCGGCCCCAATATAGCCAAGTCATTGTCACTCTTCTATTCTAGTTGGGTGTCCCTGTCCATGATAGGGGACAGCTTCAGAGGGAAATATCTTCCTCCGTTTTGAGAAACAAGTTCAACCGCCTTCCTGGAGTATGTCAACGTCTACGCAGAAGGAGAATCACAGTTCTGGTACATTATTGGCTAACTAACCTCCATTTTTTTATGCTTTCTAGAGCTGCTTTTCTGTTGAGCTGATTTGTCAAAAATGCAGTTGGACAACTTATTTTTAGTAGTTGGCCCTGTTCCTAATTTTTGTATTTTATAAACCATGGGCCCAATCAAAACCCAGTTAGGATTACCAGCTTTGATTGAGTAGGGCCCCAAGTTACTCTAGTTAGCCTTCAGTTTGATTGTGGTACCAGTGCGACATCTAGTGGCTCCTTGGAAACCCCCACCAACTTCACGGTGCCCTTGTTTGGCATCGGTGCAATCTAGCACACACAAATCACCAATGGAATCAATTTTGTCATGTACTTTTCTTTCAGTGCAATTCCAACGTGGGCAAGTACTGTTCGGTCAAAGAAGGAGCTCAACATGGCCACATTTGCCGCTGTCCAAGAGCATCAAAGTGTAAATACTTCTTTCTGAGGAGTCTGTAGAGCTCAATCTAGATCGCCTTTGTCTGTTGTGCTGTTTGTCTCCCGTCAAACTGTTTTGACTACTAAATAAATGCATATTTTCAAGAGAAAAATATAATGAACACTTTCCCAGTACGTCACAAATTGTGTCTTTTGAAACAAATACAGTAGTCCAAGTTGACTCTGGGAATCTTCTTTTTCATATTTTATGTTCAACTTGTATCTTACATCCCTGAAAAGTTTGCCTATTTAAGGTAACACTTACCACGCATCATTACACGTCATAACCATGTCATAACAGCCTGTCATAATTGGGTCGTAACACTGTCATAACACTGTTGTGACATATATTGCATTACTTTATGACTGGTTATGACACCAACATAAGTGTGAAATCCCACAAAAAAACCTAACACGGTAGTCACTTTATGGCTGGTTATGACACCTACATAAATGTCAAAACATACCATTACACCATAGCCTACTTGTCAACAGTATGTTTGTTATAACATTTTCTGAAATTTACCATATTAAATAATCATTGTAATTGCGCACACATTGATGTCAGACATGCACCTACCCAATGCTCTGTTGCTGATGCTGGGATGAATGCAGGAGGAGATATCAGCAGGACAAGACACTTTTTTTGACTGATGATTGACATAAGGGCATGTACGTGAGAAGCCCATCTGGCTTACAGTGGTAAGAACTTAAAAGTATTTTTACTTAAGTACCACCATGTAAGGTGTTTTTGTTTTGGTGGTGGGGGGGGGGGGGGGGGATCTGGAAATTACTAGTTCTACTTTTACTCCACTACATTCCTTAAGAAAATATGTACTTTTTACTCCCATACATTTTACCTGACACCAAAAAGTAGTCATTACATTTTGAATACTCAGGCAGGAGAGACTTATGGTCCAATTCACACACCTATCAATATAACACATTGCCATACCTACAGCCTCTGATCTGGCAGACTCACGAAACACAAATACTACATTCGTAAATGGTCCGAGTGTTGAAATGTGCCTATCCGTCCGCATAGGGAAAGAAAGGGAGGGGGAAAAAATTGTGCCGTTCGCTTATGATGAGGAATCTGATGTATGGCATTTACTTTTAGTTTAGTATTTTCTTAGTCCAAGTAAAGTCACACAGGATGGTCATAATGCTTCATGACAGTGTCATAAAGTTTATTATCTGCAAGTTATTTCAAATGGGGAAAAAACATGACTAAAGAATTCATTACAACAAAAGAGTTAAGAAACAAACTTTCAAACGAAAGAAATTCTGGGCGGGGTTAAGAAAAACATTTGCAAAATGTGGGTTGACACTTGTGTCATAACCAGCCATGCAATATGTCGCAACAGGCGTAAATGTATGCGTCATGACCATATAACAGATTATATCAACTGTTATGACCGTGTCATGTCGCTGGGTGTCAAGTGTTACCCTATTTAATTACAACAAAAACCCAGATTAAGTGTTTTCCGATTCTCCATTTATTCTTGCAGAAATCTCAACTCTTTGAGAGTTGCTGAGGCTGGAAAACACGTCACTTAATTCCTAAAAATACATTATCTACAGTTGAAATGTAAAACCATGATAAAAATCATAAAAATACTGGCAATCACTGAGCTCAGAGCCCAAGTTACTAGGAGCCTACTAGAGGAGTCGAAAAAAGTGAATCTCCATCAGTTTTTAAATGAATGAACACAGAAAGAAATGTGCAGTGTGTCATTTGTGTGTATTGGATAACACTATACTCTATCAAAAAGTAGTCAAATGTCAGTGTTTGCGTTTAGAACCATGCCTGGAATCTCCAAACACACAATATTTTCACCTTTCACACCTAGTGATTATAGACTTTTGGCAGAACACCAATACTGAACCTTGGAAATATGAATACCACGGAGGTGAAAAACAGCACTGCAGCATGAAACTCATACAACAGTACACTGCAACACTCATTCCACTATAAGACAGATTCTAGATCCACTTGAGTCACAGACCTAGTTATTAGGCCATGTTTCCAAGTCAGACAGGGCATTTGACACTAGATGAGATTATTGGTTCTCTCAGAGAACAGAAACATGTGCCAGAAACATCTCTGGCATTTGTCAGACAATTTTGTATAATCAACACAGGTTTCTATCCACTTTTTAACCCCCCCCCCCCCCCCCCAAACACAAAAAAATGTCAAAGAAATGCATGTGGCTTGAACTAATCCACCAGTTGTCTGCTACTTAGAATGCAGTCAGTTCCTGTTCATTACTTTGTCTAGATCAAAGTACTGGAAGTTTCCTGCGAGCCATTCCCTTTAGGGATATTCATTCCATTGACAAAGCGCCAGACACTGTTCATCATTTGTGCTTTGGCGGGTTAAAGTTTCACTGTCAATCTTGATTTTATAAGCTTGTTACTGTCAGGCCTAATTACTTCAACAACCCCCCCCCCCCCCCCCCCCCCCCTACCACCGAAAAAGGGAAACCATTTTCCAGTAAGTCTGGCCCATTGGACATTACGTTCTCCAGACCCCCATGATGTTGAAATGAAGCGGCTGTTTGAAATGTTGAGATGAGCCACCATGGTGAGTTCCACTAGTCTCTTCACTCTGTTGTACTGTGCTAGATGGACTCGATCTGCCTGCGGACTTTCTCGGAGGCAAGCCGGTCCAGCGAACGTTGCCTAGCAGCCACTATGAGTGCGAACAGTATGGTGAGGCCCAACATGGCTCCTTCAAACTTCCAGAAAAGGTGTTCCTCCATCAGGGTAGAGCGGCAGCTACGAGCAGAAGGAAAATAAGTGTATACATGATGGAAAGCTTGACAGAATCGTTTTTATCATGTGTAAAAACAAATCACGAAAATCTTTATTCAACCTTAAAAAATCAGTCTGTGCAGTAGTCTAACATTTGAGTTCGTCTCCTGTAATCTGTTATGAAAAAGCACTTTAGTGTTTTCTCAAGATCAGTTAACTATTTAGTCTGATTAATGACATCCAATTCACACAAGATGTAGGTCCAACCTGTGAAATCAAGAGACAGCTCGGCATCACCAGATCACAACGAAAAGTCAATAGAAGCTGTAGGTGTGGGGACTCACCTCTTGTACTCGTCTTTATTAGACTTGGTGCAGTTGATCCTCTCCACGTATCCCGTCTGAATACATGCTGCCCACGACTTCTAGAGGGAGGACAGAATGGTTAAGGGCGCCTAGTCTACAAACTGTCTAAAATGATGTATCAGACACAGAAAACAATGTTTTCATGACAGTAATGTGTTGGTGGAAATGGTGGAAGGGAATTCAATGGGTGTACACTGGATATACAAGCCCAACAGAAAAGTTGGAGAGAGGGTTTGTGTTTTAGCTTGGAAGTGTCCTAAACCAGGTTACAATACTGTGTTTCTCTTTCACTGGGCTAGCTTAAACCTGCCTACTTTAAATCAGATAAGAGTATCCCAGTATTCTCTACAGCTTACAGTTAAAAGGGCTTGTTGCAGCTTGAAGTCCACTGTCATAAGCAAACACTTGGACTGTGAGGTAGCATAAAACACGACTACATTAATGGCATACATTGAATATACTGCATTCATCTTTAAAGGAGAGATATTCACATCTCTCAATAATAAACTGTATATTAACCAGAGAACTATTGGCAGAAGAAAGGAAACTTAAGGAGAAGTGTGGGGAGGGAGATGGACAAAGAGAGATCTCACCGACTGGAAAGTGTTGCACCGGGAACATTCCACTGCAACCACAAACTCCTCCATTTGCCAACAGGGGGTGGTTACCGGCCTGGCCACTAAAACACAGGCGAAACACAATGCCTTGAATCAGTATCTGAAAAAGACTGGGAATAATTTTGACAAAAATAATGCTGAATGACATGACCAGTGACACACTTTTGTTTATACCCCTGACACGAGTGAAGTAAACTGGAGCTTCCATCAGCCCCACACACAAACATGTGCTTCTCTGTGAAATGTGTTGCTAACTTGCTATACAAACGATGCATGAGCAGTCACTGACATTTGTGTTTGCAGCACCACATCAATCCTGTACTCAAGTTCTCCAACTCATTCTTATCAAATACTGATAAAAAGTATAGCACCTGTGGTCTTCTCCTCACTCAGCAGAGTTGCACCAAACACTCTAAAAGAGACGGTAGAGGGTTAAGCTCTGAAGCAATGCCGAGCATAAAGCATTATCAGCAAGTAGGATGACACCAGTACACTCACCTGAGAGACACCAAAACCCAGAAGAGTGCATGCAAGGCCAGGATTCTGGGCCTCAAACACGACATGGGGATCCTGCAATCGCTCTCCATCCTCCCCATGCAGGTGCGTGTGGTGTGCGCCACAATCACAACCAAGGCCTGAAGCTTGACATAGTGGAATTATTCTCTATGGTCCAAAATGGCTGAAACCTGTTACACAATCAAACCAGTACCATAATAAGAGACTGAAACATTAGGCAACGGGTAATGCCCATGTTCAACAGCCAAACATAAATTTAGCCCATTTATAATTAGCAACCACTAAGATACTGTTTAACAGAGGTCAAAGAAGCTTATCTAGATGCCATTGTTAATCGCATTAACGTTACATATCCAATTGAAGCATGATGGTTTAAGTTCAACTGTGTTTTCCTCCCTAGCCTAGAGCTGGACATCATACGCTGTCTTCCAGTCATTTAAACTACTCCCCCCGACAGATACGCCGTAGGTTGACTGTGGACACCTACCTATGTGGGCAGGGTCTGCTGAACAAGGCATTACGCTAACTAGCTAAATATCTGTAACCGACTTCATGATGAAAACACTTGTCCAGACATTTCTCTCTGTTCACTCATCAGTGAATGAGACAACGCGGCAAACCTTCCACCAGTCAACTGGACTTCAACCTTTATCTCATCTTTCCATTAGTAATATTAGGTTATTGCTGCCTAAACATATTAACAAAGCAGACAATGCGGGTCGCTTTTAGGGAGTGTAGTTGCTAACTAGCTAACGAACATCTGGCAACAGTTCTAAATCAAAGTTATGGAACTTAACTAGCTAACGTTAACTGTTAGCTAGTTAAAGGTAACTTAAGTAATAGGTTAGTTTGATATCGTGCCACTAATCATTTGATAATAGCTACTATAGCAAGTAAAGTAGCACTATCATAACTTGGTTTAGGCACTAACAAGCAAGTTAGCTACATGACATATAAAGCAACATGATTAACAGCCGGCTATTTTGTTCCCAGTAGAGACGCTAGTCTCGTTAGCCTAGCGGGGGTTAAGGTTGACTAGCTAACGTTAACATAGCGAGAAGATGGCTAACGTTAGTAGCATAACTTCACCAGAATCCATTCTGATTAGCATGCTGAAAGAATTGACCATACAAATGTAATGTTAGATATTATTCGTTGAAAAGCAAACCTTAACAGATGTCTCACAAAGACTTAGTGTGATTTTGTTGTTTTCGTTCAGTCCCTGAATAGCCGTTTAGTGGAGAAGTGCACATCCATTTTGAGTCATGTTGGAAGCGCTAATGAATACGTAACGGTACGTCATCAAATGCGTTGCATACTGGTTGCGCCGGTGTCATTAGTGACAGCTCCCTCTAGCGCTTGTCTAGAACGCAAACTCTGGCAGACTTGTGACTTGTAAACAATCCTATGTGTTCAGGTTAAATACCGTGTGTCTAGGTCTGCTGATAGTGAAAGAACTGGAAACCAATTTAAATGCCAAATGATGTTGCTCTGAGTCTGGATAACTGAAATGACCAGGGGCCGGTCCGCCCAGGTCCACCATGCCCTATTTTGTCTATATTCTACCTGGCTCTGAGAATAGCGCATTGAACTGCTCACACTATACAGATAACACTGCAGCACTCCACCCCTCCAATGAAAATCCTTATAATTAAAAAAATCGTAGCTCACTGGTCCCAGGTCCTCCCTATTGCCATATTTTTTTTCTCATATCATGTTGACCTACTACTTTATTTCACTTTTGTTCAAAAGTATATTTTGTGCTTATGTATAATATGGTTCGTTAGTATCTAACCTGATATTTGTTAATGTCAGATCAAATCTATGCCTACTTAATTTCCAGTTGACTGTAGCCAATGCATGTCCCCAATACCTGATATATAGGTGGGTACAGGAGGGTATTGTGTCCCCAATACTGTTATTACAATATAGATATTGGTAGACCATGGCTGTGTCTATTCATAAACAATGGTAGATACACACTTCTATCATATATTATGATCAACACCATCATCCCGGCAACACTAGACCCATTCCAATTCGCGTACCGCCCCAACAGATCCAAAGATGACACAATCTCAATCGCACTCCACACTACCCTTTCCCAACTGGACAAAAGGAACACCTACAGTGACAAGAAAAAGTATGTTTACCCTTTGGAATTACCTGGATTTCTGCATAAACGGGTCATACAATTTTATCTGATCTACTAGGTCACAACAATAGACAAACACAGTCTGCTTAAACTAATAACACAAAAACAATTATACGTTTGGATGTCTTCATTGAACCCACCGTGTAAACATTCACAGTGCAGGGTGAGAAAAGTATGTGAACCCTTGGATTTAATAACTGGTTGACCCTCCTTTGGCAGCAATAACCTCAACCAAACGTTTTCTGTAGTTGCGGATCAGACCTGCACAACAGTCAGGAGACATTTTGCACCATTCCTCTTTACAAAACTGTTTCAGTTCAGCAATATTCTTGAGATGTCTGGTGTGAACTGCTCTCTTGAGGTCATGCCACAGCATCTCAATCGGGTTGAGGTCAGGGCTCTGACTGGGCCACT